>NW_025728233.1:0-1200000 GCF_021461385.2 Schistocerca piceifrons | reverse complement strand
CAAAACATTGACAGTAAGAAGAGTCAAACTTCTTGTTCTTACGGCGGTATTGTGTCTATTGTATTTAAATCCGATGCAATTTCTGTGTTTCTTCGTCAATGTGAAGGTCGAAGGGATACAGTAAATCCGAAGTGAACTAACGGAATCTAAAACTGGTCTCACAGGAATGGCTCAAAAAAGACAGTAGAGTCAGTCCTCTTGTACTTAAGTCGGCATTGTGCCTTTTGTATCTATTTCCGATGCTATTTCTATGTTTCATCGCCAATGTGAAGGTCCAAGGGGTACAGCAAACCAGAAGGTAAGCATTGGAATCCAAAACTGGTCTCACATGAAAGGCTCAAAACATAGACAGTAAGAAGAGTCAGTCGTCTTTTACATAAGTCGGCATTGTGCCTATTGTGCTTAATTCCATGCAAATTCGGTGTTTCTTCGTCAATGTGAAGGTCCAAGGGGTACAGTAACATTGAAGTGAAGCATCGGAATCTAAAATTGGTCACACAGGACAGGCTCAAACCATAGAAGTTAAGAAGAGTCATTCTCCTTGTACTTAAGTCGGCATTGTGCCTTTTGTACTTAATTCCGATGCAAGTTCTGTGTTTCGTCGTCAATGTGAAGGTCAAATTGATACAGTAAACGTTGTGTGAAGCATCGGAATCTAAAACTGGTCTGACAGGAAATGCTCAAAACATAGGCATTAAGAAGAGTCAGTCGTCTTGTACATAAATCGGCATTTAGCCTATTGTATTTAATTCCGAAGCAATTTCTGTGTTTCTTCGTCAATGTGAAAGTCCAAGGGATACAGTAAACCTGAAGTCAAGCATCGGAATCTAAAACTGGTCTCACAGGAAAGGCTCGATTCATAGACAGTAAGTAGAGGCAGTCTTCTTGTACTTACGTCGGCATTGTGCCTTTTGTGTTTTATTCCAATGCAATTTCTGTGTTTCATCGTCAATGTGGAGGTCCTAGGGATACAATGAACCTGAAATGAAGCATCGGTATCTAAAACTGGTCTCACTGCAAAGGCTCAAAACTTAGACAGTGGGAAGAGTCAGTCTTCTTGTACTTAAGTCGGCATTGTGCCTTTTGTATTTAATTCCGACGGCAATTTCTGTGTTTCATCGTCAATGTGAAGCTCGAAGAGATACAGTACACCTGAAGTGAAGCATTAGAATCTAAAACTGGTCTCACATGAAAGGCTCAAAACATAGACAGTAAGAAGAGTCAGTCGTCTTTTACATAAGTCGGCATTGTGCCTATTGTGCTTAATTCCATGCAAAATCGGTGTTTCTTCGTCAATGTGAAGGTCCAAGGGGTACAGTAACATTGAAGTGAAGCATCGGAATCTAAAATTGGTCACACAGGACAGGCTCAAACCATAGAAGGTAAGAAGAGTCATTCTCCTTGTACTTAAGTCGGCATTGTGCCTTTTGTACTTAATTCCGATGCAAGTTCTGTGTTTCGTCGTCAATGTGAAGGTCAAATTGATACAGTAAACGTTGTGTGAAGCATCGGAATCTAAAACTGGTCTGACAGGAAAGGCTCAAAACATAGGCATTAAGAAGAGTCAGTCGTCTTGTACATAAATCGGCATTGAGCCTATTGTATTTAATTCCGAAGCAATTTCTGTGTTTCTTCGTCAATGTGAAAGTCCAAGGGATACAGTAAACCTGAAGTCAAGCATCGGAATCTAAAACTGGTCTCACAGGAAAGGCTCGATTCATAGACAGTAAGTAGAGGCAGTCTTCTTGTACTTAAGTCGGCATTGTGCCTTTTGTGTTTTATTCCAATGCAATTTCTGTGTTTCATCGTCAATGTGGAGGTCCTAGGGATACAATGAACCTGAAGTGAAGCATCGGTATCTAAAACTGGTCTCACTGCAAAGGCTCAAAACTTAGACGGTGGGAAGAGTCAGTCTTCTTGTACTTAAGTCGGCATTGTGCCTTTTGTATTTAATTCCGACGGCAATTTCTGTGTTTCATCGTCAATGTGAAGCTCGAAGAGATACAGTACACCTGAAGTGAAGCATTAGAATCTAAAACTGGTCTCACATGAAAGGCTCAAAACATAGACAGTAAGTAGAGTCAGTCCTCTTTTACTTAAGTCTACAATGTGCATTTTGTATATAATTCCATTGAAATTTCTGTGTTTTATCGTCAATGATAAGGTCGATTGGATACAGTAAACCTGAAGTGAAGCATCGGTATCTAAAACTGAACTCACAGGAAGGGTTCAGAGCATAGACAATAGGAAGAGGCAGTCTTCATATCCGTAAGACGTCATTGTGCCTTTTGTATTTAATTCCGATGCAATTTCTGTGTTTCATCGTCAACGTGAAGGTCCAAGGGATACAGCAAAACCTCAAGTGATGCATCGGAATCTAAAACTAATCTCACATGAAAAGCTCAATTCATAGACAGTATGAAGCGTCAGCCTTTTTGTACTTAAGTAGGTATTGTTTCTATTGTATTAAATTCCGATGCTATTTCTGTGTTTCATCGTCAATTCGAATGTCCAAATGATACAGTAAACCTGAAGTGAAGCATCGGAATCTAAAACTGGTCTCACATGAAAAGCTCAATTCATAGACAGTATGAAGCGTCAGCCTTTTTGTACTTAAGTAGGTATTGTTTCTATTGTATTTAATTCCGATGCTATTTCTGTGTTTCATCGTCAATTCGAATGTCCAAATGATACAGTAAACCTGAAGTGAAGCATCGGAATCTAAAACTGGTCTCACATGAAAGCCTCAAAGCATAGACAGAGCATAGCGTCAGTCCTCTTGTACTTAAGTCGTTATTGTGTCGTTTTGTATATAATTCCGATTCAATTTCTGTGTTTCATCGTCAATGTGAAGGTCCAAGGCATTCTGTAACCCTGAAGTGAAGCACCGAAATCTAAAACTGGTCTCACCGGAAGGGCTCAAGGCATAGACAGTAGGAAGAGTCAGTCTTCTTGTACTTAAGTCGGCATTGTGCCTTATGTATTTCATTCCGATGCAATATCTGTATTTCATCGTCAATGTGAAGGGCCAAGTGATACAGTAAACCTTAAATAAAGCATCTGAATCTAAAACTGGTCTCACAGGTAGGGCTCAAAACATAGACAGTAAGAAGAGTCAGACATCTTGTACTTAAGTCGTCATTATGGTTTTTGTATTTAATTCCGATGCAATTTCTTTGTATCACCGTGAATGTGAAGGTCCAAGGGATATAGTAAACTTGAAGTGAAGCATCGGAATTTAAAACTGGTTCCAAAGGAAGGGCTCAAAACATAGACAGTAAAAAGTTTCAGTGTTCTTGTACTTATCTCGGCATTGTGACTTTTGTGTTTAACTCCGATGCAATATCAGTATTTCATCGTTAGTGCGAAGGTCCAAGGGATACAGTAAACCTGAAGTGAAGCATCGGAATCTAAATCTGGTCTCACAGGAAGGGCTCAATACACAGACAGTAAGAAGATTCAGTTACTCGTACTTAAGTCGGTATTGTGCATATTTTGTATTTAATTCCGATGCAATACCTGTATTAGATCGTCAATTCGAAGGTCCAAGGTATACAGTAATCCTGTAGTGAAGCATCGGAATCTAAAACTGGTCTCACAGGGACGGCTCAAATTATGGACAGTAAGAATAATCAGTGTTCTTGTACCTAAGTCGCCACTGTGCGTTTTGTATTTAACTCCGATGAAATATCTGTATTTCATCGTCAATGCGAAGTGCCAAGGGATACAGTTAACCAGAAGTGGTTGGTCGGAATCTAAAGCAGGTCTCATAGGAATGGCTCAAGCCATAGACAGTAAGAGGAGTCACTCTTCTTGTACTTAATTCGGTATTGTGCCTTTTGTATTTAATTCCGATGCGATTTCTGTGTCACACCGTCAATATGAAGGCTCAAGGGCTACAGTAAACCTGAAGTGAGGCTTTGGAAAGCAAAACTGATCCCACATGAAGGGCACAAAGCATAGAAAATAATAAGAGTTAGTCTTCTTGTACCTAAGTCGGTATTGTGCCTTTTGTATTTAATTCCGATGCAATTTCTGTGTTTCACTGTCAATGTGAAGGTCCAAGGGATACAGTAAACCTGAAGTGAAACATCGGAATCTAAAACTGGTCTCACAGGAGGGGCTCAAGCCATTGACAGTAAGAGGAGTCACTCTTCTCGCACTTAAGCCGTCATTGTTCCTTTTGTATATAATTCCGATGCAATTTCTGTGTTTTATCGTCAATGTGAATGTCCAAGGGATACAGTAAGCCTGAAGTGAAGCATCGGAATCTAAAACAGGTCTCACAGGAAAGGCTCAAATCATAGACAGTGAGGAAAGTCAGTCTTCTTGTACTTAAGTCGGCTTTGTGCCTTTTGTATTTAATTCCGATGCAATTTCTGTATTTCATCGTCAATGCAAAAGTCCAAGTGATACAGTAAATCTTTAGTGAAGCATCGGAATCTAAAACTGGTCTCATAGGTATGGCTCAATCCATAGACTGTAAGAAGGGTCACTCTTCTAGTACTTAAACAGGTAATGTGCCTTTTGTATTTAATTCCGATGCAATTTCTGTGTGTCATCGTCAATGCGATGGTCCAAGGGAATCAGTAAACCTGAAGTGCGGCATCGGAATCTAAAACTGGTCTCACTGGAATGGCTCAAATCATACACAGTAAGAAAAGTCAGTCGTCTTGTACTTAAGTCGGCATTTTGCATTTTGTATTTAATTCCGATGCAATTTCTGTGTATCATCGTCTATGTGTAGGTCCAAGGGTTACAGTAAACCTGAAGTGAAGCATCGATAACTAAAATTGGTCTCACATGAAAGGCTCAAAGCATAGGCAGTAAATAGAGTCAGTCCCCTTGTACTTAAGTCGGCATTGTGCATTTTGTATTTAGTGCCGATGCAAAATCTGTATTGCATCGACAATGCGAAGGTCCAAGGCATACTGTAAACCTGAAACAAAGCATCGGAATCTAAAACTGGTCTCACAGGCAGGGCTCAAATCATAGACAGTTAGAAGAGTCAATCTTCTTGTACTTAAGTCGGCATTGTGGCTTTTGTATTTATGTCCGTTGCAATTTCTGTGTTTCATCGTCAATGTAACGGTCCAAGGGATACAGTAAACCTGTAGTGAAGCATCGGAATCAAAAACTGGTCTCACATGATAGGCTCAAAGCATAGACAGTGAATAGAGTCAGTCCTCTTGTACTTAAGTCGGCATTGTGCCTTTTGTATATAATTCCGATGCAATTTCTGTGTTTTATCGTCAATGTGAATGTCCAAGGGATACACTAAGCCTGAAGTGAAGCATCGGAATCTAAAACATGTCTCACAGGAAAGGCTCAAATCATTGACAGTAAGAAAAGTCAGTCTTCTTGCACGTAAGTCATCTTTGTGCCTTTTGTATTTAATTTCGATGCAATTTCTGTATTTCATCGTCAATGCAAATGTCCAAGGGATACAGTAAACCTTTAGTGAAGCATCGGAAACTAAAACTGCTCTCATCGGAATGCCTCAAACCATAGAATGTAAGAAGAGTCACTCTTCTAGTACTTAAAAAGGCATTGGGCCTTTTGTATTTAATTCCGATGTAATTTCTGTGTTCCATCGTCAATGTGAAGGTCCAAGGTATACAGTAATCCTGAAGTGCAGCATCGGAATCTAAAACTGGTCTCAAAGGAAGCGCATAAAACATATAAGTAAGAGGAGTCAGTGTTCTTGTACTTACGTCGGCATTGTTCCTTTTGTATTTAACTCCGATGCAATATCTGTATTTTATCGTCAATGTGAAGGTCCAAGGGATACAGTTACCGGGAAGTGATGCATCGGAATCTAAAACTGGTCTCACAGGAAGGGTTTAAGCCATAGACAGTAAGAGGAGACATTCTTCTTGTACTTAAGTCGGTATTGTGCCTTTTGTATTTAATTCCGATGCAATTTCTGTGTTTCATCGTCAATGTGAAGGCCCAAGGGATACAGTAAACCTGAAATGAAGCATTGGAAAAAAAACCTGGTGTCACAGGAAGGGCTCAAAGCATAGACAAGAAGAAGAGTCAGTCTTCTTGTACATAAGTCGGCATTGTGACTTTTGTATTTATATCCGATGTAATTTCTGTGTTTCATCGAGCATGTGAAGGTCCAAGGGATACAGTAAACCTGAGGTTAAGCATCGGAATCTAAAACTGGTTTCACATGAAAGGCTCAAAGCATAGTCAGTAAATAGAGTCAGGCCTCTTGTACTTAAGTCGGCATTGTGCCTTTTGTATTTAATTCCGATGCAATTTCTTTGAATCATCGTTAATGTGAAGTTCTAACGGATACAGTAAACCTGAAGTGAAGCATCGAAATCTAAAACTGGTCTCACAGGAAATGCTCAAGACATAGACAGTAAGAAGAGTCAGTCTTCTAATACTTCAGTCGGCATTGTGCCTCTTGTATTTAACTCCTTTGCAATATCTATGAATCATCGTCAATGTGACGGTCGAAGGGATACAGTAAACCTGAAGTGAAGCATCGGAATCCTAAACTGGTCTCACATGATAGGCTCAAAGCATAGACAGTGAATAGAGTCAGTCCTCTCGTACTTAAGTCGGCATTGTGCCTTTTGTATTTAATTCCGATGCAATTTCTGTGTTTAATCGTCAATGTGAAGGTCCAAGGGATACAGTGAACCTGAAGTGAAGCATCGGAATCTGAAACTGGTCTCACATGAAAGGCTCAAAGCGTTGCCAGTAAATAGAGTCTGTCCTCTTGTACTTAAGGCGGCATTGTGGCTTTTGTATATACTTCCATGCAATTTCTGTGTTTCTACGTCAATGTGAAGGTCCAGGGGATTCAGTAAACCTGAAGTGAAGCAACGGAATCTAAAACTGGTCTCACAGGCAGGGCCCAAATCATAGACGGTAAGAAGGGGCAGTTAACTTGTACTTAAGATGGCATTATGGCTTTTGTATTTAATTCCGTTGCAATATCTGTGTTTCATCGTCAATGCGGCGGTCAAAGCGATACAGTATACCTGAAGTGAAGCATCGGAATCTAAAACTGGTGTTACAGAAAATGCTCTAAACATAGCCATTATTAAGTGTCAGTCTTCTTGTACTTAAGTCGGCAAGTGTCCTTTGTATTTAATTCCGATGCTATTTCTATGTTTCATCTTCCGTGTGAAGTTCCAAGGGAAACAGTAAACCTGAAGTGAAGCATCGGAATCAAAAACTGGTCTCACAGGAAATGCTCAAAACATACACAGTAGGAGGAGACAGTCTTCTTGTCCTTAAGTCGGCATTGTACCTCTTGTATTGAATTCCGATGCAATTTCTGTGTTTCCTCGTCAATGTGAAGGTCCAAGGGATACAGTAAACCTGAAGTGAAGCAACGGAATCTAAATCTGGTCTCACCACCAGGGCTAAAACCATAGACAGTAAGAAGAGGCAGTCTTCTTGTACTTAAGTCGGCATAATGGCTTTTGTATTTAATTCCGATGCAATTTCTGTGATTCATCGTTAATGTGAAGGTCCAAGGGATACAGTAAACCTGAAGTGAAGCATCGGAATCTAACTCTGGTCTCTCAGGCAGGGCACAAAACACAGACAGTAAGAAGAGTCACTCTTCTTGTACTTAAGTCGGCATTGTGACTTTTGTATTTAATTTCGGTGCAATTTCAGTGTTTCATCGTTATTGTGAAGGTCCAAGGGATACAGTAAACCTGAAGTGAAGCATCGGAATCTAAATCTGGTCTCACAGGTAGAGCTCAAACATAGACAGTAAGAAGAGTCAGTCTTCTTGTACTAAAGTCGGTATTGTGCATTTTTTGTATTTAATGCCGGTGCAATATCTGTATTTCATCGTCAATCGTCCCACAGGAAAGGATCAAAACAAAGACAGTAGTAACAGTCAGTCAACTTGTACTTAGGTCTGCACGTGCCCTATGTATTCAATTGGGTTGCAAATTCTGTGTTTCATCGTCCATGTAAAGATCCAAGGGATACAGTAAACTTGAAGTGAATCATCGGAATCTAAAACTATTCTCACTGGAAAAACTCAAATCGTAGACAGTAAGAAGTGTCAGTCTTCTTGTTCTTAAGTCGGCATTGTGAGTTTTGTATTTAATTCCGATGCAATTTCTGTGTTTCATCGTCAATGTGATGGTCCAAGGGATACAGTAAACCTGAAGTGAAGCATCGGTGTTTAAAACTGGTCTCACGGGAAAGGCTCAAGCATAGACAGTAGGAAGAGTCAGTCTTCATGTACTTAAGTCGGCATTGTGCCTTCTGTATTTAATTCCGATGCAATTTAAGTGTTTCATCGTCGATGTGAATGTCCAAGGGATACAGGATACCTGAAGTGAAGCATCGGAATCTATAACTGGCCTGGCATGAAAGGCTCAAATCATAGAGAGTAAATACAGTCAGTCCTCTTGTACTTAAGTCGGCATTATGCATCTTGTAAATAAATCCGATGCTATTTCTGTGATTTATCGTCAATGTGAAGGTCATAGAGATACAATAAACCTGAAGTGAAGCCTCGGAATCTAAAACTGCTCTCAAAGGAAGGGCTCAAAGCATAGTCAATAAAAAGAGTCAGTGTATCTTGTACTTAAGTCGGCATTGTGCCTTTTGTATTTAATTCCGACGCAATTTCTGTATTTTATCGTCAATGCAAAACTCCAAGGGATACAGTAAACCTGAGGTAAAGCATCGTAATCTAAAGCTGGTCTCATAGGAAGGGCTCAAACTATATACAGTATGAAAGGTCAATCTTCCAGTACTTAGGCAGGTATTGTACCCTTTGTATATAATTCCGAATCAATTTCAGTGTTTCATCGACAATGTGAATGTCCAAGGGATACAGTAAGCCTGAAGTGAAGCATCGGAATCTAAAACAGGTCTCACAGGAAAGGCTCAAATCATAGACAGTAAGAAAAGTCAGTCTTCTTGTATTTAAGTCTGCTTTGTGCCTTTTGTATTTAATTCCGATGCAATTTCTGTGTTTCATCGTCAATGCGAAGGTCCAAGGGATACAGTTAACCTGAAGTGGAGCATCGGAATCTAAAATTGGTCTCACAGCAGGGGCTCAAGCCATTGACAGTAAGATGTGTCACTCTTCTTGCACTTAAGCCGTCATTGTTCCTTTTGTATATAATTCCGAATCAATTTCAGTGTTTCATCGTCAATGTGAAAGTCCAAGGAATACAGTAAACCTAAAGGGAAGCAACGGAGTCTGAAACTGGTCTCACAGGAAGGGCTCATAGCATAAAAAATAAGAAGAGTCAGACTTCTTGTTCTTAAGACGGCATTGTGCTTTTTGTATTTAATTCCGATGTATTTTCCGTGTTTCATCGTCAATGTGAAGGTCCAAGGGAATCAGTAAACCTGAAGTGCGGCATCGGAATCTAAAACTGGTCTCACTGGAATGGCTCAAATCATACACAGTAAGAAAAGTCAGTCGTCTTGTACTTAAGTCGGCATTGTGCCTTTTGTATTTATTTCCGATGCAATTTCTGTGTATCATCGTCTATGTGTAGGTCCAAGGGATACAGTAAACCTGAAGTGAAGCATCGATAACTAAAATTGGTCTCACATGAAAGGCTCAAAGCATAGACAGTAAATAGAGTCAGTCCCCTTGTACTTAAGTCGGCATTGTGCATTTTGTATTTAGTGACGATGCAAAATCCGTATTGCATCGACATTGCGAAGGTCCAAGGCATACTGTAAACCTGAAACAAAGCATCGGAATCTAAAACTGGTCTCACAGGCAGGGCTCAAAACATAAACAGTTAGAAGAGTCAGTCTTCTTGTACTTCAGTCGGCATTGTGCCTTTTGTATTTATATCCGTTGCAATTTCTGTGTTTCATCGTCAATGTAACGGTCCAAGGGATACAGTAAACATGTAGTGAAGCATCGGAATCAAAAACTAGTCTCACATGATAGGCTCAAAGCATAGACAGTGAATAGAGTCAGTCCTCTTGTACTTAAGTCGGCATTGTGCCTTTTGTATATAATTCCGATGCAATTTCTGTTGTTTATCGTCAATGTGACCGTCCAAGGGATACAGTAAGCCTGAAGTGAAGCATCGGAATCTGAGACATGTCTCACAGGAAAGGCTCAAATCATAGACAGTAAGAAAAGTCAGTCTTCTTGTACTTAAGTCGGCTTTGTGCCTTTTGTATTTAATTCCGATGCAATTTCTGTATTTCATCGTCAATGCAAAAGTCCAAGGGATACAGGAAACCTTTATTGAGGCATCGGAATCTAAAACTGGTCTCATAGGAATGGCTCAAACCATAGACTGTAAGAAGAGTCACTCTTCTAGTACTTGAACAGGTATTGTGCCTTTCGTATTTAATTCCGATGCAATTTCTGTGTTCCATTGTCAATGGGAAGGTCCAAGGTATACAGTAATCCTGAAGTGAAGCATCGGAATCTAAGACTGGTCTCACAGGAAGGGCTAAAGCCATAGACAGTAAGAGGTGTCACTCTTCTTGTACTTAAGTCGGTATTGTGCCTTTGTATTTAATTCCGATGCAATTTCTGTGTTTAATCGTCAATGTGAGGTCACAAGGGATACATTTAACCTAAAGTGAAGCATTGGAAAGAAAACAGTTCTCACAGGAAGGGCTCAAAGCATACACAATATGAAGAGTCAGTCTTATTGTACTTAACTCGGCATTGTGCCTTTTGTATTTAATTCCGATGCAATTTCTGTGTTTAATCGTAAATGTGAAGGTCCAAGGGATACAGTGAACCTGAAGTGAAGCATCGGAATCTAAAACTGGTCTCACATGAAAGGCTCAAAGCGTTGACAGTAAATAGAGTCTATCCTCGTGTACTTAAGTCGGCATTGTGGCTTTTGTATATCTTTCCGATGCAATTTCTGTGTTTCTACGTCAATGTGAAGGTCCAGGGGATTCAGTAAACCTGAAGGAAGCAACGGAATCTAAAACTGGTCTCACAGGAAGGGCTCAAAGCATAGAAAATAAGAAGAGGCAGTCTTCTTGTACTTAAGAGGGCATTATGACTTTTGAATTTAATTCCGATGCAATATGTGTGTTTCACGTTAATGTGAAGGTCCAACGGATAAAGTAAACCTGAAGTGAAGCATCGGAATCTAAAACTGGTCTCACAGGCTGGGCCCAAATCATAGACGGTAAGAAGGGGCAGTTTACTTGTACTTAAGATGGCATTATGGCTTTTGTATTTAATTCCGCTGCAATATCTGTGTTTCATCGTCAATACGACGATCCAAGCGATACAGTATACCTGAAGTGAGGCATCGGAATCTAAAACTGGTCTTACAGAAAATGCTCTAAACATAGACATTATTAAGTGTCAGTCTTCTTGTACTTAAGTCGGCAAGTGTCCTTTGTATTTAATTCCGATGCTATTTCTGTGTTTCATCGTCCATGTGAAGTTCCAAGGGAAACAGTAAACCTGAAGTGAAGCATCGGAATCTAAAACTGGTCTCACAGGAAATGCTCAAAACATACACAGTAAGAGGAGACAGTCTTCTTGTCCTTAAGTCAGCATTGTACCTCTTGTATTGAATTCCGATGCAATTTCTGTGTTTCCTCGTCAATGTGAAGGTCCAAGGGATACAGTAAACCTGAAGTGAAGCATCGGAATCTAAATCTAGTCTCACCACCAGGGCTAAAAACATAGACAGTAAGAAGAGGCAGTCTTCTTGTACTTAAGTCGGCATAATGGCATTTGTATTTAATTCCGATGCAATTTCTGTGATTCATCGTTAATGTGAAGGTCCAAGAGATACAGTAAACCTGAAGTGAAGCATCGGAATCTAACTCTGGTCTCTCAGGCAGGGCTCAAATCATTGACAGTAAGAAGAGGCAGTCTTCTTATACTTAAGATGGCATTATGGCTTTTGTATTTAATTCCGATGCAATATCTGTATTTCATCGTCAATGCGACGGTCCAGGGGATACAGTATACCTGAAGTGAAGCATCGGAATCTAAAACTGGTCTCACGGGAAAAGCTCAAAACATAGACAGTAGTAAAAGTCAGTCTTCTTGTACTTAAGTCGGCATGTGCCCTTTGATTTTAACTCAGTTGCAATTTCTGTGTTTCATCGTCAATGTGAAGGGGCAAGGGATACAGTAAACCTGAAGTGAAGCATCGGAATGTAAAACTGGTCTCTTAGGAAGGGCTCCAACCATAGAAAGTAAGAAGAGTCACTCTTCTTGTACTTACGTCGGCATTGGGCCTTTTGTATTTAATTTCGATGCAATTTCTGTGTTTCATCGTTATTGTGAAGGTCCAAGGGATACAGTAAACCTGAAGTGAAGCATCGGAATCTAAATCTGGTCTCACAGGTAGAGCTCAAACATAGGCAGTAAGAAGAGTCAGTCTTCTTGTACTAAATTCGGTATTGTCCATTTTTTGTATTTAATGCCGGTGCAATATCTGTATTTCATCGTCAATGCGAAGGCCCAAAGGGATACAGTAAACCTGAAGTGAGGCATCGGAATCTAAAACTGGTCCCACAGGAAAGGATCAAAACAGAGACAGTAGTAACAGTCAGTCACGGGAAGGGCTCAAAGCATAGCCAATAAGATGACTCAGTCACCTTGCACTTAAGCGGCATTGTGCACTTTGTATTTAATTCCGATTCAATTTCTGTGTTTCATCGTCAATGTGAAGTTGCAAGGTATACAGTAAACCTGAAGTGAAGCATCGTATTCTAAAAGTGGTCTCACATGAAAGACTCAAAGCAAAGACAGTAATAAGAGTCAGTCCCCTTGTACTTAAGTTGGAATTGTGCCTTTTGAATTTAATTTCGATGAAATTTCTGTGCTTCATCGTCAATGTGAAATTCCAAGGAATACAGTTAACCTGAAGTGAAGCATCGGAATCTAAAACTGGTCTCACTGGAAAGGCTCAATCATTGACAGTAAGTAGAGTCAGTCCCCTTGTACTTAACTCGGCATTTAGCTCTCAATGTGATGGTCCGAGGGGTACAGTAAAACTAAAGTGAAGCAACGGAATCTAAAATTGGTCAATCTGGAAAGACTCAATACATACTCAGTAAGAAGAGTCCGTCTTCTTGTACTTAAATCGGCATTCTGGCTTTTGTATTTAATTTTGATGCAATTACTGTGTTACATCGTCAATGTGAAGGTCCAAGGGATACAGTATATCCGAAGTGTTGCATCGGATTCTAAAACTGGTTTCACAGTAAGGGCTCAAAACATAGACAGTAAGAAGCGTCATTCTTCTTGTACATAAGTCGGCATTGTGCCTTTCGTATTTAATTCCAATGCAATATATGTGTTTCATCGTCAATCTGAAGGTCCGAGGGATATAGTAAACCTGAAGTGAAGCATCGGAATCTAAACCTGGTCTCACAGGAAACGCTCAGAACATAGACTATAGGAAGAGTCAGTCTTCTTGTACTTAAGTCGGCATTGTGCCTTTCGTATATAATTCCGATGCAGTTTCTGTGTTTCTTTGTCAATGTGGTGGTCCAAGGGATACAGTCAACCTGAAGTGAAGCGTCAGAATATAAAACTGGTCTCACAGGTAGTGCTCAAAGCATAGACAGTAAGAGGAGCCAGCCATCTTGTACTGGGTTGGCATTGTGCCTTTTGTATTTAATTCCGATGCAATTTCTGTGTTTCATCGTCAATGTGTAGGTCTAATAGATACAGTATACCTGAGGCGAAGCATCGGAATCGAAAACTGGTCTCACAGGAACGGCTCAAATCATAGACTGTAAGAAGAGTCAGCCTTCTTGTACTTAAATCGGCATTCTGGCTTTTGTATTTAATTCCGATGCAATTTCTGTGTTTCATCGCCAATGTACAGGGTACAGTAAACCAGCAGTGAAGGATCGCAATCTAAAATTGGTCATAGAGGAAAGCCTCAAAACATAGACAGCAAGAAGTGTCAGTCTTCATGTACTTAAGTCGTCTTTGTGCCTTTTGTATTTAATTCCAAAGCAATTTCTGTGTTTCATCGTCAATGTGAAGGTCCAAGGGATACAGTAATCCTGAAGTGAAGCATCGGAATCTAAAATTGTTCACACAGGAAAGGCTCAAAACATAGACAGTAAGGAGAGTCAGTCTTGTTGTACTTAAGTTGGCTTTGTGCCTTATGTATTTAATTCCAATGGAATATATGATTTTCATCATCAATCTGAAGGTCCGAGGGATACAGTAAACCTGAAGTGAAGCATGGAAATCTAAAACTGGTCTCACAGGAAGGGCTGAAATCATAGACAGTAAGAGTAGACAGTCTCCTTGTACTTAAGTCGGCATTGTGCCTTTTGTATTTAATTCCGATACAATATCTGTTTTTCATCGTCAAAGTAAAGGGCCAAGGGATACAGTAAACCTGAAATGAAGCATCGGAATCTAAAACATGTCTCACAGGAAAGGCTCAAAACATAGACAGTAAACATAGTCAGTACCCTTGTACTTAAGTCGGCATTGTGCCTTCTGCATATAATATCCGATGCATTTTCTGTGTCTCATCGTCAATGTGAAGCTCCAAGGGATACAGTAAACCTTAAGTGAAGCATCGGAATCTAAAAGTGCTCACTCAGGAAAGGCTTAAAACATAGACAGTATAAAGAGTCAGTCTTCTTGAACTTATGTCGGCATTGTGCATTTTGTATTTAATTCCAATGCAATATTTGTGTTTCATCCTCAATGTGAAGTTCCAAGGGGTACAGTAAATCTGAAGTGAAGCATCGGAATCGAAAACTGGTCTCACAGGAAAGGCTCAAACCATAGAGCGTCAGACAAGTCAGTCTTCTTGTTCCTAAGACGGCATTGTGCCTTTTGTATTTATTTCTAATACAATTACTGTATTTCATAGTCAATGCGAATTTCCAAGGGATACAGTAAAACTGAAGTGAAGCATCGGAATCTAAAACAGGTCTCACAGGAAAGGCCCAAACATAGACATTAGGAAGAGACACTGTTCTTGTAATTAAATTGGCGTAGGGCCTTTTGTATTTCAATCCGATTCAATTTCTGTGTTTCATCGTCATTGTGAAAGTCCAAGCGATACAGTAAAATTGAAGTTAGGCATCGGAATCTAAAACTGGTGTCACATTTAGGGCTCATAACATAGACAGTAAGGAGGGTCAGTCTTCTTGTGCTTAAGTCGGCATTGTGCCATTTGTATTTAATTCCCATGCAATTTCTGTGTTTCATCGCCAATATGAAGGTCCAAGGGATACAGTAAACCTGAAAAGAAGCATCGGAATCTTAAACTGGTCTCACAGGCAGGGCTCAAAACATACACAGTAGGAAGAGTCTGTCTTCTTGTACATAAGTCGGCGTTGGGCCTTTTGTATATAATTCCGAAGCAATTTCTGTGTTTCATCGTCAATGTAAAGGTCCAAGGGATACAGTAAACCTGAAGTGAAGCATCGGAATCTAAAACTAATCTCACATGAAAGGCTCAAAGCATAGCCAGTAAATAGCGTCAGTCCCCTTGTACTTCAATCGCCTTTCTGCCCTTTGTATATAATTCCTATGCACTCTCTGTGTTTTATCGTCCATGTGAAGGTCCATGGGATACAGTAAATCTGAAGTGAAGCATCGGATTCTAAAACTGGTCTCACAGGAAGGGCTCAAAACATAGACAATAAGAAGAGGCAGTCTTCTTGTGCTTAAGTCGGCATTGTGCTCTTTGTATTTAATTCCGATGTAATTACTGTGTTTTATCGTCAATGTGATGGTCCAAGGGACACAGTAAACCAAAGTGAAGCATCGGACTCTAAAACTGGTCTCACATGATAGGCTCAAAGCATAGACAGGAAATAGAGTCAGTCCTCTTGTACTTAAATCGGCATTGTGCCTTTTGTAAATAATTCCGATGCAATTTCTGTGATTTATCGTCAATATGAAGGTTATAGGGATACAGTAAACCTGAGGTGATGCACCGGAATCTAAAACTGGTCTCACAGGAAGGGCTCAAAGCATACTCAATAAGAAGGGTCTGTCTTCTTGTACTTAAGTCGGCATTGTGCCTTTTGTATTTAACCTCCGATGCAATTTCTGTATTTCATCGTCAATGCTGAACTCCAAGAGATACAGTAAACCTGAAGTGAAACGTCGGAATCTAAAACTGGTCTCATAATTAGCGCTCAAACCATAGACAGTAAGAACGGTCACTCTTCTAGTACTTAAACGGGTATTTCACCCTTAGTATTTAATTCCAATGCAATTTCTGTGTTTCATCGTCAATGTGAAGGTCCAAGGGATACAGTAAACTTGAAGTGAAGCATCGGAATCCAAAACTGGTCTCACAGGAAAAACTCAAATCGTAGACAGTAAGAAGAGTCAGTCTTCTTGTAATTAAGTCGGCATTGTGCCTTTTGAATTTATTTCCGATGCAATTTCTGTGTTTCATCGTCAATGTGAAGCTCCAAGGGATACAGTAAAGCTGAAGTGAAGCATCGGAATCGACAATTTGTCTCGCAGGAAAGGCTCTAATCATAGACACTATGTGGAGTCAGTCTCCTTGTACTTAAGTCCGCATTGTGCACCTTGTATTTAATTCCAATGCAATATATATGTTTCATCGTCAATGTGAAGGACCACGGGATACAGTTATCCTGAAGTGAAGCATCAGAATCTATATCTGGTTTCACAGGAAAGGCCCAAAATATAAACAGTAAGAAGAGTCAGTCCTCTTGTACTTAAGTAGGCATTGTGCCTTTTGTATTTCATTCCGATGCAATTTCTGTGTTTCATTGACAATGTGAAGGTCCAAGGGATACAGTTAACCTGAAGTGAAGAATCGGAAACAAAAACTGGTCTCACAGGAAAGGCTCAAATCAAAGACAGTAAGAAGAGTCAGTCTTCTTGTACTTAAGTCGGCATTGTGCCTTTGTATTTAATTCCGATGCTATTTCTGTGTTTCATCGTCAATGTGAACGTCCAAGTGATACAGTGAACCTGAAGCGACGCATCGGAATCTAAAACTGGTCTCACAGGTAAGGCTGAAAACATAGACAGTAAGAAGAGTCAGTCCTCTTGTACTTAAATCGTAATTTCGCCTTTTGTATTTAATTCCGATCCAATTACTATGATTCATCGTTAATGTGAAGGTCCAAGGCATAAGGTAAACCTGAAGTGTGACATCGGAATCAAAATCTGGTCTCACAGGAAAGGCTCAAATTATAGATAGTAAGAATAGTGAGTCTTCTTGTACTTACGTCGGCATTGTGTCTTATGTATTAAATTCCGATGCAATTTCTGTGTTTCATCGTCAATGTGAAGTTTCAAGGGATACGGTAAACCTGAAGTAAAGCAGCGTAATCTAAAACTTGTCTCACAGGAATGGCTCATAACATAGACAGTGAGTAGCGTCAGTCCTTTTGTACTTATGTCGGCATTGTGACTTTTGTATGTTATTCCGATGCAATTTCTGTGTTTCATCGTCAATGTGAAGGTCAAAGGGATAAAGTAAACACGCAGTTGTGCATCGGAATATAAAACTGGTCTCACAGGAAAGGCATAAACATCGGCAGTATAAAGAGTCAATCTTCGTGTACTTAGGTCGGCATTGTGCATTTTGTATTTTATTCCGATGCAATTTCTGTGTTTCATCGTAAATGTGAAGGTGCAAGAGATACAGAAATCCGTACGTGAAGCATCGGAATCTAAAACTGGTCCCACTGGAAAGCCTCCAAACATTGACAGTAAGTAGAGTCAGTCCTCTTGTACTTATGTCAGAAATGTGCATTTTGTATCTAATTCCGTTGCAATTTCTGTGTTTCATCGTCAATGTGATGGTCCAAGGGATACAGTAAACCTGAAGTGAAGCACCGGAATCTAAACATGGTCTCACAGGAAAGGCTAAAACATAGAGAGTAAGAAGAGTCAGTCTTCTCGTACTTAGATCAGCCTTGTGCCTTTTGTATTTTATTCCGATGCAATTTATGAGTATCGTCGCCAGTGTGAAGGTCCAAGGGATATAGTAAACCTGAAGTGATGCATCCTAATCTAAACATGGTCTCTGAGGAAAGGCTGGAAACATAGACATAACGAAGAGTCAGTCCACTTGTACTTGAGTCGGCTCTGTGCATTTTTAATTAAATTCCGATGCAATTTCTGTGATTCATCGTAAATGTGAAGGTTCAAGGGATACAGTAAACCTGAAGTGATGCATCCTAATCTAAACATGGTCTCTGAGGAATGGCTGGAAACATAGACATAAAGAAGAGTCAGTTCACTTGTACTTGAGTCGGCTCTGTGCATTTTTAATTAAATTCCGATGCAATTTCTGTGTTTCATCGTCAATTTGAAGGTCCAAAGGATACAGTAAACCTGAATTGAAGCATCAGAATCTAACCCTGGTCTCCCAGGAAAGGATCAAATCATGGACACTAAAAAGAGTCAGTCTACCTATATTTAGGTCGGCATTGTGTTTTTTGTATTTAATTCCGATGAATTTCTGTGCTTTAGCGTAAATGTGAAGGTGCAAGGGATACGATAAACCTTACGTGAAGCATCGGAATCTAAAACTGGTCTCACTGGATAGGCTCAAACATAGACAGCATGTAGAGTGAGTCCTCTTGTATTTAGGTCGGCATTGTGGCTTTTGTATTTAATGCCGATGCAATTTCTGTGTTTCTTCGTCAATGTGAAGGTACAAGGGTTACAGTAAACCTGAAGTGAAGCATCGGAATCTAAGACTGGTCTCACAGGAAAGGCTCAAAACATAGACTGTAAGAAGAGTCAGTCTTCTTGTACTTAGGTCTGCACTGCGCCTTTTGTATTTTATTCCTATGCAATTTCTGTGTTTCATCGCCAATGTGAAGGTCCAAGGGATACAGTGACCTAGAAGTGAGGCATCGGAATCTAAAACTGGTCTAACAGGAGTGGCACAAAACATAGACAGTAAGGAGAGTCAGTCTTGTTGTACTTAAGTTGGCTTTGTGCCTTATGTATTTAATTCCAATGGAATATATGATTTTCATCATCAATCTGAAGGTCCGAGGGATACAGTAAACCTGAAGTGAAGCATGGAAATCTAAAACTGGTCTCACAGGAAGGGCTGAAATCATAGACAGTAAGAGTAGACAGTCTCCTTGTACTTAAGTCAGCATTGTGCCTTTTGTATTTAATTCCGATACAATATCTGTTTTTCATCGTCAAAGTAAAGGGCCAAGGGATACAGTAAACCTGAAATGAAGCATCGGAATCTAAAACATGTCTCACAGGAAAGGCTCAAAACATAGACAGTAAACATAGTCAGTACCCTTGTACTTAAGTCGGCATTGTGCCTTCTGCATATAATATCCGATGCATTTTCTGTGTCTCATCGTCAATGTGAAGCTAAAAGGGATACAGTAAACCTTAAGTGAAGCATCGGAATCTAAAAGTGCTCACTCAGGAAAGGCTTAAAACATAGACAGTATAAAGAGTCAGTCTTCTTGAACTTATGTCGGCATTGTGCATTTTGTATTTAATTCCAATGCAATATTTGTGTTTCATCCTCAATGTGAAGTTCCAAGGGGTACAGTAAATCTGAAGTGAAGCATCGGAATCGAAAACTGGTCTCACAGGAAAGGCTCAAACCATAGAGCGTCAGACAAGTCAGTCTTCTTGTTCCTAAGACGGCATTGTGCCTTTTGTATTTATTTCTAATACAATTACTGTATTTCATAGTCAATGCGAATTTCCAAGGGATACAGTAAAACTGAAGTGAAGCATCGGAATCTAAAACAGGTCTCACAGGAAAGGCCCAAACATAGACATTAGGAAGAGACACTGTTCTTGTAATTAAATTGGCGTAGGGCCTTTTGTATTTCAATCCGATTCAATTTCTGTGTTTCATCGTCATTGTGAAAGTCCAAGCGATACAGTAAAATTGAAGTTAGGCATCGGAATCTAAAACTGGTGTCACATTTAGGGCTCATAACATAGACAGTAAGGAGGGTCAGTCTTCTTGTGCTTAAGTCGGCATTGTGCCATTTGTATTTAATTCCGATGCAATTTCTGTGTTTCATCGCCAATATGAAGGTCCAAGGGATACAGTAAACCTGAAAAGAAGCATCGGAATCTTAAACTGGTCTCACAGGCAGGGCTCAAAACATACACAGTAGGAAGAGTCTGTCTTCTTGTACATAAGTCGGCGTTGGGCCTTTTGTATATAATTCCGAAGCAATTTCTGTGTTTCATCGTCAATGTAAAGGTCCAAGGGATACAGTAAACCTGAAGTGAAGCATCGGAATCTAAAACTAATCTCACATGAAAGGCTCAAAGCATAGCCAGTAAATAGCGTCAGTCCCCTTGTACTTCAATCGGCTTTCTGCCCTTTGTATATAATTCCTATGCACTCTCTGTGTTTTATCGTCCATGTGAAGGTCCATGGGATACAGTAAATCTGAAGTGAAGCATCGGATTCTAAAACTGGTCTCACAGGAAGGGCTCAAAACATAGACAATAAGAAGAGGCAGTCTTCTTGTGCTTAAGTCGGCATTGTGCTCTTTGTATTTAATTCCAATGTAATTACTGTGTTTTATCGTCAATGTGATGGTCCAAGGGACACAGTAAACCAAAGTGAAGCATCGGACTCTAAAACTGGTCTCACATGATAGGCTCAAAGCATAGACAGGAAATAGAGTCAGTCCTCTTGTACTTAAATCGGCATTGTGCCTTTTGTAAATAATTCCGATGCAATTTCTGTGTTTTATCGTCAATATGAAGGTTATAGGGATACAGTAAACCTGAGGTGATGCACCGGAATCTAAAACTGGTCTCACAGGAAGGGCTCAAAGCATACTCAATAAGAAGGGTCTGTCTTCTTGTACGTAAGTCGGCATTGTGCCTTTTGTATTTAACCTCCGATGCAATTTCTGTATTTCATCGTCAATGCTGAACTCCAAGAGATACAGTAAACCTGAAGTGAAACGTCGGAATCTAAAACTGGTCTCATAATTAGCGCTCAAACCATAGACAGTAAGAACGGTCACTCTTCTAGTACTTAAACGGGTATTTCACCCTTAGTATTTAATTCCAATGCAATTTCTGTGTTTCATCGTCAATGTGAAGGTCCAAGGGATACAGTAAACTTGAAGTGAAGCATCGGAATCCAAAACTGGTCTCACAGGAAAAACTCAAATCGTAGACAGTAAGAAGAGTCAGTCTTCTTGTAATTAAGTCGGCATTGTGCCTTTTGAATTTATTTCCGATGCAATTTCTGTGTTTCATCGTCAATGTGAAGCTCCAAGGGATACAGTAAAGCTGAAGTGAAGCATCGGAATCGACAATTTGTCTCGCAGGAAAGGCTCTAATCATAGACACTATGTGGAGTCAGTCTCCTTGTACTTAAGTCCGCATTGTGCACCTTGTATTTAATTCCAATGCAATATATATGTTTCATCGTCAATGTGAAGGACCACGGGATACAGTTATCCTGAAGTGAAGCATCAGAATCTATATCTGGTTTCACAGGAAAGGCCCAAAATATAAACAGTAAGAAGAGTCAGTCCTCTTGTACTTAAGTAGGCATTGTGCCTTTTGTATTTCATTCCGATGCAATTTCTGTGTTTCATTGACAATGTGAAGGTCCAAGGGATACAGTTAACCTGAAGTGAAGAATCGGAAACAAAAACTGGTCTCACAGGAAAGGCTCAAATCAAAGACAGTAAGAAGAGTCAGTCTTCTTGTACTTAAGTCGGCATTGTGCCTTTGTATTTAATTCCGATGCTATTTCTGTGTTTCATCGTCAATGTGAACGTCCAAGTGATACAGTGAACCTGAAGCGACGCATCGGAATCTAAAACTGGTCTCACAGGTAAGGCTGAAAACATAGACAGTAAGAAGAGTCAGTCCTCTTGTACTTAAATCGTAATTTCGCCTTTTGTATTTAATTCCGATCCAATTACTATGATTCATCGTTAATGTGAAGGTCCAAGGCATAAGGTAAACCTGAAGTGTGACATCGGAATCAAAATCTGGTCTCACAGGAAAGGCTCAAATTATAGATAGTAAGAATAGTGAGTCTTCTTGTACTTACGTCGGCATTGTGTCTTATGTATTAAATTCCGATGCAATTTCTGTGTTTCATCGTCAATGTGAAGTTTCAAGGGATACGGTAAACCTGAAGTAAAGCAGCGTAATCTAAAACTTGTCTCACAGGAATGGCTCATAACATAGACAGTAAGTAGCGTCAGTCCTTTTGTACTTAAGTCGGCATTGTGACTTTTGTATGTTATTCCGATGCAATTTCTGTGTTTCATCGTCAATGTGAAGGTCAAAGGGATAAAGTAAACACGCAGTTGTGCATCGGAATATAAAACTGGTCTCACAGGAAAGGCATAAACATCGGCAGTATAAAGAGTCAATCTTCGTGTACTTAGGTCGGCATTGTGCATTTTGTATTTTATTCCGATGCAATTTCTGTGTTTCATCGTAAATGTGAAGGTGCAAGAGATACAGAAATCCGTACGTGAAGCATCGGAATCTAAAACTGGTCCCACTGGAAAGCCTCCAAACATTGACAGTAAGTAGAGTCAGTCCTCTTGTACTTATGTCAGAAATGTGCATTTTGTATCTAATTCCGTTGCAATTTCTGTGTTTCATCGTCAATGTGATGGTCCAAGGGATACAGTAAACCTGAAGTGAAGCACCGGAATCTAAACATGGTCTCACAGGAAAGGCTAAAACATAGAGAGTAAGAAGAGTCAGTCTTCTCGTACTTAGATCAGCCTTGTGCCTTTTGTATTTTATTCCGATGCAATTTATGAGTATCGTCGCCAGTGTGAAGGTCCAAGGGATATAGTAAACCTGAAGTGATGCATCCTAATCTAAACATGGTCTCTGAGGAAAGGCTGGAAACATAGACATAACGAAGAGTCAGTCCACTTGTACTTGAGTCGGCTCTGTGCATTTTTAATTAAATTCCGATGCAATTTCTGTGATTCATCGTAAATGTGAAGGTTCAAGTGATACAGTAAACCTGAAGTGATGCATCCTAATCTAAACATGGTCTCTGAGGAATGGCTGGAAACATAGACATAAAGAAGAGTCAGTTCACTTGTACTTGAGTCGGCTCTGTGCATTTTTAATTAAATTCCGATGCAATTTCTGTGTTTCATCGTCAATTTGAAGGTCCAAAGGATACAGTAAACCTGAATTGAAGCATCAGAATCTAACCCTGGTCTCCCAGGAAAGGATCAAATCATGGACACTAAAAAAAGTCAGTCTACCTATATTTACGTCGGCATTGTGTTTTTTGTATTTAATTCCGATGAATTTCTGTGCTTTAGCGTAAATGTGAAGGTGCAAGGGATACGATAAACCTTACGTGAAGCATCGGAATCTAAAACTGGTCTCACTGGATAGGCTCAAACATAGACAGCATGTAGAGTGAGTCCTCTTGTATTTAGGTCGGCATTGTGGCTTTTGTATTTAATGCCGATGCAATTTCTGTGTTTCTTCGTCAATGTGAAGGTACAAGGGTTACAGTAAACCTGAAGTGAAGCATCGGAATCTAAGACTGGTCTCACAGGAAAGGCTCAAAACATAGACTGTAAGAAGAGTCAGTCTTCTTGTACTTAGGTCTGCATTGCGCCTTTTGTATTTTATTCCTATGCAATTTCTGTGTTTCATCGCCAATGTGAAGGTCCAAGGGATACAGTGACCTAGAAGTGAGGCATCGGAATCTAAAACTGGTCTAACAGGAGTGGCACAAAACATAGACAGTACGATGAGTCAGCCCTATTGTACTTCAGTTGGCTTTCAGCCTTTGTATATAATTCCGATGGTATTTGTGTGTTTCATCGTCAATGTGAAGGTCCAAGGGATACAGTACTCCTGAAGTGAAGCATCGGAATCAATAACTGGTCACACAGGTAACGCTCAAAACATACTCAGTAAAAAGAGACACTCTTCTGGTACTTCAGTCGGCATTGTGCGTTTTGTAGTTAATTCTGATGCAATTACTGTGATTCATCGTCAATGTGAAGGACCAAGGGATACAGTACACCTGAAGAGATGCATCGGAATCTATAACTGGTCTCACAGGAAACGCTCTAATAATAGACAGTAACATGAGTCAGTCTTCTTTTAAGTAAGTCGGCGTTGTGCATCTTGTATTTAATTCCGATGCAATTACTGTGTTTCATAGTCAATGTGAAGGTCCATGGGATAGAGAAAGCCTGAAGTGAAGCATCGGAAATTACAACTGGTCTCACAGGAATGGCTCTAAGCAATAGACACTAAGAAGAGTCAGCCCTATTGTACTTAAGTCGGCATTGCGCCTTTGTATTTAATTGCGAAGCAATTTCTGCGTTTCATCGTCAATGTGAAGGCCCAAGGGATACTGGTAACCTGAAGTGAAGCATCGGATTCAAAAACTGGTCACACAGGTAACGCTCAAAACATACTCAGTAAAAAGAGTCACTCTTCTTGTACTTCAGTCGGCATTGTGCGTTTTGTAGTTAATTCTGATGCAATTACTGTGATTCATCGTCAATGTGAAGGACCAAGGGATACAGTACACCTGAAGAGAAGCATCGGAATCTATAACTGGTCCCACAGGAAAGGCTCTAAACATAGACTGTAACAAGAGTCAGTCATCTTTTAATTAAGTCGGCATTGTGCCTCTAGGATTTCATTCCGTTGCAATTTCTGTGTTTCATCGTCAATGTGTAGGGCCAAGTAATACAGTATTCCTGAAGTGAAGCATCGGAATCTAAAAGTGGTCTCACTGGAAAGGCTCAAACATGGACAGTAAGAAGAGTCTGTCTTCTTGCACTTAGGTCTGCATTGTGCCTTTGTATTTTAATCCGATGCAGTTTCTGTGTTTCATCGTCACTGTGAAGGTCCAAGGGATACAGTAAACCTGAAGTGAAACATCGGAATCAAAAACTGGCCTCACAGCAAAGGCTCAAATCCTAGTCGGTAAGAAGAGTCACTCTTCTTGTACTTAAGACGGCATTGTGCGTTTTGTAGTTATTTCTGATGCAATTACTGTGATTCATCGTCAATGTGAAGGACCAAGGGATACGGTACACCTGAAGTGATCCATCGGATTCTATAACTGGTCTCACAGGAAAGCTCTAAACATAGACGGTAACAAGAGTCAGTCTCTTTGTTCTTAAGTCGGCATTGTGCCTTTCGTATTTAATTGTGATGCAATTTCAGTTATTCGTCATAATTGTGAAGGTCTAAGGAATACAGTAAACCTAAAGTGAAGCATCGGAAGCTATAACTGATCTCACAGGAAAGGCTCTATACATAGGCGGTAAGAAGGGTCAGTCTTCTTGTAATTTAGTCGCCATTGTGCCTCTTGTGTTTAATTCCGATGCAATTTCAGTGTTTCATCGTCAGTGTTAAGTTGCAAGGGATACTGTAAACCTGAAGTGAAGCATCGGAATCTGAAACTGGTCTCACAGGATAGGCTGAAAACATAGACAGTAAGAAGAGTCAGCCCTCGTGTACATAAGTCAGCATTGTGTCTTTTGTATTTAATTACAGTGCAATCTCGGTGTTTCATCGTCAATGTCAAGCCCCAAGGGATACGGTATAACTTACGTGTGGCATCAGAATCTAATACTTGTCTCACAGGAAAGGTTCATAACATAGACAGTAAGTAGAGTCAGTCCTGTTGTACTTATGTCGGCATTGTGCCTTTTGTATTTAATACCGATGCAATTTCTGTGTTTTATCGTCAGTGTGAAGGTCCAAGATATACAGTAAACCCGCAGTGGTCCATCGGAATCTAAAACTGGTCTCACAGGAAAGGCTCGAAGCATAGACGGTAAGAAGAGTCTGTCCTCTTGTACTGAAGTCGACATTGTGCCTTTCGTATTTAATTCCAATGCAATTTCTGTGTTTCATCGTCAATGTGAACGTCCAAGGGATACAGTAAACCCGCAGTGGTCCATCGGAATCTAAAACTGGTCTCAGAGGCATGTCTCAAAACATAGACATTAAGAAGAGTCAGTCTTCGTGTACGTAGGTCGGCATTGTGCCTTTTGTATTTTATTACGATACAATATCTGTGTTTAATCGACAATGTGAAGGTCCAAGGGATACAGTAAACTTGAAGTGAAGCATAGTAAGCTAAACTGGTCTCACAGGAAAGGCTCAAAGCATAGACAGTAAGCGGAATAAGTTTTCTTGTACTTAAGTCGGCATTGTGCCATTTGTATTTAATTCCCATGCAATTTCTGTGTTTCATCATCAATGTGAAGGTCCAAGGGATACAGTAAACCTGAAGTGAAGCTTCAGAATTTAAAACTGGTCTAACAGGAACGGCTCAAAACATGGACAGTAAGAAGAGTCAGTCCCCCTATACTCAAGTCGGCATTGTGTCTTTTGTATTACATTCCGATGCAATTTCTGTGTTTAATCGTCAATGTGAAGGTCCAAGGGATACAGTAAACCAGCAGTTGTGCATCGGATTCTAAAGCTGGTCTCACAGGAAAGGATCAAAAGCATAGACAGTAAGAAGAGTTAGTCTTCGTTTACTTAGGTCGGCATTGAGCCTTTTGTATTTTATTCCGATGCAGTTTCTGTGTTTCATCGTCCATACGAAGGTCCAAGGCATACAGTAAACTTAAAGTGAAGCATCGGAATCTAAAACTGGTCTCACAGGAAAGGCTCAAATCATAGACAGTAAGAAGAGTCAGTCCTCTCGTACTTAAGTCGGCATAGTGCCTTTTGTATTTAATTCCGATGCAATTTCTGTGTTTCATCGAGAATGTGAAGGTCCAAGGAATACAGTAAACCTAACGTGAAGTTTCGGAATCTAAGACTGGTCTCACAGGAAAGGCTCAAAACGTAGACAGTAAGAAGAGTCAGTCCACTTGTACTTAGGTCGGCATTGGGCCTTTTGTATTTTATTCCGATGCAATTTCTGTGTTTCATCGTCAATGTGAAGGTATAAGCGATACAGGAAACTTGAAGTGAAGCGACGGAATCTAAGACCGGTCTCACAGGAGTGGCTCAAAACATAGACAATAAGAAGAGTCATTCGTCTTGCACTTAAGTCGGCATTGTGCCTTTTGAATTTTATTCCCATGCAATTTCTGTGTTTCATAGTAAATGTATAGGTGCAAGGGATACGGTATTCCTTACGTGAAGCATCGGAATCTAAAACTCGTCTCACAGGATAGGCTCAAAACATAGACAGTAAGAGGAGTAAGTCCTCTTGTACTTAAGTCGTACTTTTAGCTTTTGTATTTAATTCCGATGCAATTTCTGTGTTTCATCGTCATTGTGAAGGTCCAAGGGATACAGTAAACATAAAGTGAACCATCGGAATCAAAAACTAGTCACACAGGAAAGACTCAAAGCATAGACAGTAAGAAGAGTCAGTCCTCTTGTACTTTAATCGGCATTGTGTCTTTTGAATTTTATTCCGATGCAATTTTTGTGTTTCATCGTCAATGTGAAGGTCCAAGTGAAAAAATAAGTATTAATTGAAGCATCGGAATTTAAAACTGGTCTCAGAAGAACGGTTCGAAACATGCACGGTAAGTAGAGTCAATCCTCTTGTACTTAAGTCGGAATTGTGCATTTTGTATTTAATTCCGACGCAATTTCTGTGTTTCATCATCAATATGAAGGTCCGTTGGATACAGTAAACCTGACGCGAAACATCGGAGTCAAAAACTGGTCTCACAGGAATGGCTCAAATCATATACAGTAAAAAGAGTCACTTTTCTTGTACTTATGTCGGCATTGTGCCTTTGGTATTTAATTCCGATGCAATTTCTGTGTTTGATCGTCAATGAGAAGTTCCAAGGTATACAGTAAACCTAAAGTAAAGCATCGGAATCTAAAATCGGTCTCACAGGAAACGCTCAAAACATAGACAGTAAGAAGAGTCAGCCCTATTGTACTTTAGTCAGCATTGTGCCTCTTGTATTTAATTCCGACGCAATTTCTGTGTTTCTTCGTCAATTAGAATGTACATGTGATACAGTAAACCTGAAGTGAAGCATCAGAATCTAAAACTGGTCTCACTGGAAAGGCTGAAAACATAGACAGTAAGAAGGGTAAGTCCTCTTGTACTAAGTCGTAATTTTGTTTTTGGTGTTTAATTCCGATGCAATTTCTAGGATTCATCGTCAATGTGGAGGTACATGGGATACAGTAAACCTGAAGTGAAACATCGGAATCAAAAACTGGCCTCACAGCAAAGGCTCAAATCCTAGTCGGTAAGAAGAGTCACTCTTCTTGTACTTAAGTCGGCATTGTGCGTTTTGTAGTTATTTCTGATGCAATTACTGTGATTCATCGTCAATGTGAAGGACCAAGGGATACGGTACACCTGAAGTGATCCATCGGATTCTATAACTGGTCTCACAGGAAAGCTCTAAACATAGACAGTAACAAGAGTCAGTCTATTTGTAATTAAGTCGGCATTGTGCCTTTTGAATTTAATTCCGATGCAATATCTGTGTTTCATCGTCAATGTGAATGTCCAAGGGATACAGTAAGCCTAAAGGGAAGCATCGGAATCTAAATCTGGTCTCAAAGGAAAGGCACTAAGCATCGACAGTAAGTAGAGTCAGTCTTCTTGTACTTAGGTCGGCATTTTGCCTTTTGTGTTTAATTCCGATGCAATTTCTGTGTTTCATCGTCAATGTGAAGGTCAAAGGGATACAGTAAACTTGAAGTGAAGCATCGGAATCTAAGACTGCTGTCACATGAAGGGCTCAAAACATAGACAGTAAGAAGTGTCAATCCTCTTGTACTGTAGTCGTCATTGTGCTATTTGTATTTAATTCCGCTGCAATTTCGGTGTTTCATCGTCAATGTGAAGGTCCAAGGGATACAGTAAACCTGAAGTGAAGCATCGGAATCAAAAACTGGTCACACAGGAAGGGCTGAAAAGCATAGACAGTAAGCAGAGTCGGTTCACTTGTACTTAAGTCGGAATTGTGCCTTTTGTATTTAATTCCGATGCAATTTCTGTGTTTGATTGAGAATGTGAAAGTCCAAGTGATACAGTAAACCTGATGTGAAGCAGCGGAATCTAAAACTGGTCTCACAGGAAAGGCCCTAAACATAGACGGTAACAAGAGTCAGTCTCTTTGTTCTTAAGTCGGCATTGTGCCTTTCGTATTTAATTGTGATGCAATTTCAGTTATTCGTCATAATTGTGAAGGTCTAAGGAATACAGTAAACCTAAAGTGAAGCATCGGAAGCTATAACTGATCTCACAGGAAAGGCTCTATACATAGGCGGTAACAAGAGTCAGTCTTCTTGTAATTAAGTCGCCATTGTGCCTCTTGTGTTTAATTCCGATGCAATTTCAGTGTTTCATCGTCAGTGTTAAGTTGCAAGGGATACTGTAAACCTGAAGTGAAGCATCGGAATCTGAAACTGGTCTCACAGGATAGGCTGAAAACATAGACAGTAAGAAGAGTCAGCCCTCGTGTACATAAGTCTGCATTGTGTCTTTTGTATTTAATTACAGTGCAATCTCGGTGTTTCATAGTCAATGTCAAGCTCCAAGGGATACGGTATAACTTACGTGTGGCATCAGAATCTAATACTTGTCTCACAGGAAAGGTTCATAACATAGACAGTAAGTAGAGTCAGTCCCGTTGTACTTATGTCGGCATTGTGCCTTTTGTATTTAATACCGATGCAATTTCTGTGTTTTATCGTCAGTGTGAAGGTCCAAGTTATACAGTAAACCCGCAGTGGTCCATCGGAATCTAAAACTGGTCTCACAGGAAAGGCTCGAAGCTTAGACGGTAAGAAGAGTCTGTCCTCTTGTACTGAAGTCGACATTGTGCCTTTCGTATTTAATTCCGATGCAATTTCTGTGTTTCATCGTCAATGCGAACGTCCAAGGGATACAGTAAACCCGCAGTGGTCCATCGGAATGTAAAACTGGTCTCAGAGGTATGTCTCAAAACATAGACATTAAGAAGAGTCAGTCTTCGTGTACTTAGGTCGGCATTGTGCCTTTTGTATTTTATTACGATACAATATCTGTGTTTAATCGACAATGTGAAGGTCCAAGGGATACAGTAAACTTGAAGTAAAGCATAGGAAGCTAAACTGGTGTCACAGGTAAGGCTCAAAGCATAGACAGTAAGAAGAATAAGTTTTCTTGTACTTAAGTCGGCATTGTGCCATTTGTATTTAATTCCCATGCAATTTCTTTGTTTCATCATCAATGTGAAGGTCCAAGGGATACAGTAAACCCGAAGTGAAGCTTCAGAATTTAAAACTGGTCTAACAGGAAAGGCTCAAAACATGGACAGTAAGAAGAGTCAGTCCCCCTATACTAAAGTCGGCATTGTGTCTTTTGTATTACATTCCGATGCAATTTCTGTGTTTAATCGTCAATGTGAAGGTCCAAGGGATACAGTAAACCAGCAGTTGTGCATCGGATTCTAAAGCTGGTCTCACAGGAAAGGATCAAAAGCATAGACAGTAAGAAGAGTCAGTCTTCGTTTACTTAGGTCGGCATTGAGCCTTTTGTATTTTATTCCGATGCAGTTTCTGTGTTTCATCGTCCATACGAAGGTCCAAGGCATACAGTAAACTTAAAGTGAAGCATCGGAATCTAAAACCGGTCTCACAGGAAAGGCTCAAAACATAGACAGTAAGAAGAGTCAGTCCTCTCGTACTTAAGTCGGCATAGTGCCTTTTGTATTTAATTCCGATGCAATTTCTGTGTTTTGTCGTCAATGTGAAGGTCCATGAGATACAGTAAACCAGAAGTGAATCATCGGAATCAAAAACTGGTCACACAGGAAAGGTTCAAAACATAGACAGTAAGAAGTGTCTGTCCTCTTGTGCCTAAGTCGACATTGTGCCTTCTGAATTTATTTCCGATGCAATTTCTGTGTTTCATCGTCAATGTGATGGTAAAAGTGATGCAGTAAACATTACGTGAAGCATCAGATTTTAAAACTGGTCTCAGAGGAAAGGCTGAAAACATACACGGTAAGTTGAGTCTGTCCAATTGTACTTAAATTGGCATTGTGCATTTGGATTTAATTCCGATGCAGTTTCAGTGTTTCATCATCAATATTAAGGTCTATAGGATACAGTAAACCTTAAGCGAATCATCGGAATCGAAAACGGGTCACACAGGAAAGTCTCAGACATAGACGGTAAGAGGAGTTAGTCATCTTGTACTAAAGTCGGCATTGTGTCTTTTGTAATTACATCCGATGCAATATCAATGTTTCGTCGTAAATGTGAAGGTCCAAGGAATACGGTAATCCTTACGTGAAGCATCGGAATCTAAAACTGGTCTCACTGGAAAGGCTCAAAACATAGAAAGTAAGTAGAGTCAGTCCTCTTGTACTTAAATCGGCATTGTGCCTCTTGTATTTAATTCCGATGCAATTTCTGTGTTTCATCGAGAGTGTGAAGGTCCAAGGAATACAGTAAACCTAACGTGAAGTTTCGGAATCTAAGACTGGTCTCACAGGAAAGGCTCAAAACGTAGACAGTAAGAAGAGTCAGTCCACTTGTACTTAGGTCGGCATTGGGCCTTTTGTATTTTATTCCGATGCAATTTCTGTGTTTCATCGTCAATGTGAAGGTCCAAGCGATACAGGAAACTTGAAGTGAAGCGACGGAATCTAAGACCGGTCTCACAGGAGTGGCTCAAAACATAGACAATAAGAAGAGTCATTCGTCTTGCACTTAAGTCGGCATTGTGCCTTTTGAATTTTATTCCCATGCAATTTCTGTGTTTCATAGTAAATGTATAGGTGCAAGGGATACGGTATTCCTTACGTGAAGCATCGGAATCTAAAACTCGTCTCACAGGATAGGCTCAAAACATAGACAGTAAGAGGAGTAAGTCCTCTTGTACTTAAGTCGTACTTTTAGCTTTTGTATTTACTTCCGATGCAATTTCTGTGTTTCATCGTCATTGTGAAGGTCCAAGGGATACAGTAAACATGAAGTGAACCATCGGAATCAAAAACTAGTCACACAGGAAAGACTCAAAACATAGACAGTAAGAAGAGTCAGTCCTCTTGTACTTAAGTCGGAATTGTGCATTTTGTATTTAATTCCGACGCAATTTCTGTGTTTCATCATCAATATGAAGGTCCGTTGGATACAGTAAACCTGAAGCGAAACATCGGAATCAAAAACTGGTCTCACAGGAATGGCTCAAATCATATACAGTAAAAGGAGTCACTTTTCTTGTACTTATGCCGGCATTGTGCCTTTTGTATTTAATTCCGATGCATTTTCGGCGTTTCATCATCAATGTGAAGGTCCAAAGGATGCAGTAAACCTGAAGTGAAGCATCAGAATCTAAAACTGGTCTAACAGGAAAGGCTCAAAACTTAGACAGGAAGTGGAGTCAGTCAATTTGTTCATAAGTCGGCATTGTGCCTTTGGTATTAAATTCCGATGCAATTTCTGTGTTTGATCGTCAATGAGAAGGTCCAAGGTATACAGTAAACCTAAAGTGAAGCATCGGAATCTAAAATCGGTCTCACAGGAAACGCTCAAAACATAGACAGTAAGAAGAGTCAGCCCTATTGTACTTTAGTCAGCATTGTGCCTCTTGTACTTAATTCCGACGCAATTTCTGTGTTTCATCGTCAATTAGAATGTACATGTGATACAGTAAACCTGAAGTGAAGCATCAGAATCTAAAACTGGTCTCACTGGAAAGGCTGAAAACATAGACAGTAAGAAGGGTAAGTCCTCTTGTACTAAGTCGTAATTTTGTTTTTGGTGTTTATTTCCGATGCAATTTCTAGGATTCATCGTCAATGTGGAGGTACATGGGACAAGGTAAACCTGAAGTGAAACAGCGGAATCAAAATCTGGTCTTACAGGAAAGGCTCAAAGCATAGACAGTAAGAAGAGTCAGTCCTCTTGTACTTACGTCGGCATTGTGTCTTTTGTATTTAATTCTGATGCAATTTCTGTGTTTCATCGTAAATGTGAAGGTTCAAGGGATCCAGTAAACCAGAAGTGAAGCATCAGAATCCAAAACTGGTCTCACAGGAAAGGCCCAAAACATAGGCAGTAACTAGAGTCAGTCACCTTATTCCTAAGTCGGCCATTTGCCTTTTGTATTTAATTCCGATGTAATTTCTGTGTTTCATCGTCAAAGTGAATGTCAAGGGATACAGTAAAATTGAAGTGAAGCATCGGAATCTAAAACTGGAGTCATAGAAACGGCTCAAAAGATAGTCAGTAAGAAGAGTCAGTCCTCTTGTACCCAAGTGGGCATTGTGAGTTTAGTCTTTAATTCCGATGCAATTTCTGTGTTTCATCGTCAATGTTAAGGTCCAAGGGATCCATTCATCATAAGTGAAGCACCGGAATTAAAAATTAGTCTGACAGGAAAGGCCCAAACATATACAGTTAGAGGAATCAGTCTTCTTGTACTTAAGTCGACATTGTGCCTTTTGTATTTAATTCCGATGCAAATTCTGTGTTTCATCGTCATTGTGAAGGTCCACCTGATACAGTAAACCTGAAGTGATGCATCGGAATTTAAATCTGGTCTCACAGGAAAGGCTCAAAACGTAGACAGTAAGGAGAATCAGCCCAATTGTACATAAGCAGGCATTGTGCCTTTGTATTTATTCCGATGCAATTTCGGTGTTTCCTCGTCAATGTGAAGGACCAAGGGATACAGTAAACCTGAAGTGAAGCATCGGAATCAAAAACTGGTCTCACAGGAATGGCTCAAAACATAGAAAATTAGGAGAGTCCGTCTTCTTCTACTTAGGTCGGCATTGTTACTTTTGTATTCAATTCCGATACAATTTCTGTGTTTCATCATTAATGTGAAGGTACAAAGGGTACGGTAAACTTTGAAGAGTAGCATCGGAATCTAAAACTGGTCTCACAGGAAAGGCTCAGAACATAGCAAGTATGAAGAGCCAGTCTTCTTCTACTTAAGTCGGCATTGTGTCTTTTTATTTAATTCCGATGCTATTTATGTGTTTCATCGACAATGTGAAGGTCCATGGGATACAGAAAACCAGAAGTGAAGCATCGGAATCAAACATAGGTCTCACAGGAAAGGCTCAGTACATAGACAGTAACAAGAGTCAATCCTCTTGTACTTCAGTCGACGTTGTGGTCTTTGGTTTTAATTCCGATGCAGTTTCAGTGTTTCATCATCGACTAGAAGGTCCAAGGGATAAAGTATACCTGAAGTTGAGCATCGGAATCTAAAACTGGTCTCACAGGTAAGGCCCAAAACATAGATAGTAAGAAGAGACAATCCTCTTTTACCTGGCATTGTGCCTTTTGTATTTAATTCCGATGCCATTTCCGTGCTTCATCGTCATAGTGAAGGTCCAAGGGATACAGTAAACCAAAAGTGAAGCAACGAAATCATAAACTGGTCTCACAGAAAAAGGCTTAAATCATAGACATTAAGAAGAGTCAGCCCTCTTGTACTTAAGTCGGCATTGTGATTTTGTATTTGATTCTGATGCAATTACTGTGATTCATCGTCAATAGGAAGGTCCAAGGTACACAGTAAACCTGAAGTGAAGCATCGGAAACTATAACTGGTCTCACAGGAAAGGCTCAAAACATAGACAGTAAGAAGAGTCAGTCTTCTTGTACGTAAGTCTGCATTGTGCCATTTTCATTTAATTCGGATGCAATTTCCGTGTTTCATCGTCAATGTGATACAGTAAACCAGAAGTGTAGCATCGGAATGTAAAACTGGTCCCACAGGAAAGGCTCAAAACGTAGGCAGGAAGGATATCTGTCCTCTTGTACCTAAGTCGTCGTTTTGCCTTTTGTATTTATTTCCGATGTAATTTCAGTGTTTTATCGTCAATGTGAAGCTCCAAGGGATTCAGTAAACCTGAAATGAAGCATCGGAATCAGAATCTGCTCTCACAGGAAAGGCTCAAAACATAGACAGTAAGAAGAGTCAGTCTTCCTGTACTTAAACCGGCATTGCGCCTTTTGTATTATATTATGATGCAATTTCTGTGTTTCATCGTCAATGTGAAGGTCCAAGGGATACAGTAAACCTGAAGTGAAGCATCGGAATCCAACACTGCCCTCCCAGGAAAGGCTCAAAACATCGACAGTAAGAAGAGTAAATCATCTTGTACTTAAGTCGACATTGTGGGTTTTGTATTTAATTCCGATGCAATTTCTGTGTTTCATCATCAATGTGAAGGTTCGAGGGATACAGTAAACCTTACGTTGAGCGTCGGAATCCAAAACTAGTCTCACACGAAAGGCTCAAAACATAGACAGTAAGAAGAATCAGCCCAACTGTACATAAGCAGGCATTGTGCCTTTGGATTTAATTCCGATGCAATTTCTGTGTTTCATCGTCCATGTGAAGGTCCAAGGGATACAGTAAACCTGAAGTGAAGCATCGGAATCAAAAACTGGTCTCACAGGAATGGCTCAAAACATAGACAGTAAGAAGAGTCACACTTCTTGCATTTAAGTCGGCATTGTGCCTTTTGTAGTTAAATCTGATGCAATTTCTGTGATTCATCGTCAATGTGAAGGTCCAAGGGATACAGTAAACCTGAAGTGAAGCATCGAAATCTATAACTGGTCTCACAGGAACGGCTGTAAACATAGACTGTAACAAGAGTCAGTCTTCTCGTATATAAGTCTGCATTCTGCCTCTTGTATTTAATGCGATGCAATATCTGTGTTTCATCGTCAATTTGAAGGTCCAAGGGATACAGCAAGCGTGAAGTGAAGAATCGGAATTTAAAACTGGTCTCACAGGAAAGGCACAATTAATAGACAGTAAGAGGAGTCAGTCTTCTTGTACTTAAGTCGGCATTGTGCCTTTCTATTTAATTCGATGCAATTTCTGTGTTTCATCGTCAATGTGAAGGTGCAAGGGATATAGTGAACCTGAAGTGAAGTTTCGGAATGTAAAACTGGTCTCACAGGATAGGCTCAAATCATAGACAGTAAGAAGAGTCAGTCTTCTTGTTCTTAAGTCGGCATTGTGCCTTTTGTATATAATTCCGATGCAACTTCTTTGTTTCATCGTCAATGTGAAGGGCCAAAGAATACAGTAATCCTAAAGTGAAGCATCGGAATCAAAAACTGGTCTCACAGGAAAGGATCAAAATATAGACAGTAAGAAGAGTCAGTCTTCCTGTACTTAAGTCGGCATTCTGCCTATTGGATCTAATTGCGATGCAATTACAGTGTTTCGTCGTCAATGTGAAGATCCAAGTGATAGAGTAAACATTAAGAGAAGCATCGGAATCTAAAACTGGTCTCACAGGAAAGGCTCAAATCATAGACAGTAAGTACAGTCAGTCCTTTTGTACTTAAGTCGGCATTGTGCCTTTTGTATTTAATTCCGATGCAATTCCTGTCTTCTTCGTCAATGTGAAGTTACAAGGTATACAGTAAACCGGAAGGGAAGCATCGGAATCTATAACTGGACTCACATGATAGTCTCAAATCATAGACAGTAAGAAGAGTCACCTCCATGGTCGTCGTCAGGGCTAAAACTGACTGTCGTGAACTAGCGAGGTTCCCACTTTTATATGCAAAGGATGGCTTCTTATTGGCTGGAATACGTCAGCGATATGGCGCGTAGCGAAGTGGTGCCCTCTACTTCCATAGATGTAGTTGCTATCCCGTGTTGCTTGCAGCGCCACCCTTAAATCAGGAGGTAAAGTGCGAGAAGTTTTTCTCAGCGATTTTTCTTTATCCAGTGCACTCTTCCAAGTGTTGCTAAGTGCATAGCCGTTGTCTCTATTAAAGTTATTGTCGCTAAGCCTAATTTCGACTGCTTCCCGGATCACAGAGTCCCAGTAATTCGATGTGTGGGCTATTACTCTGGTTTCTTCAAATAAAATGTTATGCTTGTTAAGCAGGCTATGTTCAGCCACCGCTGATTTTTCCAAATACCTGTATTTCAGGTGACGTTGGTGCTCGATGCAGCGGTCGGCAACGGTTCTTACAGACTGGCCCACGTAATTCTTGCCGCATTCGCAAGGAATAGTATAAATTCCCGGCACTCTTAAGCCGAGACTATCTTTGACTGGTCTCAACATTTCCTTAATTTTCCTAGGTGGTCGGAAAACTGGTTTTATTCCTTGCCTCTTCAGGACTCTGGCTATCTTGCTCGTTGTAGAACCGCAAAAAGGAAGCCGCGCCGATAAATTTGAGCGGCTTAACCGTGATCAAGGAACTACTGGGTCCAACGGCATTCACCGCACTGTTATCAACTTCTCTGACAAGGAACTTGATGAAGCTACCATCTCGGCTCTCAGTAAAGGATTGAACTTTGCCCCAGCTCCACGTAAGTTACCGGTGGTTGAGATCATTAGTGGAGTGGAACAAGCAGTTCGTCATCTTCCTCAAGAAGCAGCGGATGACGTAAGGCTTTCTACTAGCCGGATTTTAGCGACATCCAAGCCGCCTAAGTCAAACATCAGCAGAGAGGAGAGACAAGGACTGAAATTGTTGCAGAAGGATGAAGATCTAGTTGTTTTACCTGCTGACAAGGGGAACGCCACGGTAATCCTCAATGCTACAGATTACCATAAGAAAGTTGGATTATTACTGGAGGACAGCACATACCGGGTTCTCAGACGGGATCCCACATCGGCGCTCAGCAGGAAGACAAGGGAGCTACTAAAAAACTCTGGCCTCTCCGACGAACTGGTGAAGAACTTACGGCCGAGAGCACCTAGGCCACCAAGACTGTACGGTTTGCCAAAGGTTCATAAGGAGAACGTCCCGTTGAGACCGATTGTTAGCGCTATTGGCTCTCCTACGTACAAGCTTGCAAAGTACTTAACTAAACTGTTGGCGCCTATAGTTGGTCACTGCCCACATCGTATTAAAAATTCAAAAATGTTTGTTGATATCATAAAACAGATGAAGATAGGCCCAAGTGATATCATGGTCAGCCTCGACGTGGTTTCTCTGTTCACCAAAGTACCTGTGGATGACACATTACAATTGTTGTCTGCTCATTTCTCCTCAGAAATTTTGAAGTTGTTCCGGCATACCTTGACGACCACTTATTTTTTATACAGTGGAAATTATTATGAAATGACGGATGGAACAGCCATGGGTTCGCCACTGTCACCAGCAATAGCGAATTGTTTCATGGAGGACTTTGAAGAACAAGCCCTGAGCAGTGCACACCTCCGCCCATCATGCTTCTACAGATACGTCGACGATACTTTTTTAATCTGGCCACACGGCAGCGACACGCTGCAGCAGTTCGTCGAACATCTGAATGGTGTACATCCAAACATAAAATTTACATTGGAGGTAGAGAAGGAAGGGAAGTTACCTTTTTTAGATGTGTTGGTAGAGCGAAAGCCGGATGGACGACTGGGCCATTCTGTGTACAGGAAGCCAACCCATACAGACTTATATCTGCATAGCCATAGCTTCCATCATCCGTCTCAGAAGAGAGCTATGCTGAATACTTTAGTACACAGAGCCAGGACTATTTCCGACAAGGACCACCTCGGTCCCGAGATCAACCATTTGACGACTGTTTTCAAGAGGAATGGTTATTCTGCCGGTGAAATTAAATCAGTATTGTCCAAGAAAGTAAGACACGACGCCGGCCACATACAAGAAGAGGACCAACACTTAGCGTTGCTTCCTTTTTGCGGTGGTACAACGAGCAAGATAGCCAGAGTCCTGAAGAGGCAAGGAATAAAACCAGTTTTCCGACCACCTAGGAAAATTAAGGAAATGTTGAGACCAGTCAAAGATAGTCTCGGCTTAAGAGTGCCGGGAATTTATACTATTCCTTGCGAATGCGGCAAGAATTACGTGGGCCAGTCTGTAAGAACCGTTGCCGACCGCTGCATCGAGCACCAACGTCACCTGAAATACAGGTATTTGGAAAAATCAGCGGTGGCTGAACATAGCCTGCTTAACAAGCATAACATTTTATTTGAAGAAACCAGAGTAATAGCCCACACATCGAATTACTGGGACTCTGTGATCCGGGAAGCAGTCGAAATTATTCTTAGCGACAATAACTTTAATAGAGACAACGGCTATGCACTTAGCAACACTTGGAAGAGTGCACTGGATAAAGAAAAATCGCTGAGAAAAACTTCTCGCACTTTACCTCCTGATTTAAGGGATGGCGCTGCAAGCAACACGGGATAGCAACTACATCTACGGAAGTAGAGGGCACCACTTCGCTACGCGCCATATCGCTGACGTATTCCAGCCAATAAGAAGCCGTCCTTTGCATATAAAAGTGGGAACCTCGCTAGTTCACGACAGTCAGTTTTAGCCCTGACGACAACCATGGAGGTAGTGGTCGAAAGCTCGGATATTTATCCTGATTTGACGCGGCATATACACCGAGAAACTTTTACTCAGGAAATACGTCGCGAAAGACTTCGTAGCCATAGACACTAAGAATAGTCAGTCATCTTGTACTTACGCCTGCATTGTGCCATTTGTATTTAATTCCGATGCAAAATCCGTGTTTCATTGTCAATGCGAAGGTCCAATGGATACGGTAAACCTAACGTGAAGCAGCGGAATCTAAAACTTGACTCACAGGAAAGGATCAAATCATAGACAGTTAGATGAGTCAGTCCTGTTGTACGTAAGTCGGAATTGTGACCTTTGTATTTAATTCCGATGCGATTTCTGTGTTCCCTCGTCAATGTGAAGGTCCAAGGGATCATGTAAACCCGCAGTTGTACATCGAGATCTAAAACTGGACTCACAGGAAAGGCTGAAAACATAGACTGTAAGAAGAGTCAGATTTCCTGAACTTCAGTCGGCATTATGCCTTATGTATTTAATTCCGATGCAATTTCTGTGTTTCATGGTCAATGTGAATGTTTGTGTGATGCAGTAAACCTGAAGTGAAGCATCGTAATCTAAACCCGGTCTCACAGGAAAGGCTCAAAACATAAACAGTAAGAAGAGACCGTCTTCGAGTACTTAAATCAGCATTGTGCCATTTGTTCTTAATTCCGATCCTATATCTGTGTTTCATAGTCAAGGTAAAGGTCCAAGGGATAAAGCAAATCTGAAGTGAAGTATTTGTATCTAAGAGTGGACTCACAGGAGCGGCTCAAAACATAGACAGTTTGAAGTGTCAATCTTCTTGTACTTAAGTCGGCATTGTGCCTTTTCTATTTAATTCCAATGCAATTTCAGTTTTATTCGTAAATGTGAAGCTCCAAGCGATACCGTAAGCCTGAAGTGAAGCATCGGAATCTAAAACTGGTCTCACAGGAAAAGCGAAAAACATAGACAGTAACAAGAGTCAGTCATCTTGTACTTAAGCCGGCATATTGCCTTTTGTATATAATTCCGAAGCTACTTTTTTGTTTCATCGTCAATGTCATGGTCCAAGGAATGCAGTTATCCTGAAGCGAAGCATCAGAATCTAAAACTGTTTTCACAGGAAAGGCTCAAAATATAGTCAGTAAGAACGGTCAGTCTTCTTGTACTTAAGTCGGCATTGTGCCCTTTGAAATTAATTGCGATGCAATTACAGTGTATCGTCGTCAATGTGAAGGTCCAAGTGATACAGTAAACATTAAGTGAAGCATCGGAATCTAAAACCGGTCTCGCAGGAAAGGCTCAAATCATAGACAGTAAGTAGAGTCAGTCCTCTTGTACTCAACTCGGCATTGTGCCTATTGTATTTAATTCCGATGCAATTTCTGTGTTTCATCGTAAATGTGAAGGTGCAAGGGCTACAGTAAACCTTACGTGAAGCATCGGAATGAGAAACCGGTCTCACAGGATAGTCTCAACTCATAGACAGTAAGAACAGTCACTCTTCTTACAGTTATGTCGGTATTGTGCTTTTTGTATTTAATTCCGATGCAATTACCGTGTTTCATCGTCAATTAGAAGGTCCAAGGGATACAGTTACCTGAAGCGAAGCATAGGAATCCGAAACTGGTCTCACTGGAAAGGCTGAAAACAGAGACAGTTAGAAGAGTCAGTCCTCTTGTACTAAGTCGTAATTTGGTTTTTTGTGTTTAATTCCGATGCAATTTCTAGGATTCATCGTCAATGTGAAGGTACATCGGATAAGGTAAACCTGATGTGAATCAGTCTCACAGGAAAGGCTCAAAGCATAGACAGTAAGAATAGACAGTCCTCTTGTACTTACGTCGGCATTGCGTCTTTTTTATTTAATTCCGATGCAATTTCTGTGTTTCATCGTAAATGTGAAGGTGCAAGGGATACAGTAAACCTTACGAGAAGCATCGGAATGAGAAACTGGTCTCACAGGAAAGGCTAAAAACACAGATAGTAAGAAGAGCCATCCCTACTGTATTAAGTCGGCATTGGGCCTTTTGCATTTTATTCCGTTGCAATTTCCGTGTTTCATCGACAATGTCATACAGTAAACCTGAAGTGAGGCATCAGAATATAATCCTGGTCTCACAGGAGAGGCTCAAAACCTAGACAGTAAGAAGATTCACCGATCTTGTACTTAAGGCTTCATTTTGCCTTTTGTATATAATTCCGATGTAATTTCTGTGGTTCATCGGTAATGTGTAGGTGCAAGGGATACAGTAAACCTGAAATGAAGCATCGGATTCAGAACTGGTGTCACAGGATAGACTCAAAATATAGACAGGAAGAAGAGTCAGTCTTCTTGGGCTTAATACGGCGCTGTGTCTTCTGTATTTAATTCCGATGCAAATTCTGTGTTTCATCATCAATGCGAAGGTCCAAGGTATACAGTAAACCTGATGAAAAGCATCTAAATCAAAAACTGGTCTCACAGGAAAAGCTCAAAACATAGACAGTAAGATGAGTCCGTCTTCTTGTACCTAAGTCAGCATTGTGCCATTTGTCCGTAATTCCGACGCTATATCTGTGTTTTATAGTAAAGGTGAAGGTCCAAGGGATACAGTAAATCTGAAGTGAAGTATCGGAATCTAAGAGTGGACTCACAGGAATGGCTCTAAACATAGACAGTAAGAATTGTCAGTTTTCTTGTACTTAAGTCGGCATTGTGCCTTTTGTATCTTATTCCGATGCAATTTCAGTGTTTATTCGTAAATGTGAAGCTCCAAGCGATACAGTAAGCCTAAAGTGAAGCATCGGAATCCAAAACTGGTCTCACGGGAAAGGCCCACAACATAGACAGTAACTAGAGTCAGTAATCTTGTACTTAAGTCGGCCATTTGCCTTTTGTATATAATTCCGATTTAATTTCTGTGTTTCATCGTCAGTGTGAATGTCAAGGGATACAGTTAAATTGAAATGAAGCTTCGGAATCTAAAACTGGACTCATAGAAACGGATCAAAAGATAGACAGTAAGAAGGGTCAGTCCTCTTGTACCCAAATCGGCATTGTGCCTTTAGCAATTTCTGTGTTTCATCGTCAATGTAATGGTCCAAGGGTCGCTGTAAACCTGAGGTGAAGCATCGGAATCTAAAGCTGGTCTCAAAGGAAAGGCTCAAAACATAGACAGTAAGAAGAGTCAGTCTTCTTGTACTGAGATCGGCATTGCGCCATTTGTATTTAATTATGATGCAATTTCTGTGTTTCATCATCAATGTGAAGGTCCGAGCGATACAGTAACCCTGAAGTTGAGCATCGCAATCTAAAACTGGTCTCACAGGAAAGGCTCAAAACATAGACAGTAAGAAGAATCAGCCCAATTGTACATAAGCAGGCATTGTGCCTTTGTATTTAAATCCGATGCAATTTCTGTGTTTCATCGACAATGTCATACAATAAACCTGAAGTGAGGCATCAGAGTCTAATCCTGGTCTCACAGGAGAGACTCAAAACCTAGACAGTAAGAAGATTCAGCGATCTTGTACTTAAGGCTTCATTTTGCCTTTTGTATATAATTCCGATGTAAGTTCTGTAGTTCTAAGTCAATGTGAAGGACCAAGAGATACAGTAAAGCTGAAGTGAAGCATCGGAATCAAAAACTGGCCTCACAGGAATAGCTCAAAACATAGACAGTAAGAAGAGTCACTCCTCTTGTACTTAAGTCGGCATTGTGCCTATTGTAGTTAATTCTGATGCAATTTCTGTGATTCATCGTCAATGTGAAGGTCCAAGGGATACAGTAGACATGAGGTGAAGCATCGGAATCTATAACTGGTCTCACAGGAAAGGCTGTAAACATAGACTGTAACCAGAGTCAGTCTTCATGTATATAAGTCGGCATTGTGCCTCTTGTATTTAATGCGATGCAATTTCTGTGTTTCATCGTCAATGTGAAGGTCCTAGGGATACAGTAAGCGTGAAGTGAAGCATCGGAATCTAAAACTGGTCTCACAGGAAAGGCTCAAATAATAGACAGTAAGAGGAGTCAGTCTTCTTGTACTTAAGTCGGCATTGTGCCATTTGCATTTAATTCCCACGCAGTTTCCGTGCTTCGTCGTCAATGTGATACAGTAAACTTGAAGTAAAACATCGGAATCTAAAACTGGTGTCACAGGAAAGGCTCATAACATAGAGAGTAATGAGTGTCAATCTCCTTTCACTTAAGACGGCATTGTGCCTTTTGTATTTAATTCCGATGCAATTTCTGTGTTTCATCATCAATGTGAAGGTCCAAGGTATACAGTAAACCTGAGGCGAATCATCGGAATCTAAAACTGGTCTCTCAGGAAAGGCTCGAAGCATAGACCGTAAAATGAATTAGTCTTCTTGTACCAAAGCTGGCAATGTGTGTTTTGTATTTAATTCCAATGCAATTTCTGTGTTTCATTGTGAATGTGAAGGTGCAAGGGATACGGTAATCCATACGTGACGCATCGGAATCTAAATCTGGTCTCACAGGAAAGGTTCACACCATAAACAGTAAGATGAATCACTCTCCTTGTACTTAAGTCGGCATTGTGCCTTTTGTATTTAATTTCGATGCAATTACTGTGTTTGATTGTCAATGTGAAGGTCCAAGGGATACAGTAAATCTGAAGTGAACTAACGGAAACAAAAACTGGTTTTACAGGAAAGGATCAAAATATACACAGTAAGAATAGTCAGTCATCTTGTGCTTAAGTCGGCATTGTGCCCTTTGTATTTAATTCCGATGCAATTACAGTGTTTCGTCGTGAATGTGAATGTCCAAGTCATACAGTAAACTTTAAGTGAAGCATCTGAATCTAAAACTGGTCTCACAGGAAAGGCTCAAATCATAGACACTAAGAATAGTCAGTCATATTGTACTTAAGTCGGCATTGTGCCTTTTGAATTTAATTCCGATGCAATTTCTGTGTTTCATCGTCAATGTGAAGGTCCAAGTGATACAGTAAACACTATGTGCAGCATCGCAATCTAAAACTGGTCTTTCAGGAAAGGCTCAAAACATGGACAGTAAAAAGAGTCAGTCGTCTTGTACTTCAGTCGGCATTGTGTCTTTTATATTTATTTCAGATTCAAATTCTGTGTTTCATCGTAAATGTGAAGGTGCAAGGGATACGATCATCCTTACGTGAAGCATCTGAATCTAAAACTGGTCTCACTGGAAAGGCTCAAAACATAGACAGTAAGTAGAGTTCGTCCTCTTGTAATTAAGGCGCCATTGTGCATTTTGTAATCACTTCCGATGCAATTTCTGTGTTTCATCGTCAATCTGATGGTCCAAAGGACACAATAAACCTGTAGTGAAGCATCTGAATCTGAAACTTGTCTCACAGGAAAGGCTCAAACATGGACAGTAAAAAGAGTCAGTCTTCTTGTACTTAATTCGGCATTGTGTCTTTTGTATTTAAATCCGATGCAATGTCTGTGTTTCATCGTAAATGTGAAGGTGCAAGGGATACGGTAAACCTTACGTGAAGCATCGGAATCTAAAACTGGTCTCACAGGAAAGTCTCAAATCATAGACAGTAAGAAGAGTCAGTCCCCTTGTACTTAAGTCGGCATTGTGCCTTTTGCATTTAATTGCGATGCAATTTCTGTGCTTTATCGACAATATCATACAGTAAACCAGAAGTGAAGTATCGGAATCTAAAGCTGGTCTCACAGGAAATGCTCAAAACGTAAAGAGTAAGAAGATTCAATCCTCTTGTACTTATGTCGTCATTTTGCCTTTTGTATTTAATTCCGATATAAATTCTGTGTTTCATCGTCAATGTGAAGGTCCAAGTGATACAGTAAATATGAGGTGAAGCATCGGTATCTAAAACTGGTCTCACAGGAGAGGCTCACACCATAGACAGTATGAAGAATTACACGTCTTGTACTTAAGACGGCATTGTCCCTTTTGCATTTAAGTCCGATGCAATTTTGGTGTTTCAGCGTCAATGTGAGGGACCAAGGGATACATTAATCTAAAGTGAAGTATGGGAATCTAAAACAGGTCTTACAGGAAAGGCCCAATACATAGAGAGTAACAAGAGGCAATCTTGTTTTACTTCAGCCGGCATTGTCCCTTTTGTATTTGATTCTGATGCAATTTCAGTATTTCAACGACAATGTGAAGGTACAAGGGATACACTAAACCTGAAGTGAAGCATCGGAATCAAAATTTGGTCTCACAAGAAAGGCTCAAAACATAGACAGTAAGAGGAGTCAGTCTTCCTGAACCTCAGTCGGCATTTTGCCTTTTGTATTTAATTCCGATGCAATTTCTGTGTTTTATCATCAATGTGAAGGTCCAAGTTATACAATAAACCTAAGGCGAAGCATCGGAATCTAAAACTGGTCTCTCAGAAAGGCTCGAAACATAGACAGTAAGAAGAGTCCGTCTTCTTGTACTTTGGTCGGCATTGTTCCTTTTGTACTTAACTCCGAGGCAATTTCTGTGTTTCATCATTATTGTGAATGTCAAAAGGATACAGTAAACTTGAAGTGAAGCATCGGAATCTAAAACTGATGTCACCGATTAAGCTCAGAATATAGACTGTAAGTAGAGCGAGTCTTCTTGTACTTAAGTCGGCATTGTGCCTGTTTATTTAATTCGATGCAATTTCTGTGTTTCATCATCAATGTGAAGGTCCAACGGATATAGTGAACCTGAAGTGAAGTTTCGGAATCTAAAACTAGTCTCACAGTATAGGCTCAAAACATAGACAGTAAGAAGAGTCAGTCTTCTTGTACTTAAGACGTCAATGTGCCTTTTGTATTTAATTCCGATGCAATTTCTGTGTTTCATCGTCAATGTGAAAGTCCCAGGGATACAGTAAACCTGAAGTGAAGCATCGGAATCAAACACTGGTCTCCCAGGAAAGGCTCAAACCATAGACAGTAACAAGTGTCAATCTTCTTGCACTTCAGTCAACATTGTGGCTTTTGTATTTAATTCCGATGAAATTTATGTGTTTCATCATCAATATGAAGGTCCAAGCGATACAGTATACCTGAAATTAGGCATCGGAATCTAAAACCGGTCTCACAGGACAGGCTCACAACGTAGACAATAAAAAGACCAGTCCTATTGTACTTAAGTCGTCATTTCGCCTTCTGTATTTAATTCCGATGTAATTTCTGTGCTTCAACCTCAATGTGAAGGTCCAAGGGATACAGTAAACCTAAAATGAAGAATCGGAATCAGAATCCGGTCTCACAGGGAAGGCTCAAAACACAGACAGAAAGAAGTGTCAGTCTTCTTGCTCATAATTCGGCGCTGTGTCTTTTGTATTTAATTCCGTTGCAATTTCAGTGTTTCATCGTCAATGTAAAGGTCCAAGGGATACGGTAAAACTTACGTGTAGCATCCGAATCTAAAACTTGTCTCACACTAAAGGCTAATAACATAGACAGTAAGTAGAGTCAGTTCTCTTGTACTTAAGTCGGCATTGTTCCCTTTGTATTTAATTTCCATGCAATTTCTGTATTTCATCGTCAATCTGAAGGTCCAAGTGATACAGTAAATATGAAGTGAAACATCGGTATCTGAAACTGGTCTCACAGGAAAGGTTCACACCATAGACAGTAAGATGAATCACTCTTCTTGTACTTAAGTCGGCATTGTGCCATTTGTATTTAATTTCGATGCAAATTCTGTGTTTCATCGTCAATGTGAAGGTCCAAGGGATACAGTAAACCTGAAGTGAAGCATCGGAATCTGAAACTGGTCTCACAGGAAAGGCTCAAAGCATAGACTGTACGCAGCATCACTCCTCTTGTACTTAGGTCGGCATTCTGCCTTTTGTATTTAATTCCTATGAAATTTATGTGTTTCATTGTCAATGTGAGGGTCTAAGGGATACAGTAAACTTGAAGTGAAGCATCGGAATCTAAATCTGGTCTCACAGGAGGGGCTCAAGGCTTAGACAGGTAGAAGAGTCAGTCTTCTAGAACTTAATTCGGCATTGTGCATTTTGTATTTAATTCCGATGCAATCTCTGTGTTTCATCGTCAATGTGTAGGTCCAAGGGATACAGTAAGTCTGAAGTGAAGCATCGGAATCTAAAACTGATCCCACAGGAAAGGCTCAAAACACGGACAGTAAAAAGAGTCTGTGTTCTTGTATTTAAGTCGGCATTGTGTCTCTTGTATTTAATTCCGATTCAGTTTCTGTGTTTCATCGTAAATGTGATTGTGCAAGGGATACGGTAATCATAACGTGAAGCATCGGAATCTAAACCTATTCTAACTGGAAAGGCTCAAAAGATAGACTGTAAGTAGGGTCAGTATTCTTCTACGTATGTCGGCATTGTGCCTTTTGTAGTTAATTCTGAAACAATTTTTGTGATTCTTCGTCAATGTGAAGGTCCATGGGATACGTTAAACCTGAAGTGAAGTATCGGAATCTATAACTGGTTTCACAGGAAAGGCTCAAAACATGGACAGTAAAAAAGAGTCAGTTTACTTGTACTTAAGTCGGCATTGTGTCTTTTGTATTTAATTCCGATGCAATTTCTGTGTTTCATCGTCAATGTGAAGGTCCAAGTGTTACAGTATGTCTTAAGGGAAGCATCGGAATCTAAAACTGGTCCCACAGGAAAGGCTCATAACATAGACAGTAAGAAGAGTCAGTCCTCTTGTACTTAAGTCGTATATTTGCATTTAAATCCGATGCAATTTCTGTGTCTCATCGTCAATGTGAAGCTCCAAGCGATACAGTAAACAATAAGTCAAGCATCGGAATCTATAACTGGTCTCACAAGAAAGGCACAAAACATGGACAGTAAGAAGTGTCAGTCTTCTTATACTTAAGTCGGCATTGTGCCTTTTGTATTTTATTCCGATGCTATTTCAGTGTTTCATCGGCAATGTGAAGGTCAAAGGGGTACAGTAAACCTGAAGAGAGGCATCGGTATCAAAAACTGGTCTCACAGGATAGGCTCAAAACATAGACAGATAGATGTGTCAGTCTTCTTGTTCTTAAGTCGGCATTGTGTCTTTTGTATATAATTCCGATGCAATTTCTGTGTTTCATCGTAAATGTGAAGGTGCAAGGGCTATGGTAATCCTTACGTGATGCACCGTAATCTAAAACTGGTCTCGCTGGAATGGCTCAAAACATAGACAGTAAGTAGAGTCAGTCCTCTTGTACTTAAGTCGGCATTGTGCCTCTTGTATTTAATTCCGATGCAATTTCTGGGTTTCATCGTCAACGTGAAGGTCCAAGGGATACTGTAAACCTGAAGTGAAGCATCGGAATCAAAAACTGGTCTCACTGGAAAGGCTCAAATCATAGACTGTAAGATGAGTCAGTCCTCTCGTACTTAAGTCGGCATTGTGCCTTTTGAATTTAATTCCTATTCAATTTCTGTGTTTCATCGTCAATGTGAAGGTCCAAGTGATACAGTAAACATTAAGTGAAGCATCGGAATCTAATACTGGTCGAGAGGAAAGGCTCAAAACATACACGGTAAATAGGGTCAGTCCTGTTTTACTTGAGTCAGCATTGTGGCTTTTGCATTTAATTCCGATGCAATTACTGTGTTTCATCATCAATGTGAAGGACCAAGGGATACCGTAATCATGAAGTTAAGAATCGGAATTAGAAGTTGGTCTCACAGGAATGGCTCAAAGCATAGACAGTAAGAAGAATCAGTCTTCTTGTACTTAAGTCGGTATTCTACATTTAGAATTTAATTCCAATGCAATTTCTGTGTTTCATCATCAATGACGAGGCCCTAGGGATACAGTAATCCTGTAGTAAAGCATCGAAAACTAAAGCTGGTCTCACAGGAAAGGTTCAAAGCATAGACAGTAAGAAGAGTCAATTTTCTTGTACTTTAGACGGCATTGTGCTTTTGTATTTAATTCCGATGTAATATCTGTGTTTAATCGTTAATGTGAAGGTCCATATGATACAGAAAACCTGTATTAAAGCATCGAAATCCAAAACTGGTCTCACAGGAAAGACTCAAATCATAGACAGTAAGAAGAGTCCGTCTTATTGTACTTAAGTCGCATTGTGCCTTTTGTATTTGATTGCGATGCAAATTCTGTGTTTCATCGTCAATGTGATGGTCAAGGGATACTGTAAACCTGAAGTGATGCATCGGAATCTAAAACTGGTCTCACTGAAACGGCTCAAATCATAGACATTAAGAAGGGTCAGCCCTTTTGTACCTAAGGCGGCATTGTGCCTTTTGTATTTAATTCCGATGCGATTTCTGTGTTTCATCGTCAATGTGAAGGTCCAAGGGTCGCAGTAAATGTGAAGTGCAGCATCGTAATCTTAATCTGGTCCCACAGGTAAGGTTCAAATCATAGACAGTAACAAGGGTCAGTCTTCTTGTACTTATGTCGGCATCCTGCCTTTGTATTTAATTCCGATGCAATTTCTGTGTTTCATCATCAATGTGAAGGTCCCAGGGATACTGTAATTTTGAAGTAAAGTATTTTAATCTAAAACTGGTCTCACAGGAAAAGTCCAAAGCATAGACAGTAAAAAAAAGCATTCTTTTTGTATGTAAGTCGTCATTGTGCTTTTGTACTTAATTCCGATGCAATTTCAGTGTTTCGTCGTTAACGTGAAGGTCCAAGGGATACAGTAAATCTAAAGTGAAGTATTGGAATCTAAAACAGGTCTCACAGGAAAGGCTCAATGCATGGACAGTATGAAGAGACAGTCTTCTTGTACTTAAGTCGGCATTGTGCCTTTTGTATTTAATTCCGATGCAATTTCTGTTTTTCATAGTCAATGTGAATGTCCAAGGGATACCGTAAACATGAAGTTAATCATCGGAGTTTAACGTTGGTCTCACAGAAATGGCTCAAAACATAGAAAGTAAGAACAGTCAGTCCCCTTGTACGTAAGTCGGCATTGTGCATTTTGTATTTACTTCCGATGCAATTTATGTGTTTCATCGTCAATGTGAAGGTCCAATTGGTACAGTAAATCTAAAGTGAAGTATCGGTATCTAAAACAGATCTGACAGGAAAGACTCATTACATAGAGAGTTAAAAGAGTCAGTCATCTTGTACATAAATCGGCATTGTGCCTCTTGTGTTATTCCGATGCAATTTCTGTGTTTCATCATCAATTTGAAGGTCCAAGGGATACAGTAATCCTGAAGTAAAGCTTCTTAATCTAAAACTGGTCTCACAGGAAAGGTTCAAATCATAGATAGTAAGAAGAGTCAGTCTTCTTGTACGTAAGTCGGCATTGTGCCTTTTGTACTTCATTCCGATGGAATTTCTGTGTTTCATCGTCTATGTCAAGGTCCAAGGGATACAGTAAACCAGAAGTGAAGCATCGGAATCTGAACTGGTCTCACAGGAAAGGCTCAAAACATAAACAAGTAAGAAAAGTCAGTCTTCTTGTACTTAAGTCGGCATTGTGCCTTTTGTATGTAATTCTGATGCAATCTCTGTGTTTCATCGACAATGTGAAGGTACAAGGGATACAGTATACCTGAAGTGAAGCATCGGCATCAAAAATTGGTCTCACAAGAAAGGCTCAAGACATAGACAGTAAGAAGAGTCAGTCTTCTAGAACTTAAGTTGGCATTTCGCCTTTAGTATTTAACTCCGCTGCAACTTCTGTGTTTCTTCGTCAATGTGAAGGTCCACGCGATACAGTAAACTTGAAGTGAAGCATCGGAATCTAAAACTGGTCTCACAGGATAGGCTCGAAACATGGGCAGTAAAAAGAGTCAGTCCTCTTGTACTGAAGTCGGCATTGTGTCTTTTGTATTTAATTCCGATGAAATTTCTGTGTTTCATCGTAAATGTGAAGGCGCAAGGGATACGGTAATCCTTACGTGTAGCATCGGATTCTAATCTGGGCTCACAGGAAAGGATCAAATCATAGTCAGTAAGTAGAGTAAGTCCTCTTGTACTTAAGACGGCAATGTGCCTTTTGTATTTTATTCGATACAATTTCTGTGTTTTATCATCAATGAGAAGGTCCAAGGGATACAGTAAACCTGAAGTGATGTATCGGAATCTAAAACAGGTCTCACAGGAAAGGCTTATTACATGGAGACTAAAAAGAGTCAACCTTCTTGTACTTAAGTCGGCATTGTGCCGTTTGTATATAATTCCGATGCAATTTCTGTGTTTCATCATCAATGTGAAGGTACAAGGGATACAGTAATCCTGAAATAAAGCATCTTAATCTAAAACTGGTTTCACAAGAAATGTTCAAACAATGACGGTAAGAAGAGTCCGTCATCTTAAACTTAAGTCGGCATTGTGAAATTTGTTCTCAATTCCGATGCTATTTCTGTGTTTCATCGTCAACGTGAAGGTCCAAGGGACACTGTAAACCTGAAGTGAAGCATCGGAATCTAAAACCTGTCTCACAGGAAAGGAACAAAACATAGACGGTAAAAAGTGTCAGTCTTCTTGTACTTAAGTCAGCATTGTGCTTTTTGTATTTAATTCCGATGCAATTTCTGTGTTTCATCGTCAATGTGAAGGTCCAAGGGATACCGTAAACCGGATGTGAAGCATTAGAATCAAAAATTGGTCTCACAGAAAAGGCTCATAACATAGAAAGTAAGAACAGTCAGTCCTCTTGTACGTATTTCGGCATTGTGCATTTTGTATTTAATTCCGATGCAATTTCTGTGTTTCATCGTCAATGTGAATGTCCAAGGGTTACAGTAAATTTAAAGTGAAGTTTCGGAATCTGAAACAGGTCTCACAGGAAAGGCTCATTACATAGAGAGTAACAAGAGTCAGTCCTCTTGTACTTAAGTCGGCATTGTGCCTTTTGTTTTTAATTCCTATGCAACTTCTGTGTTTCATCATCAATGTGAAGGTCCAAAGGATACAGTAATCCTGAAGTAAAGCATCTTAATCTAGAACTGGTTACACACGAAATGTTGAAGTCATAGACTGTAAGAAGAGTCAGTTTTCTTGTACGTATGTCGGCATTGTGCATTTTCTATTTAATTCCGATGCAATTTCTGTGTTTCATCATCAATGTGAAGGTCCAAGGGATACAGTAAACCTGAAGTGAAGCATCGGAATCTGAAACTGGTCTCACAGGAATGGCTCAAAACATAGACATAAAGATAAATCAGTCTTCTTCTACTTAACTCGGCGTTGTGCCTTTTGTATTTAAATCCCATGCAATTTCGGTGTTTCATCGTCAATGTGAAGGTCCAAGGGATTCAGTATATCGAATGTGAAGTATCGGAAACTAAACAGGTCCACAGAAAAGGCTCAATACATAGACAGTAAGAAGAGTCAGTCTTCTTGTTGTTAAGTCGGAATTGTGCCTTTTGAAATTAATTCTGATGCAATTTCTGAGCCTCATCGACAATGTGAAGGTACAAGGGACGCAGTAATCCAGAAGTGAAGCATCGGAATCAAAGATTGGTCTCACAGGATACGCTCAAATCATAGACAGTAAGAAGAGTCAGTCTTCTTGAACTTAGGTCGGCATTATGCCTTTTGTATTTAATTCCGATGCCATTTCTGTGTTTCAACGTTAATGTGAAGGACCAAGTGATACAGTTAACCTGAAGTGAAGCATCGGAAACTATAACTGGTCTCACAAAGAAGGCTCAACACATAAACTGTAAGAAGAGTCCGTCTTCTCGTACTTAAGTCGGCATTGTGACTTTTGTATTTAATTCGACGCAATTTCTGCGTTTCACTATCAATGTGAAGGTCCAAGGGATTCAGTAAACCTGAAGTGAATCATCGGAATCTAAAACTGGTCTCACGGCAAGGGCTCAAAACATAGACAGTAAGAAGGATCAGTCTTCTTCTACTTAAGTCGTCATTGTGCCTTCTGTCTTTCACTCCGATGCAATTTCTGTGTTTCATCGTCAGTGTGAAGGTCCAAGGGCTACAGTAAACATGAGTGAAGCAACGGAATCAAACACTGGTCTCAAAGGCAAGGCTCAAAACATAGACACCAACAAGAGTCAATCTTCTTGTACTGAAGTCGGCATTGTGTCTTTTGTAATTAATTCCGATGCAATTCTGTGTTTCATCATCAATGTCAACGTTTACGGGATACAGTAAACCTGAAGGGAAGCTTCGGAATCAAAAACTGGTCTCACAGGAAAGGCTCAAAACATAGACAGGAAGAAGAGTCAGTCTTCGTGTACTTGAGTCGGCATTGTGCCTTTTGTATTTCATTCCGATGCAATTTCCATGTTTCATCGTCCATGTGAAGGTCCACGGGATATAGTATACCTGAAGTGAGGTATCAGAGTCTAAAACTGGTCTCGCAGGATAGGCTCAAATCATGGACAGTAATAAGAGCCTGTCTTCTTGTACTTATCTCGGCATTATGCCTTCTTATTTATTTCGATGCAATTTCTCTGTTTCATCATTAAAGTGAAGGTCCAAGGGATACAATAAACCTGAAGTGAAGCATAGGAATCTAAAACTGGTCTCACAGGAAAGGCTCAAACCTTGGACAGTAATAAGAGCCTGGCTTCTTGTAATTAAGTCGGCATTGTGCCTGTTTATTTAATTCGATGCAATTTCTGTGTGTCATCATCAATGTGAAGGTCCAAGGGAGACAATAAACCAGAAATGAAGCATCGGAGTCCAAAACTGGTCTCACAGCAAGGACGCAAAACATAGACCGTAAGAAGAGTCAGTCTTCTTGTACTAAAGTCGTCACTGTGCGTTTTGTATTTCATTCCGATGCAATTTCTGTAATTCATCGTCAATGTGAAGGTCCAAGGTATACAGTAAATCTGAAGTGGAGCATCGGAATCTAAATCTGGTCTCACAGGAAATGCTCAAGACATAGACAGTAAGAAGAGTCAGTCTTCTTGTAGTTAAGTCGGCATAGTGCTTCTTGTATTCAATTCCGATGCAATTTTCGTGTTTCATCGTCAATTTGAAGGTCCAAGTGATACTGTAAACCCGAAGTGAAGCATCGGAATCTAAAACTGGTCTCACGGGAAAGGCTCAAAACATAGACAGTAAAAAGAACCAGTCTTCTTGTACATAAGACGGCATTGTGCCTTTTTTAATTAATTCGATACAATTTCTGTGTTTAACCACCAATGTGAAGGTCCAAGGGATACACTAAACCTGAAGTGAAGCATCGGAATCTAAAACTGGCCTCACAGGAATGACTCAAACCATAGACAGTAAGAAGAGCCAGTCTCTGTGTTTCATCATCAATGTGAAGGTCCAAAGATACAGTAAACCTGAAGTGAAGCATCGGAATCAATAACTGGTCTCACAGGAAAGGCTGAAAACATAGACAGTAAAAAGAGTCCGTCTTTATGTACTTAGGCATGCATTGTGCCTTTTGTATTTAATTCCGATGCAATTTATGTGTTTCGTCATCAATGTGAAGTTCCACGTCGTACAGTAAACCTGAAGTGAAGCATCGGAATCTAAAACTGGTCATACAGGAAAGGATCAGATCATAGACAGTAAGAAATGCCAGTCTTCTTGTACTTAAGTCGGCATTGTGCCTTTTTATTTAATTCGATGCATTATCTGTGTTTCATCATCAATGTGACGGTCCAAAGGATACAGTAGACCTGAAGTGACGCATCGGAATCTAAATCTGTTCTCACTGGAAAGGATCGAAACATAGACAGTAAGTAGAGTCAGTCCTCTTGTACTTAAGTCGGCATTGTGCCTTTTCTATTTAACTCCGATGCAATTTCTGTCTTTCATCATCAATGTGAAGGTCCAAGGGATACAGTATACCTAAAGTGAAGCATCAGAGTCAAAAACTGGACTCACAGGAAAGGATCAAAGCAGAGACAGTAAGAAGAGTCAGTCTTCTTGTCCTTTAGTCTGCATTGTGCCCTTTGTATTTCATTCCAATGCAAATTCTTTGTTTTTCGTGAATGTGAACGTCCAAGCGATCAGTAAACCTGCAGTTGTGCATCGGAATCTAAATTATTGTGTTTCATTGTCAATGTGAAGGTCCAAGTGATACAGTAAACCTAAAGTGAAGCATCGGAATCTAAATCCGGTCTCACACGAAAGGCTCAAAACATAGACTGTAAGAAGAGTCCGTCTTCTTGTACTTTGGTCGGCATTGTGCCTTTTGTATTTAATTCCAATGCATTATCTGTGTTTCGTCATCAATGTGAAGGTCCACGTTATGCAGTATACCTGAAGTGAAGGATCGGAATCTAAATCTGGTCTCACAGGAAAGGTTCAAAACAATGACAATAAGATGAGTTAGTCATCCTGTACTTAAATCGTCATTGTGCCCTCTGTATTTAATTCCGATGCAATTTGTGTGTTTCGTCGCCAATGTGAAGGTCCAAGTGATACAGTAAACCTGAAGTGAGGCATCGGAATCAGAATCTGGTCTCACAGGAAAGGCTCAAAACATAGACAGTGAGAAGGGTCAGTCTTCTTGTACTTCAGTCGTCACTGTGCTTTTTGTTCTTAATTCCGATACAATTACTGTGTTCCATCGTGAATGTGAAGATGCAAGGGAGACAGTAAACCTGCAGTTGTGCATGGGTATCTAAAACTAGTCTCACAGGAAAGACTTAAAACATAAACAGTAAGAAGAGACAACTTTGTTATACTTAAGTCGTCATTGTGACTTTTGTATTTAATTCCGTTGCAATTTCTGTGTTTCACCGTCAATGAGAAGGTCCAAGGGATATAATAAACCTGAAGTGATGCATTGGAATCAAAACCTGGTGTCACATTATTGGCTCAAAAGATAGACAGTGAGAAGGGTCAGTCTTCTTGTACTTAAGTCGGCATTGTGCCTTTTGTATTTCATTCCGTTGCAATTTCTGTGTTTCACCGTCAATGAGAAGGTCCAAGGGATATACTAAACCTGAAGTGATGCATTGGAATCAAAACCTGGTCTCACAGGAAAGGCTCAAAACATAGACAGTGAGAAGGGTCAGTCTTCTTGTACTTAAGTCGGTATTGTGCCTTTTGAATTTAATTCCGTTGCAATTTCTGTATTTCATCGTCAATGTGAAGGTCTAAGGGATACAGTAATCCTGAAGTGAAGCATCGGAATCACAAACTGGTCTCACAGGAAAGGCTAAAAACATAGACAGTAAGAAGAGTTAGTCTTCTTGTACTTAAGTCGTCATTGTGCCTTTTGTATTTAATTCCGATGCAATTTCTGTGCTTCATCGTCAATTTGAAGGTCCATGGGATACAGAAAACCTGCAGTTTTGCATCGGAAACTAAATCTGGTCTCACAGGAAAGACTTAAAACATAGACAATAAGAAGAGTCAATGTTGTTGTACTTATGTCGGCATTGTGCGTTTTGTATTTAATTCCGTTGCAAATTCTGTGTTTCATCGTGAATGTGAAGGTCGAAGTCATACAGTAAACCTGAAGTGAAGCATCGGAATCTAAATCTGGACTCACTGGAAATGCTCAAAACATAGACAGTAAGAAGAGTCCGTCATCTTGTACTTACGTTGGCATTGTGGTTTTGTATTTAATTCCGATGCAATTTTTGAGCTTCATCATCAATGAGAAGGTCCAATTTAGACAGTGAACCTGAAGTGAAGCATCGGAATCTAAAACTGGTCTCACAGGAAACGCTCATAACATAGACAAAAAGAAGAGTCAGTCTTCTTGTACTTAAGTCGTCATTGTGCCTTTTGTATTTCATTCCGATGCAATTTCTGCGTTCCATCGTCAATTTGAAGGTCCAAGAGATACAGTAAACCTGCAGTTGTGCATGGGAATCTAAAACTGGTCTCTCAGGAAAGACTTAAAACATAAACAGTAAGAAGAGACAACTTTGATATACTTAAGTCGTCGTTGTGAGTTTTGTATTTAATTCCGTTGCAATTTCTGTGTTTCACCGTCAATGAGAAGTTCCAAGGGATATAGTAAACCTGGAGTGATGCATTGCAATCAAAACCTGGTCTCACAGGAAAGGCTCAAAACATAGACAGTAAGAAGAGTTAGTCTTCTTGTACTTAAGTCGGCATTGTGCATTTTGTATTTAATTCCAATGCAATATCCGTGTTTCATCGTCAATGTGAAGGTCCGAGGGATACAGTAAACCTGCAGTTTTGCATCGGAAACTAAATCTGGTCTCACAGGAAAGACTTAAAACATAGACAATAAGAAGAGTCAATGTTGTTGTACTTATGTCGGCATTGTGCGTTTTGTATTTAATTCCGTTGCAAATTCTGTGTTTCATCGTGAATGTGAAGGTCGAAGTCATACAGTAAACCTGAAGTGAAGCATCGGAATCTAAAACTGGTCTCACAGGAAACGCACATAACATAGTCAGTAAGGATAGCTAGTCATCTTGTACTTAATACGGCATGGTGCCTATTTATTTAATTCGATGCAATTTCTGTGTTTCATCATCAATGTGAACGTCCAAGGGATACAGTATACCTGCAGTGAAGCATCGGAATCTAAAACTGGTCTTACAGGAAAGGCTCAAATAATGGACAGTAAGAAGAGTCAGTCTTCTTGAACTTAAGTCGTCATTGTGCCTTTTGTAATTCATTCCGATGCAAGTTCTGTGTTTCACCGTCAATGTGAAGGTCCAAGGGATGCTATAAACCTGAAGTGACGCACTGGAATCAAAAATTGGTCTCACATGAAAGGCTCAAACATGGACAGTAAGTAAAGTCAGTCCTTTTGTACTTAAGTCGCCATTGTGCCTTTTGTATTGAATTCCGATGCTATTTCTGTGTTTCATGCTCAATGTGAAGGTCCACGAGATACAGTAAACCATGTTAAGCATCGGAATCTAAATGTGGCCTCTCAGGAAAGGCTCAAAGCATAGACAGTAAGAAGAGTCCGTCTTCTTGTACCTAACTCGGCATTGTGCCTTTTGTATTTAATTCCGATGAAATTTCTGTGTTTCAACATCAATGTGAAGGTCCAATTGATACAGTAAACCCGAAGTGAAGCATCGGAATCTAAAACTAGTCTCTCAGGAAACGCTCAAAACACAGACAGTAAGAAGAGTCAGTCTTCTTGTACTTAAGTCATCATTGTGCCTTTTGTATTTCATTCCGATGCAATTTCTGTGTTCCATCGTCAATGTGAAGGTCCAAGGGATACAGTAAACCTGCAGTTGTGCATGGGAATCTGAAACTGGTCTTACAGCAAAGACTTAAAACATAAACAGTAAGAAGAGACAACTTTGTTATACTTAATTCGTCATTGTGACTTTTGTATTTAATTCCATTGCAATATCTGTGTTTCACCGTCAATTAGAAGGTCCAAGGGATATAGTAAACCTGATGTGATGGATTGGAATCAAAACCTGGTCTCACAGGATAGGCTCAAAACATAGACAGTGAGAAGGGTCAGACTTCATGTACTTAAGTCGGCATTGTGCCTTTTGAATTTAAATCCGTTGCAATTTCTGTATTTCATCGTCAATGTGAAGGTCTAAGGGATACAGTAAACCTGAAGTGAAGCATCGGAATCAAAAACTGGTCTCACAGGAAGGGCTAAAGCATAGACAGTAAGAAGAGTTAGTCTTCTTGTACTTAAGTCGGCATTGTGCATTTTGTATTTAATTCCAATGCAATATCCGTGTTTCATCGTCAATGTGAAGGTCCGAGGGATACAGTTAACCTGCAGTTTTGCATCGGAAACTAAATCTGGTCTCACAGGAAAGACTTAAAACATAGACAATAAGAAGAGTCAATGTTGTTGTACTTATGTCGGCATTGTGCGTTTTGTATTTAATTCCGTTGCAAATTCTGTGTTTCATCGTGAATGTGAAGGTCGAAGTCATACAGTAAACCTGAAGTGAAGCATCGGAATCTAAAACTGGTCTCACAGGAAACGCACATAACATAGTCAGTAAGGATAGCTAGTCATCTTGTACTTAATACGGCATGGTGCCTATTTATTTAATTCGATGCAATTTCTGTGTTTCATCATCAATGTGAAGGTCCAAGGGATACAGTATACCTGCAGTGAAGCATCGGAATCTAAAACTGGTCTTACAGGAAAGGCTCAAATAATGGACAGTAAGAAGAGTCAGTCTTCTTGAACTTAAGTCGTCATTGTACCTTTTGTAATTCATTCCGATGCAAGTTCTGTGTTTCATCGTCAATGTGAAGGTCCAAGGGATGCTATAAACCTGAAGTGACGCACTGGAATCAAAAATTGGCACATGAAAGGCTCAAACATGGACAGTAAGTAAAGTCAGTCCTTTTGTACTTAAGTCGCCATTGTGCCTTTTGTATTGAATTCCGATGCTATTTCTGTGTTTCATGCTCAATGTGAAGGTCCACGAGATACAGTAAACCATGTTAAGCATCGGAATCTAAATCTGGCCTCTCAGGAAAGGCTCAAAGCATAGACAGTAAGAAGAGTCCGTCTTCTTGTACCTAACTCGGCATTGTGCCTTTTGTATTTAACTCCGATGAAATTTCTGTGTTTCAACATCAATGTGAAGGTCCCTTTGATACAGTAAACCCGAAGTGAAGCATCGGAATCTAAAACTAGTCTTTCAGGAAACGCTCAAAATATAGACAGTAAGAAGAGTCAGTCTTCTTGTACTTAATTCGTCATTGTGACTTTTGTATTTAATTCCATTGCAATATCTGTGTTTCACCGTCAATTAGAAGGTCCAAGGGATATAGTAAACCTGATATGATGGATTGGAATCAAAACCTGGTCTCACAGGATAGGCTCAAAACATAGACAGTGAGAAGGGTCAGACTTCTTGTACTTAAGTCGGCATTGTGCCATTTGAATTTAAATCCGTTGCAATTTCTGTATTTCATCGTCAATGTGAAGGTCTAAGGGATACAGTAAACCTGAAGTGAAGCATCGGAATCAAAAAATGTTCTCACAGGAAAGGCTAAAAACATAGACGGTAAGAAGAGTTAGTCTTCTTATACTTAAGTCGGCATTGTGCCTTTTGTATTTTATTCCGATGCAATATCCGTGTTTCATCGTCAATGTGAAGGTCCGAGGGATACAGTAAACCTGCAGTTTTGCATCGGAAACTAAAACTGGTCTCACAGGAAAGACTTAAATCATAGACAGTAAGAAGAGTCAATGTAGTTGTACTTATGTCGGCATTGTGTCTTTTGTATTTAATTCCGTTGCAATTTCTGTGTTTCATCGTGAATGTGAAGGTCGAAGTCATACAGTAAACCTGAAGTGAAGCATCGGATTCTAAAACCGGTCTCACGGGAAAGGCGCAAATCATAGGCACTAAGAAAACTCAGTCTTCTTGTTCTTAAGTCGGCAATGTGCCTTTTGTATTTAATTCCGATGTAATTTCTATGTTTCATCGTCAATGTGAAGGTCTAAGGGATACAGTAAACCTGAAGTGAAGCATCGGAATCTAAAATTCGTCTCATAGGGAAAGCTCGAATGATAGACAGTAAGACAAGTCACTCTTCTTGTGATTAAGTTGGCTTTGTGAGTTTTGTATTTAATTCCGATGCAATTTCTGTGTTTCATCGTCAATGTGAAGGTCCAAGGGATTCAGTAACCATGAAGTGAAGTACCGGAATATAAAACTGGTCGCACAGGAAATGCTCAAAACATAGACAGTAAGGAGAGACTCCCTTCTAGTACTTAAGTCGGCTTTGTACATTTTGTATTTAATTCTGATGCAATTTCTGTGTTTCATCGTCAATGTGAAGCTCCAAGGGATAGAGTAAATCCGATGTGAAGCATCGGAATCAAACACTGGTTTCGCAGAAAAGACTCAAAACATAGCCAGTAAGAATACTCAGTCCTCTTGTACTTACGTCGGCATTGTGAGTTTTGTATTTAATTCCGATGTAATTTCTGTGTTTCATCGTCAATGAGAAGGTCCAAGTGATATTGCAATCCTGAAGTGAAGCATCGGAATCATAAATTGGTCGCACAGGAAAGGATCAAATCATACAGAATAAGTAGAGTCAGTCCTCTTGTACATCAGTCGGCATTGGGCCTTTTGTATTTAAATCCGATGCAATTTCTGTGCTTCATCGTCATTGTGAAGATCCAAATGATACTTTAAATCCGCAGTGCAGAATCGGAATTTATAACTGGTCTCACAGGAATGGCTCAAAACATAGACAGTAAGAAGAGTCCGTCTTCTTCTACATAACTCGGCATTGTGACGTATTGATTTCATACCGATGCAATTTCCGTGTTTCATCGTCAATGTGAAGACCAAGGGATACAGTAAACCTTCAGTGAAGCATCGGAATCTAAAACTGGTCTTACAGGAAAGGCTCAAATAATGGACAGTAAGAAGAGTCAGTCTTCTTGTACTTAAGTCGTCATTGTGCCTTTTATAATTCATTCCGATGCAATTTCTGTGTTTCATCGGCAATGATAATGCCCAAGGGACACAGTAAACCTGAAGTGAAGCATCTGAATCTAAAACTGGTCTCACAGGAAAAGCACCAAACATAGACAGTTAGGAGAGTGAGTCTTCTTGTACTTAAGGGAGCATTGTGCCTTTGATATTTAACTTCGATGCAATTTCTGTGTTACATCACCAATGTGAACGTCCAATGGATACAGAAAAACTGAAGCGAAGCATCGGAATCTAAAACCGGTCTCACAGGAAGGGCTCAAAACATAGACAGTAAGAAGAGTCAGTCTTATTGTACTTAAGTCGTCATTGTGACTTTTGTATTTAATTCCGATGCAATTTCTGTCTTTCATCGTTAACTTGAAGCTCCAAGGGGTACAGTAAACCTGAGGTGAAGTACAGGTATCTAAAACTGATCTCCGTGGAAAGGATCAATCCATAGACAGTAAGAAGAGTCAGTCTTCTTGTACTTAAGTCGGCATTGTGCCTTCTATATTAATTTCCGACGCAGTTTCTGTGTTCAATTGACAATGTGAAAGTCCAAGTGATACAGTACACTAGAAGTGAAGCATCGGAATCTAAAACTGGTCTCACAGGAAAGGCTCAAAACATAGACATTTAGAAGAGTCAGTCTTCTTGACTTAAGTTGGCATGGTGACTTCGGTATTTAATTCTGATACAATATTTGTGTTTCATCGTAAATGTGAAGGTCAAAGTGATACAGTAAACCTCAAGTGACGCATCGGAATCTAAAACTGGTCTAACAGGAAAGGCTCAGATCATAGACAGTAAGAAAAGTCAGTCTTCTTGTACTTAAATCGGCATTGTTGCTTTTGAATTTAATTCCTTGCAATTTCTGTGTTTTGTCGTCAATGGGAAGGTGCAAGGGAGACAGTAAACCTAAAGTGAAGCATCGGAATCTAAATCAGGTCTCACAGTGAAGGCTCAAATCATAGACAGTAAGAAAAGTCAGTCTTCTTGTACTTAGGTCGGCATTGTGCCTATTGTATTTAATTCCAATACAATTTCATTGTTTCATCGTCAATGTGAATGTCCAAGGGACCTAGGAAATCTGAAGTGAAGCATCGGAATCTAAAACTGGTCTCACAGGAAAGGCTCATAACATACACTGTAAGTGGAGTAGGTCTTCTTGTAATTAAGTTGGCATTGTGACTTTTGAATTTAATTCCAATGCAATATCTGTGTTTCATCGTCAATGCGAAGCTCCAAGGGATACAGTAAACCTGAAGTGAAGTATCGGTATCTAAAACTGGTCTCACTGAAAAGGCTCTATTCATAAACAGTACGAAGAGTCAGTCCTCTTGTACATAAGTCGAAATTGTGATCTTTGTCATTTATTCCGATGCCATGTCTGTGTGACTTCGTCAATGCGAAGGTAAAAGGGATACAGTAAACCTGAAGTGAAGCATCGTAATGTAAAACTAGTCTGACATTAAATGCTCAAACCATACACAGTAAGTAGAGTCAGTCTTCTTGTACTTAAGTCTGCATTGTGCCCTTTGCATGTAATTATAATGCAATATCTGTGTTTCATCGACAATGTGAAGCTCCAAGGAACACAGGAAACCAGAAGTGAAGCATCGGAATCTAAAACTGGTCTCACAGGAAAGGCTCAACACATAGACAGTAGTAAGAGTCAGTCTTCTTATACCTAAGTCGAAATTGTGATCTTTGTATTTAATTCCGATGCAATGTCTGTGTTTCATCGTTAATGCGAAGGTACAAGGGATACAGTAAACCTGAGGTGCAGCGTCGGAATCAAAAACTGCTCCCACAGGAAAGGCTCAAAACATAGATAGTATATAGAGTCATTCCACTTGTACTTAAGACGGGATTGTGCCATCTGTATATAATTCCGATGCAAAATCTGTGTTTCATCGTCAATGTGAAAGTCCAAAGGATACGGTAAACCTGAAGTGAAGCATCTGTATCTAAATTTGGTCTCACAGGATGGGCTCAATACATAGACAATAAGAAGAGTCAGTCTTCTTATACTTAAGTCGGCATTGTGCGTTTTGTATTTAATTCCGATGCAATTTCTGTGTTTCATCGTCTATGTGAAGATCCATGTTATACTGTAATCATGAAGTGAAACAACGGAATCTAAATCAGGTATCACAGAAAAGGCTCTAAACATAGACAGTAGGAAGAGTCAGTCATCTTGTACTTAAGCCGGCATTGTGCTTTTGTATTTAGTTCCGAAACAATTTCTGCGTATCATCGTCAATGTGATGGTCCAAGGGATACAGTAAAACTGAAGTGAAGCATCGGAAAGTAAAACTGGTCTCACAGGAAAGGCTCAGAATATAGACAGTAAATTGAGTCAGTCCACTAGTACTTAAGTCGGCATTGTGAATATAATTCCGATGCAATATCTGTGTTTCATCATCTATGTGAAGGTCCAAGGGATACAGTAAACCTGAACAGAAGCATCGGTATCTAAAACTGGTCTCACAGGAAGGGCTCAGAGCATAGACAATAAGAGGAGTCAGTCTTCTTATACGTAAGTCGGCATTGTGCCTTTTGTATTTAATTCCGATGCAATTTCTGTGCTTCATCGTCAATTTGAAGGTCCATGGGATACAGAAAACCTCAAGTGAAGCATCGGAAACTAAAAGTGGTCTCACAGGAAGGGCTCAAAGCACAGACAATAAGAAGAGTCAGTCTTCATGTACCTAAATTGGCATTGTGCCTTTTGTATTTAATTCCAATGCAATTTCTGTGTTTCATCGTCATAGTGAAGGTCCAAGCGATGCAGGAAATCTGAAGGGCTCAGAGCATAGACAACAACAGGAGTCAGTCTTCTTATACGTAAGTCGGCATTGTGCCTTTTGTATTTAATTCCGATGCAATTTCTGTGCTTCATCGTCAATTTGAAGGTCCATGGGATACAGAAAACCTCAAGTGAAGCATCGGAAACTAAAAGTGGTCTCACAGGAAGGGCTCAAAGCACAGACAATAAGAAGAGTCAGTCTTCATGTACCTAAATTGGCATTGTGCCTTTTGTATTTAATTCCAATGCAATTTCTGTGTTTCATCGTCATAGTGAAGGTCCAAGCGATGCAGGAAATCTGAAGAGAAGCATTGGAATCTAAAACTGGTCTCACAGGAAAGGCTCAAAACATACACAGTGAGTAGAGTCAGTCCTCTTGTACTGAAGTCGGCATTGTGCACTTTGCATTTAATACCAATCCTAAATCTGGTTTCATCGTCAATGTGAAGCTCCAAGGGATACAGTAAACCTTAGGTGAATCATCAGAATCTAAAACTGGTCTCACAGGAAAGGCTCAAATCATAGACAGTAGGTAGGGTGGGTCTTCCTGTACTTAAGTCTGCATTGTGCCCTTTGTATATAATTCCGAAGCAATATCTGTATTTCATCGTCCAAGTGAAGGTCCAAGGAATACAGTATACCTGAAGTGATGTATCGGAATCTAAATCTGGTCTCACAGGAAGGGCTCAAAACATAGACAATAAGAAGAGTCAGTCTTCTTGTACTTATGTCGGCATTGTGCCTTTTGTATTTAATTCCGATGCAATTTCTGTGTTTCATCGTCAATGTGAAGCTCCAAGAGATACTGTAAACCTGAAGTGATGCATCGGAGTCTAAAACTGGTCTCACAGGAAAGGCTCAAAGCATAGACAGTAAGTAGAGTCAGTCCTCTTGTTTTCAAGTCGATATTGTGGTTTTTCTATTCAATTCCGATCCAATTTCTGTGTTTCATCGTCAATGGGAAGGTCCAAGGGATACAGTAGACCTGAAGTGAAGCATCGGAATGAAAAACTGGCCTCACAGGAAAGGCTGAAAACAAAGACAGTAAGTAGGGTCAGTCCTCTTGCACTTATGTCGGCATTGTGCCTTTTGTATATAATTCCGATGCAATATCTGTGTTACATCATCAATGTGAAGGTCCAAGGGATACAGTAAAACTGAACAGAAGCATCGGTATCTGAAACTGGTCTCACGGGAAGGGCTCAGAGCATAGACAATAAGAGGAGTCAGTCTTCTTATACGTAAGTCGGCATTGTCCCTTTTGTATTTAATTCCGAAGCAATTTCTGTGTCTCACCGTCAATGAGAAGGTCCAAGGGATGCGGCACAACGTAAGTGAGGAATCGGAATCTAAAAGTGGTCTCACAGGAAGGGCTCAAAACATAGACAGTAAGAAGAGTCAGTCTTCTTGTATTTAAGTCGGCATTGTGCCTTTTGTATCTCATTCAGATGCAATCTCTGTGTTTCATCGTCAATGTGAAGCTCCAAGGGATACAGTAAACCTGAGGAGAAGCATTAGAATCTAAAACTGGTCTCACATAAAAGGTTCAACGCATAGGCAGTAAGACGATTCAGTCCTCTTGTACTTAAGTCAGCATTGTGATTTTTGTATATAATTCCTAGGTAATTTCTGTATTTCATCGTCAATGTGAAGGTCCAAGGGATACAGTATACCTGAAGTGAAGCATCGGTATCTAAAACTGGTCTCACTGGAAGGGCTCAGAGCTTAGACAATTAGAAGAGTCAGGCTTCATCTACGTAAATCGGCATTGTGACTTTTGTATTTATTTCCAATGCTATTTCTGTGTTTCATTGTCATAGTGAAGTTCCAAGGGATACAGTAAACTGATGTGTAGCATCGGGATCTAAAACAGGTCTCACAGGAAAGGCACATACAAATACAATAGGATGAGTCGGTCTTCTTGTACTGAAGTCGGCATTGTGCGTTTTGTATTTGATTCCCATTCAATTTCTGTCTTTCATCGTCAATGTCAAAGTCCAAGGGATACAGTAAACCTGAAGTGAAGCGTCGGAATATTTAACTGGTCTCACAGGAATGGCTCAGACATAGGCAGTATATAGAGTCAGTCCTCCTGAACTTAAGTCGGCATTGTGCCCTTTGTATATAATTCCAATGTAATATCTGTGTTTCATCGTCAATGTGATGGTCCAAGGGATACAGTATACCTGAAGTGAAGTATCGGAATCTAAATCTGGTCTCACAGGAATGGCTCAGAACATAGACTATAAGAAGAGTCAGTCTTCTTGTACTTAAGTCGGCATTGTGCTTTTCGTATTTAATACCGATGCAATTTCTGTGTTTCATCGTCAATGTGAAGCTCCAAGGGATACAGTAAACCTGAAGTGAAGCATCGGTATCTAAAACTGGCCTCACTGGAAAGGCTCAAAACATTGACTGTAGGTAGAGTGAGTCTTCTTGTACCTAAGTCTGCATTGTGCCCTTTGTATCTAGTTCAGAAGCAATATCTGAATTTCATCGTCCAAGTGAAGGTCCTAGGAATACAGTAAACCTAAAGTGAAGCATCGGAATCTAAAAATGGTCTCACAGGAAAGGCTCAACACATAGACAGTAGGAAGAGTCAGTGTTCTTGTACTTAAGACGAAATTTTGCCTTTTTTATTGAATTCCGATGCAATTTCTGTGTTTTATCGTCAATGAGAAGGTCCAAGGGATACAGTAAACCTGAAGTGTAGCATCGGAATCTAAAACATGTCTCACAGAAAAGGCTAAACATAGACAGTAGGAAGAGTCACTCTTCTTGTACTTCAGTCGTCATTGTGCGTTTTGTATTTCATTCCGTCCGATTCAATTTCTGTGTTTCATCGTCAATGTGAAGGTCCAAGGGATACAGTAAACCTGAAGTGAAGCGTCGGAATATTTAACTGGTCTCACAGGAATGGCTCAAACATAGATAGTATATAGAGTCAGTCCTCTTGTAGTTAAGTCGGCAATGTGCCTTTTGTATATAATTCCAATGTAATTTCTGTGTATCATCGTCAATGTGATTGTCCAAGGAGTACTGAATACCTGAAGTGAAGTATTGGAATGTAAAACCGGTCCCACAGGAATGGGTCAAAACGTAGACAATAAGAAGAGTCAGTCTTCTTGTACTTAAGTGGGCATTGTGCCTTTTGTATTTAATTCCGTTGCAATTTCTGTGTTTCATCGCCAATGTGAAGCTCCGAGGGATACAGTAAACCTGAAGTGATGCATCGGAATATAACAATGGTCCCACAGGAATTGCTCAAATCATAGACAGTAAGAAGAGTCAGTCTTCTTGTACTTAAGATGGTATTGTGCCTCTTGTATATAATTCCGATGGAATTTCTGTGTTGCGTCGTCAATGAGAAGGTCCAAGGGATACAGTAAACCTGAAGTGAAGCATCAGAATTCAAAACTGATCTCACGGGAAGGGCTCAAAGCATAAACACCTAGAAGAGTCAGTATTCTAGTACTTAATTCGGCATTGTGCTTTTTGTATATAACTCCGATGCAATTTCTGTGATTCGTCGTCAATGTGTAGGTCCAAGGGGTACAGTAAACCTGAAGTGAAGCATCGGATTCTCGTACTGCTGTCACAGGGAAGTCTCAAAACATAGTAAGATGACTCATTCTTCTTGTACTTAAGTCGGCATTGTACCTTTTGTATTTAATTCCGATGCAATATCTGTGTTTCATCGTCAATGCGTAGGTCCAAGCGATACAGTAAACCTGAAGTGAAGCATCGGAACCTAAATCTAATCTCACAGGAAGGGCTCCACCCATAGACAGTAAGGAGAGTCACTCTTCTTGTACTTAGGTCGGTATTGTGCCTTTTGTATTTCATTCCGAAGCAAATACTGTGTTTCATCGTCAATGTGAAGGCCCAAGTGATACAGTCAACATGAAGTGAAGCATCGGAAACTAAAAGTGGTATCATAGGTAGGGCTCGAAGTATGGCCTATAAGAAAAGTCAATCTTCTTGTACTTAATTTGGAATTGTGCCTTTTGTATTTAATTGCGATGCAATTTCTGTGTTTCATCGTCAATGTGAAGCTCCAAGGGTTACAGTAATCCTGAAGTGAAGCATCGGAATCTATAACTGATCTCACATGATAAGCTCAAGGCATAGACAGTACGAAGGGTCAGTCTTCTTGTACTTATGTCGGCATTGTGCCTTTTGAATATAATTCCGATGCAGTATGTGTGTTTCTTCGTCAGTGTGAAGGTCCAAGGGGCAGAGTAAACATGAAGTGAAGTATCGGAATTTAAAATTGATCACACAGGAGAGGCTCAAAACGTAGACAGTAAGAAGAGTCAAGCTTCTACTACTTAAGTCGGCATTGTGGCTATTGTATTAATTCCGATGCAATTTCTGTGTTTCTTCGTCAGTGTGAAAGTCCAAGGGGTACAGTAAACCTGAAGTGAAGCATCGGAATCTAAAATTGGTCACACAGGAAAGGCCCTAATCATAGTCAGTTAGTAGGGTCTGTCACCTTGCACTTAAGTCGGCATTGTGCCTTTTGTATTTGATTCCGAAGCAATATCTGAGTTTCATCGTCAATTAGAAGGTCCAAGGGATGCAGTAAAACTGAAGTGCAGTATCTGAATGAAAAACTGGTCTCACAGGAAAGGCTGAAAACATAGACAGTAAGAAGTGTCAGTCATCTCGTACTTATGTCGGCTTTGTGCCATTTGTATTTTATTCCGATGAAATTTCTGTGTTTAATCTTCAATGTCAAGCTCCAGGGGATACAGTAAATCAGAAGTGAATCATTGGACTCTAAAACTGGTTTCACAAGAAAGGCTCAAATTATGGACAGTAAAGAGAGTCTGTCTTCTTGTGCCTTTTTAATTTAATTCCAATGCAGTGTTTGTGTTTCGTCGTCAATGTGAAGGTTGGAAGGATACAGTAAACCAGAAGTAAAGCATCGGAATGAAAAACTGGTCTAACGGGAAAGGCTGAAAACATAGACAGTAAGAAGTGTCAGTCATCTTGTACTTAAGTCATCTTTGTGCCATTTGTATTTCATTCCGATGCAATTTCTGTGCTTCATCGTCAATGTCAAGCTCCAGGGGATACAGTAAATCAGAAAAGAATAATTGGAATCTAAAACTGGTTTCACAAGAAAGGCTCAAAATATGGACAGTAAAGAGACTCAGTCTTCTTGTGCCTATTGTATTTAATTCCAATGCAATTTCTGTGTTTCGTCGTCAATGTGAAGGTCGAAGGGATACAGTAAACCTGAAGTGAATAATCGGAATGTAAAACTAGTCTCACAGGAAAGGCTCAAAGCATAGACAGTATGAATAGTCAGTCATCTTGTACTTAAGTCGGCATTGTGCCCTCTGTATTTAATTCAGATGCAATTTCTGTGTTTCATCGTCTATGTGAATGTCCAAGGGATACAGTGAACCTGAAGTGAAGCATCGGTTTCTAAAACATTACTCACAGGCAGGGCTCAAAACATAGACGGTAGGATGAGTCAGTCTTCTTGCACTTAAGTCGGCATTGTGCATTTTGTGTTTAATTCCGATGCAATTTCAGTGTTTCTTCGTTAATGTGAAGGTCCAACATACAATGTAAACCTGAAGTGAATCATCGGAATCTAGAACTGATCTCACAGGAAGTGCTCAAAGCATAAAGAGTAAGAAGAGTCAGTCTTCTCGTAGTTACGTCGGCATGGTGCCTTTGTATTTTATTCCGATGCAATTTCTGTTTTTCACCGTCAACGTGAAGGTCCAAGGGATTCAGTAACCCTGAAGTGAAGCATCGGAATCTAAAACTGGTCTCACAGGAAGGGCTCAAAACATAAACAGTAAGAAGAGTCAGTCTTCTTGTAGTTAAGTCCGCATTGTGCCTCTGTATTTTATTCCGATGCAATTTCTGTGTTTCATCGTCAATGTGAAGGTCCAAGGGATACAGTAAACCTGAAGTGAAGCATCGGAATCTAAAACTGGTCTCATAGGAAGGGCTCATAACATAGACAGTAAGAAGAGTCACTCTTCTTGTACTTAAGTCGGCATTGTGCCTTTTGTATATAATTCCGATGCAATTTCTGTGTTTCATCGTCAAAGTGAAGGTCCAAGGGATACAGTAAACCTGAGTTGGAGCATCGGAATCTAAAACTGGTCTCACAGGAAGGGCTCCTAACATAGACAGTGAGAAGAGTCAGTCCTCTTGTACAGATGTTGGCATTGTGCCTATTGTACTTAATTCCATGCGATTTCGGTGTTTCTTCGTCAATGTGAAGGTCCAAGGGATACAGTAAACCTGAGGTGGAGCATCGGAATCTAAAACTGGTCTCACAGGAAAGGCTCAAAGCATAGACAGTAAGAAGTTTTAGTCTTCTTGTACTTAAATCGTCATTGTGCCTATTGTATTTGATTCGGATCAAATTCTGTGTTTCATCGTCAATGTGAAGCTCCAAAGGGGTACTGTAAACTTGAAGTGAAGCATGGGAATCTAAAACCGGTCTCAAGGAAAGGCTCAAAACTTAGATAGTGAGTAGAGTCAGTCTTCTTGTACTTAAGTCGTCATTGTGCCTTTTGTATTTTATACCAATGCAATTTCTGTGTTTCGTCGTCAATGTGAAGGTCCAAGGGATACAGTAATCCTGAAGTGAAGCATCGGTATCTAAAATAGGTCTCACTGGAAAGGCTCAAAACATAGACAGTAGGAAGGGTCAATCTTCTTGTGCTTAAGTCGACATTGTGCCCTTTGTATATAATTCTGATGCAATATCTGTGTTGCATCGTCCATGTGAAGGTACAAGGGATGCAGTAAACCTGAAGTGAAGCATCGGAAACTACAACTGGTCTCACATTAAAGTCTCAAAACATAGACAGTTAGAAGAGTCAGTCATCTTGTACTTAAGTCGGCATTGTGCCTTTAGTATTGAATTCCGATGCTTTTTCTGTGTTTCATCGTGAGTGTGAGGGTCCAAGGCATACAGTAAAACTGAGGTGAAGCATCGAAATCTAAAAATGTTCTCACTAGAAGGAGTCAAAACATAGGATGTAAGAAGAGTCAGTCTTCTTGTACTTAGGTCGGCATTGTGCCTTTAGTATTTAATTCTGATGAAATTTCTGTGTTTCATCGTCAATGTGAAGGTCGAAGGGATACAGTAAACCTGAAGTGAAGCATCGGAATGTAAAACTGGTGTCACAGGAGAGGCTCAAAACATAGACAGTATGAAGAGTCAGTCATCTTGTACTTATGTTGGCATTGTGCCTTTTGTATATAATTCCGATGCAGTATCTGTGTTTCTTCGTCAGTGTGAAGGTCCAAGGGGCAGAGTAAACCTGAAGTGAAGCATCGGAATTTTAAAATTGTTCACACAGGAGAGGCTCAACACGTAGACAGTAAGAAGAGTCAGGATTCTTCTACTTAAGTTAATATTGTGGCTATTGAATTAATTTCGATGCAATTTCTGTGTTTCTTCGTAAATGTGAGAGTCCAAGGGTACAGTAAACATGAAGTGAAGCATCGAAATCTAAAGTTGGTCACACAGGAAAGGCCCAATACATAGTCAGTTAGAAGGGTCAGTCATCCTGTACTTAAGTCGGCATTGTGCCTTTTGTACTTGATTCCGATGCAATATCTGAGTTTCATCATTAATTAGTAGGTCCAAGGGATGCAGTAAAACTGAAGTGCAGTATCTGAAAGAAAATCTGGTCTCATAGGAAAGGCTGAAGACATAGACAGTAAGAAGTGTCAGTCATCTTGTACTTAAGTCGGCTTTGTGCCATTTGTATTTTATTCTGATGCAATATCTGTGTTTCATCGTGAATGTCAAGCTCCAGGGGATACAGTAAATCAGAAAAGAATCATTGGAATCTAAAATTGGTTTCACAAGAAAGGCTCAAAACATGGACAGTAAAGAGACTCAGTCTTCTTGTGCCTATTGTATTTAATTCCAATGCCATTTCTGTGTTTCGTCGTCAATGTGAAGGTCGAAGGGATACAGTAAACCTGAAGTGAATCATCGGAATGTAGAACTGGTCTCACAGGAAAGGCTCAAAACATAGACAGTATGAAGAGTCTTTCATCTTGTACTTAAGTCGGCATTGTGCCCTTTGTATTTAATTCCAATGCAATTTCCGTGTTTCATCGTCTATGTGAATGTCCAAGGGATACAGTAAACCTGAAGTGAAGCATCGGTTTCTTAAACGTTACTCACAGGCAGGGCTCAATACATAGACGCTAGGATGAGTCAGTCTTCTTGCACTCAAGTCGGCATTGTGCCTTTTGTATTTAATTCCGATGCAATTTCTGTGTTTCTTCGTTACTGTGAAGGTCCAACATACAATGTTAACCTGAAGTAAAGCATCGGAATCTAGAACTGATCTCACAGGAAGTGCTCAAACCATGAGGTGTAAGAAGAGTCAGTCTTCTTGTAGTTAAGTCGGCAATGTGCCTTTGTATTTTATTCCGATGCAATTTCTGTGTTTCATCGTCAATATGAAGGGCCAAGGGATACAGTAAACCTGAAGTGAAGCATCGGAATCTAAAACTGGTCTCACAGGACGGGCTCATAACATAGACGGTAAGAAGAGTCACTCGTCTTTTACTTAATACGGAATTGTGCCTTTTGTATATAATTCCGATGCAATTTCTGTGTTTCATCGTCAATGTGAAGGTCCAAGGGATACAGAAAACCTGAGGTGGAGCATCGGAATCTAAAACTGGTCTCACAGGAAGGGTTCAAAGCATTGACAGTAAGAAGAGTCAGTCCTCTTGTACAGATATCGGCATTGTGCCTATTGTACTTATTTCCATTCGATTTCGGTGTTTCTTCGTCAATGTAAAAGTCCAAGGGGTACAGTAAACCTGAGGTGAAGCATCGGAATCTAAAACTGGTCACACAGGAGAGGCTCAAAGCATAGACAGTAAAAGGATTTAGTCTTCTTGTCCTTAAATCGGCATTGTGCCTATTGTTTTTGATTCGGATCAAATTCTGTGTTTCATCGTCAATGTGAAACTCCAAAGGTGTACTGTAAACTTGAAGTGAATCATCGGAATCTAAAACGGGTTCACAGAAAAGGCTCAAAACTTAGACAGTGAGTAGAGTCGGTCATCTTGTACTTAAGTCGGCATTGTTCCTTTAGTATTGAATTCCGATGAACTTTCTGTGTTTCTTCGTCAATGTGAAGGGCCAAGGGATACAGTAAACTTGAAGTGAAGCATCGGAATATAAAATTGGTCCCACAGGAATTGCTCAAAACATAGACAGTAAGAAGAGTCAGTCTCCTTGTACTTAGGTCGGTATTGTGCCTTTTGTATTTCATTCCGAAGCAAATTCGGTGTTTCATCGCCAATGTGAAGGCCCAAGTAATACAGTAAACCTGAAGTGAAGCATCGGATACTAAATCTGGTCTCATAGGTAGGGCTCAAAAAATAGCAAATAAGAAGAGTCAGTCTTCTTGTACTTAATTTGGCATTGTGCCTTTTGTATTTAATTGCGATGCAATTTCTGTTTTTCATCGTCAATGTGAAACTCCAAGGGTTACAGTAATCCTGAAGTGAAGCATCGGAATCTAAAACTGGTCTCACAAGAAAAGCTCGAGGCATAGACAGAAAGAAGGGTCAGTCTTCTTGTACTTATGTCGGCATTGTGCCTTTTGTATATAATTCCGATGCAGTATCTGTGTTTCTTCGTCAGTGTGAAGGTCCAAGGGGCAAAGTAAACCTGAAGTGAAGCATCGGAATTTAAATTTGTTCACACAGGAGAGGCTCAAATCGTAGTCAGTAAGAAGAGTCAGGCTTCTTCTACTTAAGTTGATATTGTGGCTATTGTATTAATTTCGATGCAATTTCTGTGTTTCTTCCTAAATGTGAGAGTCCAAGGGATACAGTAAACATGAAGTGAAGCATCGATATCTAAAGTTGGTCATACAGGAAAGGCCCAATACATAGTCAGTTAGAAGGGTCAGTCATCCTGTACTTAAGTCGGCATTGTGCCTTTTGTATTTGATTCCGATACAATTTTTTTGTTTCATCGTCACTTTGAAGGACCGAGGGATACAGTAAACCTGAGAAGGAGCATCGGAATCTAAAACTGGTCTCACTGGAAGGGCTCAAAACATAGACAGTAAGAAGAGTCAGTCTTCTTGTAATTTAGTCGGCATTGTGCCTTTTGTATTTAACTCCGATGCAATTTCTGCGCGTCATCGTCAATGTGAAGGTCAAAGGATACTGTAAACCTGAATGAAGCATCGGAATCTAAAACTGGTCTCACAGGAAAGGCTCAAAACATAGACAGTAAGTAGAGTCAGTCCTCTTGCAGTTAAGACGCATTGTGCCTTTTGTATACAATTCCGATACAATTTCTGTGTTTCATGGCCAATGTGAAGGTCCAAGGAATCCAGTAATCCTGAAGTGAAGCATCGGAATCTGAAACTGGTCGCACAGGAAAAGCTCTAAACATAGAGAGTCAATGTAGACAGTCCTCTTGTACTTAAGTCGGCATTGTGCCTTTTGTGTTTAATTCCAATGTAATTTCTGTGTTTCATCGTCAATGTGAAAGTCCAAGTGATACTGCAAACCTGAAGTGAAGCATCGGAATCTAAAACTGGTCTCACAAGAAAGGCTCAAATCATAGACAGTAAGAAGAGTCAGTCCTCTTGTACGAAAGTCGGCATTGTGCCTATTGGACTTAATTCCCTGCGATTTCGCTGTTTCTTCGTCAATGTTAAGGTCCAAGGGATACAGTAAACGTGAAGTGAAGCATCGTAATCTAAAACTGGTCTCACAGGAAAGGCTCTAAGCATAGACAGTAAGAAGAGTTAGTCTTCTTGTACTTAAATCGGCATTGTACCTATTGTATTTGATTCGGATCAAATTCTGTGTTTCATCGTCAATGTGAAGCTCCAAGGCGTACTGTAAACTTGAAGTGAAGCATCGGAACCTAAAACTGGTCTCACAGGAAAGGCTCAAAACTTTGACAGTGAGTAGAGTCAGTCTTCTTGTTCTTTAGTCGGCATTGTCCCTTTTGTATTTTGTACCAATGCAATTTCTGTGTTCCATCGTCAATGTGAAGGTCCAAGTGATACAGTAATCCTGAAGTGAAACATCGGTATCTAAAATTGGTCTCACTGGAAAGGCTCAAAACATAGACAGTGGGAAGTGTCAGTCTTCTTGCACTTAAGTTGACATTGTGCCCTTTGTATATAGTTCCGATTTATTATCTGTGTTGCATCGTCCATGTGAAGGTACAAGGGATGCAGTAAACCTGAAGTGAAGCCTCGGAATCTAAAACTGGTCTCTCAGGAATGGCTCTAAACATAGACAGTAAGAGGAGTCAGTCATCTTGTATTTAAGTCGGGATTCTGCCTTTAGTACTGAATTCCGATGCAATTTCTGTGTTTCATCGTGATTGTGAGGGAACAAGTCATACGGTAACACTGAAGTGAAACATCGAAATCTAAAACTGGTCTCACAAGAAGGAGTCAAAACATAGAATGTAAGAGGAGTCAGTCTTCTTGTACTTAGGTCGGCATTGTGCCTTTTGTATTCAATTCCGATGAAATTTCTGTGTTTCTTCGTCAATGTGAAGGGCCAAGGGATACAGTAAACCTGAAGTGAAGCATCGGAATTCAAAACTGGTCTCACGGGAACGACTCAAAACATAAACAGCTAGAAGAGTCAGTCTTCTTGTAATTAATTCGGCATTGTGCCTTTTGTATATAACTCCGATGCAATTTCTGTGAGTCATCGTCAATGTGTAGGTCCAAGGGAATCAGTAAACCTGAAGTGAAGCATCGGAATCTAAAACTGCTCTCACAGGGAAGACTCAAAACATTGTAAGATGAGTCAGTCTTCTTGTACTTACGTCGGCATTGTGCCTTTTGTATTTAATTCCGATGCAATTTCTGTGTTTCATCGTCAATGCGTAGGTCCAAGCGATACAGTAAACCTGAAGTGAAGCATCGGAATCTAAAACTGGTCTCACATGAAAGGCTCATAACATAGTCAGTAGGAAGAGTCAGTCTTCTTGTACTTAAGTCTGCATTGTGCCATTTGTATTTAATTCCGATGCAATTTCTGTGTTTCTTCCTCCATGTGTTGGTTTAAGGGATACAGTAAACCTAAAGTGAAACACCAGAATCTAAAACAGGTCTCACAGGAAAGGCTCAAAGCATAGACAGTAGGCAGAGTCAGCCTTCTTATACTTAAGACGGCATTGTGCCTGTTGTATTTAATTCCGATGCAATATTTGTGTTTCATCGTCAATGTGAAGGTCCAAGGGATACAGTAGACCTGAAGTGACGGATAGGAATCTAAAACTAGTCTCACATGTATGGCTCAAATCATAGACAGGAAGAAGAACCAGTCTTCTTGTACTTACGTCGGCATTGTGGCTATTGTATTTAATTCCGATGCACTTTCTGTGTTTCTTCGTCAATGTGAAGGTCCAAGGGGTACAGTAAACATGAAGTGAAGCATCGGAATTTAAAATTGGTCACATTGGAAAGGCTCTAAACATAGACAGTAATTAGATCCGTCTTCATGTACATGGGTCGTCATTGTGCCATTTGTAATTAATTCCGATGCAATTTCTCTGTTTCATCGTCAATGTGAAGGTCCAAGGGATACAGCAAAGCTGAAGTGAAGCATCGGAATCTAAAACTAGTCTCACAGGAAAGGCTCAAAACATAGACAGTAAGAAGAGTAAGTCTTCTTGTACTTAAGTCGGCATTGTGCCTTTTGTACTAAATTCCGATGCAATTTCTGTGTTTCGTCGCCAATGTGAAGCTCCAAGGGATACAGTAAACCTGAAGTGAAGCATCGGTATCTAATACTGGTCTCACAAGAAGGGCTCAGAGTATAGACAATAAGAAGAGTCAGTCTTCTAATACTTATGTCGGCATTTTGCCTTTTGCATTAAATTCCGAAGCAATTTCTATCTTTCATCGTCAATATGAAGGTCCAAGGGATGCAGATATCCTGAAGTGAGGAATCGGAATCTAAACCAAGGTCACATGAAAGGATCAATACATAGACATTAAGAAGTGTCAGTCTTCTTGTACTAAAGTCGGCATTGTGTCTTTTATATTTAATTCCGATGCAATTTCTGTGTTCCATCGTCAATGTGAAGGTCCAAGTGATACAGTAATCCTGAAGTGAAACATCGGTATCTATAATTGGTCTCACTGGAAAGGCTCAAAACATAGACAGTGGGATGGGTCAGTCTTCTTGTACTTAAGTTGACATTGTGCCCTTTCTATATAGTTACGATTTATTATCTGTGTTGCATCGTCCATGTGAAGGTACAAGGGATGCAGTAAATCTGAAGTGAAGCGTCGGAATCTAAAACTGGTCTCTCAGGAATGGCTCAAAACATAGACAGTAAGAAGAGTCAGTCATCTTGTATTTAAGTCGGGATTCTGCCTTTAGTACTGAATTCCGATGCAATTTCTGTGTTTCATCGTGATTGTGAGGGAACAAGTCATACGGTAACACTGAAGTGAAGCATCGAAATCTAAAACTGGTCTCACAAGAAGGAGTCAAAACATAGAATGTAAGAGGAGTCAGTCTTCTTGTACTTAGGTCGGCATTGTGCCTTTTGTATTCAATTCCGATGAAATTTCTGTGTTTCTTCGTCAATGTGAAGGGCCAAGGGATACAGTAAACCTGAAGTGAAGCATCGGAATTCAAAAAAAGGGCACACGGAAACGGCTCAAAACATAAACAGCTAGAAGAGTCAGTCTTCTTGTTCTTAATTCGGCATTGTGCCTTTTGTATATAACTCCGATGCAATTTCTGTGATTCATCGTCAATGTGTAGGTCCAAGGGAATCAGTAAACCTGAAGTGAAGCATCGGATTTCAAAACTGGTCTCACGGGAACGGCTCATAACATAAACAGCTAGAAGAGTCAGTCTTCTTGTACTTAATTCGGCATTGTGCCTTTTGTATAAAACTCCGATGCAATTTCTGTGAGTCATCGTCAATGTGTAGGTCCAAGGGAATCAGTAAACCTGAAGTGAAGCATCGGAATCTAAAACTGCTCTCACAGGGAAGACTCAAAACATTGTAAGATGAGTCAGTCTTCTTGTACTTAAGTCGGCTTTGTGCCCTTTGTATTTAATTCCGATGCAATTTCTGTGTTTCATCGTCAATGCGAAGGTCCAAGCGATACAGTAAACCTGAAGTGAAGCATCGGAATCTAAAACTGGTCTCACATGAAAGGCTCAAAACATAGACAGTAGGAAGAGTCAGTCTTCTTGTACTTAAGTCTGCATTGTGCCATTTGTATTTAATTCCGATGCAATTTCTATGTTTCTTCGTCCATGTGTTGGTTTAAGGGATACAGTAAACCTGAAGTGAACACCGGAATCTAAAACAGGTCTCACAGGAAAGGCTCAAAGCATAGACAGTAGGCAGAGTCAGCCTTCTTATACTTAAGACGGCATTGTGCCTGTTGTATTTAATTCCGATGCAATATTTGTGTTTCATCGTCAATGTGAAGGTCCAAGGGATACAGTAAACCTGAAGTGACGGATAGGAATCTAAAACTAGTCTCACATGAATGGCTCAAATCATAGACAGGAAGAAGAACCAGTCTTCCTGTACTTACGTCGGCATTGTGGCTATTGTATTTAATTCCGATGCACTTTCTGTGTTTCTTCGTCAATGTGATGGACCAAGGGGTACCGTAAACCTGAAGTGAAGCATCGGAATCTAAAATTGGTCACATAGGAAAGGCTCTAAACATAGACAGTAATTAGATCCGTCTTCATGTACATGGGTCGTCATTGTGCCATTTGTAATTAATTCCGATGCAATTTCTCTGTTTCATCGTCAATGTGAAGGTCCAAGGGATACAGCAAAGCTGAAGTGAAGCATCGGAATCTAAAACTAGTCTCACAGGAAAGGCTCAAAACATAGACAGTAAGAAGAGCAAGTCTTCTTGTACTGAAGTCGGCATTGTGCCTTTTGTATTAAATTCCGATGCAATTTCTGTGTTTCGTCGTCAATGTGAAGCTTCAAGGGATTCAGTAAACCTGAAGTGAAGCATCGGTATCTAATACTGGTCTCACAGGAAGGGCTCAGAGCATAGACATTAAGAAGAGTCAGTCTTCTAATACTTATGTCGGCATTTTGCCTTTTGCATTAAATTCCGAAGCAATTTCTGTCTTTCATCGTCAATATGAAGGTCCAAGGGATGCAGATATCCTGAAGTGAAGGATCGGAATCTAAAACAAGGTCACATGAAAGGATTAATACATAGACATTAAGAAGTGTCAGTCTTCTTGTACTAAAGTCGGCATTGTGCCTTTTATATTTAATTCCGATGCAATTTCTGTGTTTCATCGTCAATGCGAGGGTCCAAGCGATACAGTAAACCTGAAGTGAAGCATCGGAATCTAAATCTGGTCCCACAGGAAGGGCTCCACCCATAGAGAGTAAGAAGAGTTACTCTTCTAGTACTTAGGTCGGTATTGTGCCTTTTGTATTTAATTCCGAAGCAAATTCTGTGTTTCATCGTCAATGTGAAGGCCCAAGGGATACAGTAAACCTGCAGTGAAGCATCGGAATCAAAAACTATTCTCACAGGTAGGGCTCAAAGAATAGCCAATAAGAAGAGTCAGTCTTCTTGTACTTAATTTGGCATTGTGCCTTTTGTATTTAATTGCGATGCAATTTCTGTGTTTCATCGTCAATGCGAAGCTCCAAGGGTTATAGTAATTCTGAAGTGAAGCACCGGAATCTAAAACTGGACTCACATGAACGGCTCAAGGCATAGACAGTAAGAAGCGTCAGTCTTTTTGTACTTAAGACGGCATTGTGCCATTTGTTTACAATTCCGATGCAGTTTATGTGTTTCATCGTCAATGTGAAGGTCCAAGGAGTAGAGTAAACCTGAAGTGAAGAATCGACATATATAAAATTGTTCACACAGGAGAGGCCCAAATCGTAGATAGTATGAAGAGTCAGGCTTCTTCTACTTAACTCGGCCTTGTGGCTTTTGAATTTAATTCCGATGCAATTTCTGTGTTTCTGCGTCAATGTGAAGGTCCAAGGGGTACAGTAAACCCGACGTGAAGCATCGCAATCTAAAATTGGTCACACAGAAAAGGCTCAATACATAGACAGTTAGAAGGGTCAGTCATCTTGTACTTAAGACGGCATTGTGCCTTTTGGATTTGATTCCGATGCAATAACTGGGCTTCATCGTCAATTTGAAGGTCCAAGGGATGCTGTAAAACTGAAGTGCAGTATCGGAATGAAAAACTGGTCTCACAGGAAAGGCTGAAAACATAGACAGTAAGAAGAGTCAGTCTTCTTGTACTTAAGTCGGCATTGGGCCTTTTGTATTTTATTCCGATGCAATTTCTGTGTTTCATCGTCAACGTGACGCTTTAGGGGATACAGTAAATCAGAAGTGAATCATTGTAATCTAACTGGTTACACAGGAAACGTCAAACCATGGACGGTAAAGAGTGACAGTAATCTTGTGCCTTTTGTGCTATATCGTCAATGGGAAGGTCCAAGGCATACGGTCAACATGAAGTGAAGCATCGGAATGTAAAACTGGTCTCACAGGAAAGGCTCAAAACATAGACAGTAAGATAAGTCAGTCTTCTTATACTTAAGTTGGCATTGTGCCCATTGTTTTTAATTCCAATACAATTTCTGTGTTTCATCGTCTATGTGAATGTCCAAGGGATACAGTAAACCAGAAGTGAAGCATCGGTTTCTAAATCGTTACTCACAGGGCAGGGCTCAAAACATAGACAGTAATATGAGTCAGTCTTCTTGCACTTCAGGCGTCGTTGTGCCTTTTGTATTTAATTCCGATGCATTTTCTGTGTTTCATCGTTAATGTGAAGGTCCAGCATCTAATGTAAACCTGAAGTGAAGCATCGCAATCTAGAACTGATCTCACAGGAAGTGCTCAAAACATAGGGAGTAAGAAGAGTCAGTCTTGTACTACTTAAGTTGGCATTGTGATTTTTGTATTTAATTTCGATGTAATTTCTGTGTTTTTTCCTCAATGTGAAGGTCGAAGCGATACAAAAAACCTAAAGTGAAGCATCGAAATCTTAATCTGGACTCACATGGAGGGCTCAAAACATAAACAGTAAGTAGAGTCAGTCCTCTTGCACTGAGGTCGGCATTGTGCCTTTTGTATATAATTCCGATGCAATTTCTGTGTTTCATCGTCAATGTGAAGTCGATGGGATACAGTAAACCTGAAGTGAAGCAGCGGTATCTAAAACTGATCTCACAGGAAGGGCTCAGAGCATAGACAATAGGAAAAGTCAGTCTTCCTATACTTAAGACGGGATTGTGAATTTTGTATTTAATTCCGATGCAATCTCTGTGTTTCATCGACAGTGTGAAGCTACAAGGGATACAGTGAACCTGAAGTGATGCATCGGTATCTAATACTGGTCCCACAGGAAGGGCTCAGAGCATAGACAACAAGAAGAGTCAGTATTCTTATGCTTAAGTCGGCATTTTGCCTTTTGCATTAAATTCCGATGCAATTTCTGTCTTTCATCGTCAATATGGAGGTCCAAGGGATGCAGTAATCCTGAGTGAAGCATAGGAATCTAAAACTACGTCACATGAAAGGATCAATACATAGACATTAAGAAGTGTCAGTCTTCTTGTACTAAAGTCGGCATTGTGGCAATTGTATTTATTTCCGATGCAATTTCTGTGTTTCTTCGCCAATGAGATGATCTAGGGGGTACAGTAAACCAGAAGTGAAGCATCGGAAAATTGATCACGCAGGAAAGGCTCAAATCATAGAGAGTAAGATGAGTGAGTTTTCTTGTATTTAGGTCTCCATTGTGTCTTTTGTATTTAATTCCGATGCAATTTCTGTGGTTCATCGTCAATGTGAAGGTCCAAGGTTTACGGGAAACCTGAAGTGAAGCATCGGAATCTAAAACTGGTTTCACAGGTAAGGCACAAATCATAGACAATAGGAAGAGTCAGTCTTATCGTACTTAAGTCGGCATTGTGCCTTTTGTATTTAATTCCGATCCAATTTCTGTGTATCATCGTCAATGTGAAGCTCCAAGGGATACAGTAAACCTGAACTGACGCATCGGAAACTAAAGCTGGCCTCACAGGAAAAGCTCAAATCATAGACAGTAAGAAAAGTCAGACTTCTTGTACTTAAGTCGGCATTGTGCCTTTTGTAATTAATTCCAATTTAATTTCTGTGTTTCATCGTCAATGTGAAGGTCGAAGGGATACAGTAAACTTGAAGTGAAGCAACGGAATCTAAAAATGGTCTCACAGGAAAGGCTCAAAACATAGACAGTAAGTAGAGTGATTCCTCGTGTACTTAAGCCGGCATTGTGGATTTTGTATGTAATTCCGATGCAATTTCTGTCATTCATCGTGAGTGTGAAGTTCTAAGAGATACAGTAAAACTGAAGTGAAGCATGGGAATCTAAAACTGGTCTCACAAGAAGGGTTCAAATCATAGAAAGAGAGAAGAGTCAGTCTTCTTGTACTTAAGACGGCATTGTGCCTTTTGTATTTAATTCCGATGCAATTTCTGTGTTTCAGCATCAATGTGAGGGTCCAAGGGATACAGTAAACCTGAAGTGAAGCATCGGAATCCAAAACTGGTCTCACAGGAAGGGCCCAAAACATAGACAGTAAGAACAGTCAGTCATCTTGTACTTAAGTCGATATTGTGCATTTTGTATATAATTCCGATGCAATTTCTCTGTTTGATCGTCAATCTGAAGGTCCAGGGCATACAGTAAACCTGAAGTGAAGCATCGGAATCTAAAATTGGTCTCACAGGACGGGCTCCACCCATAGACAGTAAGATGAATCACGCTTCTTGTCCTTTGGTCGGTATTGTGCCTTTTGCATTTAATTCCGAAGCAAATTCTGTGTTTCTTCGTCAATGTGAAGGCCCAAGGGATAAAGTAAACCTGAAGTGAAGCATCGGAATCCAAAACTGGTCTCACGGGTTAGGGCTCAAAGAAAAGCCAATAAGAAGAGTCAGTCTTCTTGTACGTAATTTGGCATTGTGCATTTTTTATTTAATTGCGATGCAGTCTCTGTGTTTCTTCGTCAATGTGAAGGTCCAAGGGGTACAGTAAACCTGAAGTGAAGCATCGGAATCTAAAATTGTTCACACTGGAGAGGCTCAAAACGTAGACAGTAAGAAGAGTCAGGCTTCTTATACTTAAGACGGCATTGTGCATTTTGTATTTAATTCCGATGTAATATCTGTGTTTCATCGTCAATGTGAAGGTAGATGGGGTACAGAAATTCTGAAGTGAAGCATCGACATCTTAAAATGGTCTCACAGGAAGGGCTCAGAGCATAGACAATAAGAAGAGTCAGTCTTCTTATACTTAAGACGGCATTGTGCGTTTTGTATTTAATTCCGAAGCAAATTCTGTTTTTCTTCGTCAATGTGAAGGCCCAAGGGATAAAGTAAACCTGAAGTGAAGCATCGGAATCTAAAATTGTTCACACTGGAGGGGCTCAAAACGTAGACAGTAAGAAGAGTCAGGCTTTTTCTACATAAGTCGGCATTGTGGCTATTCTATTTATTTCCCATGGAATTTCTCTGTTTCCTCTTCAATATGAAGTTCCAAGGGTACAGTAAACATGAAGTGAACCATCGGAATCTAAAATTTGTCACACTGGAAAGACTCAAAACATAGACAGTTATAAGGGTCAGTCGTCTAGTACTTAAGTCGGCATTGTGCCATTTGTATTTGATTCCGATGCAATATCTGAATTTCATCGTCAATTTGAAGGTCCAAGGGATGCAGTAAATCTGAAGTGCAGTTTCGGAATGAAAAATTGGTCTCACAGGAAAGCCTGAAAACATAGACAGTAAGAAGAATCAGTCTTCTTGTACTGAAGTCGGCATTGTGCCTTTTGTATTTTATTCCGATGCAATTTCTGTGTTTCACCGTCAATGTCAAGCTCCAGGGGATACGGATTATCAGACGTGAATCATTGGAATCTAAAACTGGTTTCACTGGAAAGGCTCAAACATGGACAGGAAGGAGAGTCAGTCTTCTTGTGCCTTTTGTATTTAAGTCCAATGCAATTTCTGTGTGTCATCGTCAATGTAAAGGTCGAAGGGATACAGTATACCTGAAGTGAAGCATCGGTGTCTAAAACTCATCTCACAGGAAGGGCTCAGAGCATAGACAATAAGGAGAGTCAGTCTTCTTATACTTAAGACGGCATTGTGCCTTTTGTATTTAATTCCGATGAAATTTCTGTGTTTCATCGTCAATGTGAAGGTCCAAGGGATACAGCAAAGCTGAAGTGAAGTGTCGGAATGTAAAACTGGTCTCACTGGAAAGCCTCAAAGCATAAACAGTAGGCAGAGTCAGTCTTCTTGTACTTTAGTCGACATTGTGCCCTTTGAATTTAATTCCGATGCAATTTCTGTGTATCATCGTCTATGTGAATGTCCAAGGGATACTGTAAACCTGAAGTGAAGCATCGGTTTCTAAAACGTTACTCACAGGCAGGGCTCAAAACATAGACAGTAATATGAGTCAGTTTTCTTGCACTTAAGTCGGCATTGTGCCTTTTGTATTTAATTCCAATGCAATATCTGTGTTTCATCGTTAATGCGAAGGTCCAACGTATAATGTAAACCTGAAGTGAAGCATCGGAATCTAGTACTGATCTCACAGGACGTGCTCAAAACCTAGAGTGTAAGAAAAGTCAGTCTTCTTGTACTTAAATCGCCATTGTACATTTTGTATTTAATTCCGAAGTAGTTTCTGTGCTTCATCGTCAATTTGAAGGTCGAAGGGATACAGTAAACCTGAAGTGAAGCATCGAAATCTTAAACTCGTCTCACAGGGAACGCCCAAAACATAATCAGTAAGTAGAGACCGTCCTCTTGCACTTAGGTCGGTATTGTGCCTTTTGTATATAATTCCGATGCAATTTCTGTGTTTCATCGTCAATGTGAAGCTCGAAGTGATACAGTACACCTGAAGTGAAGCACCAGAATCTAAAACTGGACTCACATGAAAGGCTCAAAACATAGACAGTAAGAAGAGTCAGTCTTCTTGTACTTAAGTCGGCATTGTGCCTTTTGTATTTAATTCCGATGTAATATCTGTGTTTCATTGTCAATGTGAAGGTCGATGGGATAAAGACAAGCTGAAGTAAAGCATCGGTTTCTAAAACTGGTCTCACAGGAGGGCTCAGAGCATAGACAGTAAGAAGTGACAGTCTTCTTATACTTAAGACGGCATTGAGCCTTTTGTATTTAATTCCGATGCAATTTCTGAGTTTCATCGTCAATGTGAAGGTCCAAGGGATACAGTAAAGCTGAAGTGACGGATCGGAATCTAAAACTAGTCTCTCATGAAAGGCTCAAAACATAGACAGTAAGAAGAACCAGTCTTCCTGTACTTACGAGGGCATTGTGGCTATTGTATTTAATTCGGATGACCTTTCTGTGTATCTACGTTAATGTGAAAGTCCAAGGGGTACAGTAAACCTGAAGTGAAGCATTAGAATCTAAAATTGGAATCACAGGAAGGGCACAAATCATAGACAGTTAGAAGAGTCAGTCTTCTTGTACTTATGTCGGCATTTTGCCTTTTGTATTTAATTCCGATGCAATTTCTGAGTTTCATCAACAATGCGAAGCTCGAACTGATACAGTACACCCGAAGTCAAGCATCAGAAATTAAAACTGGTCTCACATGAAAGGCTCAAAACAGAGACAGTAAGAGTAGTCAGTCTTCTTGTCCTTAAGACGGCATTGTGCCTTTTGTAATTAATTCCGATGCTATATCTGTGTTTCATCGTCAATGTGAAGGTTGATGGGATACAGTAAATCTGAAGTGAAGCATCGGTATCTTAAACTGGTCTCACAGGAAGGGCTCAGAGCATAGACAATAAGAAGAGTCAGTCTTCTTATACTTAAGACGGCATTGTGCCTCTTGTATTTAATTCCGATGAAATTTCTGTGTTTCATCTTCAATGTGAAGGTCCAAGGGATACAGTAAACCTCAAGTGAAGCATCGGATTCTAAAATTAGTCTCGCATGAATGGCTCAATACATATACAGTAAGAAGAGTCAGTTTACTTGTACCTAAGTCGGCATTCTGTCTATTGTATTTAATTCTGTTGCAATTTCTGTGTTTCTTCGTCAGTGTGAAGGTCCAAGGGGTACACTAAACCTGAATTGAAGCATCGGAAGCTAAACTTGATCACACAGGAAGGGCTCAAAACATAGAAAGTAAGAAGAATCAGTTTTCTTGTACTTAAGTCGGCATTGTGCCCTTTGTGTTTAATTCCGTTGCAAATTCTGTGTTTCATCGTCAATGTGAAGGTCCAAGGGATACAGGAAACTTGAAGTGAAGCATCGGTGTCAAAATCTAGTTCCTCAGGAAAGGCTCAAAACATAGACAGTAGGAAGAGTCAGTCTTCTTGTACTTAAGTCGGCATTGTGCCCTTTGTGTATGATTCTGATGCAATATCTGTGTTTCATCGTACATGTGAAGGTCCAAGGGATACAGTAAAACTGAAGTGAAGCATCGGAATCTAAAACTAGTCTCACAGGAAAGGCTCAAAACATAGACAGTGAGAAGAGCCAGTCTTCTTGTACTTATGTCGGCATTGTGTCTTTTGTATATAATTTCGATGCAATTTATGAGTTTCATCGTCAATGCGAAGCTCGAACTTATACAGTACACCTGAAGTGAAGCATCAGAATCTATAACTGGTCTCACTGGAAAGGCTCACAACATAGACAGTAGGAGGAGTCATTCTTCTTGTGCTTAAGTCGGCATTGTGCTTTCTGTTTCATTCGGATACTTTTTCTGTGTTTCATCGTCAATGTGATGGTCCAAGGGATACAGTAAAACTGAAGTTAAGCATCGGTATCTAAAACAGGTCTCATAGGAAAGGCTCAAAACATAGACAGTAGGAAGAATCAGTCTCCTTGTACTTAAGTCTGCATTGTGCCATTTATATCTAATTCCGATGCAATTTCTGTGTTTCATCGTCAATGTGTAGGTCCAAGGGATACAGTAAATCCGAAGTGTAACATCGGAATCTAGAACTGGTGTCACAGGAAAGGCTCAAACCGTAGACAGTAGGAAGAGTCAGTCTTCTTGTACTTAACTCAGCATTGTGCTTTTGTATTTAATTCCGATACAACTTCTGTGTTTCTTCCTCAATGTGATGGTCCAAGGAATACAGTAAACATGAAGTGACGGATCTGAATTTAAAACTAGTCCCATATGAAAGGTTAAAAACATAGACAGTAAGAAGAATCAGTCCTCTTGTACTTAAATCGGCATTGTGCCTTTTGTAATTAATTCTGATGTAATTTCTGTGTTTCATTGTCAATGTGAAGGTTGATGGGATGCAGTCAACCTGAAATGAAGCATTGGTATTTAAAGCTGGTCTCACAGGAAGGGCTCATGACATAGACAATGAGAAGAGACTGTCTTCTTACAGTTAAGACGGCATTGCGACTTTTTTTTTTAATTCCGATGCAATTTCTGTGTTTTATCGTCAATGTGAAGCTCCAAGGGATACAGTACACCTTAAGTGAAGCATCTGAATCTAAAACTCGTCTCCCAGGAAAGGATCAAAACGTAGACGGTAAGTAGAGTCAGTAATCTTGTACTTAAGTCTGCATTGTGCATTTTGAATATAATTCCAATGCAATATCTGTGTTTCATCGCCAATGTGAAGGTCCATTGGATACAGTAAAAATGAAGTGAAGATTCGGTATCTAAATCTGATCTCACAGGAAAAACTCAGAGCATAGACACTAAGAAGAAGCAGTCATCTTATCCTTAAGACGGCATTGTGCCTTTTGTATTTAACTCCGATGCAATTTCTGTGTTTCTTCGTCAATGTGAAGGTCCAAGGGGTACAGTAAACCTCAAGTGAAGCATCGGAATCTAAACCTGGTCTCACAGGAAAGGCTCAAAACATAGACAGTAGGAGGAGTCAGTCTTCTCGTACTTAAGTCGGCATTGTGCATTTTGTATTTAATTCCAATGCAATTTCTGTGTTTCATCATCAATGGGAAGCTCCAAGCGACACAGTAAACCTGAAGTGAAGCATTGGTAACTAAAACTGGTCGCATTGGAAAGGCTCGAAACATAGACAGTAGGAAGAGTCAGTCTTCTTGAACTTAAGACGGCATTGTACCCTTTGTATATATATCCGATCCAATATCAGTGTTGTATCGTACATGTGTAGGTCCAAGGGATACAGTAAACCTGAAGAGGAGCATCGGATTCTAAAACTAGTCTCACAGGAAAGGCTCAAAGGATAGACAGTTGGAAGAGTCTGTCTTCTTGTACTTAAGTCAGGATTGTGCCTTTTGTATTTAATTCCGATGTAATTTCTGTGTTTCATTGTCAATTAGAAGGTCGATGCGATACCATCAACCTGAAGGGAAGCATTGGTATCTAAAGCTGGTTTCACAGGAAGGGCTCAGAGCATAGACAATAAGAAGAGACAGTCATCTTATACTTAAGACGGCATTGTGCCCATTGTATTTAATTCCGAAGCAATTACAGTGTTTCGTCGTCAATGTGAAGGTCCAAGGGATACAGTAATCCTGAAGTGACGGATCGGAATCTAAAACTAGTCTCACATGAAAGGCTCAAAACATAGACAGAGAGAAGAGCCAGTCTTCTTGTACGTAAGTCTTCATTGTGCCTTTTGTTTTTAATTCCCATGCAATTTCTGTGTTTCATCCTCAATATGACGCTCCAAGTGATTCAGTACTCCTGAAGTGAAGCATCGGAATCTATAACTGGTCTCACAGGAAATGCTCAAATCTTAGACCGTAAAAAGGGTCAGTCTTCTTGTACTTAATTTGGCATTGTGCACTTTGTATTTATTTCCGATGCAATTTCTGTGTTTCATCGTCAATGCGCAAGCTCGAACTGATTCAGTACACCTGAAGTGAAGCGTCAGATTCTAAAACTGGTCTCACATGAAAGGCTTAAAACATACAAAGTAAGAAGAGTCAGTCTTCTTGTACTTAAGTCGGCATTGTGCCTTTTGTATTTTTTTCCGATGTAATTTCTGTGTTTCATCGTCAATGTGAAGGTCGAAGGGATACAGTAAACAGAAGTAAAGCATCTGAATCTAAAACTCGTCTCCCAGGAAAGGATCAAAACATAGGCAGTAAGTAGAGTCAGTCCTCCTGTACTTAAATCTGCAATCTGCATTTTGTATATAATTCCATTGCAATTTCTGAGTTTTACCGTCAATGATAAGGACGATTGGATACTGTAAACCTGAAGTGAAGCTTCATTATCTAAAACTGATCTCACAGGTGGGGTTCAGAGCATAGACATTAAGATGAGGCAGTCTTCCTATACTTAAGATGGCATTCTGCCTTTTGTATTTAATTCCGATGCAATTTCTGTGTTTCATCGTCAATGTGCAGGTCCATGGGATACAGGATACCTGAAGTGAAACATCAGAATATAAAACTGGTGTCACAGAAAGGCTCAAAACGTAGACAGTAGGAAGAGTCAGTCTTCTTGTACTGAGGTCGGCATTGTGCCTTTTGTATTTGATTCCGATGCAATATCTGAGTTTCATCGTCAGTGCGAAGCTCGAAGGGATACAGTACACCTAAAGTGAAGCACCAGAATCTAATACTCGTCTCACATGAAAGGCTCAAAACATAGACAGTAAGTAGAGTCAGTCCTCTTGTACATATGTCGTCATTGTGCCTTATGTATCTAATTCCAATGCAATCTATGAGTTTCATCGTCAATGTCAAGGTTGATTGTATACAGTAATCCTGATGTGAAGCATCGGTATCTAAAACTGGTCTCACAGGAATGGCTCAGAGCATAGACTACAAGAAGAGTCAGTCTTCTTGTACCTAAGCCGCAACTGTGCTTTTTGTATTCAATTCCGTTGTAATTTCTCTGTTTCATCGTCAATGTGTAGGTCCAAGGGGTACACTAAACCTGAAGTGAAGCATCGGAATCTAAATCTGGTTTCACAGGAAAGGCTCTAAACATTTACAGTAAGAAATGTCAGTCTTCTTATACTTTTGCCGGCATTGTGCCTTTTGTACTTAATTCCGATGAAATATTTTTATTTCATCGCCAATGCGAAGGTCCATGGGATACAGTAAACCTGAAGGGAAGCTTCGGAATCTAAAACTGGTCTCATACGAATGGCTCAAAGCATAGACAGTAAGGAGAGTCACTTTCCTTGTACCTAACTCGGTATTGTGCCTTTTGTATTTAATTCCGTTGCAGTCTCTGTGTTTCATTGTCAATGTGAAAGTAAAAGGGATACAGTAAACCTGAAGTGAAGCATCGGAATCTAAAACTGGTCTCACAGGAAAGGTTCAAATCATAGATAGTAAGAAAAGTCAGTCTTCTTCTACTTAAGTCGGCATTGTGCCCTATGCATTTATTTCCGATGCAATTTCTGTGCTATATCGTCAATGGGAAGGTCCAAGGCATACAGTGAACATGAAGTGAAGCATCGGAATTTAAAACTGGTCTCACAGGAGAGGCTCAAAACAAAGAGAGTTGTGAGTGTCAGTCTTCTTGTACGTAAGTCGTCATTGTGCCTGTTGTATTTAATTCCGATGGAATTTCTTTGTTTCATCGTCCATGTGAAGATCCAAGGGATACAGTAAACCTGAAGTGAAGCATCGGAATCTAAAACTGGTCTCACAGGAAATGCTCAATACATTGACAATAAGTAGAGTCAGTCTACTTGTACTTAAGTCGGCATTAAGGATTTTGTATTTAATTCCGATGCAATTTCAGTGTTTCATCGTTAATGTGAAGGTCTACGGATGCATTGAACCTGCAGGGAAGCATTGGGAAAAAAACTGGTCTCACAGGAAGGGTTTAAACCATAGACAATAAGAAGAGTCAGTCTTCTTGTACTTAAGTCGGCATTGTGCCTGTTGTATTTAATTCCGATGCAATTTCTGTGTTTCATCGACAATGTGAAGGTCCAAGGGATACAGTAAACCTGAAGTAAAGCATCGGAATCTAAAACTGGTCTCATATGAAGGGCTCAAACAAGAGACAGTAAGAAGAGTCGCTCTTCTTGTACATAACTCGGTATTGTGTCTTTTGTATTTAATTCCATTGCAATTTCTGTGTTTCATCATCAATGGGATCTTCCAAGGGGTACAGTAAACCTGAAGTGAAGCATCAGAATCTAAAACTGGTCCCACAGGAAGCGCTCAGGCCACAGACAATTAGAGGAGTCACTATTCTTGTACTTAAGTCGGCATTGTGCCTTTTGTATTTAATTCCGATGCAATTTCTGTGTTTCATCGACAATGTGAAGGTCCAAGGGATACAGTGGACCCTAAATGAAGCATTGGAAAGATACCTGGTCTTACAGGAGGGTCTCAAAGCATAGAGAGTGAGAAGAGTCAGTCTTCTTGTACCTCCGTCGGCATTGTGCCTTTTGTATTTAATTCCGATGCAACTTCTGTGTGTCATCGTCTATGAGTAGGTCCAAGGGATACAGTAAACCTGAAGTGAAGCATCGGAATCTAAAAGTGGTCTCACATGAGGGGCTCAAAGCATAGTCAGTAAATAGAGTCAGTCCTCTTGTACTTAAGTCGGCTTTGTGCCTTTTGTATTCAATTCCGATGCAATTTCTGTGTTTCATCGTCAATTTGAATGTCCAAGGGATATAGTAAACCTGAAGTGAAGCATCGGAATCTAAAACTGGTCTCACTGGAAGGGCTCAAAACATAGACAATAAGAAGAGTCAGTCTTCTTGTACTTAAGTCGGCATTGTGCTGTTTGTATTTAATTCCGATGTAATTTATGTGTTTCATCGACAATGTGAAGTTCCAAGGGATACAGTAAATCTGAAGTGAATCATCGGAATCTAAAACTGGTCTCACAGGAAATGCTCAAAACATAGACAGTAAGGAGGGTCAGTCTTCTTCTACTTAAGTCGGCATTGTGCTTTTTGTATTTAATTCTGATGTAATTTCTGTGTTTCATCGTCAATGTGAAGGTCCAAGGGATACGGTAAACCTGTAGTGCAGCTTCGGAATCTAAAACTGGTCTCATAGGAAAGGCTCAAAACATAGACAGTAAGAAGAGTCAGTCTTCGTGTACTTAAGTCAGCATTGTGCCTCTTGTATTTAATTTCGATGCGATTTATGTGTTCCATCGTAAATGTGAAGGTCTAAGGGATCCAGGAAACGTGAAGTGATGCATCGCAATCTAAATATGGTATCACACGAAAGGCTCAAAGCATAGACAGTATGGAGAATTAGTCATCTTGTACTTCAGTTGTCATTTTGCCTTTTGTATTTAATTCCTAAGAAATTTCTGTGTTTCATCGTCACTGTGAAGGTCCATGGGATACATTAAACCTGAAGTGGAGGATCGGAATCAAAAACTGGGCTAACAGGAAAGGCCCAAAACATAGACTGCAAGATGAGTCAGTCTTCTTGCACTTAAGTCGGCATTCCGCGTTTTGTATTTCATTCCGATACAATTTCTGTGTTTCATCTTCAATGTGAAGGTCAAAGTAATACAGGAAACCTAAGGTGAAGCATCGGAATCTAAAACTGGACCAACAGGAAAAGCCCAAATTATAGATAGTAAAAAGAGTCGGTCTTCTTGTACTTAAGTAGGCATTGAGCAATTTGCATTTTATTCCGATGCATTTACAGTGTTTCATCGTCAATGTGAAGGTCCAACGGATACAGTAAACCTGAAGTGATGCATCAGCATCAAAAACTGGTCTCACACGCAAGGCTCAAATCATTGACAGTAAGAAGAGTCAGTCTTCTTGTACATATGTCTGCATTGTACCTTTTGTATTTAATTCTAACGCAATTTCTGGGTTTCATCGGCAATGTGAAGGTCCAAGGGCTACAGTAAAAATGAAAAGAAGCGTTGGAATCTAATACTGCTCTCACAGGAAAGGCTAGAAGCATTGACAGTAGGAGGAGTGTGTCTTTTTGTACTTAAGTTGGCACAGTGCACTTTGTATTTAATTGAGATGCAATTTCTGTGTTTCATCGTCCATGTGAAGGTCCAGGGTATACAGTAGACCTGAAGTTTAGCATCGGAATCTAAAAGTGGTCTCACACGAAAGACTCAAAACATAGACAGTACAAAGAGTCAATCTTCTTGTACTTACGTCTAAAATGTGCCTTTTGCAATTAATTCCGATGCAATTTCTATCTTTCATCGTCAATGTGAAGGTCCGAGAGATACAGAAAATCTGAAGTGAATCATCGGATTGTAAAGTTGGTCTCACAGGAAGGGCTCAAAACACAGATTGTAAGGAGATTCAGTCTAATTGTACTTAACTCAGCATTGCGTCGTTTTTATCTACTTCCGATACAATTTCTGTGTGTCATCGTCAATGCGAAGGTCCAAGGAATACAGTAAACCTGAAGTGAGGCATCGGAATCTAAAACTGGTCTCACAGGAAAGACTCCAAACATCGACGGTAAGAAGAGTCAGTCGTCTTGTACTTATGTCGGCATTGTACCTTTTGTATTTAATTAGAATGTAATATCTGTGTTCCAATGTCAGTGTGAAGGTCCAAGGGATTCAGTAAACCTGAAGTGAAACACCGGAATCTAAAAGAGGTCTCCCAGGAAAGGCTCAAATCATTGACAATAAGAAGAGTCACTCTTCTTGTACTGAATCAATACTGTGCCTTTTGTTTTTATTTCCGATGCAATTTCTGTGTTTCATCGTCAATGTGAAGGTCCAAATGATACAGTAAACATGAAGTGAAGCATCGGAATCTAAAACAGGTCTCACAGGAAAGGCTCAAACATATACAGTAAGAACAGTCTGACTGCTTGCACTTTAGTCGGCATTGTGCCTTTTGTATATTAATCCGATGCAATTTCTATGTTTCGTCGTCAATGTGAAAGTCCATGGGATACAGTACACCTGAAGTTAAGCATCTGATTCTAAAACTCGTCTCAGAGGAATGGCTCAAAACATAGACAGTAAGAACTGTTAATCTTCTTGTACTGAAGTCGGCATTTTGCTTTTTGTATTTTATTCCGACGCAATTTCTGTGTTGCATCGTCAATGTGAAGATCCAAGGGATACAGTAAACCTGAAGTGAAGCATCGGAATCTAAATCTGGTCTCACAGGAAAGGCTCAAACATAGACACTTAGAAGTGTCAGTCTTCTTGTACTTATGTGGGCATTGTGCCTTTTGTATTTAATTCCGATGCAATTTCATTGTTTCAGCGTCAATGTGAAGGTCCAAGGGATACAGTCAACCTGAAGTGAAGCATCGGACTCTAAGACTGGTCTCACAGGAAAGGCTTAGAGCATAGGCAGTATGAGGAGTCAGTCGTCTTGAACTTAAATCGGTATGTGCTCTTTGTATTAAATTCCGAAGCAACTTCTGTGTTTCATCGTCAGTGTGAGGTTCCAACAGATACAGTAAACCTGAAGTGATGCATCGGAATCTCAAAGAGGCATCACAGGTAAGGCTGAATGCATAGACAGTAAGATGAGTCACTGTTCTTGTACTTAAGTCGGCATTGTGCCTTTTGTATTTTATTCCGATGCAATTTCTGTGTTTCATTGTCAATGTGAAGGTCAAAGGGATACAGTAAACCAGAAGTGAAGCATCGGAACCTAAAACTGGTCTCACACAGTAGACTTAAATCATAGACAGCTAGAAGAGTAAATCTTCTTGAACTGAAGTCGGCATTGCGCCTTTTGTATTTAATTCCGATGCAATTTCTGTGTTTTATCGTCAATGTGAAGGTCCAAGGGGTACAGTAAACCTGAAGTGCAGCAGCGGAATCTAAAACTGGTCTGACTAGAAAGGCTCAAAGTATATACAGTAAGAAGAGTCACTCTTCTTGTACTTAGGTCGGCATTGAGCATTTTGTTTTTAATTCCGATGCCTTTACTGTGTTTCATCGTCAATGTGAAGGGTTGAGGGTTACAGTAAACCAGAAGTGAAGCATAGGAAACTAAAACTGGTCTCTCACGGAAGACTCAAAGCATTGACAGCAAGAATAGTATTTCATCTTGTACTGAAGTCAGCATTTTGCCTTTTGTATTAAATTCCGATGCAATGTCTGTGTTTCATCGTCAATGTGAAGATCCAAGGGATACAGTAAACCTGAAGTGAAGCATCAGTCCCTAAAACTGGTCCCACAGGGAAGGCTCAAAACATAGACAGTAGGAAGTGTTAGTCTTCTTGTACTTAAGTCGGCATTGTGCCTTTTGTATTTAATTCCGATTCAACTTCTGTGTTTCATCGTCATTGTGTAGGGCCAAGGGATACAGTAAACCTGAAGTGAAGCATCAGACTCTCAAACTGGTGTCACAGGTAAGGCTCAAAACATAGACAGAAAGAAGAGTCAGTCGTCTTCTACTTAAGTCGGCATTGTGCCTTTTCTATTTAATCCCGATGCAATTTCTGTTTCATCGTCAATGAGGAAGTCCGTGGGAGACAGTAAACCTGAAGTGAAGCATCGGACTTTAAAACTGGTCTCACAGGTAAGGCTCAAAACTTAGTCTGTAAAAAGAGTCACTCTTCTTGTAGTTAAGTCGGCATTGTGCCCTTTCTATTTAATTCCGATGCCATTTCTGTGATCCATCGTCAATGTGAAGATCGAAGAGACACTGTAAGCCTGAAGTGAAGCATCGGAATCTAAAACTCGTCTCAGAATAAAGGCTCAAATCATAGACGGTAAGAAGAATTAATCTTCTTGTTCTTAAGTCAGCAGTTTGCGTTTTGTATTTAAATTCAATGCAATTTCTGTGTTTCATCGTTAATGTGAAGGTCCAAGCGATACAGTAAAACAGAAGTGAAGTAACAGAATCTAAAACTTGTCTCACAGGAAAGGCTCATAACATAGACAGTAAGAAGAGTCAGTGGTCTTGTACTTAAGTCGGCATTGTGCCTTTTGTATTTAATTCCAATGCAATTTCTGTGTTTCATTGTCAGTGTGAAGGTCCAAGGGATACAGTGAACCTGAAGTGAAGCATCGGAATCTAAAAGAGGTCTCTCAGGAAAGGCTCAAAGCAAAGACAGTAAGTTAAGTCACTCTTCTTGTACTTAAGTCGGCATTGTGCCTTTTGTATTTAATTCCGATGCAATTTCTGTGTTTTATCGTCAATGTGAAGAACCAAGGGATACAGTAAATCTGAAATGCATCGGAATCTAAAACTGGTCTCACTGGAAAGTCTCAAATCATTGACAGTAAGAAGAGTCACTCTTCTGGTACTCAAGTCAGCCATGTGCCTTTTGTATTTAATTCCGATGCAATTTCTGTGTTTCATCGTCAATGTGAAGGTCCAAATGATACAGTAAACCTGAAGTGAAGCGTTGGAATCTAAAACTGGTCTCACAGGAAAGGCTCAAAGTATACATAGTAAGAAGAGTCACTCTTCTTGTACTTAATTCGGCATTGTGCATTTTGTATTATTTCCGATGCCATTACTGTGTTTCATCGTCAATGTGAAGGTCCAAGGGATACAGTAAACCTGAAGAGAAGCATCGGAATATAAAACAGGTCTCATAGGAAGGGCTCAAATCTTAGACAGTAGAATAAGGCACTCTTCTTATACCTAAGTCGGCATTGTGCCTTTTGTATTTAATTCCGCTGCAATTTCTGTGTTATATCGTCAATGTGAAGGTGCAAGGGATACAGTAAACCTGATGTGAAGCATCGGAAACTAAAAGTGGTCTCACAGAAAAGGCTGAAAGCATAGACAGTAAGATGTGTCACCCGTCTTGTACTTAAGTCGGCATTGTGCCTTTTGTATTTTATTCCGATGGAATTTCTGTGTGTCATCGCCAATGTGAAAGTCCAAGGGATACAGTCAACCTGAAGTGATGCCTCGGAATTTAAAGTGGTCTCACAGGAAATGCTCATAAATTAGACATTAAAAGGAGTCACTCTTCTTGTAGTTAAGTCGACATTGTTTCTTTTGTATCTAATTCCGATCCAATATCTATGTTTCATCGTCAGTGTGAAGTTCAAAGGGATACAGTAGACCTGAAGTGGGAATCGGACTCTAAAACTGGTCTCACAGGATATGCTGAAAACATAGACAGTAAGAAGTGTCAGTCTGCTTGAAGTTAAGTCGGCATTGTGCCTTTTGTATAAAATTCCGATGCAATATCTGTGTTTCATCGTCAGTGTGAAGGTCCAAGTGATACAGTAAAGCTGAAGTGAATCATCAGAATCTAAAAGAGGTCTCACAGGAAAGGCTGATAGCATAGACAGTAAGATGAGTCACTCTTGTTGTACTTAACTCGGCATTGTGCAGTTTGTATTTAATTCCGATGCAATTTCTTTGTCTTATCGTCAATGTGAAGGTCCAAGCGATACAGTACACCTAAAGTGAAGCATCGGAATATAAAACAGGTCTCACAGCAAAGCCTCAAACATATAATGTGAGAAGAGTCTGTCTTCTTGTACATATTTCGGGATTGTGCCTATTGTATTTAATTCCGATGCAGTTTCTGTGCTTCATCGTAAATGTGAAGGTCCAAGGCATACAGTAATCCAGCAGTTATGCATCTCAATCCTAAACTGGTGACACAGGAAAGGGTAATAGCATAGACACTAAGATGAGCCAGTTTTCTTGTACTTATGTCGGCATTGTGCCTTTTGTATTTAATTCCGATGCAATTTCTGTGTTTCTTCGTCAAAGTGAATGTCCAAGGGATACAGTCAACCTGAAGTGAAACATCAGACCCTAAAACTGGTCTCACAAGAAATGCTCAAATCATAGACAGTAAGAAGTGTCAGTCGTCTTGAACTTCAGTCGGCATTGTGCCTTTTGCATTAAATTCCGGTGCAATTTCTGTGTTTTACCGTCAATGTGAAGGTCCAAGAGATAGAGTAAACCTGAAGTGAAGCATCGGAACTTTAAACTGGTCTCACAGGAAAGGCTCAAAACATAGACAGTAAGATGAGTAAATCTTCTTGTACTTTAGCCGGCATTGAGTCATTCGTATTTAATTCCGTTGAAATTTCTGTGTTTCATCGTCAATGTGAAGGTCGAAGGCATACAGTAAACCTGCTGTTGTGCATCTGATTTCTAAACTGGTCACCCAGGAAAGGGTCATAACATAGACACTAAGATGAGTCAGTCTTCTTGTACTTAAGTCGTCATTGTACCAATTCTATTTAATTCCGATGCAATTTCTGTGTTTCCTCATCAATGTGAAGGTCCAAGGTATACAGTAAACCTGAAGTGAAGCATCGGAATCTAAAACTGGTCTCACAGGAAAGGCCCCAAACATAGACAGTAATAAGAGTCCGTCTTCTTGTACTTATGTCGGAATTCTGGCTTTTGTATTTATTTCCGGAGCAATTTCTGAGTTTCATCGTCAATGTGAAGGTCGAAGGGATACAGTAAACCTGACGTGAAGCATCGGAATCTAAAACTGTTCTCACAGGAAAGGCTCAGAACATAGACAGGAAGAAGAGATAGTCTTTTTGTACTTAAGGTGGCATTGTGCCTGGTGTATTTTTTTATGATGCAATATCTGTGTGGCTCCGTCGATGGGATCGTCCAAGCGATACAATAAACCTGAAGTGAGACTTCGGAATCTAAAACTGGTCTGCAGGATAGGCTCAAAAACATAGACAGTAAGTAGAGTCAGTTTTCTTGTACCTAAGTCGGCATTTTGGTTTTTGTATTTAATTCCGATGGAATTTCTGTGTTTTATCGTCAATGTGAACGTCCAAGGGATACAGTAAACCTGAAGGGAAGCATCGGAATCCAAAACAGGTTTCACAGGAATGGCTCAATACATTGGCAGTAAGAAGAGTCACTCTTCTTTGAACTTAAGTCGGCATTGTGCTTTTTGTACTTTATTCCAATGCAATTTCTGTGTTTCATCGTCAATGTGAAGGTCCAAGGGAGACAGTGAACAGGAAGTGAAGCATCGGAATCTAAAACTGGTCTCACAGGAAAGGCTGGAAGCATAGACAGTAGGTTGAGTCAGTCTTCTTGTACTTAAGTCGGCATTGTGCCTATGGTATTTAATTAGAATGCAATTTCTGTGATTCATCGTGAATGTGAAGGTCCAAAGGATACAGTAAACCCGAAGTGAAGCATCGGAATCTAAATATGGTCTCACAATAAAGGCTCACATCACAGGCAGTTAGAAGAGTCATTCCTCTTGTACTTAAGTCAGCATTGTGAATTTTGTATTTAATTCCAATAATATTTCTGTGTTTCATCGTCAATGTGAAAGTCCAAGGGATACAGTAATCTTCCAGTTGTGCATCGGAATCTAAAATTGGTCAGACAGGAAAGGCTCAAAACATAGACTGTAAGAAGGGTCAGTCTTCTTGTACTTAGGTCGGCAGTGTGCCTTTTGTATTTAATTTCGATGCAGCATCTGTGCTTTATCGTCTATGTGAAGGTCCAAGGGATACAGTAAACCTGACGTGAAGCGTCGGAATCTAAAATTGTTCTCACAGGAAAGGCTCAGAACATTGACAGAAACAACAGCCAGTCTTTTTGTACTTAAAGCGGCATTGTGCCTGGTGTATTTTTTTAAGATGCAATCGTCAATGGGATCGTCCAAGGGATACAACAAACCTGAAGTGAGACATCGGAATCTAAAACTGGTCTTACAGGAAAATCTCAAACCTTAGAAAGTAAGTAGAGTCATTTTTCTTGTACTTAAGTCGTCATTTTGGCTTTTGTACTTAATTCCGATGCAATTTCTGTGTTTTATCGTCAATGTGAATGCCCAAGGGATACAGTTAACCTGAAGTGAGACATCGGAATCTAAAATAGTCTCACAGGAAAGGCTCAAAACAATGGCAGTAAGAAGAGTCACTCTTCTTCTACTTAAGTTGGCATTGTGCTTTTTGTACTTTATCCAATGCAATTTCTGTGTTTCTTCGTCAATGTGAAGGTCCAAGGGATACAGTAAACCGGAAGTGAAGCATCGGAATCTAAAACTGGTCTCACAGGAAAGGCTCAAATCATAGACAGTAGGATGAGTCAGTCTTCTTGTACTTAAGTCGGCATTGTGATTATGGTATTTAATTCCGATGCAATTTCTGTGTTTCATCGTCAGTGTGAAGGTGCAAGGGATACAGTAAACCTGACGTGAAGCATCGGAATCTATAGCTGGCCTCACCTTAAAGGCTCAAATCATAGACAGTAGGATGAGTCACTCTTATTGTACTTAAGTCGGCATTGTGCATTTTGTATTTAATTCCGATGCTATTTCTGTGTTTCATCGTCAATGTGAAGGTCCAAGGGATACAGTAAACCTGGAGGGAAGCATCGAACTCTAAAACTGGTTTCACAGGAAAGGCTCAAATCATAGTTAGTAAGAGGAGTCAGTCGTCTTGTAATTAAGCCGGCATTGTGCCTTTTGTATTTAATTCCGGTGCATTTTCTGTGTTTCATCGTCAGTGTGAAGGTGCAAAGGATACAGGGAACCTGAAGTGAAGCATCGGAATCTAAATATGGTCTCACAGGAAAGGCTCACATCATAGGCAGTAAGAAGAGTCACTCTTCTTGTACTTAAGTCTGCATTGTGCATTTTGTATTTGATTCCCATAATATTTCTGTGTTTCATCGTCAAAGTGAAAGTCCAAGGGATACAGCAAACTTACAGTTGTGCATCGGAAACTAAAATTGGTCTTACTGGAAAGGCTTAAAACATAGACAGTAAGAAGAGTCAGTCTTCTAGCGCTTAAGTACGCATTGTGCCATTTGTATTTAATTCCAATGCAATTTCTGTGTTACATCAGCAATGTTAAGATCCAGGGGATACATGTATAATCGCGCGAAGCATCGGAATCTGAAGGTGGTCTCACAGGAAAAGCTAAAAACATAGACAGTAAGATGAGTCAGTCTTCTTGTACTTAAGTCGGGATTGTAACTCTTGTATTTAATTTCGATGCAATTTCAGTGCTTTATCGTCCATGTGATGATCCAAGGGATACAGTAAACCAGAAGTGAAGCTTCGGAATCTAAAACTGGAGACACAGGTAAGGCTCAAAAAAATTGACACTAAGAAGAGGCAGTCTTCTCGTACTTAAGTCGGCATTGTGCCTCTTGTATTTAATTCCGATGCAATTACTGTGTTTCTTCGTCAATGTGAATGGCCAAGGGATACAGTACACCTGAGGTGAAGCATTGAAATCTAAAACTGGTCTCCCAATAAAGGGTCAAAACATAGACAGTAGGAAGAGACAGTCTTCTTGTATTTAAGTCGGCATTGTGCCTTTTGTATTTAATTCCGATGCAATTTCTGTGTTTCATCGAAAATGTGAAGGTCCAAGGGATACATCAAACCTGAAGTGAAGCATCGGAATCTAAAACTGGTGTCACATAAATGGCTCAAATCATATGCAGTAAGAAGAGTCACTCTTCTTGTACTTAAGTCTGCATTGTGCCTTTAGTATTTCATTGCGATGCAATTTCTGTGTTTCATCGTCAGTGTGAAGGTGCAAGTGATACAGTACACCTTAAGTGAAGCATCGGAATCTAAAAGTGGCCTCACAGGAAAGGCTCAAGCATAGACAGTAAGATGAGTCACTCTTCTTGTATTTGAGTCGGTATTGTGCCTTTTGTATTTAATTCCGATGCAATTTCTGTGTTTTATCGTCAATGTAAGGGTCCTAGGTATACAGTAAACCTGAAGTGAAACGTCGGTATCTAAATCTGGCCTCACGGGAGAAGCTCAGGTCATTGACAGTAAGAAGAGTCATTCTTCTTTTACGTAGGTCGTCATTGTGTCTTTTGAATTTAATGTCGATGCAATTTCAGTAATACATCTTCAATGTGAAGTTGCAAGGGATACAGTAAACCGGAAGTGAACCATCGGATTCTGAAACTGGTCTCACAATAAAGGCTCAAAACATAGACAGTCGGAAGAGTCTGTCTTCGTGTACTTAAGTCGACATTGTGAATTTTGTATTTAATTCCGAAGCAATTTCTTTGTTTCGTCGTCAATGTGAACGTCCAAGGGATACAGTAAACTTCCAGTTGTGCATCGGAATCTAAAATTGGTCTCACAGGAAAGGCTCAAAACATAGTCAGTAAGAAGATCCAATCTTCTTGTACTTAAGTACCCATTGTGCCTTCTGTATTTTATTCCAATGCAATTTCTGTTTTTCCTCGGCAATGTTAGATCCAAGGGATACATTTAACCTCAAGTGAAGCATCGGAATCTAAAAGTGGTCTCACAGGAACAGCTCAAAACATAGACCGTAAGGAGAGTCATTTTTCTTGTACTTAAGTCGGGATTGCAACTTTTGTATTTAATTTCGATGCAATTTCTGAGCTTTATCGTCTATGCGAAGGTCCAAGTTGTACAGAAAACCTGAAGAGAAGCATCAGAATCTAAAACTGGTCTCATAGGAATGGCTCAAATCATAGACAGTAGGAAGGGTCAGTCTTCTTGTAATTAAGTCGGAACTGGGCCTATGGGATTTAATTCCGATGCAATTTCTGTGTTTCGTCGTAAATGTGAATGTCCAAGGGATACGGTACACCTGGCGTGAAGCATCGGAATCTAAAACTGGTCTCACACGAATTGCTCAAAACATTGACAGTATGAAGAGTCACTTCTTCTACTGAAGTCAGCATTGTGAATTTTGTATTTAATTCCGATGCAATTTCTGCGTTTCATCGTCAATGTGAAAGTCCAAGGGTTACAGTAAACTGGATGTGAAGCATCGGAATCTAAAACTGGTCTCTAAGGAAAGGCTCAAAACATATACAGTTGGAACAGTCAGTCTTCTTGTACTTATGTCGGCATTGTGCCTATGGTATTTAGTTCCGATGCAAATTCTGTGTTTCATCGTCAATGTGAATGGCCAAGGGATACTGTACACATGAGGCTAAGGATCGTAATCTAAATCTGGTCTCACAAGAAAATTCTCAAAACATTGACAGTATGAAGAGTCACTCCTCATGTACTGAAGTCAGCATAGTGCCATTTGTATTTAATTCCGACGCAATTTCTGTGTTTCGTCGTCAATGTGGAGGTCCAAGTCATACAGTAAACCTGAAGGGAAGCATCAGACTCTAAAACTAGTCCCACAGGAATGGCTCTAATCATAGATAGTTATAAAAGTCAGTCTTCTTGTACTAAGGTTAGCATTGTGCCTTTTGTATTTAATTCCGATGCAATTTCTGTGTTTCATTGTCAGTGTGAAGGTCCAAGTGATACAGTAAAACTGATGTGAAGCATCGGAATCTAAAACTGATCTCACTGGAAATACTAAAGCATAGACAGTAAGTTGAGTCACTCCTCTTGTACTTATGTCGGCATTGTGCCATTTGTATTTAATTCCTATGTAATTCCTGTGTTCTATTGTCAATGTGAAGGTCCAAGGGTTACAGGAAACCTGAAGTGAAGCATCGGAATCTAAAACTGGTCTCACAGGAAAGTCTCAACACATAGACAGTATAAAGAGGTAGTCTTTTGAACTTTAGTAGGCATTGTGCCTTTTGTATTTTATTCCGATGCAATTTCTGTCTTTCATCGTCATTGAGAAGCTCCCAGGGGATATGGTAAACCAGAAATGAAGCATCGGAATCTAAAACTGGTCTCACAGCATAAGCTCAAATATAGATACCAAGACGGGTCAGTCCTCCAGTACCTAAGTCGGCATTGTGCATTTAGTATATAGTTCCGATGCACCTTCTGTGTTTCATCGTCAATGTGAAGCTCTGAAGGTTACAGTAAACATGAAGTAAAGCATTGGCATCTCAATCTGGTCACACAGGAAAGGTGCAAAACATAGGCAGTGAGAAGAGTCAGACTGCTTGTACTAAAGTCGGATTTGCTCATTTGTAATTAATTCCGATGCAATCTCTATGTTTCATCGTCAATGTGATGGTCCAAGGGATAAAGTAATCCTGAAATGAAGCATCGGAATCTAAATCTGGTCTCACAGGAAAGGCTCAACACATAGACAGTATGAAGACTCAGTCTTCTTGTACTTGAGTCGGAATTTTGCCTTTTCTATTTAATTCCGATGCAATTTCTCTGATACATCGTCAATTTGAAGGTCCGAGGGATACAGTAAACCTGAAGTTAAGCATCGGAATCTAAAACTGGTCTCACTGGAAAGGCTCAAACCATAGACAGTAAGAAGAGTCAGCCTTCTTGAACTTAAGTCGGCATTGTGCATTTTGTATTTAAATCCGATGCAATTTCTGTGTTTCATCGTCTATGTGAAGTTCCAAGGGATACAGTAAATCTGGAGTGAAGCATCGGAATCAGAAACTGGTCTTACAGGAATGGATCAAACATAGACACTAAGAAGGGTCTGTCTTCTTGTACTTAAGTCGGCATTGTGCCTGTTGAATTTAATTCCGATGCAATTTCTGTGGTTCATCGTCTATGTGAAGTTCCAAGGGATACAGTAAACCCGAAGTGAAGCATCGGCAACTCAATCTGGACACACTGGAAAGGTGCAAAGCATTGGCTGTGAGAAGAGTCAGTCTACTTGTACTTAAGTCGGCATTGTTCCTTTTGCATTTAATTCCGATGCAATTTCTGTGTTTCATCGTCAGTGTGAAGTTCCAAGGATATAGCAAACCTGAAGTGAAGCATCGGAATCTAAACCTGGTCTCACAGCAAAGGCTCAAACCATAGACAGTAAGAAGAGTCAGCCTTCTTGAACTTAAGTCGGCATTGTGCCTTCTGTATTTAAATCCGATTCAATTTCTGTGTTTCATCTTCAATGTGAAGGTCCAAGGGATACAGTAAATCTAAAGTAAAGCATCGGAATCTAAAAGTGGCCTCACAGGAAAGGCTCAAGCATAGACAGTAAAATGAGTCACTCTTCTTGTGCTTACGTCGGTATTGTGCCTTTTGTATTTAATTCTGATGCAATTTCTGTGTTTCATCGTCAATGTGAATGTCCGACGGTATTCAGTAAACCTCAAGTGATGCATCAGAATCTAAAACTGGTCTCACACGAAAGGCTCAAACATAGACAGTAGGAAGAGTCAGTCTTCTTGCTCTTATGTATTCATTGTGCCGATTGTATATAATTCCTGCGCAATTTCTGTGTTTCATTGGCAATGTTAAGATCCAAGGGATACAGTAAACCTGACGTTAAGCATCGGAATCTAAAAGAGGTCTCACAGGAAAGGCTCAAGCAAGTAGAGTAAGACGAGTCTGTCTTCTTGTACTGGAGTCGGAATTGTAACTTTTGTATTTAATTCCGATGCTATTTCTGTGTTTTAACGTCAATGTGAAGGTCCAAGGAATACAGTAAACTTGATGGGAAGCATCGGAATCTAAAACTGGTCCCACAGTAAAGGCTCAAATCATAGCTTGTAAGATGAGTTAGTCGTCTTGTTCTTAAGTTGGCATTGTGGCTTTTGTATTTAATTCCGATGCAATTTCTGTGTATCATCGTCAGTGTGAAGGTGCAAGGCATACAGTAAACCTGAAGTGAAGCATCGGAATCTAAAATTGGTCTCACAGGAAAGGCTCAAGCATCGACGGTAAGATGAGTCACTCATCTTGTACTTAAGGCGGCATTGTACCTTTTGTATTTAATTCCGATGCAATTCCTGTGTTTTATCGTCAATTTGAAGGTCCGAGGGATACAGTTATCCTGAAGTGAACATCGAAATCTAAAACTGGTTTAACAGGAAAGGCTCAAAACATAGGCAGTAAGAAGAGTCACTATTCTTGTACGTAGGTCGGCATTGTGCCTTTTGCATTTAATGTCGATGTAATTTCTGTGTTTCATCGTAAATGTGAAGGTCCAAGTGATACAGTAATCCTGAAGAGAAGCATCGGAATCTAAAACTGGTCTCACAATAAAGGCTCAAATCATAGACAGTAAAAGAGTCAGTTTTCTTGTCCTTAAGTACCTATTGTGCTTTTTGTATTTATTTCTAATGCAATTACTGTGTTTCATCGGCAGTGTAAGATCCAAGGGATACATTTAACCTCAAGTGAAGCATCGGAATCTAAAAGTGGTCTCAAAGGAAAAGCTCAAAACATAGACAATAAGACGAGTCAAAGTTGTTGCACATAAGTAGGCGTTGTGCCATTTGAATTTAATTCCAATTCAATTTCTGTGTTTCATCGTCAATGTGATGGTCCAAGGGATACAAAAAACCTAAAGTGAAGCATCGGAATCTAAAATTGGTCTCACAGGAAAGTCTCAACCACATAGACAGTATAAAGAGGTAGTCTTCTTGAACTTAAGTAGGCATTGTGCCTTTTGTATTTTATTCCGATGCAATTTCTGTCTTTCATCGTCATTGTGAAGCTCCAAGGGATATGGTAAACCAGAAATGAAGCATCGGAATCTAAAACTGGTCTCACAGCATAAGCTTAAATATAGATACCAAGACGGGTCAGTCCTCTAGTACCTAAGTCGGCATTGTGCATTTAGTATATAGTTCCGATGCACCCTCTGCGTTTCATCGTCAATGTGAAGCTCTGAGGGTTACAGTAAACATGAAGTGAAGTATCGGAATCTAAAACTCGTCTCACAGCAGAGGCTAAAAACATAAACAGTAAAGAGAGTCAGTCTTCTAGTACTTAAATCGCCCTTATGGTTTTGTATTTCATTCCGATACAATTACTGTGTTCAATCGTCAATTTGAAGGTCCAAGGGATATAGTAAACCGGAATTGAAGCTTCGGAATCTAAAACTGGTCTCACAGGAAAGGCTTAACACATAGTCAGTATGAAGGGTCAGTCGTCATGTACTTAAGTTGGCATTTTGCTTTTGTATTTTATTCCGATGCAATTTCTGTGTTTCATCGTCCAAGGGATACAGTAAACCTGAATTGAAGCATCGGAATCTAAAATAGGTCACACAGGAAAGGCGCAAACATAGACAGTAGGAAGAGTCAGTCTTCTTGTACATTCGTCGCCATTGTGCCTTTTGTATTTAATTACGATGCAATTTCTGTGAATCATCGTCAATGTGAAATCCAAGGCACACAGTAAACCTGAAGTGAAGCATCGGAGTCTAAAACTGGACTCACAGGAAATGCTCAAAACATTGACTGTAAGGAGAGTCAGTCTTCTTGTACTTAAGTCGGCGTTGTGCCTTTTGTATTTAATTCCGATGAAATTTCTGTGCTTCATCGTCAATGTGAAGTTCCAAGGGACACAGTAAACCTGAAGTGACGCATCGGAATCTAAAACTCGTCTGACAGGAAAGCCTCAAGACATAGACACAAAGAAGACTCAGTCTTCTTGTACTTATTCGGCATTGTGACTTTTGAATTTCATTCCGCTGGAATTTCTGTGTTTCATCGTCAATGTGAAGATCCTATGGATATAGTAAACCTGAAGTGATGCATCGGAAACTAAAACTGGACTCACAGTATAAGCTCAAGTCATAGACACTAAGAAGAGTCAGTCTCCATGTACTTAAGTCGGTATTGTGCCTTTAGTATTTAATTCCGATACACCTTCTGTGCTTCATCGTATATGCGAATGTCTGAGGGATACAGTAAACATGAAGTGAAGAATCGGAATCGAAAACTGGTCTCACTGGAAAGGCCCAATGCATAAACAGTAAGGCGAGTCAGTCTTCTTGTACTTAAGTCTGCCTTGTGCCTTTTGTATATAATTCCGATGCAATTTTTGTGTTTCATCGTCCAAAGGATGCGGTAAACCTGAATTGACGCATCGGATACTAAAACAGGTCTCACAGGAATGGCCAACACATAGACAGTATGAAGACTCAGTCTTCGTGTAGTTAAGTCGGCATTTTGCCTTTTGAATTTAATTCCGATGCAATTTCTGTGATTCATCGTCAATGTGAAGGGTCAAGGTATACAGTAAACCTGAAGTGAAGCATTGGAACCTAAAACTGGTCACACAGGACAGGCGCAAAACATAATCGCTAAGAAGAGTCAGTCTTCTTGTACATAAGACGGCATTGTGCCTTTTGTATTTAATTGCGAAACAATTTCTGTGTTACATCGTCTAAGGGATACAGTAAACCTGAATTGAAGCATCAGCATCTGAAAATAGTCTCACATGAAAGGTTCAACTCATAGACGGTAAAGAGAGTCAGCCTTCTTGAGCTTATGTCGGCATTGTGCCTTTTGTACTTAATTCCGATGCAATTTCTGTGTTTCACAGTAAATGCGAATGTCTGTGGTATACAGTAACCCTGTAGTGTAGAACGGAATCTAAAACTGGTCTCAGGGGAAAGGCTCAAAACATAGACACTAAGAAGAGTCTGTCTTCTTGTAGTTACGTCGGCATTGTGCCCTTTGTATTTAATTCAGATAAAATTTCTGTGTTTCATCGTCAATGTAAAGGTCCAAGGGATACAGTAAAGCTGAAGTGACGCATCGGAATCTAAGACTCGTCTCACATGAAAGGCTCAAAACATAGACACAAAGAAGACTTAGTCTTCTTGTACTTATGTCGGCATTGCGACTTTTGTATTTCATTCCGATGCAATTTTTGTGTTTCATTGTCAATGTGAAGGTCCAAAGGATACTGTAAACCTGAAGTGAAGCATTGGAATCTGAAACTGGTGTCACAGGAATGACTCAACACTTAGTCAGTATGAAGAGTCGGCCTTCTTGAACTTAAGTCGTCATTGTGCCTTTTGTATTTAAATCCGATGCAATTTCTGTGTTTAATCGTCAATGTGAAGGTCCAAGGAATACAGGAAACCTGAAGCGAAGCATCGTAATCGAAAACTGGTCTCACAGGAAAGGCTCAAAACGTAGACCGTAAGGAGAGTTAGTCCTCTTGTACGTATGTCAGCCTTGTGCGTTATGTATTTAATTACGATGCATTTTCTGTGTTTCATCGTCCAAGGGATACAGTAAGCCTGAATTGAAGCATCAGCATCTAAAACTGGTCTCACATTGAAGGGTCACCACATAGACAGTAAGAAGAGTCAGCCCTCTTGAGCTTTAGTCTGCATTGTGCCTTTTGTATTTAAATCCGATGCATTTTCTGTGTTTCAAAGTCGGTGTGAAGGGAAAAGGAATACAGCAAACATGAAGTGAAACATCGGAATCTGAAACTGCTCTCACAGGAAAGGCTGAAACATAGACACTACGAAGTGTCAGTCTTCTTGTAATTAAGTGGTATTGTGCATTTTGTGTTTAATTCCGATGCACCTTCTGTGTTACAACGTAAATGCGAGTGTCTGAGGCATACAGTAAACCTGCAGTGAAGAATCGGAAACGAAAACTGGACTCACTGGAAAGGCTCAAGACATAGACAGTAAGGAGAGTCAGTCTTCATGTACTAAAGTCGGGCTTGTGCCTCTTGTATTTAATTCCCATGCAATTTCTGTGTATCATCAACAATGTGACGGTCCAGGGAATACAGCAAACCTGAAGTGAAGCATCGGAATCTAAATCAGGTCTCACAGGAAAGGCTCAAAACATAGACACTAAGAAGAGTGAGTCTTCTAGTCCTTACGTCGGAATTGTGCCTTTTGTATTTAATTCTGATGAATTTTCTGTGTTTCATCGTCAATGTAAAGGTCCAAGGATATTAGTAAACCTGAAGTGACGCATCGGAATCTAAAACTGGTCTCACAGGAAGTCTCAAAACATAGACACAAGGAAGACTCAGTCTTCTTGTACTTATGTCGGCATTGTGATTTTGTGTTTCATTCCGATTCAATTTCTGTGTTTCATCGTCAATGTGGAGGTCCAAGGGATACAGTATACCTGAAGTGATGCATCGGAATCGAAAACTGGCCTCACAGCATAAGCTCAAACCATAGCCAATAAGAAGAGTCTGTCTTCTTGTACTTAAGTCGGTATTGTGACTTTTGTATTTAATTCCGATGCACCTTTTGTGTATCATCGTATGTGCGAATGTCTGAGGGATACAGTAAGCCGGAATTCAAGAATCGGAATCGAAAACTGGTCTCACAGGAATGCTCAAAACATAGACAGTAAGCAGAGTAAGACTTCTTGTACTTCTGTCAGCCTTGTGAATTTTGTATTTAATTGCGATGCAATTACTGTGTTTCATCGTCCAAGGGATACAGTAAACCTGAAGTGACGCATCGGAATCTAAAACTCTTCTCACGGGAAAGGATCAAAACATAGACACAAATAAGACTCAGTCTTCTTGTACTTCCGCCGGCATTGTGACCTTTGTAGTTCATCCCGATGCAATTTCTGTGTTTCATCGTCAATGTGAAGGTCCAAGGGATATAGTAAACCTGAAGTGAAGCATCGGAATCAAAAACTGGTCTCACAGGAAAGGCTCAAACATAGACACTAAGAAGAGTCAGTCTTCGTGTACTTATGTCGGCATTCTGCCTTTTAAATTTAATTCCGATGCAACTTCTGAGTTTCATCGTCAATCGTAAGGTCCGAGCGATACAGTAAACCTGAAGGGAAGTGTCGGATTCAAAAACAGGTCTCACAGGAAAGGCTCAAAAGCATTGACTGTAAGAAGAGTCAGTCTTGTTGTACCTAAATCTGCATTGGGCCTTTTCTATTTAATTCCGCTGAACTTTCTGTGCTTCATCGTCAAAGTACAGGTCCAAGGGGTACAGTAAACCTGCAGTGACGCATCGGAAACTAAAACTGGTCTTACAGGAAAGGCTGAAAGCATAGACACTAAGAAGAGGCAGTCTTCTTGTACTTAAGTCGGCATTGTGCCTTTTGTATTTAATTCCGATGAACCTTCTGTGTATCATCGTCAATGTGAAGGTCTGAGGTATAAAGTAAACCTCAAGTGAAGCATTGGAATCCAAAACTAGTCTCTCACGAAAGGCTCAAAGTATAGATAGTAAGGAGAGTCAGTCTGCTTGTATTTACATCGGCCTTGTGCCTTTTGTATTCAATTCCGATGCAATTTCTGTGTTTCATCGTCCAAAGGAAACAGTAAACCTGAATTGACGCATCGGAATCTAAAACTCGTCTGACAGGAAAGGCTCAAAACATAGACAATATGAAAACTCAGTCTTCTTGTGCGTAAGTCGGCATTGCTCCATATGTATTTAATTCCGATGCAATTTCTGTGTTTCATCGTCCAAGGGATACAGTAAATCTTAATTGAAGCATCGGCATCTAAAACTGATCCCACAGGAAATGCTCAACCCATAGACAGTAAGAAGAGTCAGCGTTCTTTGACTTATGTCGGCATTTTGCTTTTGTATTTATATCCGATGCAATTTCTGTGTTTCATCGTCAATGTGAAGGTCCAAGGAATACAGCAAACCTGAATCGAAGCTTCGGATTCTAAAAGTGGTCTCACAGGAAAGGCTTGAATCATAGACACTAAGATGAGTCGGTCTTCTTGTACTTAAGTCGGCATTGTTCCTTTTGTATTTAATTCCGATGCCATTTCTGAGTTTCATCGTCAATCTGAAGGTCCAATGGATACAGTAAACCTGAAGTGAAGCATCGGTTTCTGAGACTGGTCTCACAGGAAAGGCTTACAACATTGACACTAAGAAGAGTCAGTCTTGTTGTACTTAAGTCAGCATTGTCCTTTAGTATTTAATTCCGATGAACTTTCTGTGTTTCATCGTCAATGTGAAGGCGCAAGGGATATAGGAAACCTGAAGTGAAGCATCGGAATCTAAAACTGGTCTCATAGCTTAAGCTCAAGACATAGCACTAAGAAGAGTCAGTTTTCTTGTATTTAAGGCGGTATAGTGCATTTTTGTATTTAATTCCGATGCACCTTCTGTGTTTGATCGTAAATGTGAATGCCTGAGGGATACGGTAAACCTGAACTGAAGAATCGCAATCGAAAACTGGTCTCAATGGAAAGGCTCAAAACATTGACAGTAAGAAGAGTCAGTCTTGTCGTACTTAAGTCGGCATTGTCCTTTAGTATTTAATTCCGATGAACTTTCTGTGTTTCATCGTCAATGTGAAGGTCCAAGGGATGCAGTAAACCAGAAGTGAAGCATCGGAATCTAAAACTGGTCTCACAATAAAGGTTCTATTCATAGACAGTAGGTGAAGTCTGTCTTACTGTACTTAAGTCAGCATTGTGAATTTTGTATTTAATGTCGATGCCATTTAAGTGTTACATCGTCTATGTGAAGGTACAAGGAATACAGTAAACTGGATGTGAAGCATAGGAATCTAAAACTGGTCTAACAGGAAAGGTCCAAAACATAGACACTAAGAAGAGTCAGACTTCTATTACTTAAGTTGGCAATGTGCTTTTTGTATTTAATTCCGATGAAATCTCTGTGTTTCATCGTCAATGGGAAGGTCCAAGGGATACATTAAACCTAAAGGGAAGCTTCGGACTCTAAAACTGGTCTCACAGGAAAGGCTCAAAACATAGACGGTAAGAAGAGAGAGTCGTCGTGTACTTAAGTCGGCATTGCGCCTTTAGTGTTTAATTCCGATTCAATTTTTGTGTTTTATCGTCAGTGTGAAGGTCCAAGGGATACAGTAAACCTGAAGTGAGGCATCGGAATCTAAAACTGGTTTCACAGGAGAGGCTCATATCATATGCAGTAAGAAGAGTCACTCTTCCTGTACTTAAGTCTGCATTTTGCCTTTTGTATTTAATTCCGACGCAATTTATGTGTTTCAGCGTCAATGTGATGGTCCAAGGAACACAGTACACCTGAAGTGAAGCATTGGACTCTAAAACTGGTCTAACAGGAAAGGCTCATAGCAAAAACAGTAGGAAGCGCCAGTCTTCTGGTACTTAAGACGGCATTGTGAATTTTGTATTTAATTCCGATGCAATTTCTGTGTTTCATCGTCAATGTGAATGTCCAAGGGATAAAGTAAACCTGAAGAGTAGCATCGCAATCCAAGACTGGTCTAACCGGAAAGGCTTACATCATACGCAGTAAGAAGAGTCACTCGTCTTGTACTTATGCCTGCATTGTGCCTTTTGTATTTAATTCCGATGCCAGTTCTGTGTTCCGACGTCAATGTGAACGTCCAAGGGATACAGTACACTTCGAGTTGTGCATCGGAATCTAAAATTGAAACACAGGAAAGGCTCAAAACATAGTCAGTAAGAAGAGTCAGTCTTATTGTACTGAAGTCGGCATTGTGCCTTTTGTATTTAAATCCGATGCAATTTCTGTGTTTCATCGTCAATGTGAAGGTCCAAGGAATACAGGAAACCTGAAGTGAAGCATCGTAAACTAAAACTTGTCTCACAGAAAAGGCTCAAAACATAGGCACTAAGAAGTGTCAGTCTTCTTGAACTTAAGTTGGCATTGTGCCTTTTGTATTTAATGCCGATGCAATTCCTGTGTTTTATCGTCAATGTGAAGGGGTGAGGGATACAGTAAACCTGAAGTGAAGCACCGGAATCTAAAACTGGTCTCACAGGAAAGGCTCAAAACATAGACAGTAAGGAGAGTCAGTCTTCTTGTACTTAAGTCGGCCTTTGCATTTTGTATTTAATTCCGATGCAATTTCTGTGTTTCATAGTCATTTGGAAGGTCCAAGGGATACAGTAAACCTTAATTGAGGCATTCGAAACTGAAACTGGTCTCACAGGAAGGGCTCAAAGCATAGACAGTATGAAGACTCAGTCTTCGTGAATTTAATTCGGCATTTTGCCTTTTTATTTTAATTCCGATGCAATTTCTGTGATTCATCGTCAATGTGAAAGTTCAAGGGATAGAGTAAACATGAAGTGAGGCATTGGAATCTAAAACTGGTCACACAGGAAAGGCGCAAAACATAGACAGTAAGGAGAGTCAGTCTTCTTGTACTTAAGTCGGCATTGTGCCTTTTGTGATTAATTCCGATGCTATTTCTATGTTTCATCGTCAATGTGAAGTTCCAAGGGATACAGTAAACCTGAAGTGAGACATCGGAATCCAAAACTGGTCTCACAGCATAAGCCCAAACCATAGACACAAAGAAGTGTCAGTCTTCTAGTACTTAAGTTGGTATTGTGCCGTTTGTATTTAATTCCGATGCAATTTCTGTGTTTCATCGTCAATATAAAGGTTCAAAGGATACAGTGGGCTTGAAGTGAAGCATCGGAATCCAAAACTGGTCACAGAGGAAAGATGCAAAACATAGACAGTAGGAAGAGTCTGTCCTTTTGTACTTAAGTCGGCATTGTGCCTATTGTAATTAATTACGATGAAATTACTGTGTTTCATAGTCAATGTAAAGGTCCAAGGGATACAGTAATCCTGAAGTGACGCATCAGAATCTAAAACTGATCTCACAGGAAAGGCTCAAATCATAGACACAAAGAACACTCAGTCTTCTTGTACTTATGTCGGCATTGTGACTTTTGTATTTCATTCCGATGCAATTTCTGTGTTACACCGTCAGTGTGAAGGTCCAAGAGATATGGCAAACCTGAAGTGAAACGTCGGAATCTAAAACTGATCTCACAGCATAAGCTCAAAACATAGACACTAAGAAGAGTCAGTCTACTAGTACTTAAGTCGGTGTTGTGCCTTTTGTATTTAATTCCGATGCACCCTCTGTGTTTCATCGTAAATGCGAATGTCTGAGGGATACAGTAAATCTGAAGTGAAGAATCGGAATCGAAAACTGGTCTCACAGGAAAGGCTCAAAACATAGACACTAAGAAGTGTCAGACTTCTTGTAATTAAGTGGTATTGTGCCTTTTGTATTTAATTCTCATGCAATTTCTGTGTTTCATCGTCTATGTGACGGTCCAAGGAATACAGCAAACCTGAAGTGAAGCATCCGGATCTAAATCTGGTCTCACAGGTAAGGCACAAAACATAGACACTAAGAAGAGTCAGTCTTCTTGTACTTACGTCGGAACTGTGCCTTTTGTATTTAATTCAGATGAATTTTCTGTGTTTCATCGTCAATGTAAAGGTCCAAGGAGAACAGTAAACCTGTGTTTCATTCCGATTCAATTTCTGTGTTTCATCGTCAATGTGAAGGTCCAAGGGATATAGTAAACCTGAGGTGAAGATCGGAATCTAAAACTGGTCTCACAGCATAAGCTCAAAACATAGACACTAAGAAGAGTCAGTCGTCTTGTACTTAAGTCGGTATTGTGTCTTTTGAATTTAATTCCGTTGCACCTTCCGTGTATCTTCGTAAATGCGAATGTCTGTGGGATACAGTAAGCCAGAATTGAAGAATCGGAATCGAAAACGGATCTCACAGGAAAGGCTCAAACCATTGCCTGTAAAAAGTGTCATTCTTGTTGAACTTAAGTCGGAATTGTGCCGTTAGTATTTAATTCAGATGAATTATCTGTGTTTCATCGTCACTGTAAAGGTCCAAGGATAACAGCAGTAAACCTGTGTTTCATTCCGATGCAATTTCTGTGTTTCATCGTCAATTTTAAGGTCAAAGGGATATAGTAAACCTGAAGTGAAGCTTCGGAATCTAAAACTGGTCTCACGGGATAAACTAAAAACATAGACCCTAAGAAGTGTCAGTCTTCTTGTACTTAAGTCGGCATTGTGCCATTTGTATTTGATTCCGAAGAACCTTCTGTGTTTCATCATCAATGTGAAGGTTTGAGGGATACAATAAACTTGAAGTGAAGCATCGGAAACTTAAGCTGGTCTCACAGGAATGGCTCAAATCATAGACAGTAAGGAGAGTCAGTCTTCTTGTACTTACATCGGCCTTGTGCCTCTTGTATTCGATTCCGATGCAATTTCTGAGTTTCATCGTCCAAGGGATACAGTAAACCTGAATTGATGCTTCGGAATCTAAAACTGGTCTCATAGGAAAGGCTCAACACATAGACAATATGAAAACTCAGTCTTCTTGTACATAAGTCGGCATTGCGCCTTTTGTATTCACTTCCGATACAATTTCTGTGTTTCATCGTCAATCTGAAGGTCGAAGGAATACAGCAGACCAGAAGTGAAGCATCGGAATCTAAAACTGGTGACATAGGAGAGGCTCAAATCATAGACACTAAGAAGAGTCAGTCTTCTTGTACTTAGGTCGGCATTGTGCCTTTTGTATTTAATTCCGATGGAATCTCTGTGTTTCATCGTGAATGTGAAGGTTCAAGGGCTGCAGTAATTCTCAAGTGAAGAATCGGTATCTGAAACTGGTGTCACAGGAAAGTCTCAACACATTGTCAGTACGAAGAGTCAGTCACCTTGTACTTAAGTCGGCATTGTGTCTTTTGTATTTAATTCAGATGCAATATCTGAGTTTCATGGTCTATGTGAAGGTCCAAGGGCTGCAGTAATTCTCAAGTGAAGCATCGGAATCTAAAACTGGTCTCACAGGATAGGCTCAAAACATAGACACAAAAAAGACTCAGTCTTCTTGTACTTTAGTCGGCATTTTGCTTTTTGTACGTCCTTCCGATGCAATTTCTCTGTTTAATCGTCAATGTGAAGGTTCAAGGGATACAGTAAACCCGAAGTGAAGCATCGGAATGTAAGAGTGGTCACACAGGAAAGGCTCAGAACATAGACAGCAAAGAGAATCAGTCTTCTTGTAGTTAAGTCTGCCTTGTGCCTTTTGTATTTAATTCTGATGCAATTTCAGTGTTTCGTCGTCAATATGAATGTCGAAGGGATACAGTAAACCTGAATTAAGGCATCAGAAACTAAAACTGGTGTCACGGAAGAGGCTCAAATCATAGACAGAGGGAAGATTAAGTCTTTGTGTATTTACGTCGGCATCTTGCCTTTTGAATTTAATTCCGATGCAATATCTGTGATTCTCGTCAATGAGAAGGTTCAACGGATACAGTAAAAGTGACGTGAAGCATCGGAATCTAAAACTGGTCACAAAGGAGAGGCGCAAATCATAGACATTAAGAAGAGTCAGTCTTCTTGTTCTTACGTCGGCCCTGTGCCTTTTGTATTTTATTCCGATGCAATTTCGGGGTTTCGTCGTATAAGGGATACAGTAAACCTGAATTGAAGCATCGGAATCTTAAAACTGGTCTCACAGGAAAGGCTCAACACATAGACAGTAAGAAGAGTCAGCCTTCTTGACCTAAGTCGGCATTGTGCCATTTGTATTTAAATCCGATGCACTTTCTGTGTTTCATCGTAAATGTGAAAAACCCAGGAATACACCAAATCTGAGATGAAGTATCGGAATCTAAAACTGGTCTCACAGGAAATTCTCAAAACGTAGACAGTAAGGAGGTTCACTCTTCTTGTACTTAAGTCGGCCCTGTGCCTTTTGTATTTAATTCTGATGCAATTTCTGTGTTTCATCGTATAAGGGATACAGTAAACCTGAATTGAAGCATCGGCATCTAAAACTGGTCTCACAGGAAGGGCTCAACACATAGACAGTAGGAAGAGTCACCCTTCTTGAACCTAAGTCGGCATTGTGTCTTTTGTATTTAAATCCGATGCGCTTTCTGTGTTTCATCGTAAATGTGAAGGTCCGAGGAATACAGCAAACCTGAAGTGAAGCATCGGAATCTAAAACTGGTCTCACAGGAAAGGCTCAAAACATAGCCACTAAGAAGAGTCAGCCCTCTTGTACTTAAGTCGGTATTGTGCCTTTTGTATTTAATTCCGATGCACCTTCTGTGTTTAATCGTTAATACGAATGTCTGATGGATACGGTAAACCTGAAGTGAAGAATTGGAATCTAAAACTGGTCTCACAGGAGAGGCTGAAAACATAGACAGTAAGGAGAGTCAGTCCTCTTGTACTTAAGTCGGCCTTGTGCCTTTTGTATGTAATTCCGATGCAATTTTCGTGTTTTATCGTCAATATGAAAGTCCAAGGGATACAGTAAACCTGAATTGAGGGTTCGGAAACTGAAACTGGTCTCACAGGAAAGGCCAAAACGTAGAAAGTATGAAGACACAGTCTTCGTTTCTTAAGTCGGCATTTTGCCTTTTGAATTTAATTCCGATGTAATTTCTGTGATTCATCGTCAATGTGAAGCTTCAAGGGATGCAGTAAACCTGAAGTGAAGCATCGGAATCTAAAACTGGTCTCACAGGAAAGGCTCAAAACATAGCCACTATGAAGTGTCAGTCTTCTTGAACTTAAGTTGGCATTGTGCCATTTGTATTTAATTCCGATGCAATATCTGTGTTTCATCGTCAATGTGAAGGTTGAGGGATACAGTAAACCTGAAGTGAAGCATCGATATCTAAAACTGGTCTCACAGGAAAGGCTCAAAACTTAGACAGTAAGGAGAGTCGGTATTCTTGTACTTAAGTCGGCATTAGCCTTTTGTATATAATTCCGATGCAATTTCTGTGTTTCATAGTCAATAAGAAGGTCCAAGGGATACAGTAAACCTGAATTGAGGCATTCGAAACTAAAACTGGTCTCACAGGAAAGGCTCAACGTATAGACAGTATGATGACTCAGTCTTCTTGTACCTAAGTCGGCATTTGCCTTTTGTATTTAATTCCGATGCAATTTCTGTGATTCATCGTCAATGTTCACCTGAAGTGAAGCTTCGGATTCTAAAACTGGTCACACAGGAAAGGCGCAAAACATAGACAGTAAGATTAGTCAGTCTTCTTGTACTTAAGTCGACATTGTGCCTTTTGTGATTAATTCCGATGCCATTTCCGTGTTTCATCGTCAATGTGAAGTTCCAAGGGATACAGTAAACCTGAAGTGAAACATCGGAATCCAAAACTGGTCTCACAGCATAAGCTCAAAACATAGACACTATGAAGTGTCAGTCTTCTAGTACTTAAGTTGACATTGTGCCGTTTGTATTTAATTCCGATGCAATTTCTGTGTTTCATCGTCAATGTGAAGGTCTGAGGAATACAGTAAACCTGAAGTGAAGCATCGGAATCTAAAACTGCTCTCACAGGAAAGGCTCAAACATAGACATTAAGAAGAGTCAGCCTTCTTGTAATTAAGTCGGCCTTGTACCGATTGTATTTAATTACGATGCCTTTTCTGTGTTTCATCGACCAATGGATACAGTAAACCTGAGTTGAAGCATCGGAATCTGAGACTGGTCCCACAGGAAAGGCTAAACACTTAGACAATTTCAAGACTCAGTCTTCTTGTACTTAGGTCGGCATTTTCCTTTTTGGATCTCATTCCGATGGAATTTCTGTGTTTCATCGTCAATGTGAAGGTTCAAGGGATACAGTGGTCCTGAAGTGAAGCATCGGAATCCAAAACTGGTCACACAGGAAAGGCGCAAACATAGACAGTAGGAAGAGTCAGTCCTCTTGTGCTTAAGTCGGCCTTGTGCCTTTTGTATTTAATTCCGATGCAATTTTCGTGTTTCATCGTCAATATGAAGGTCCAAGGGATACAGTAAACCTGAATTGAGGCATCGGAAACTGAAACTGGTCTCACAGGAAATACTCAAAGCATAGACAGTAAGGAGAGTCAGTCTTCTTGTACTTAAGTCAGCCTTGTGCCTTTTGTATTTAATTGCGATTCAATTTCTGTGTTTCATCGTCCAAGGGATACAGTAAACCTGAATTGAAGCATCAGCATCTAAAACTGGTCACACATTGAAGGCTCACGACATAGACTGTAAGAAGAGTCAGCCCTCTTGACCTTAAGTCGGCATTGTGACTTTTGTAATTAAATCCGATGAACCTTCTGTGTTTCATTGTCCAAGGGATACAGTAAACCTGAAGTGAAGCATCGGAATCAAAAACTGGTCTCACAGGAAAGGCTCAAACATAGACACTAAGAAGAGTCAGTCTTCGTGTACTTATGTCGGCATTCTGCCTTTTAAATTTAATTCCGATGCAACTTCTGAGTTTCATCGTCAATCTTAAGGTCCGAGCGATACAGTAAACCTGAAGGGAAGTGTCGGATTCAAAAACAGGTCTCACAGGAAAGGCTCAAAAGCATTGACTGTAAGAAGAGTCAGTCTTGTTGTACCTAAATCTGCATTGGGCCTTTTCTATTTAATTCCGCTGAACTTTCTGTGCTTCATCGTCAAAGTACAGGTCCAAGGGGTACAGTAAACCTGCAGTGACGCATCGGAAACTAAAACTGGCCTTACAGGAAAGGCTGAAAGCATAGACACTAAGAAGAGGCAGTCTTCTTGTACTTAAGTCGGCATTGTGCCTTTTGTATTTAATTCCGATGAACCTTCTGTGTTTCATCGTCAATGTGAAGGTCTGAGGTATAAAGTAAACCTCAAGTGAAGCATTGGAATCCAAAACTAGTCTCTCACGAAAGGCTCAAAGTATAGATAGTAAGGAGAGTCAGTCTGCTTGTATTTACATCGGCCTTGTGCCTTTTGTATTCAATTCCGATGCAATTTCTGTGTTTCATCGTCCAAAGGAAACAGTAAACCTGAATTGACGCATCGGAATCTAAAACTCGTCTGACAGGAAAGGCTCAAAACATAGACAATATGAAAACTCAGTCTTCTTGTGCGTAAGTCGGCATTGCTCCATATGTATTTAATTCCGATGCAATTTCTGTGTTTCATCGTCCAAGGGATACAGTAAATCTTAATTGAAGCATCGGCATCTAAAACTGATCCCACAGGAAATGCTCAACCCATAGACAGTTATAAGAGTCAGCGTTCTTTGACTTATGTCGGCATTTTGCTTTTGTATTTATATCCGATGCAATTTCTGTGTTTCATCGTCAATGTGAAGGTCCAAGGAATACAGCAAACCTGAATCGAAGCTTCGGATTCTAAAAGTGGTCTCACAGGAAAGGCTCGAATCATAGACACTAAGATGAGTCGGCCTTCTTGTACTTAAGTCGGCATTGTTCCTTTTGTATTTAATTCCGATGCCATTTCTGAGTTTCATCGTCAATCTAAAGGTCCAATGGATACAGTAAACCTGAAGTGAAGCATCGGTTTCTGAGACTGGTCTCACAAGAAAGGCTTAAAACATTGACACTAAGAAGAGTCAGTCTTGTTGTACTTAAGTCAGCATTGTCCTTTAGTATTTAATTCCGATGAACTTTCTGTGTTTCATCGTCAATGTGAAGGTCCAAGGGATGCAGTAAACCTGAAGTGAAGCATCGGAATCTAAAACTGGTTTCACAATAAAGGTCCTATTCATAGACAGTAGGTGGAGTCTGTCTTATTGTACTTAAGTCGGCATTGTGCCTTTCGTATTTAATTCCGATGCACCCTCTTTGTTTCACCGTCAATGTAAAGTTTCAAGGGATACAGTAAAACTGACGTGAAGCATCGGAATCTAAAACTGCTCACACAGGAAAGGCGCAAATCATAGTCATTAAGAAGAGTCAATCGTCTTGTACTTAAGTCGGCATTGTGCCTTTTGTATTTCATTCCGATGCAATTTCTGTGTTTCATCGTCTATGTGAAGTTCCAAGGGATACAGTAATCCTGAAGTGAAGCATCGGAATCTAAAACTGGTCTCACAGGAAGTCGCAAATCATAGACAGTGACAAGAGTCAGTCTTCATGTACTTAAGTCGGCATTGTGCCTTTTGTATTGAATTCCGATGCAATTTTTGTGTTTCATCGTCAATGTGAAGGTCCACTTGATACAGTAAACCTGCAGTGAAGCATCGGAATCAAAAGCTGGACTGACAGGAAAGGCTAAAACCATAGACACTAAGAAGAGTCAGTCTTCTTGTACTTACATGTACTTACATGGGCATTGTGCCTTTTGTATTTAATTCAGATGAAATTTCTGTGTTTCATCGTCACTGTAGAGGTCCAAGGGATATAGTAAACCTGAAGTGACGTATCGGAATCTAAAACTGGTCTCACAGGAAAGACTCAATTCATAGGCACCAAGAAGTCTCAGTCTTCTTGTACTTATGTAGGCATTGTGACTTTTGTATTTTATTCCGATGCAATTTCTGTGTTTCATCGTCAATGTGAAGGCGCAAGGGATATAGGAAACCTGAAGTGAAGCATCGGAATCTAAAACTGGTCTCATAGCTTAAGCTCAAGACATAGCACTAAGAAGAGTCAGTTTTCTTGTATTTAAGGCGGTATAGTGCATTTTTGTATTTAATTCCGATGCACCTTCTGTGTTTGATCGTAAATGTGAATGCCTGAGGGATACGGTAAACCTGAACTGAAGAATCGCAATCGAAAACTGGTCTCAATGGAAAGGCTCAAAACATTGACAGTAAGAAGAGTCAGTCTTGTTGTACTTAAGTCGGCATTGTCCTTTAGTATTTAATTCCGATGAACTTTCTGTGTTTCATCGTCAATGTGAAGGTCCAAGGGATGCAGTAAACCAGAAGTGAAGCATCGGAATCTAAAACTGGTCTCACAATAAAGGTTCTATTCATAGACAGTAGGTGAAGTCTGTCTTACTGTACTTAAGTCAGCATTGTGAATTTTGTATTTAATGTCGATGCCATTTAAGTGTTACATCGTCTATGTGAAGGTCCAAGGAATACAGTAAACTGGATGTGAAGCATAGGAATCTAAAACTGGTCTAACAGGAAAGGTCCAAAACATAGACACTAAGAAGAGTCTGACTTCTATTACTTAAGTTGGCAATGTGCTTTTTGTATTTAATTCCGATGAAATCTCTGTGTTTCATCGTCAATGGGAAGGTCCAAGGGATACATTAAACCTAAAGGGAAGCTTCGGACTCTAAAACTGGTCTCACAGGAAAGGCTCAAAACATAGACGGTAAGAAGAGAGAGTCGTCGTGTACTTAAGTCGGCATTGCGCCTTTAGTGTTTAATTCCGATTCAATTTTTGTGTTTTATCGTCAGTGTGAAGGTCCAAGGGATACAGTAAACCTGAAGTGAGGCATCGGAATCTAAAACTGGTTTCACAGGAGAGGCTCATATCATATGCAGTAAGAAGAGTCACTCTTCCTGTACTTAAGTCTGCATTTTGCCTTTTGTATTTAATTCCGACGCAATTTATGTGTTTCAGCGTCAATGTGATGGTCCAAGGAACACCGTACACCTGAAGTGAAGCATTGGACTCTAAAACTGGTCTAACAGGAAAGGCTCATAGCAAAAACAGTAGGAAGCGCCAGTCTTCTGGTACTTAAGACGGCATTGTGAATTTTGTATTTAATTCCGATGCAATTTCTGTGTTTCATCGTCAATGTGAATGTCCAAGGGATAAAGTAAACCTGAAGAGTAGCATCGCAATCCAAGACTGGTCTAACCGGAAAGGCTTACATCATACGCAGTAAGAAGAGTCACTCGTCTTGTACTTATGCCTGCATTGTGCCTTTTGTATTTAATTCCGATGCCAGTTCTGTGTTCCGACGTCAATGTGAACGTCCAAGGGATACAGTACACTTCGAGTTGTGCATCGGAATCTAAAATTGAAACACAGGAAAGGCTCAAAACATAGTCAGTAAGAAGAGTCAGTCTTATTGTACTGAAGTCGGCATTGTGCCTTTTGTATTTAAATCCGATGCAATTTCTGTGTTTCATCGTCAATGTGAAGGTCCAAGGAATACAGGAAACCTGAAGTGAAGCATCGTAAACTAAAACTTGTCTCACAGAAAAGGCTCAAAACATAGGCACTAAGAAGTGTCAGTCTTCTTGAACTTAAGTTGGCATTGTGCCTTTTGTATTTAATGCCGATGCAATTCCTGTGTTTTATCGTCAATGTGAAGGGGTGAGGGATACAGTAAACCTGAAGTGAAGCACCGGAATCTAAAACTGGTCTCACAGGAAAGGCTCAAAACATAGACAGTAAGGAGAGTCAGTCTTCTTGTACTTAAGTCGGCCTTTGCATTTTGTATTTAATTCCGATGCAATTTCTGTGTTTCATAGTCATTTGGAAGGTCCAAGGGATACAGTAAACCTTAATTGAGGCATTCGAAACTGAAACTGGTCTCACAGGAAGGGCTCAAAGCATAGACAGTATGAAGACTCAGTCTTCGTGAATTTAATTCGGCATTTTGCCTTTTTATTTTAATTCCGATGCAATTTCTGTGATTCATCGTCAATGTGAAAGTTCAAGGGATAGAGTAAACATGAAGTGAGGCATTGGAATCTAAAACTGGTCACACAGGAAAGGCGCAAAACATAGACAGTAAGGAGAGTCAGTCTTCTTGTACTTAAGTCGGCATTGTGCCTTTTGTGATTAATTCCGATGCTATTTCTATGTTTCATCGTCAATGTGAAGTTCCAAGGGATACAGTAAACCTGAAGTGAGACATCGGAATCCAAAACTGGTCTCACAGCATAAGCCCAAACCATAGACACAAAGAAGTGTCAGTCTTCTAGTACTTAAGTTGGTATTGTGCCGTTTGTATTTAATTCCGATGCAATTTCTGTGTTTCATCGTCAATATAAAGGTTCAAAGGATACAGTGGGCTTGAAGTGAAGCATCGGAATCCAAAACTGGTCACAGAGGAAAGGTGCAAAACATAGACAGTAGGAAGAGTCTGTCCTTTTGTACTTAAGTCGGCATTGTGCCTATTGTAATTAATTACGATGAAATTACTGTGTTTCATAGTCAATGTAAAGGTCCAAGGGATACAGTAATCCTGAAGTGACGCATCAGAATCTAAAACTGATCTCACAGGAAAGGCTCAAATCATAGACACAAAGAACACTCAGTCTTCTTGTACTTATGTCGGCATTGTGACTTTTGTATTTCATTCCGATGCAATTTCTGTGTTACACCGTCAGTGTGAAGGTCCAAGAGATATGGCAAACCTGAAGTGAAACGTCGGAATCTAAAACTGGTCTCACAGCATAAGCTCAAAACATAGACACTAAGAAGAGTCAGTCTACTAGTACTTAAGTCGGTGTTGTGCCTTTTGTATTTAATTCCGATGCACCCTCTGTGTTTCATCGTAAATGCGAATGTCTGAGGGATACAGTAAATCTGAAGTGAAGAATCGGAATCGAAAACTGGTCTCACAGGAAAGGCTCAAAACATAGACACTAAGAAGTGTCAGACTTCTTGTAATTAAGTGGTATTGTGCCTTTTGTATTTAATTCTCATGCAATTTCTGTGTTTCATCGTCTATGTGACGGTCCAAGGAATACAGCAAACCTGAAGTGAAGCATCCGGATCTAAATCTGGTCTCACAGGTAAGGCACAAAACATAGACACTAAGAAGAGTCAGTCTTCTTGTACTTACGTCGGAACTGTGCCTTTTGTATTTAATTCAGATGAATTTTCTGTGTTTCATCGTCAATGTAAAGGTCCAAGGAGAACAGTAAACCTGTGTTTCATTCCGATTCAATTTCTGTGTTTCATCGTCAATGTGAAGGTCCAAGGGATATAGTAAACCTGAGGTGAAGATCGGAATCTAAAACTGGTCTCACAGCATAAGCTCAAAACATAGACACTAAGAAGAGTCAGTCGTCTTGTACTTAAGTCGGTATTGTGTCTTTTGAATTTAATTCCGTTGCACCTTCCGTGTATCTTCGTAAATGCGAATGTCTGTGGGATACAGTAAGCCAGAATTGAAGAATCGGAATCGAAAACGGATCTCACAGGAAATGCTCAAACCATTGCCTGTAAAAAGTGTCATTCTTGTTGAACTTAAGTCGGAATTGTGCCGTTAGTATTTAATTCAGATGAATTATCTGTGTTTCATCGTCACTGTAAAGGTCCAAGGATAACAGCAGTAAACCTGTGTTTCATTCCGATGCAATTTCTGTGTTTCATCGTCAATTTTAAGGTCAAAGGGATATAGTAAACCTGAAGTGAAGCTTCGGAATCTAAAACTGGTCTCACGGGATAAACTAAAAACATAGACCCTAAGAAGTGTCAGTCTTCTTGTACTTAAGTCGGCATTGTGCCATTTGTATTTAATTCCGAAGAACCTTCTGTGTTTCATCATCAATGTGAAGGTTTGAGGGATACAGTAAACTTGAAGTGAAGCATCGGAAACTTAAGCTGGTCTCACAGGAATGGCTCAAATCATAGACAGTAAGGAGAGTCAGTCTTCTTGTCTTTACATCGGCCTTGTGCCTCTTGTATTCGATTCCGATGCAATTTCTGAGTTTCATCGTCCAAGGGATACAGTAAACCTGAATTGATGCTTCGGAATCTAAAACTGGTCTCATAGGAAAGGCTCAACACATAGACAATATGAAAACTCAGTCTTCTTGTACATAAGTCGGCATTGCGCCTTTTGTATTCACTTCCGATACAATTTCTGTGTTTCATCGTCAATCTGAAGGTCGAAGGAATACAGCAGACCAGAAGTGAAGCATCGGAATCTAAAACTGGTGACATAGGAGAGGCTCAAATCATAGACACTAAGAAGAGTCAGTCTTCTTGTACTTAGGTCGGCATTGTGCCTTTTGTATTTAATTCCGATGGAATCTCTGTGTTTCATCGTGAATGTGAAGGTTCAAGGGCTGCAGTAATTCTCAAGTGAAGAATCGGTATCTGAAACTGGTGTCACAGGAAAGTCTCAACACATTGTCAGTACGAAGAGTCAGTCACCTTGTACTTAAGTCGGCATTGTGTCTTTTGTATTTAATTCAGATGCAATATCTGAGTTTCATGGTCTATGTGAAGGTCCAAGGGCTGCAGTAATTCTCAAGTGAAGCATCGGAATCTAAAACTGGTCTCACAGGATAGGCTCAAAACATAGACACAAAAAAGACTGAGTCTTCTTGTACTTTAGTCGGCATTTTGCTTTTTGTACGTCCTTCCGATGCAATTTCTCTGTTTAATCGTCAATGTGAAGGTTCAAGGGATACAGTAAACCCGAAGTGAAGCATCGGAATGTAAGAGTGGTCACACAGGAAAGGCTCAGAACATAGACAGTAAAGAGAATCAGTCTTCTTGTAGTTAAGTCTGCCTTGTGCCTTTTGTATTTAATTCTGATGCAATTTCTGTGTTTCGTCGTCAATATGAATGTCGAAGGGATACAGTAAACCTGAATTAAGGCATCAGAAACTAAAACTGGTGTCACGGAAGAGGCTCAAATCATAGACAGAGGGAAGATTAAGTCTTTGTGTATTTACGTCGGCATCTTGCCTTTTGAATTTAATTCCGATGCAATATCTGTGATTCTCGTCAATGAGAAGGTTCAACGGATACAGTAAAAGTGACGTGAAGCATCGGAATCTAAAACTGGTCACAAAGGAGAGGCGCAAATCATAGACATTAAGAAGAGTCAGTCTTCTTGTTCTTACGTCGGCCCTGTGCCTTTTGTATTTTATTCCGATGCAATTTCGGGGTTTCGTCGTATAAGGGATACAGTAAACCTGAATTGAAGCATCGGAATCTTAAAACTGGTCTCACAGGAAAGGCTCAACACATAGACAGTAAGAAGAGTCAGCCTTCTTGAACCTAAGTCGGCATTGTGCCATTTGTATTTAAATCCGATGCACTTTCTGTGTTTCATCGTAAATGTGAAAAACCCAGGAATACACCAAATCTGAGGTGAAGTATCGGAATCTAAAACTGGTCTCACAGGAAATTCTCAAAACGTAGACAGTAAGGAGGTTCACTCTTCTTGTACTTAAGTCGGCCCTGTGCCTTTTGTATTTAATTCTGATGCATTTTCTGTGTTTCATCGTATAAGGGATACAGTAAACCTGAATTGAAGCATCGGCATCTAAAACTGATCTCACAGGAAGGGCTCAACACATAGACAGTAGGAAGAGTCACCCTTCTTGAACCTAAGTCGGCATTGTGCCTTTTGTATTTAAATCCGATGCGCTTTCTGTGTTTCATCGTAAATGTGAAGGTCCGAGGAATACAGTAAACCTGAAGTGAAGCATCGGAATCTAAAACTGGTCTCACAGGAAAGGCTCAAAACATAGCCACTAAGAAGAGTCAGCCCTCTTGTACTTAAGTCGGTACTGTGCCTTTTGTATTTAATTCCGATGCACCTTCTGTGTTTAATCGTTAATGCGAATGTCTGATGGATACGGTAAACCTGAAGTGAAGAATTGGAATCTAAAACTGGTCTCACAGGAGAGGCTGAAAACATAGACAGTAAGGAGAGTCAGTCCTCTTGTACTTAAGTCGGCCTTGTGCCTTTTGTATGTAATTCCGATGCAATTTTCGTGTTTTATCGTCAATATGAAAGTCCAAGGGATACAGTAAACCTGAATTGAGGGTTCGGAAACTGAAACTGGTCTCACAGGAAAGGCCAAAACGTAGAAAGTATGAAGACACAGTCTTCGTTTCTTAAGTCGGCATTTTGCCTTTTGAATTTAATTCCGATGTAATTTCTGTGATTCATCGTCAATGTGAAGCTTCAAGGGATGCAGTAAACCTGAAGTGAAGCATCGGAATCTAAAACTGGTCTCACAGGAAAGGCTCAAAACATAGCCACTATGAAGTGTCAGTCTTCTTGAACTTAAGTTGGCATTGTGCCTTTTGTATTTAATTCCGATGCAATATCTGTGTTTCATCGTCAATGTGAAGGTTGAGGGATACAGTAAACCTGAAGTGAAGCATCGATATCTAAAACTGGTCTCACAGGAAAGGCTCAAAACTTAGACAGTAAGGAGAGTCGGTATTCTTGTACTTAAGTCGGCATTAGCCTTTTGTATATAATTCCGATGCAATTTCTGTGTTTCATAGTCAATAAGAAGGTCCAAGGGATACAGTAAAACTGAATTGAGGCATTCGAAACTAAAACTGGTCTCACAGGAAAGGCTCAACGCATAGACAGTATGATGACTCAGTCTTCTTGTACCTAAGTCGGCATTTGCCTTTTGTATTTAATTCCGATGCAATTTCTGTGATTCATCGTCAATGTTCACCTGAAGTGAAGCTTCGGATTCTAAAACTGGTCACACAGGAAAGGCGCAAAACATAGACAATAAGATTAGTCAGTCTTCTTGTACTTAAGTCGACATTGTGCCTTTTGTGATTAATTCCGATGCAATTTCTGTGTTTCATCGTCAATGTGAAGGTCTGAGGAATACAGTAAACCTGAAGTGAAGCATCGGAATCTAAAACTGCTCTCACAGGAAAGGCTCAAACATAGACATTAAGAAGAGTCAGCCTTCTTGTAATTAAGTCGGCCTTGTACCGATTGTATTTAATTACGATGCCTTTTCTGTGTTTCATCGACCAATGGATACAGTAAACCTGAGTTGAAGCACCAGAATCTGAGACTGGTCCCACAGGAAAGGCTAAACACTTAGACAATTTCAAGACTCAGTCTTCTTGTACTTAGGTCGGCATTTTCCTTTTTGGATCTCATTCCGATGGAATTTCTGTGTTTCATCGTCAATGTGAAGGTTCAAGGGATACAGTGGTCCTGAAGTGAAGCATCGGAATCCAAAACTGGTCACACAGGAAAGGCGCAAACATAGACAGTAGGAAGAGTCAGTCCTCTTGTACTTAAGTCGGCCTTGTGCCTTTTGTATTTAATTCCGATGCAATTTTCGTGTTTCATCGTCAATATGAAGGTCCAAGGGATACAGTAAACCTGAATTGAGGCATCGGAAACTGAAACTGGTCTCACAGGAAATACTCAAAGCATAGACAGTAAGGAGAGTCAGTCTTCTTGTACTTAAGTCAGCCCTGTGCCTTTTGTATTTAATTGCGATTCAATTTCTGTGTTTCATCGTCCAAGGGATACAGTAAACCTGAATTGAAGCATCAGCATCTAAAACTGGTCTCACATTGAAGGCTCACGACATAGACTGTAAGAAGAGTCAGCCCTCTTGACCTTAAGTCGGCATTGTGCCTTTTGTAATTAAATCCGATGAACCTTCTGTGTTTCATTGTCCAAGGGATACAGTAAACCTGAATTGAAGCATCGACATCTAAAACTGGTCTCACAGGAAATACTAAACACATAGACAGTAATTTAAGTCAGCGTTCTTTAACTTAAGTCGGCATTTTGCTTTTGTATTTAACTCCGATGCAATTTCTGAGTTTCATCGTCAATGTGAAGGTCCAAGCAATACGGCAAACCTGAAGTGAGGCTTCGGAATGTAAAAGTAGTCTCACAGGAAAGGCTCGAAACATAAACACTAAGAAGAGTCACTCTTCTTGTACTTAAGTCGGCATTGTGCCTTTGTATTTAATTCCGATGCAATTTCTCCATATCATCGTCAATGTGAAGTTCCAAGGTATACAGTCAGCATGAGGTGAAGCATCGGAGCATAAAACTGGTCTCTTAGCAAAGGCTCAAATCATAGACAGTCAGAAAAGTCAGTCTTCTTGTACATACGTCGGTATTGCGACTTTTGTATTTCTTTCCGATGAAATTTCTGTGTTTCATTGTCAATGAGAAGTTCCAAGGGATACAGTGAACCTGAAATGACGCATCGGAATCTAAAACTGGACTCACAGGATTGGCTCAAAACATAGACACTATAAAGAGTCAGTCTTCTTGTACTTAAGTAGGCATTGTGCTTTTGTATTTAACTCCGATGCAATTTCTGTGTTTCATCGTCAATGGGAAGGTCTGAGGGATACAGTAAACCTGAAGTGAAGTATCGGAATCTAACACTGGTCTCACAGGAAAGGCTCAAAAGATAGACAGTAAACAGAGTCAGTCTTCTTGTACTTACTTGGGCCTTGTGCTTTTGTATTTAATTCCGATCCAACTTCTGTGTTTCATCGTCAATGTGGAGATCCAAGGGATACAGTAAACCTGAAGTCTAGCATCGGTATCTAAAACTGGTCTCACAGGAAAGGCTCAAACCATAGACAGTAAGAAGAGTCAGCTTTCTTGTACTTAAGACGGCAATGTGCCTTTTGCAATTAAATCCGATGCAATTTCCGTGTTTCATCGTCAATGTGAAGGTCCAAGGAATACAGCAAAACTAGAAGTGAAGCATCGGAATCTAAAACTGATCTCACAGAAATGGTACAATACATAGCCACTAGGAAGATCAGTCTTCTTGTACTTACATCGGCATTGGGCATTTTAAATTTAATTGCGTTGAAATTTCTGTCTTTCATCGTCAATGTGAAGGTCAAAGGGCTACAGTAAATCTGAAGTGAAGCATCGCAATCTGAATCTGGTGTCACAGGAAAGGCTCAACACATAGTCAGTTAGATGAGTCAGTCTTCATGTAGTTAAGTAGGCATTGCGGCTTTTGTATTTAAATCCGATGCATTTCTGTGTTTCATCGTCAATGTGAAGGTCCAAGGGATACAGTGAAACTAAAGTGAAGCATAGGAATCTGAAACTGGTGTCACAGGAATGGCTTAAAACATTGACTGTAAGAAGAGTGAGACTTCTTGTACTTAAGTCGGCATTGTGCCTTTTGTATTTAATTCCGATGCAATTTGTGTGTTTCATCGTCAATGTGAAGGTCCAAGGGATACTGTAAACCTGAAGTGAAGCATCAGAATCTAAAACTGTCATCACAGGAAAGGCTCAAACCATATGCAGTAAGAAGAGTCACTCTTCTTGTACTTAAGTCGGCATTGTGCCTTTTGTATTTTATTCCCATGCAATATCTGTGATTCATCGTCAATCTGAAGGTCCGAAGGAATCAGTAAACCTACAGTTGTGCATTGGAATCAATTACTGGTCTCAGAGGAAAGGCTCGAAACATAAACAGTAAGTAGAGTCGGTCTTCTTGTGCATCAGTAGGCTTTCTTTTTGTATTTAATTCCGATGCAATTTCTGTATTTCATCGTCAATGTGAAGGACCAAGAGATATAGTAAACCTGACGTGAAGCATCGGATTCTAAAACTGGTCTCACGGGAAAGGCTCAAAACATAGACACTAAGAAGGGTAAGTCTTCTTGAACTTACGTCTGCATTGTGCAATTTGTATTCTATTCCCATGCAATTTCTGTGTTTCATCATCAATGTGAGATTCCAAGGGATACAGTAAACCTACAGTTGTGCATCGGAATCTAATACAGGTCTCACAGGAAAGGCTCTAAACATAGAAAGTAGGTAGAGTCAGTCCTCTTGTACATAAGTCGCTTTTAAAATTTGTATTTAATCCCGATGCAATTTCTGTGTTTCATCGTCAATGTGAAGGTCCAAGGGATGCAGTAATCCTGAAGTGAAGCTTCGGAATCTAGAGCTGTCATCACAGGAAAGGCTCAAACCATAGGCAGTAAAAAGAGTCACTTATCTTGTACTTAAGGCGGCATTGTGCTTTTGTATTTTATTCCCATTCAATATCTGTGTTTCATCGTCAATGTGAAGGTCCAAGGGAAACAGTAAACCTACAGTTGTGCATCGGAATCAAATACTGGTCTCACAGGAAAGGCTCAAAACATAGACAGTAAGTAGAGTCAGTCTTCTTGTACATAAGTTGGCTTTCCTTTTTGTAGTTAATACCGACGCAATTTATGTATTTCATCGTCAATGTGAAGGTCCAAGAGATATAGTAAACCTGAAGTGAGGCATCGGATTCTAAAATTGCTCTCACAGGAAAGGCTCAAAACATTGACAGTAAGAAGAGTGAGTCTCCTTGTACTTATGTCGGAATTTTGACTATTCTATTTAATTACGATGCAATTTCTGTGTTTCATCGTCAATGTGAAGGTCCAAGGGATACGGTAAATCTAAAGTGAAGCATCGCCATCTGTAACTGGTCTCACAGGAAAGGCTCAAAACGTAGACAGTAAGAAGAGTCACTCTTCTTGCTCTTACGTCGGCATTGTGCCTTTTGTATTTAATTCCGATGAAATTATTGTGTTTCATCGTCAATGTGAAGGTCCAAGGGATACAGTAAACCTAAAGTAGAGCATCGGAACCTGAAACTGGTCTTATAGGAAAGGCTCAAAACATAGACAGTAAGAAGCGTGAGTCTTCTTGTACTTAAGTCGGCATTTTGATTTCTGTATTTAATTCCCATGCTATTTCTGTGTTTCATCGTCATTGTGAAGGTCCACGGATACAGTTAATCTGAAGTGAAACTTTGCAATCTAAAACTGGTCTCACAGGAAAGCCTCAACACATAGACAGTAAGAAGAGTCAGTCCTCTTGTACTTAAGTCGGTATTGCGCTTTTGTATTTAATAGCGATGCAATTTCTGTGTTTCTTCGAACATGTAAAGGTCCAAGGGATACAGTAAACACGAAGTCTATAAACGGATTCTAAAACTGGTCTCACAGGAAATGCTCAAAACATAGACACAAGGAAGAGTCAGTCTTCTTGTACTCACGTCGGCATTGTGCCTTTTGTATTCAATTTCGATGAAATTATTGTGTTTCATCGTCAATGTGAAGATCCAAGGGCTACAGTAAATCTGAAGTGAAGCATCGCAATCTGAAACTGGTCTCACAGGAAAGGCTCAAAACATAGACACAAAGAAGACTCCGTCTTCATGTACTTACTTCGCCATTGTGCTTTTTGTATTTCATTCCGATGCAATTTCAATGATTCATCGTCAATATGAAGGTCGATGGGCTACAGTAAATCTGAAGTGAAGCATCGCTATCTGAAACTGGTCTCACAGGAAAGGCTCAAAACGTAGACTGTAAGACGACCCAGTCATCTTGTACTTAAGACGGTATTGCGCCTTTTGTAATTAATTCTGGTGCAATTTCTGTGTTTCTTCGTCAATGTGAAAGTCCAAGGGATTCAGTAAACCTGAAGTCTATAATCAGAATCTAAAACTGGTCTCACAGGAAAGGCTCAAAACATAGACACAAAGAAGAGTCAGTCTTCTTCTACTTACGTCGGCATTGTGACCTTTGTATTTAATTACGATGCAATTTCTGTGTTTCGTCGTCAATGTGAAGGTCCAACGGCTACAGAAGCTCTGAAGTGAAGTATCGCAATCTGAAACTGGTCTCACTGGAAAGGCTCAAAACGTAGACAGTAAGGAGAATCACTCTTCTTGTTCTTACATCGGCATTGTGCTTTTTGTATTTTATTCCGATGCAATTTCTTTTTTTGATCGTCAATGTGATTTTCCATGGGATACAGTAAACCTGAAGTGAAGCATCGGAATCTAAAACTGTTCTCAAAGGAAAGTCTCTACACATAGACAGTATGAAGAGTTAGTCTTCTTGGACTTAAGTGGGCATTGTGCCTTTTCTTTTTAATTCCGATGCAATTTCTGTGTTTCATCGTCAATGTGAAGGTCCAAGGAATACAGCAAACCTGAAGTGAAGCATCGGAATCTAAAACTGGTCTCACAGCATAAGCTCAAAACATAGTTACTAAGAAGAGTCAGTCTTCTTGTACTTAAGTTGGCTTTGCGCCATTTGTATTTAATTCCGATGCACCTTCTGTGTTTCATCGGCAATGTTTTGGTCTGTGATATACAGTAAAAATGAAGTGAAGCATTGGAATCTAAAACTGGTCACACAGGCAAGGCGCAAAATATAGACAGTAAGAAAAGTCACACTTCTTGTACTTAGGTCGGCATTGTGCCTTTTGTATTTAATTCCGATGATATTTCTGTGTTTCATAGTCATTGTGAAGGTCCAAGTGATACGGTAAACCTGAAGTCTAAACCGGAATCTAAAACTGGTCTCACAGAAAAGGCTCAAAACATAGACAGTAAGAGGAGTCAGCCTTCTTGAATTTAAGTCGGCATTGTGCCTTTTGTATTTAAATCCGATGTAATTTCTGTGTTTCATCGTCAATGTGAAGGTCCAAGGAATAGAGAAAACCTGAAGTGAAGCATCGGAATCTAAACGTGGTCTCACAGCATAATCTCAAATATAGATACTAAGAAGGGTCAGTCTTCTTGTACTTAAGTCGGCATTGTGCCTTTTGTATTTAATTCTGATGAACCATCTGTGTCTCATCGTCAGTGTGTAGGTCTGAGGGATACAGTATACCTGAATTGAAACATCGGAATCTAAAACTGATCTCATAGGAACTGCTCAACACATAAACAATATGAAGACTCAGTCATCTTCTACATAGGTCGGCATTGTGCCTTTGGTATTTAATTCCGATGCAAATTCTGTTTCTCATCGTCAATGTGAAAGTCCAAGATACATTGCAAACCTGAAGTTAAGCATCGGAATCTAAAACTGGTCTCACAGGAAAAGGCTCAAAACTTAGACACTAAGAAGAGTCAGTCTTCTTGTACTTACGTCGTCATTGTGCGTTTTGTATTTTATTCCGATCTAATTTCTGTGTTTCATCGTCAATGAGAAGGTCCAAGGGCTGCAGTATATCTGAAATGAAGAAAGGGAATCTGAAACGGGTCTCACGGGAAGGGCTCGAAACGTAGACAGTATGAAGAGTCACTCTTCTTGTTCTTACATCGGCAATGTGCTTTTTGTATTTCATCCTGATTCAATTTCTTTGTTTCATCGTCAACGTGAAGGTCCCAGGGATACAGTATACCTGAAGTGGAGCATCGGTTACTAAAACTGGTCTCAAAGGAAAGTCTCAACACATAGACAGTATAAAGAGTCAGTCATCTTGTACTTAAGTCGGCATTATTCATTTTGTATTTAATTCCGATGCAATTTCTGTATTTCATCGTCAATGTGAAGGTCCAAGGTATATAGTAAACCTGAAGTGAGCCATCGGAATCTAAAACTTGTCTCACGGCATAAGCTCAAATCATAGACACTAAGAAGAGTCAGTCTTCTTGTGCTTAAGTCGGCATTTTGCTTTACGTATTTACTTCCGATTCAAATTCTGTGTTTCATTGTCAATGTGAAGATCTGAGGCATACAGTAAACCTGAAGTGAAGCATCGGAATCTAAATTTGGTCTTACAGGAAAGGCTCAAAAAATAGACAGTAAGGAGGGTCAATCTTCTTGTACATAAGTCGGCCTTGTTCCTTTTGTATTTAATTCCGATGCAATTTCTGTGTCTCATCGTCATTATGAAGGTCCAAAGGATATAGTACACCTGAATTGAGGCATGGGAAACCAAAACAGGTCTCACAGGAAAGGCTCAACACATAGACAGTATGAAGACTCAATCTTCGTGTACTTAAGTCGGCATTTTGCCTTTTGAATTTAATTCCTAAGCAATTTCTGTGATTCATCGTCAATGTGAAGTTCCAAGGGATACAGTTAACCTGAAGTGAAACATCGGTATCTAAAACTGGTCTCACAGGATAGGCTCAAAACATAGACAGTAAGAGGACTCTGTCTTCTTGTACGTAAGTTGACATTGTGCCTTTTGTATTTAATTCCGATGCAATTTCTGTGTTTCATCGTCAATGTGATGGTCTGAGGAATATAGTAATTCTGAAGTGAAGCATCGGAATCTAAAACGGGTATCACAGGAAAGGCTCGAAAACATAGACATTAAGGAGAGTCAGTCTTCTTGTACTTAAGGCGGCCTTGTGCCTATTGTATTTAATACCGATGCAATTTTTTGTGTTTCACCGTCCGAGGTATACAGTAAACCTCCATTGAGGCATCGGCACCTAAAACTGGTCTCACAGGAAGGGCTGAACTCATAGACAGTAAGAAGAGTCAGCTTTCTTGAACTTAAGTCGGCATTGTGCCTTTTGTATTAGAATCCGATGCAATTTCTGTGTTTCATCGTCCAAGGAATACTGCAAACCAGAAGTGAAGCATCGGAATCTAAAACTAGTCTCACAGGAAAGGCTCAAAACATAGACACTAGGAAGAGTCAGTCTCCTTGTACTTACGTCGCCATTGTGCCTTTTGTATTTAATTCAGATGAAATTTCTGTGTCTCATCGTCAATGTAAAGGTCCAAGGGATAAAGTAAACTTGAAGTGACGCATCGGAATCTAAAACTCGTCTCACAGGAAAGGCTCAAAACATAGAAACAAAGAAGATTCAATCTTCTTGTACTTATGTCGGCATTTTGACTTTTGTATTTAATTCCGATGCAAATTCCGTGTTTCATCGTCCAAGGGATACAGTAAACCTGATTTGGAGCATCGGCATCTAAAACTGGTCTCACAGGAAAGGCTCTACAAATAGACAATATGAAAACTCAGTCTTCTTGTACTTAAGTCGGCACTGCGCCTTTCGTATCTGATTTAGATGCAATTTCTGTGTTTCATCGTCAATGTGAAGGTCCAAGGCATACAGTAAACCTGAAGTCTAACATTGGACTCTAAAACTGGAATCACAGGAATGGCTCAAACCATAGACAGTAAGAAGAGTCAGCCTTCTTGAACTTAAGTCGCCATTGTGCCTTTTCTATTTAATTCCGAAGCAATTTCTGTGTTTCATCGTCAATGAGAAGGTCCAAGGGATATAGTAAACCTGAAGTGAAGCATCGGAATCTAAAACTGGTCTCACAGCATAAGCTCAAAACATAGACACTAAGAAGAGTCAGTCTCCTTGTACTTAAGTCGGCATTGTGCCTTTGGTATTTAATTCCGATGCACCTTCTGTGTTTCATCGGCAATGCGAAGTTCCAAGGCATACAGTAATCCCGAAGTGAAGTATCGGAATCTAAATCTGGTCTCACAGGAAAAGGCTCAAAATTAGATGGGAAGGAGAGTTAGTCTTCTAGCACTTATGTCGGCCTTGTGCCTTTTGTATTTAATTCCGACACAATTTCTGTGTTTCATCGTCAATATGAAGGTCCATGGGAAATAGTATACCTGAAATGACGTATCGGAATCTAAAACTGGTCTCACAGCATAAGCTCAAAACATAGACACTTAGAAGTGTCAGTCTTCTTGTACTTAAGTTGGCATTGTGACTTTTGTATTTAATTCCGATGCAATTTTTGTGTTTCATCGTCAATGTGAAGGTATGAGGGATACAGTAAACCTGAAGTGAAGCATCGGAATATAAAACTGGTCTCACATGAATGGCTCAAAACATAGAAAGCAAGAAGACTCAGTCCTTTTGTACTTAAGTCGGCATTGTGACTTTTGGATTTACTTCCGTTGCAATTTCTGTGTATCATCGTCATTGTAAAGGTCCACGGGATATAGTAAACCTGAAGTGAAGCATCGCAACTTAAACTGGTCTCACACCATAAGCTCATAACATAGACACTAAGAAGTGTCAGTCTTCTTGTACTTAAGTTGGCATTCTGCCATTTGTATTTAATTCCGATGTAATTTCTGTGTTTCATCGTCAATGTGAAGGTCTGAGGGATACAGTAAACATGAAGTGAAGCATCGGAATCTAAAACTGGTCCCGCAGGATAGGCTCAAAGCTAGACAGTAAGGAGAGTCAATCTTCTTGCACTTAAGTCGGCCTTGTGCCTTTTGTATTTAATTCCGATGCAATTTCTGTGTTTCATTGTCCAAGCGATACAGTAAACCTCAACTGAAGCATCGGCATCTAAAACTAGTCTCACTGGAAAGGCTCAACACAAAGACAGTAAGAAGAATCAGCCTTCATCAGCTTAAGTCGGCATTGTGCCTTCTGTAATTTAAATCCGATGCAATTGCTGTGTTTCATCGTCAATGTGAAGGTCCTAGGAATACAGCAAACCTGAAGTGAAGCATCGGAATCTAAAACTAGTCTCACAGGAAAGGCTCAAAACATAGACATTAAGAAGAGACAGTCTCCTTGTACTTACGTCGGCATTGTGCCTTTTGTATATCATTCAGATGAAATATCTGAGTTTCATCGTCAATGTAAAGTTCCCATGGATACAGTAAACCTGAAGTGACGCATCGGAATCTAAAACTCGTCTCACAGCATAAGCTCAAAACGTAGACACAAAGAAGAGACAGTTTTCTTGTACTTAAGACGGCATTGTGCCTTTCGTATTTAATTCCGATGCACCTTCTTTTGTTTCAAGGTCAATGTGACGGTCTGAGGCATACAGTAAACCTAAAGTGAAGCATTGGAATCTAAAACTGGTCTCACAGGAAAGGCTCGAAACATTGACAGTAAGGAGAGTCAGTCTTCTTGTACTTAAGTCGGCCTTGTGCCTTTTGTATTTTTTTCCGATGCAATTTCTGTGTATCATCGTCAAAATGAAGGTCCAAGGGATACAGTAATCCTGAATTGAGGCATTGGAAACTGAAACTGGTCTCACAGGAAAAGCTCAACACATAGACAGTATGAAGAATAAGTCTTCGTGTACTTAAGTCGGCATTTTTCGTTTTGAATTTAATTCCGATGCAACTTCTGTGACTCATCGTCAATGTGAAGGTTCAAGGGATACAGTAATACCGACGTGAAGCATCGGAATCTAAAACTGGTAACACAGGAAATGCGCAAAACGTAGACATTAAGAAAAGTTAGTCTTCTTGGACTTAAGTCGACATTGTGGATTTTGTATTTAATTCCGATGCAATTTCTGTGTTTCATCGTCTATGTGAAGTTACAAGGGATACAGTGAACCTGAAGAGAAGCATCTTAATCTGAAACTGTTCTCACAGGAAAGGCTGAAAACGTAGACTAGACAGTAAGAAGAGTCATTCTTCTTGTACTTTCGTCGGGATTGTGCCCCTTGTATTTTATTCGGATGCAATTGTTGTGTTTCATCGTCAATGTGAAAGTCCAAGGGATGCAGTAAACCTGAATAGAAGCATCGGAATTTAAAATTGGTCTCACAGGAAAGGCTCAACACATAGACAGTATGAAGACTTGGTCTTCTGGTACTTAAGTCGGCATTTTGCCCTTTATATTTAATTCCGATGCAATTTCTGTGTTTCATCGTCAATATGAATTCCTAGGGATACAGTAAACCTGAATTGAGGCATCGGAAACTAAAACTGGTCTCACAGGAAAGGCTCATTACATAGCCAGTATGAAGACTAATCTTCGTGTACTTACGTCGGCATTGTGCGTTTTGTATTTTATTCCGATGCAATTGTTGTCTTTCATCGTCTATGTGAAAGTGCAAGGGATACAGTAAACCTGAATTAAAGCATCGGAATTTAAAATTGGCCTCACAGGAAAGGTCAACACATAGACAATATGAAAAATCAGTCTTCTTGTACTTTAGTCGGCACTGCGCCTTTTGTATTTAATTCCGATGCAGTTTCTGTGTTTCACCGTCAATGTGAAGCTCAATGGGATACTGTAAACCTGAAGTCTAGCATTGGACTCTAAAACTGGTCTCACAGGAAAGGCTCAATCCATAGACAGTTAGAAGAGTCAGCCTTCTCGAACTTAAGCCGGCATTGTGCCCTTCGTATTTAAATCCGATGCAATTTCTGTGTTTCATCGTCAATGTGAAGGTCCAAACAATACAGCAAATCTGAAGTGATGCAGTGTAATCTAAAACTGGTCTCACAGGGAAGGCTCAAAACATAGACACTAAGAAGTGTCAGTCTTCTTGTAGTTACGTAGGCATTGTGCCTTTTGTATTTAATTCCGTTGCAATTTCTGTGTTTCATCATTAATGTGAAGGTCCAAGGGATATAGCAAACCTGAAGTGAAGCATCGGAATCTATAACTGGACTCACAGCATAAGCTCTAAACATAGACAATAAGAAGAGTCACTCTTCTTGTACCTAAGACGGCATTGTGCCTTTCGTGTTTAATTCCGATGCTCCTCCTTTGTTTCATCGTTATTGCGACGGTCTGAGGCATACAGTAAACCTGAAGTGAAGCATCGGAATTTAAAACTGGTCTCACAGAAAAGGCGCAAAACATAGACAGTAGGAAGAGTCAGTCTTCTTGTACTTAAGTCGGCTTTGTGCCTTTCGTATTTAATTCCGATACAATTTCTGTGTTCCATCGTCAATGTGAAGGTCCAAGTGATACAGTAAACCTGAGGTGAACCATCGGAATCTAAAGCTGGTCTCAAAGGAAAGGCTCAAACCATAGACACTAAGAAGAGTCAGCCTTCTTGTACTTACGTAGGCATTGTGCCTTTTGTATTTAATTCAAATGATATTTCTGAGTTTCATCTTCAATGTAAAGTTCCAAGAAATACAGTAAACCTGAAGTGACGCATCGGAATCTAAAACTGGTCTCACAGAAAAGGCACAAATCATAGTCACAAAAAAGACTCAGACTTCGTGTACTTATGTCGGCATTGTGACTTTTGTAATTCATTCCGATGCAATTTCTGTGTTTCATCGTCAATGTGAAGGCCCAAAGGATATAGTAAAACCGAAGTAAAGCATCGGAATCTATAACTGGTCACACTGCTTAGGCTCAAAACATAGACACTAAGAAGAGTCAGTCTTCTTGTACTTAAGCTGGTATTGTGCCTTTTGTATTTATTCCGAAGCACCTTCTGTGTTTCATCGTAAATGTGAATGTCTGGGGGATACGGTAAACCTGAAGTGAAGAATCTGAATCGAAAAATGGTCTCACAGGAAAGGCTCAATACATAGGCAGTAAGGAGAGTCAGTCTTCTTGTACTTAAGTCGGCATTGTGACTTTTGTATTTAATTCTGATGCTATTTCTGTGTTTCGTCGTCATTGTGAAGCTCCAAGGGATACAGTAAACCTGAAGTCTACCATTGGACTCTAATACTGGTCTCACAGGAAAGGCTCAAACCATAGACAGTAAGAAGAGTCAGCTTTCTTAAAATTCAGTCGGAATTGTGCCTTTTGTATTTATATCCGATGCAATTTCTGTGTTTCATCGTCAATGTGAAGGTCGAAGGAAACAGCAAACATGAAGTGAAGCATCGGAATCTAAAACCGGTCTCACAGGAAAGGCTCAAAACATAGATACTAAGAAGAGACAGTCTTCTTGTTCTTACGTCGGCATTGGGCCTTTTGTATTTAATTCCGATGTACCTTCTGTTATTCATCGTCAATGTGAAGCCCTGAGGGATACAGTAAACCTGAAGTGAAGCATCGGAATCTAAAACTGGTCTCACAGGAAGGCGTAAAACATAGACAGTAAGAAGAGTCAGTATTCTTGTACTTAAGTCGGCATTGTGCCTTTTCCATTTAATTCCGATGCAATTTCTGTGTTCCATCGTCAATGTGAAGGTCCAAGTGAAACAGTAAACCTGACGTGAACCATCGGAATCTAAAGCTGGTCTCACAGGAGAGGCTCAAACCATAGACACTAAGAAGAGTCAGTCTTCTTGTACTTACGTAGGCATTGTGCCTTTTGTATTTAATTCCGAGTTTCATCGTCAATCTGAAGGTCCAATGGATACTGTAAACCTGAAGTGAAGCCTCGGTTTCTAAAACTGATCTCACAGGAAAGGCTTAAATCTTTGACAGTAAGAAGTGTCAGCGTTCATTAAGCTCAGTCGTCATTTTGCTTTTGTATTTAAATCCGATGCAATTTCTGTGTTTCATCGTCAACGCGAAGGTCCAAGGAAAGCAGCAAATCTGAAGTGAAGCTTCGGAATCCGAAAGTGGTCTCACAGGAAAGGCTCAAAACATAGACACTAAGAAGAGTCGGTCTTCTTGTACTTACGTCAGCATTGGGCCTTTTGAACTTAATTCCGGTGCAATCTCTGTGTTTCGTCTGCAATGTGAAGGTCCAACGGCTGCAGTAAATCTGAAATGAAGAATCGGAATCTAAAACTGGTCTCTCTGGAAGGGCTCAAAATGTAGACAGTAAGAACAGTCACACAACTTGTTCTTACGTCGGCATTGTGCCTTTTGTATTTTATCCTGATGCAATTTCTGTGTTTCATCATCTATGAGAAAGTTTAAAGGATACAGTAAGCCTGAAGTGAAGCATCAGGATCGAAAACTGGTGTCACAGTAAAGTCTCAAAATATAGTCACAAAGAAGACTCAGTCTTCAGGTACCTATGTCGGCATTGTGACTTTTGTATTTCATTCCGATGCAATATCTGTGTTTCATCATCAATGTGAAGGTACAAAGCAAACAGTAAACCTAAAGTGAAGCATCGGAATCTAATACTGGTCTCAGAGAAAAGGTTCAAAGCATAGAAAGTAAGGAGAGTCCGTCTTCTTGTACTTACGTCGGACTTGTGCCTTTTGTATTCAATTCCGATGCAATTTCTGTGTTTCATCGTCCAAGGGATACAGTAAACCTGAATTGAAGCATCGCAATCTCAAACTGGTCTGACAGGAAAGGCTCAACACATGGAAAATATGAAAACTCAATTTTCTAGTACTTAAGTCGGCATTGCGCCTTTTGTATTTAATTCCGATGCAATTTCTCTGTTTCATCGGCAATGTGAAGGTCATAAAGATACAGTAAACCTGAAGTCTAGCAACAGACTCTACAACTGGTCTCACAGGAAAGGCTCAAACCATAGACAGTAACAAGAGTCAGCCTTCTTGAACTTAAGCCGGCATTGTGCCTTTTGTATTTAATTCCGATGCAATTTCGGTGACTCGTTGTCAATGTGAAGGTCCAAGGGATACAGTAAACCGAAAGTGACGCATCGGAATTTAAAACTGGTTTCACAGGAGAGGCTCAAATCATAGACACTAATAAGAGTCAGTCTTCTTGGACTTAAGCCGGCATTGAGCCCTTTTTATTTAATACCGATGCAATTGCTGTGTTTCGTCGTCAATGTGATGTTCCAAGGGATACAGTAAACATGAAGTGAAGCCTCGGAATCTAAAACTCTTCTCACGGGAATGGCTCAAAACATGTACAGTAAGAAGACTCTGTCTTCTTGTAATTAAGTCGGCATTGTGACTTCAGTATTTAATTAAGATAAAATTTGTGGGTTTCATCGTCAATGTGAAGCCCATCGGGATATAGTAAACGTGAAGTGAAGCATCGGGATCTAAAATTGGTCTCACAGCATAAGCTCAAAACATAGCCACTAAGAAGTGTCAGTCAGCTTGTTCTTAAGTCGGCATTGTGCCTTTTGTATTTACTTCCGATGCACCTTCTGTGTTTCATGTGCAATGTGACGGTCTGAGGGATACAGTAAACCTGAATTGAAGCACCGGAATCTAAAACTGCTCTCAGTGGAATGGCTCACCACATTGAGAGTTTGAAGACTCAGTCTTGTTGTACTTAAGTCGGCATTTAGCCTTTTATATTTAATCCCGATGCAATTTCTGTGTGTCATCTTCAATGTGAAGGTCCAAGGGATACAGTAAAACTGAAGTGACGTATCGGAATCTAAAACTGGTCTCATAGGAAGGGCTAAAAACATAGACAGTAAGGTGTTCCAGTCTTCTTGTACTTAAGTCGGCCTTGGGACCTTTGTATTTAATTCCGATGATATTTCTGTATTTCATCGTCAATGTGAAGGTCCAAGGGATACAGTAAACCTGAAGTGAAGCATCGGAATTCAAAACTGGTCTCACGGGAAAGGCTCAAAACGTAGACAGTAAGAAGAGTCGGTCTTCTGGTACTGAAGTCGGCATTGTGCCTTTTTGTATTTAGTTCCGATGCAATTTCTGTGTTTCATCGTCAATGTGAAGGTCCAAGGGATACAGTAAACCTGAAGTGAAGCAACGGAATCTGAAACTGGTCTCACAGGAAAGGCTCAAAATAAAGACAGTAAGAAGAGTCACTCTTCTTATACTTAAGTTGGCATTATACCTTTTGTATTTAATTCCGAAGCAATTCCTGTGTTTAATCGTCACTGTGAATGTCCAGAGGGTTCAGTAAACCTGAAGTGAAGCATCGTAGTCTAAAACTGGTCTCACAGGAAAGGCTCAAAACATAGATAGTAAGAGGAGTCAGTCTTCTTGTAGTTGGGCCAGTATTGTGACTATTGTATTTTATTCCGATGCAATTTCTATGTTTCATCGTCAATGTGAAGGTTTAAGGGATACAGTAAACCTGAAGTGAGGCATAGGAATCTAAAACTATTCTCACAGGAAAGGCTCAAATCTTAGACAGTAAGAAGAGTCACTCTTTTTGTACTTAAGTCGGCATTGTTCCCATTGTATTTAATTCCGATGCAATTTCTGTGTTTCATAGTCAATGTGAAGACCCAAGGGATATAGTTAACCTGAAGTGAAGCATCGGAACCTAAAACTGGTCTCACAGGAAAGGATCAAAGCATAGACAGTAAGAAGAGTCTGTCTTCTTACGTCGGGATTTCTGCCTTTTGTATTTAATTCCGATGCAATATCTGTGTTTCATCGTCAATGTGAAGATCCACGGGATATAGTTAACCTGAAGTGAACCATCGGAATCTAAAACTGGTCTCACAGGAAAGGCTCAAAACATAGACAGTAAGAAGAGTCAGTCTTCTTGTAGTTACATCGGTATTGCGCATTTTGTATTTAATTCTGATTCAATTTCTGAGTTTCATCGTCAATGTAAAGATCCAAGGGATACATTAAACCTGAAGTGAAGCATCGGAATCTAAAACTGGTCTCACAGGAAAGGCTCAAAGCATAGACAGTAAGAAGAGGCAGTCTTCTTACGTCGACATTTTGCCATTTGTATTTAATTCCGATGCAATTTCTGTGTTTCATAGCCTATGTGAAGATACAAGGGATTTAGTTAACCTGATGAGAAGCATCGGAACATAAAACTGGTCTCACAGGAAAGGCTCGAAGCATAGACAGTAAGAAGATTTAGTCTTCTTACGTCGGGATTTCTGCCTTTTGTATTTAATTCCGATGCAATTGCTATGTTTCATCGTCAATGTGAAAGTGCAAGGGATACATTAAACCTGAAGTGAAGCATCTGAATCTAAAACTGGTCTCACAGGAAAGGCTCAAATCATAGACAGTAAGTTGAGGCAGTCTTCTTACGTTGACATTTTGCCATTTGTATTTAATTCCGATGCAATTTGTGTGTTTCATCGTCAATTTGAAGGTCCAAGAGATAGAGTAAACCTGAAGTGAAGCATCGAAATCTAAAAGTAATCTCACAGGAAGGGCTCTTTCAAAGACAGTGAGAATAGTCATTTTTCTTGTACTCAAGTCGGCATTGTACCTTTAGTATTTAATTCCGATGCAATTTATGTGTTTTATCGTCAATGTGAAGATCCAAGGATTACAGTAAACCTGAAGTGAAGCATCGGAATCTAAAACTGGTCTCACAGGTAAGGCTCCAAGCATAGACAGGAAGAAGAGTCACTCTTCTTGTACTTATGTCGGCATTGTGCAATTTGTATTTAATTCCGATCCAGTTTCTGTGTTTCATCGACAATTTGAAGGCCCAAAGGATACGGTAAACCTGAAGTGAAGCATCGGAAACTAAAACTGGTCTCACAGGAATGGCTCAAAACATAGGCGGTATAGAAGCGTCACTCTTCTTGTACTTAAGTCGGCATTGTGCCTTTTGTATTTAAATCCGATGCAATTTCTGTGCTTCATTGTCAATGTGAATGTCCAAGGGATACAGTAAACCTGAAGTGAATCATAGGAATGCAAAACTTGTCTCACAGGAAAGGCTCAAAGCATAGACAGTAAGAATAGTCAGCCTTCTTACGTCGGCTTTGCGCTATTCGAATCAAATTCCCACGCAATATCTGTGTTTCATCGTCAATGTGAAAGTCCAAGGGATATAGTAAACCGGGATTGAAACATCGAAATCTAAAACTGGTCTCACAGGAAAGGCTCAATGCATAGACAGTAAGAAAAGTCCGTCTTCTTGTACACAAGTCGGCATTGTGCCCTTTGTATTTAATTCCGATGCGATTTGTGTGTTTCATTGCCAATGTGTAGTTCCAAGGGATACAGTAAACCAGAAGTGATTTTCGGAATCTAAGACTGGTCTCACAGGAAAGGCTTGAAGCATAAACAGCAAGAAGTACCAGTTTTCTTGAACTTACGTCGGCATTGTGCCTTTTGTATTTATATCCGATGCAATTTCTATGTTTCATCGTCAATGTGAAGGTCCAAGGGATACAATAAACCTGAAGTGAAGCATAGGAATCTAACACTGGTCTCACAGGAAAGGCTCAAATCATAGACACTAAGAAGATTCCGTCTTCTTGTACTTAATTCGGCATTGTGCCTTATGTATTTAATTCGGATGAAATTTCTGTGTTTCATCGTTAATGTGAAGGCCCAAGGGATACAGTAAACCTGAAGCGAAACATCGGAATCTAATACTGGTCCCACAGGAGAGGCTCAAAATATAGACAGTAAGAAGCGTCACTCTTCATATACTTAACTCGGCTTTATGCCTTTTGTAATTATTTCCGATGCAATTTCTGTGTTTCAACGACAATGTGAAAGTCCACGGGATACAGTAAACCTGAAGTGAAGCATCGGAATCTAAAACTGGTCCCACAGAAAAGTCTTAAACCATAGACAGTAAGAAGGGTCAGTTTTCTTGTACTTACGTCGGCATTGTGCCATTTGTATTTAATTCCGATGCAATTTCTGTCTTTCAAAGTCAATGTGAAGGTCCAAGGGATAGAGTAAACTGAAGTGAAGCATCGGAATCTAAAAGTTGTCTCACAGGAGAGGCTCATACAAAGACAGTAAGAATAGTCAGTTTTCTTGTACTCAAGTCGGCATTGTGCCTTAAGTATTTAATTCCGGTGCAATTTCTGTGATTCATCGTCAATGTGAAGTTCCAAGGGACGCAGTATTCTTGATGTGAAGCATCGGAATCTAAACCTGGACTCACAGGTAAGGCTCAAACATAGACAGTAAGAAGAGTCACTCTTCCGTACTTAAGCTGGCGTTGTGCCTTTTGTATTTAATTCCTATGTAATTTCTGGGTTTGATCGTCAATGTGAGGCTCCAAGTGATGCAGTAAACCAGAATTGATGCATCAGAATCTAAAACTGGTCTCACAGGGAAGGCTTAAATCCATAGATAGTAAGAAGACTCACTCTTCATGTACTTACGTCGGCATTGTGCCTTTTGTATTTAATTCCGATGCATTTTCTGTGTTTCATCGTCAATGTGAAGGTCCAAGGGATACAGTAAACCTTATGTGAAGCATAGTAACCTAAAACTGGTTTCACAGGAAAGGCTCAAATCATAGACAGTAAGGTGAGTCACTCTTCTTATACTTAAGTCCGCATTATGCCTTTTCTATTTATTTCCAATGAAATTTTTGTGTTTCTTCGTCAATGTGAAGGTCCAAGGGATACAGTAAACCTGAAGTCGAGCATCGGAATCTAAAACTGGTCTCACAGGAAAGGCTCAAAACTTAGATAGTAAGGAGAGTCACTCTTCTTGTATTTAAGTCGGCATTGTGCCTTTTTTATTTAATTCCGATGTAATTCCTGTGTTTTGTCGTCAATGTGAAGTTCCAAGTGATGCAGTAAACCAGAAGTGAAGCATCGGAATCTAAACCTGCTCCCACGGGAAAGGCTGAAATCATAGACAGTAAGAAGACTCACTCTTCTTGTACTTACGTCGGCATTGTGCCTTTTGTATTTAATTCCGATGCAATTTCTGTGTTTCATCGTCAATTTGATGGTATAGGGGAAGCAGTAAACCTGAGGTGAAATTCGTAACCTAAAACTAGTCTCACAGTACAGCCTCAATACATAGTCAGTAAGGTGAGTCACTCTTCTTATACTTAAGTCGGCTTTATGCCTTTTGTATTTATTTCCGATGCAATTTCTGAGATTCATCGTCAATGCGAAGATCCAAGGGATACAGTAAACCTGAAGTGTAGCATCGTAATCTAAAATTGGTCCCACAGGGCAGGGAAGACTCGTAGAAAGTAAGCAGAGTCAATCTTCTTGTACTTAGGTCGGCATTCTGCCTTTTGTAATTAATTCCGATTCTATTTCTGTGTTTCATCTGCAATGTGAAGGGCCAAAGGATACAGTAAACCTGAAGTAAAGCATCGGAATCTGAAACTGGTCTCACACGAAAGGCCCAAACCATAGACAGTAAGAAGCGTCACTCTTCTTGTACTTAAGTCGGCATTGTTAATATTGTATTTAATTCCGATGCAATTTCTGTGTTTCATCGTCAATGTGCACGTCCAAGGGATACAGTAAACCTGATGTGAAGCATCGGAATATAAAACTGGTCTCACGAAAAAGGCTCAAATCGTAGACAGTCAGAAGAGTCAGTCTTCTTCTACTTAAGTCGGCATTGTGCCCTTTGTATTTAATTCCGATGCAATTCCTGTGTTTAATCGTCACTGTGAAGGTCCAAGTGATACAGAAAACCTGAAGTGAAGCATCGTAGTCTAAAACTGGTCTCACAGGATAGGCTCAAAACATAGATAGTAAGAAGACTCAGTCTTCTTGTAGTTAAGTCGGTATTGTGACTATTGTATTTAATTCCGATGCAAGTTCTGTGTTTCATCGTCAATGTGAAGGTCCAAGATATACAGTAAACCTGAAGAGAAGCATCGGAATCTAAAACTGGTCTCAAAGGAAACGCACAAAGCATACACAGTGAGAATAGTCAGTCTTCTCACGTGGGCAATGTGACTTTTGTATTTAATTCCGATGCAATTTCTGTGTTTCATCGTCAATGAGAAAGGCCAATGGATTCAGAAAAACCTGAAGTGAAGCATCGGAATCCACAACTTTTCACACAGGAAAGGCTTAAAGCATAGACAGTAAGAAGAGTCAGTTTTCTTGCACTTACGTCGGTATTATGCTTTTTGTATTTAATTCGGATGCGATTTCTGTGTTACTTTGCCAATGTGAAAGTACATGGGATACAGTAAACCTGAAGTGAATCATCCGAATCATTAACTGGTCTCACAGGAGAGGCTAACAGCATAGACAGTAAGAAGAGTCAGTTTTCTTGTACTTACGTCGGTATTATGCCTTTTGTATTTAATTCCGATGCGATAACTGTGGTTCATCGTCAATGTGAAGGTCTAAGGGATACAGTAAACCTGAAGTGAGGCATCGGAATCTAAAGCTGGTCTCACAGGTAAGGCACAAACATAAACAGTAAGGAGAGTCACTCTTCTTGTACTTACGTCGGCATTGTGCCATTTGTATTTAATTCCGATGCAATTTCTGTATTTCATCGTCAATGTGAAGCTCCAAGAGATAAAGCAAACGTCAAGTGAAGCATCGGAATCTAAAACTGGTCTCACTGGAAAGGCTCAAAACACAGAAAGTAAGAAGAGTCTGCCTTGTTGTACTTAAGACAGCATTGTGCCTTTTATATTTAATTCCGATGCAATTTCTGTATTTCATCGTCAATGTGAAGGTCCAAGGGATACAGTAAACCTGAAGTGAAGGAACGGAATCTAAAACTGGTCTCACAGGAAAGGCTCAAAATATAGACAGAAAGAAGAGTCACTCTTCTTATACTTAAGTCAGCATTGTGCCTTTTGTATTTATTTCCGATTCAATTTCTGTGTTTCATCTGCATTGCGAAGGTCCAAAAGATACAGAAAACCTGAAGAGAATAATCGGAATCTAAAACTAGTCTCACATCAAAGGCTCAAAACATACTCAGTAAGAAGCGTCACTTATCTAGTACTCAAGTCGGCATTGTGCCCTTTGTATTTAATTACGATGCAATTTCTGTTTCTCATCGTCAATGAGAAGATCTAAGGGATACAGTAAACCTAAAGTGAAGCATCGTAATTTAAAACTGGCCTCACAGGAAAGGCTCAAAGCTTAGACAGTAAGAAGTGTCAGTCTTCTTGTACTCAAGTCGGCATTGTGCGTTTTGTATATTATTCCGATGCAATTTCTGTGTTTCATCGTCAATGTGAAGTTACAAGGGATACAGTAAAAATGAAGTGAAGCATCGGAATCCAAAACTGGTCTCACAGTAAAGGCCCATAACATAGACACTAAGAAGATTCCGTCTTCTTGTACTTAAGTCGGCATTGTGCCTTTTGTATTTAATTCCGTTGAAACATCTGTGTTTCATCATCAATGTGAATGCCCAAGGGATACAGTTAACCTGAACTGAAGCATCGGAATCTAAAACTGGTCTCATGGGAAAGGCTCAAATTATAGACAGTAAGAAGAGTCACTCTTCTTATACTTAAGTCGGAATTATGCATTTTGTATTTATTTTCGATGCGATTTCTTCGTTTCTTCGTCAATGTGAAGGTCCAAGGGATACAGTAAACCTGAAGTGACGTATCGGAAATGAAAACTGGTCTCACAGGGAAGGCTCAAAATAAAGACAGTACGAAGAGTCAGTCTTCTTGTACTCAAGCCGACATTGTGCCTTTTGCATTTAATTCCGTTGCATTTTCTGTGTTTCATCGTCAATGTGATGGTCCAATTGATACAGTAAACCTGAAGTGAATCATCGGAATCAAAATCTGTCCTCACAGGAAAGGCTCGAAACACAGAAAGTAAGAAGAGTCTGTCTTGTTGTACTTAAATCGGCATTGTGCCTTTTGTATTTAATTCCGATGAAATTTCTGTGTTTCATCGTCAGTGTGAAGGTGCAAGAGATACAGTAAACCTGAAGTGAAGCATCGATATCTAAAAGTGGTCTCACGGGAGATGCTCATACATAGACAGTAAGAACACTCAGTTTTTTTGTACTCAAGTCTGCATTGTGCATTTTGTATTTAATTCCGATGCAATTTCTGGGTTTAATCCTCAATGTGAAGATCCAAGGTTTACGGTAAGCCTGAAGTGAAGCATCGGAATCTAAAACTGGTCTCACTGGAAAGGCTGAAATCATTGACAGTAAGCAGAGACAGACTTCTTACGTCGGCATTGTGCATTTTGTATTTAATACCGATGCGATTTCTGTGTTTAATCGTCAATGTGCTGGTCCAAGGGATACAGTAAACCTGAAGTGAAGCAACGGAATCTAAAACTGGGATCAAAGGAAAGGCTCAAAACATGGACAGTAAGAAGAGTCAGTCTTCTTGTACTTACGTCGGCATTTTGCCTTTTGTATTTAATTCCGATGGAATTTCTGTGTTTCATTGTCAATGTGAAGGTCCAAGGGATACAGTAAATGTGAAGTGAAGCATTGGAATCTAAATCTGGTCTTACAGGAAAGGTTCAAAGCATAGACACTGAGATGAGTATGTCGTCTTATACTTAAGTCGTCATTGTGTCTTTTCTATTTAATTCCGATGCAATTTAAGTGTTTCATCCTTAATGTGAGCGCTTAAGGTATACAGTAAAACTGAAGTGAAGCATCGTATCTAAAACAAGTCTCACAAGAATTGCTCAAAACATAGACAGTAAGAAGAGTCACTCTTCTTGTACTTAAGACAGCATTATGCCTTTTGTATTTATTTCCGTTGCAATATCTGTGTTTCATCGTCAATGTGAAGGTTCAAGGGATGCAGTAAACCTGAAGTGAGGCATTGGAATCTAAACCTGGTCTCACTGGAAAGGCTCAAAACATAGACAGTAAGAAGAGTATGTATTCTTGTACTTAAGTTGGCATTGTGCCTTTTGTATTTTTATTCCGATGCAATATCTTTGCTTCATCGTGCATGTGAAGGTCCAAGAGATACAGTAAACCTGAAGTGAAGCATCGGAATCTAAAACTGCCCTCATAGGAAAGGATTAAAACACAGAAAGTAAGAAGAGTCAGTCTTCTTGTACTTAAGTCGGCATAGTGCTTTTTCTATTTATTTTCGATGCAATTTCCGTGTTTCATCGTCAATGTGAATGTTCAAGGGATACAGTACACCTGAATTGAAGCATCGCAATCTAAAACTGGCCTCCCAGGAAAGGCTCAAAGCATAGACAGTATGAAGAGTCACTCTTCTTCTACTTATGTCGGCATTGTGCCTTTTCTATTTAATTCAGATTCATTTTCAGTGTTTCATCGTCAATGTGATGGTCCAAGGGATACAGTAAACCAGAAGTGAAGCATCGGAATCTAAAACTGGTCTCACAGGAAAGGCTCAAATCACAGACAGTAAGAAGAGTCAGTCCTCTTGTACCTAAGTCGGCATTGTGCCTTTTGTATTTAATTCCGATGCAATTTCTGTGCTTTATCGCCAATGTGAAGGTCCTAGGGATACAGTAAACCTGACGTGAAGCATCGGAACCTGAAACTGGCCTCACAGGAAAGGCTCAAAACGCAGAAAGTAAAAAGACTAATTGTACTTAAGAAGGCATTGTGCTTTTTGTATTTATTTCCGATGCAATTTCTGTGTTTCATCGTCAATGTGAAGGTTCAAGTGACACAGTGAACCTGAATTTAAATATCGGAATCTAAAACTGGTCTCACAGGATCAGCTCAAAGCATAGACAGTATGAAGAGTCACTTTTTATGTACTTATGTCGGCATTGTTCCTTTTCTATTCAATTCCGATGCATTTTCTGTGTTTCATCGTCAATGTGATGGTCCAAGGGATTCAGTAAACCAGAAGTGAAGCATCGGAATCTAAAACTGGTCTCACAGGATAGGCACAAAACATAGACAGTAAGAGGAGTCAGACTTCTTGTACTGAAGTCGGCATTGCGCGTTTTGTATTTAATTCCGATCCAATTTCAATGTTTCATCGTTAATGTGAAGGTGCAAGAGATACAGTAAATCAGAAGTGAAGCATCAGAATCTAAAACTGGACTCACGGGTAAGGCTCAAAACATAGACAGTAACAAGAGTCATTCTTCTTTTACTTATGTCGGCATTGTGCCTTTTGTACTTGATTCCGATGCGATTTCTGTGTTTCATCGTCAATGTGAGGATCCAAAAGATACAGTAAACCTCAAGTGAAGCATCGGAATCTAAAACTGGTCTCACAGGAAAGGCTCAAAGCATAGACACTAAAAAAAGTCAATCTTCTTGTACTTAAGTCGGCATAGTTTACTTTGTATTTGGCTCCGATGCAATTTCTGTGTTTCATCGTCAATGTGAAGGTCCAAGGGATACAGTAAACCTGAAGTGAAGCATCGGAATCTAAAACTGCCCTCACAGGAAAGGCTCAAAACGCAGAATGTAAGAGGAGTCATTGTACTTAAGACGGCATTGTGCTTTTTGTATTTATTTCCGATTCAATTTCTGTGTTTCATCGTCAATGTGTAGGTTCAAGGTATACAGTAAACCTGAACTGAAGCATCGCAATCTAAAACTGGTCTCACAGGAAAGGCTCAGAGCATAGACAGTATGAAGAGTCACTCTCTTTGTACTTATGTCGGTATTGTGCCTTTTCTATTTAATTCCGGTTCAAATCCTTTGATTCATTGTCAATGTGAAGGTCCAAGGGATACAGTTAACCTGAAGTGAAGCATCGGAAAGCAACACTGGTCTCACAGGAAAGGCTCAAAGCATAGACTGTAAGAAGAGTCAGTCTTCTGGTCCTTAAGTCGGCATTGTGCCTTTGGTATTTAATTCCGATGCAATTTCAATGTATCATCGTCGATGTGAAGGTCCAAGGGATACAGAAACCTAAAGTGAAACATCGGAATTGAAATCTGATCTCACAGGAAAGGCTCAAAACATAGACAGTAAGAAGTGTCAGTCTTGTTGTACGTAAGTCGGCATTGTGCTTTTTGTATTTATTTCCGATGCAATTTCTGTGTTTCATCGTCAATGTGAATTCCTAAGGGATACAGTAACCTGAAGTGAAGCATCGGATTCTAAAACTGGTCTCACAGGAAATGCTCAAAGCATAGACAGTAAGAAGAGTCAGTCTTCTTGTACTTGAGACGGCATTGTGCCTATTGTATTTTTATTCCGATGCAATATCTGTGTTTCATCGTCAATGTGAAGGTCCGAGCGATTCAGTAAACCTGAAGTGAAGCATCGGATTGTAAAACTGGTCTGACAGGGAAGGCTGAAAGCATAGACACAAAGAAGAATCCGTCTTCATGTACTTCAGTCGGCATTGTGCGTTTTGTATTATATTCAGATGCAATTTCTGTGTTTCATCGTCAATGTGAAGGTCCAAGGGATACAGTATACCTGAAGTGATGCATCAGAATCCTAAACTGGCCTCACAGCAAAGGCTCATAACACTGAAAGTAAGAGGAGTCAATCTTTTTGTACTTCAGTCGGCATTCTGCCTCTTGTATTTAATTCCGATGCAATTTCTGTGTTTCGTTGTCAATGTGGTGGCGCAACGGTTACTGTAAACCTGAAGTGAAGTATCGGAATCTAAAACCGGTCTCACAGGAAAGGCTCAATGGATAGTCAGTAAGAAGACTCACTCTTCTTGTACTTATGTCTGCATTGTGCCTGTTGTATTTATTTCCAATGCAATTTCTGTGTTTCATCGTCGATGTGAAGGTCCATGGGATACAGTAGATCTGAAGTGAAGCATCGGAATCTAAAACTGGTCTCACAGGAAAGGCTCAAAACATAGACTCTAAGAATAGTCCGTCCTCTTGTACTTAAGTCGGCATTGTGCCTTTTGTATTTAATTCCGATGAAATTTCTGTGTTCCATCGTCAATGTGAAGGCACACGGGATACAGTAAACCTGATGTGAAGCATCGGAATCTAAAACTGGTCTCACAGGAAAGGCTCATAACATAGAGAGTAAAAAGTTTCAGTCTTCTTGTACTGATGTCGGCATTATGCCTTTTGTATTTAATTCCGATGCAATTTCTGTGTTTCATCGTCAATGTGAAGGTGCAAGGGATACAGTACACCTGAAGTGATGCATCAGAATCCTAAACTGGCCTCACAGCAAAGGCTCAAAGCACTGAAAGTAAGAGGAGTCAATCTTTTTGTACTTAACTCGGCATTGTGCCTCTTGTAATTAATTCCGATGCAATTTCTGTGTTTCATCGTCAATGTGAAGGCGCAAGGGATACAGTAAACCTGAAGTGAAGTATCGGAATCTAAAACTGGTTTCACAGGAAAGGCTCAATGCATAGACAGTAACAAGACTCGATCTTCTTGTACTTATGTCGGCATTGAGCCTTTTGTATTTAATTCCAATGCAATTCCTGTGTTTCACCGTCAATCTGAAGGTCCATGGGATACAGTAAACCTGAAGTGAAGCATCGGAATTGAAATCTGATCTCACAGGAAAGACTCAAATCATAGACAGTAAGAAGAGTCAGTCTTCTTGTACTTAATTCGGCATTATGCCTTTTGTATTTATTTGCAATGCAATTTCTGTGTTTCATCGTCAATGTGAAGTTCCAAGGGATACAGTAAACCTGAAGTGAAGCATCGGAATCTAAAACTGGTCTCACAGGAAAGGCTCAAAACATAGACCCAAAGAAAAGTCCGTCCTCTTGTACATAAGTCGGCATTGTGCTTTTTGTATTTATTTCCGATGCAATTTCTGTGTTTCATCGTCAATGTGAAGTTCCAAGGGATACAGTAAATCTGAAGTGAAGCATCGGAATATGCTCTGAGCACTATGGGACTTAACTTCTGAGGTCATCAGGCGCCTAGAACTTTTAACTACTTAAACCTAACTAACCTAAGGACATCACACACATCCATGCCAGAAGCAGGAATCGTGCCTGCGAGCGCAGCGGTCGTGCGGTTCCGGACTGTAGCGCCTAGAACCGCTCTGCCACCACGGCTGGCTGAGAACAAGTGTGAAGTTGCATTGACAGCCGACCACGTCTTCTGGGTGCTATACTTTTTTTTTGTATATTCGGACCTGGTCTGCCTCCATAGCTGAGCAGTGAGCGCAGCTGACTGCTATGTGGGTCCAAAATTGTTCAAATGGCTCTGAGCACTATGGGCTTAACATCTGAGGTCATCAGTCACCTAGAACTTGGAGCTACTTAGACTTAACTAACCTAAGGACATCACATACATCCATGCCCGAGGCAGGAATCGAACCTGCGACCGTAGCAGTTGCCTGGTTCCAGACTAAAGTGCCTAGAGCCGCTCGGCCACCGCGGCCGGTTATGTGGATTCGATCGCTGGTAGTGCCAGGGAATTTTACTTTGGTGGGACGACTGGTACGGGGTGCACTTAGCCTCGTGAGGCCATTTAGGAGCTATTCGATTGATTAATAGCCGTTCCAGGGTTGAGAAAGACGACGACGACCGAGTGAATTGAGTGCTGACCTCTCGCATCTAATCACGTAGTTGATCGTGCCCGCCTTTCTAGGACCAGAGGGCGCAACTGTACATTTACGTAAACCGTAAGATCTGTCGATTTCGTCTCGTGAAGATTGTTAAGAAGTCCTAAGTCCAGTAACAAATCTCCATTATAAATGGGCCGTGTCAGCAGGCAACACACTGCACTGCCTGTTGCCGGGTTCGAACGTGGGATCTCTGTTGGGAACGAGGAAGAGGATGCTGGGATAGTGGGGTGCGAGTCCATGGATGGCTGCTGATGACGGAATAAGAGCATTTATTTATCAGTTGCAAGGTATTGGTTGTGAGCCCCTGGGCGAGGTTTACTTCAGCTCGTAGAATTCTCAGCGGCAACGAATGGGGTACCCCGCTGCGGCGACTGTGGATACACTGGCGTGAATTGGAATCCACAGCCTCGGCGGCGACTCTACAGCTTGCTGGCTCGGACTGTGGCGGCTGGAACCACGCGACATGGGCCTCTCTTGTGATGGCGGCTATTGCTGCGTGGCAGTGGGACTGGTGAGTCTCCTGTCTCAGCAACCATCCCCGACTGCAGCTGTCTGGCGTCGTGTGGTCAAGGTCCTTGGCTCAGGTCCCGGTCGCGGCGTTCGTGGCGGCACCGTTCCAGGACGATGGCGACTGCAGTATCAGAACGCTCCCAAGCGATGACTCCCACGACGGGCGGCTACCTCTAGACGGCGTCCGACAATAATTTCGCCTGCGGGTCACTCTGGCGCCGAAACACGACCACCTGTATTGCGACGGAGACTATTAAGATCACTGTGATGGCAGTGACAACTCTGAACTGGTGGCGGCGGGAAGTGACAAAGGCTCTGCGTGACTCCAGCTCCTGACGAGCTGGCTGCCTGTCCTTAAATACGGTTTCTGACGCTGATGTCTGCGGTTCTTCTACCCCAGTAGGTCGGTGGAATATTACGGTATTACTCGGCTGGCGTAACGGACCTCGATGTTGACACCCTGAGTTGCGGTCATCTGCTTCCTGTGACGCCCTCCGCTGGTCGGTGACACTGAGCTCTCCTTTGTGTTGCTTAACTCGGTGCTCCGCCGACCCACTTACGCCACCCATTACAGCATTATCTTCGCAACAGAATGTAACACACATACAGCTTCTAGCTCCCAATATTCTTTAGTTTCAACTAAATTTATTACCGTAAAACTCCTACCTTTAACTAACTCAATCGCTCTCATCATTCGATTAGTTCGCATTTTACTCATTAAACGGTATTTCGGGGCAGTATAGAATGCCTCCCGGAAGTCAAGCAGTAAGCTCACAAACTGAGCGCTGTTGTCCACTGCTCACTGGCTCTCATGGCCGAACAGAGAGAATTAGCTTCCACATCAATCCTTCCGAAATTCATGTTGATTTTCATTTAATAAATTTTCATCTTACAATTCGTATCAAGTGTCTCTGTGCCCCTCCAGTGAATCAGGTTCACCAATTATCCCTGCGTGTTGAGTTACGTAGCGGATCTGGCGTGTTAACAGGCGACGCTGTAAATGGGAGCAACGGATGTCCAGCGGGTGATCACTCGCAGTGAGCGGGCCACGCGGCTGGCTGGTCTCTATAAAGAGACAGCGCGGCGCCTGTGTTCTCGTAAGGACTGCAGGTCGGTCGCTTTAATTAGCGAGGCACGTGCTGTGGGCGCCATTACTGCTAACAAGCTCTCGAGTAACCCTCCTTCCTACCCCCCTTATCCCCTCCACGCCTCGCCACACCTCCTCCGACCCTCACTTCCTAGTACTGCTCTGCGGCTCGCAGATCCATTCACATGTTAACAGCTGGTGCTGCCATCATCCGTTTTCGCCCAAGCAAGCGCGTGAGCAATTTCTCTTACTTCAGTTTTCCGTAAAAACCACGACTCCCTCTGTGACGGACGCACATACAGACATGCGTAAAAAAAAAGAGACATTTTATTTGAAGAACACTGTGGTGTGTGTCGTGTTGTGGGCGGACAGTGTTCGGCAGATGTAACCTATTTCAAATTGTTGCATCCTTGAGCCCCGATCACCAGATGTACATCTAGCGGTTCTCGGCTAACGCCCCCGGTTACAGGAGTCAAGGATAACACTTATTAATAATTATAATACAAAGTAATATCACCAGTTACAGTTACATTTTCAGCAAGTACACTAAGTCCTTTCATCCATACATGTATTTTCTCATCATTAGACACTTTTCTACATGAATGGGTATACAGAGTAAAAGGCATGTTACTATAAACAAAACCAGGTCGACTTTGGGTCTTTGGATCGATTCCACAGTGTCAGGTCTGAATCCTTCAGAAAGACAGAAGTTAAACCATAGGCTGATATAAAGTTCCTTCCGCGAATCTTACAAATGACGTTTGGAACGAAAGGTAGTCATAAACGTCTTCTGCGTTCCTTATCCTGTTACAGCTACTTTTCTCACTGTGGCGAGATATCAGAAAACCTCACTCGACAAGACAGCCATAATATTCTTCATACGACCTTATTCTCTCAATTTTCTGTAGCCAATGACGGCATTCTGAATTCCGTTACCGCTTACAACTACTGTGACAGATTATCACATCACACATTGTGCAATTAAAGTCGAACCTTGGACGAAAACCATGTTGTCGGTACACGGAGCGTGACGCTTCGGAACTAATGGAAACGGCCGTGGATGATATTTTCAGATGCTGTGATGAAATTTATTGTACTGTGGGTGGGGACACAAGAGAATCGCAAAAAAAATCAGATGATATGAGGAGGTCGAACAAGTAGTAACAGCTTCTATCACTGGTGGAATAACAAATTACTTATGACCACTGGCAAAAAGTGGAGGAAACCTTTCGGCAAGTCCATCAAGCACAGTTGAAGTTACTTAGTTACATGTTCCGTAGATCATTACACCGATTCTTTTAGTGAAATGATGTGGAACTAAACGATTTACGGTATAAGTATACATGATTAGTGTTAACATTAAGGAACACAATATTCTTTTAGTCCTATCAATGCAATTACACTTAAAAACAGCTTTTTAACTGGATACAGTGTTTTAAATAGAAAATCTACAACGGAATTGAAGGTGTTGTGCAGGGAAAATGATTTTAATCTAGATTTGAAACTTGCTTTGCTACCTGTCAGACATTTTATGGTATCGGTAAATATCAACAGTCTTTCTTGTAGCATATTGAACTCCTATTTGAGCCACTGACAGCTTTAATAATCGCTAAGACAGGTCTTTTTTCATTCAGTGTTGTAGATATAGACGTCAATATTCTTCCCAAATTGTGATGGATTACTTATGACGAATTTCATTAGCGAATACATGTATTGTGACGATGCAGTTAAAATACCTAGCTTCTTGAAGCTTTTCGTACACGACGTCCGTGGGTGAACGCCACACACTTATGTTACTGCTCGCTTTTGTGCAATCTATACTCTCTTTCTAAGTGACCTCAGGAAATTATTCCACAAGACGTTATTAAATTGAAATATGCAAAATATGTCTGGTTAACTCGTTTGTTCCCGAGATTAACAATTATATGAAGTGCAAAAGCACCTGAACTTATTTGTTCGACAAGCTCAGTAATATGATACTTTCAGTTCAAGTTTTCAACAACATGTACACCAGACCTACTGACTCATGCTGCAACAATTATTGGTACACCTCTATTTGTTGAACAGAACCGAATAGAGCTCGTTTTCTTTTCTTATAAATTTTGTGTGTGTCCTTTTTCTGAAAAAAATATCATTTCTAGGAAAACATTATTTACATTCCCTTCTGCTGCGTTCTCTCTAAACGGGCTCTATGATAATACTAGTATCGTCTGCAAAAGTACCCTTTCTGCTTGTTGAATGTAAACTGCAAGGTAATTCATGTACGTATAAGAGGAATAGGAGTGGACACAAAATTGAACACTGCTCGGCTCCATTTGGTTTCTCCACAGTCACTACAGTTTTCTATCCCTCTAATATTGTTTCAATTCTTGCATTCTGCTAATTATGATACAAACCAGCTGTGCATAATACCATCAATTCTATAAAATTTTAGTTTCTCTAACATAGGAGAGTAAAATGACCTAAATAATCAAACGCCTTGGAAAAATCACGTGCATAAATAGCATTCTCAGTCGAGTGAACCTCCTGCAATCAAAAATGTGATGTGCTATGCAAATTGTTCTTACTTAACTGTGAGACTAATTTTCAGTACATTTCTTTTTTAAATATTCTGGAAAAAGATGACTGTAAGGAAACTGAACGATAATTGTTTAAATTTTTCGGTCACCTTTCTTATGAAGTGGTTTAACAATTGCATATTTCAACGTTTCAACACCTCAAAATTCATGTGGCAGTCATGCATTACATATGTGACTAGGGACATTATTACTAAAATGGACCATCTTTTCAGGACTCTGCTTGAAATTCTGTCAACACCAAACGAAAATTTTTATAAGGCTGATAATGTCAGTGAAGTATATCGGTGTTACATGTAGTTGCTTAAGATTTCGTGGAACGAGTTTCTTATACATCCTCGTTTTCTTCAACTGAACCATTCAATTTATATTTTCTGCTACATTTACAAAGTGATTGTGAAAAGTAGCCGCAACTTTTGAATTATCAATAACATTGTCATTTGGTTTAATTTTTATGGTTTCTTGGACAGTGACTACTACCTTGCTTCCTGTTTTAATTTTATTACCAGGATTACTTATTTTTGTCGGGACATAAAAACTTCTTTAAAATACTACTTACTTTTGTAGTATTCTGGTAATGTCGGATATTGGCTTACTCTGCCATGCACATAAATTTCCCTCTTCCTCTTACATGAGATTTTAATTCCCTTAGTTATCCATGACATACGTTTTTCCACTGTCTATTCTGGATAACTCTTTGGGAAAGCAACTTTCAAATATTGACATGAATTTACTATACAATAAATTAAATTTGACGTCAGCATATCTTTATACATATACCTCGTCCCATACCACCTCTTTCAACTTACTCTTACAACACTGTATCGTGTTCTCGTTATGAACACTAAGTACATTGTATGAACCTGCCTCAGGGCTGCATTGTGTCATATTTTTTATTTCCATTAAGTGTGGATAATGATTAGACAGTCCATTAACAATTGGGTACACATTAATTGTTTCAGCCTGAGCACTGTCTGAAAAACGTTTACAACCAGCGACCTTCTATAGTACTGCACAACAGTTGGAAAACTGACAACTGAAATTAAATTTAAAGACCCAAATAATGATTCCAGTCCATTTTTCCTGTCCTTTTCTTTAATCTAAGTTGAAATCTCCACACACTAATAACTGTTTCCTTTTGTCTGACAGGAAGTTGACTAATGCATCAAGACTTCTCATAAATAGCTGAAAATTTTTCAGAGGGCATTTGTAGGCCGTTACAGTAATCAGAGGAGTATTGTGCAATATCAGCTAACAAGCACGTACTTCTAGTGCTGATCAATGCTAAAACTATTTATTCAGTGTATTTTACTTTTACGTATGTAGCAACATCTCCTTTTCCATGTTAAATCTAAATGAAAATGATGCTAGTCCCTGGTATTTAACTTTCCAACCCTATGGTTTCGTTGGTTATGTGATGTTCGAGGAGGTACAGAACATCTATATCTCCAGGATTTTCCACATATTACAGCTGTACAAGAACTCATACCATATTGTTTTTCAGTGTTCTGATGAAATAAATTAATTTCATTTTTCTTGGAACTGTTACATATATTGTAGTCCTGTTATGATCTAATGTCTTTCAACCTCTCTGAATGTAGCTTGGCACTAACCTAAAAAAATGTTCCTCCCCCCCACCCCCCAAACCAGGTGCAGGCCATTGTGTATCCCTATCTGACGAATGTGGCAACAAGCATGACACAAACAGGAGACCTCTTTGTTACCACTGTGTTAACCCAAGTCTGGGAAAGGCGCAGGAAACATCCAGAAACCCACACAAATGTATGCAGCTGCTGCTCCTATTTGCTTCTTTTCACCTTTATTGCTATACTATAAGTTGCAAACCAGTCTATTTCCTATTCCTTCTACCATAAGTACCATATCGTCTTCATCAAAATCTCTGCACAAGATGCCTATATTCTCTGTCACCTGTCTGAGCCTGTCACCTAGCTTCTCCTGTTGAAATTGGTCTACACGTCTCCTGTGACTGCTACCTAGCAGTAAGACTGTTCTGCCTACTTGATTTTTCCACTGATCTAGACTTAAACTCGTTAGTACGGGTCTGCTGGATCTACTTAGCTCAGAAACTAGTTGCGGCTCTTCTCCTACTTCAGGTAGCAAGTCAAACTGATTACTAACCGTATTTTAAATGTTATTTTCCGGGGTTTTCTTCTTTTGCCTATTACTTGTCACTTCCTTCCCACCTCCCATTGTCCCTCTCCTTCTCCAACCTATCTTCATTCAAAATATGCTATTTCCATTCCTGCCTGAAGGGCACAAATCTTTCTTAGCTGTTCCACGATTTTCTCTAGCCAACTACACTAAAGCTCCATGGAAGCGCATCATCTGACACTTTATTGGCTACCCCGCTGAATTCATCCCAAAGAAGCACCAACCGACAATCCTGACATGTATACTACTACCTGTATCTACATCGACATAATTACTCTGCAATTCACAATTAAGTGCCTGGCAGAGGGTTCATCGAAGCACCTGTAAGCTCCTTCTCTATCGTTCCGCTCACGAACAGGGCTCGCGAATTACATCGGTGCGAGCTCTGATTTCTCTTATTTTACTATGATGATCATTTCTCCCTATATAGGTAGGCGCCAAAAAGTATTTTCACACCCACAGCAAAATACTGGTGATTACAGTTTCATGACAAGGTACTGCAGCGCCGAAGAATGCCTTTGTTTGAATGACTGCCAATTCGTGTGCTATATCCGTCGCACTCTCTCCTCTTTTTCGCGATAATACAAAAGGAGCAACCCTTCTCTGATCTTTTTCGACGGCCTCCATCAATCCAATCTTATGTGGATGCAACACCGCACAGTAATACTCCAGAAGAGGGCGGACAAGCGTAGTGTAAGCAGTCTCTTTAGTACGCCTGTTACATTTTCTAAGTGTTCTGCCTGTGAATCGTAGTCTCTGGTTTGATTTCCCGACAAAAATATCAATGTGAACGTTCCAGTGTAAATTATTCGTAACTGTAATCTCTAAGTATTTAGTTGAATTTACAGTCATTAGATTTTGTAAGTTGTCCTTTAATTGAAATTTAGCGACTCTTTTTAGTGCTTATGTGGATGATTTCACATTTTCCATTTTTTCAAGTGAATTTCCTCTTTTTGCACCATACTGAAATCTTGTCTTAATCATCTTGCAACTCATTTTGATCATGTCATGACTTTACATGATGGTAACTGACAGCATCACCCGTAGCAATCTAAGAGGACTGTACAGACTGCCTCCTAAGTCGTTTACGTAGATCAGGAATAACAGTGGGCCTATAACACTTCCTTCGGTAACGCCAGATATTAGTTCTGTTTTATTCAATGACTTTCCATCAGTTATTACGAACTGCGGCCTTTGTGACCAGAAATTTCGAATCCTGTTACACAGTTAACACGATACTCCATTGGCACGCAATAGCAGTCGCCTGTGAGGAAAGCTGTCAAAAGCCTTCTGTAAATCTGAAAATATTTTATGTCCCTTGTCACAGCAATATTACTTCGTGAGAATAAAGAGCTAGTTGTGTTTCACAAGGACGATATTTTCTGAATCCTTGTTGGCTATTTGTCAATAAAACGTTTTCTTTGGCGTGATTTATTATGCTGCAAAATTCTACTCCAAGCCGACGTTAAGCATATCAATAAATGGTTCAAATGGCTCTGAGCACTATGAGACATAATTTCTAAGGTCATCAGTCGCCTAGAACTTAGAACTAATTAAACCTAACTAACCTAAGGACATCACACACATCCATGCCCGAAGCAGGATTCGAACCTGTGACCGTAGCGGTCGCGCGGTTCCAGACTGTAGCGCCTAGAACCGCTTGACCACCCCGGCCGGCGTTAATAATATGGGCCTGTAATTCAGCGGATCACTCCTATTCACTTTCGTGGGTCTTGGTGTGACTAATGCACCTTGCCAGTCTTTGGGTATGGATCTCTACAAGCGAGCGATTATATATGATCGCTAAGTATGGAGCTATTGTATCAGCATTTACTGAAAGGAACCTGATTGGTATACAATGTAGACCGGAAGCCCTGCCTCTCTTGTTTTAAGCGGTTTCGCTACACCTAGGAGACCTACTCCTAAGGTACTCATATTTGCAGTTGTTCTTGATTCGAATTCCGGAGTATTTACTTCGTCTTCTTTGGTGAAAGAATTTTCAAAAATTTTGGAATGTGTTGCAACGTTACTTTCGCGTTCTTGTCAATACGGTACCAGAACGTTTAAGTTCTACCACTGTGAAGACGGAAGATCCGCGATTCGGAAAGTCACAACTGTGTAGTAAGTAGCGGCAGGAACACCACCACAAAACCACGTAGCACTAACACTTCAAACCATGCCAGAGACAGCAAAGTAACTAAATGGAGTAATATGTGTATGGTGTAGTACCCAATGGACTGCACAAAGCGGAGAAAAAGGTGGTACCAAGTGTCTTTGTAATGGGAAGTGGACTGCGCTGCACAGTATAATGTAATTTACTTCCAAATCCAATTACATTATATTGCGCAGTGCAGTCCCCTTCCCATTACAGTATGTGAATTCCTAAGTGAGCAAACTGTTGAGGTCATCGCTCCCTAGACTTACACTCCGCTTAAACAAACTTAAACTGACGTATATATTCATGCCCGAGGGAGGACTCCAACCTCCGGCGGGAGAGCAGCACAATCCGTGACTTGGCGCCTCGAACCGCGCGACCACTCCGCGTGGCTGCAAGAATTTTGGAAAACCGTGTTTAGTAATATTGTTTTAGTGGCGCTGCCAGCAATGTCACGTGCAGTGAAGGTATTGATCGCATCTTGCCTCTCGTTTACTTCACATACGACCAGAATCTTTTGAGTTTTTTTCAGATTTGGAGCCAGAGTTTGGTTTTGGAAACTATTAAAAGCATCTCACATTGAAGTTCGCGCTAAATTTAGGGGTTCTGTAAGACTCCGCCAATCTCGGGGATTTTTTGTTGTGCATAAATCAGTGTAAATGTTCTGCGTGAAGTTTGGCTATATATTTGTGACGAATGTGTTTGAATGTACCTTTTAAATTGTATCATATCAAATACTGTAGGCTGGCTGATAAAAAAATTAATATCAGCTTCGATACAAAGTGCCTAAATCTACATTTAAGTGTTACAAAAACGCCTGGGGCCTTTACAACGCCTGCCAGGCGGACCACACAATATGTCTCGTCACGACAAGTGTCTTTCCACATCCACCCTAACTGGCTCCACCTTTCGCCGGGAGCCACGCCTCACTCAACAGCCAAATGAACATTTGCAATGTCTGGCATCAGGCGTCACGGAGGGTGAGTGCGTGCCAGAGGAGGTGGGGCACTGCGGCCGCGCAGCGCTCTGCTCGCACGTGTCGCCAACAGTGTGGCGAATTCACTTTTCTTCGAACTAATTCAGGCTTCTTTTTAATAGGATTTAGTTGGCAAATGAGTGATTCAACTGGGGTTCGGAAGTATGGCTTTATCGCAATCGTTTCCCTTCTTTTCTACTTTTCTCCCCCTTGACAACAGCAAAGCATTAAAACCCATGTCTATTATAGGAAAATTATTTGAATTGAATTAAGATTTCAAAACTCGCTTCAGTATTCCATGAAAAGGCATTATTGGACGGGATTACAAAGCACAACAAAGCAGTCTAAAGCTTTACTGGGGCGTGAGCTGGGCCCTACAGCGAACACATACACAAGGCGGAAAACAAGACGAAAAATTAACAGCTAAGAGCGTTACTGGAAACGCTGTGGCAGCATAGCATAGCATGGCAACTTCACAATAATGAAGGAAACTCTTCTAACAATGGAAGCTCCCCATCGTGTTATCCCCACTCGATAGCCCGACAAAAGCTGAACACAGATCCATCATGCAAATAGGAAGAAGGTGTATTGAACTGTGGAAAAAAATAGCGAAATAGAAACAGTGAACGATGCCAGATTAACATGTGATACATCCAGCATCTTTGAACAACGTGTCGTCGTTGATATCTGGCCACGGTTGTCCAAAACGGTGTTCGACCACAAAAAGGGAGATCCGGCTTCAAATCTCCATAGTACCTAACTTTTTTCGTAATAGTACGAACTGTCTGTCCTGTCACTGACGTGACCGTTCGCTTTATTCAAATTTGTGTCTTTACCGTGGCGTAACATCCGGTTGTAACAGCAACGTGAAAGGAAGTGACTCCAGACGTACGTACGTCCTATTCGTTCTATGCAAGTACCATATACTATGCCTCCTGCGTTCCGTTTGGTAAGTTTTGACTCTCGCATTCCTTTGTTGTAACGTTGTTCACACCCGTTTATTTGTTGTTTTCATTTCTGTGAGAGTTCTATGAGGCATTTCGCCTGTTCTCGCTATTAATCACATTTACTTGCGACGGTAATATAAACTTACCACATGACTGATATTCTGTAACGAATGTACAGTACGACATTTGCCAAGACTTCAGAAGCAGAACAGACACGTCAGTGACCGAACGTACGGTTCATGAATTTCTGAAAAAGAAATTGGGCCCGACTGAGGTTTGAACAGGGTCGCAGGTTTGCAGGTTTTCAGTCGAACACCGTCACCTCAGAACCACGACGCCCTCGTCCTCGGAAGTCACTTGATGTAGGACATCTTGCGATTGAACCGTTCACTGTTTCCATTTTGCTTCTTTTATGTCTGCCAGGAGTGGCAAACATGAGTTGGTATTGGTAGCAAGACGTGACCGGGGTGTGACGCAAGATCTGATGGCCGAGAAGAGATTAGTCTCACAGTAAGGCGCCAGCGATCAGGAAGATTACTTATCTTTATTCACCGCACTGAAGTAGGCACCGTCTATTGCTCTCATAGCAAGTTGCTACGTAATTAAGTTCACAATACAATTCACAAATCCACAGTGCAATTCAAATCGTAACTAAGTTCTAAGCCCAAGGTTGTCATGTAAGATCTATACAATAACACTTCGATATGAACACAGCTAGCGAGCGAGAGCGCGTGGCCGTGGCGTCTTTTTTTTTTTTTTTTTTCTTTATTGTGATTTCATTCCCCTGCCCCATGCGGGCAGGGGAGGGCTGTCAGCAGCACAATCCGCCGCTCTTCAGCCGACTGACATGACAACTAAAACAAGAATAAAATAATACATACATAAGGAGGTAAAACAGGGGAACATAAAACAGAGTAAGGGGAGAAAATGGAGGTAAAAATACACTGACATGTAGACGTTCATTGGGGACAGTTAAAAAAGTCACCAGAAAGTTAAAAAACGCAGTTGGCGATTCTTAAAACACAGAGAAGACACTGGATGCGCATGCACAGGTTAAAAGTTGGCCACAGTATTAAAAACACTCCGAAACAACACACTTAAAACCCACTTGGAGCACACACGACGAAGAATAAAACTACCAGGTGGGACCTGCCGACGGAAAGGTCAGAGAGGATGGAAAAGGAGGGGAGAGCATGGGGCAGCTGGGGAAGCGGCGGGATGAAGAGAGGAGGGGCGCCCTGGCGTCGGCTCTGCGCTCCCTTTATATCTCGTGGCCACAGAGGGAGCTGCAGGCAACAACTGTTGAATGGCGCGGCGCCTTCAGCCGAAGATAACGCCACGAGCCTCCGGCGGCCGCGACGTGAAGCTAAAGCCGACGGCACACGGACCGTGCTGTCGAACGTTAATGTTGAGCGTGCCAAGTTCAGCGTGCTGCTGAACGCTCAGGAACGATGCGACTTGTGCACACGGTACGTGGGCCCCAACGTGGTACACGCGATCGCAACGCACTCCAGCGGCAGTTGAGGGTTGAGGGATGTTTCTAGTTCGTAAATCACACTGTTTACTCAACGGGCGAGAGTCAAATTCCCACATTAGCTCTATTAAAACGCACATTTCCTCCATCGTCCACGAAAAGGAAAGTACCATGTCCAATCAGTAAGGACACAGGCTTATAAGAGTTCCATTACAAACAGTGCGGTACAAATTTGGAATACTTCTCCACATAAGATAAACATTATTTCATCATTGCCACATTTTAGTAGAACCCCAAGATCAGTTTTACTTGATCACTGTTCCTATCCAGTAGCAGAATCTTTGCAACATGTGAATTACGAAGCGTAAATGAAAAAGGAGCAAAATATCTTTATACAAGTAGCGCAAGCTGTCCTGTAAATTAAGCAAATCGAACAAAGTCACCTCTCAAAAAAGGTGAACTTATATTTACATAACATCAAATATTGTAGCATATGCTTACATTAAACTAATAATAAAGTATCAGAACCTAATGAAAACGCGAATGTTAGGAAAAAAATTTGGGGTATTTCGACGCGAACCACCGCCCCAATCAAGAAATCATCAGTTTTTTTTTTTTTTAGTCTCATTTTGTTCGTTTCCGTTCGTTGTATCTGCACGGTGCGGACGTCGCAAGACACCCGTTTCAGTTCGTTGTTGATCGATTAAATCAGTTTTTTTAATTACAGAGGGCAGCTTACCATCTGACCGAACACTCTGAGATACCGTGCTGGCTTTTTTTTTATCTCATTTTGTTCTATATTGTTCGTTGAATTTGTTCGGGGCAGATCTCCGAGGACACCCGTTTAGGTTCTTTGTTGATACATTCACTCAGTTTTTTTGTTACAGAGGGTAGCTAACCCTCTGACCGAACACGCTTAGCTACCGTGCCGGCATCAGTGGACAGTGACGCTACTCATTACGCTAAGCCAACAACCCACGGGTGATACCTAATCATATTATGTAACCCTTGCTTAAAGACTTAATCGTAGCTCATTATGTTGCTAATTGAAATTTAATTATAGGAAATTGTACCAAAAACAATGTGTTTTGGGTGGATCTTCAGTATGTCGCTGCCTTCAAGTAGCCTACTCTCATAATACGCAAGTTACAATAATTCTTTTGCCACGAATATGATGTTTCTCATTATTTTATTGGAACGAGTCACACAGTTAACAACGGGTTTTCCTTACAAAAAGGTACAGCCAAACTTTCAGGTATCATTCCTCACACACAAATAAAGAAAAGATGTTATGTGGACATGTGTCCTGAAACGCTTAATTTGCATGTTAGAGCTCATTTTAGTCTTGTCAGTATGTACTGTACTTCCTCGATTCACCGCCATTATTTCATACTGGATACTCTATCTGTGTTGCTAGAACATGTGCCTTACAAGTACGTCACAACGTATGGCTCATGCACGATGGAGCTCCTGCACATTTCAGTCGAAGTGTTTGTCCGCTTCTCAACAACAGATTCGGTGACCGATGGATTGGTAGGGGCGGACCAATTCCATGGCCTCCACGCTCACCTGACCTCAACCCTCTTGAGTTTCATTTATAAGGGCATTTGAAAGCTCTTGTCTACGCAACCCCGGTACGAAATGTAGAGACTCTTCGTGCTCGTATTGTTGACGGCTGTGATACAATACGCCATTCTCCAGGGCTGCATCAGGGCATCAGGGATTCCATGCAATGGAGTGTGGATGCTTGTATCCTCGCTACCGGAGGACATTTTGAACATTTCCTGTAACAAAGTGTTTGAAATCACGCTGTTACGTTCTGTTGCTGTGTGTTTCCATTCTATGATTAATGTGATTTGAAGAGAAGTAATAAAATGAGCTCTAACATTGAAAGTAAGCGTTTCCGTACACATGTCCACATAACATATTTTCTTTCTTTGTGTGTGAGGAATGTTTCCTGAAAGTTTGGCCGTACCTTTTTGTAACACCCTGTATACATATAAGCTTGAAATGAATGCCAATATGGCGCCTCACAACTCTGTACTGAAGGGAGACGGCGTGCGTGTGACGTACTTGGCGTTCTCCCATCTCATTGGTCAACGCTCAGACGCACGGTCAGAATATCTGACATGCCAGATACTGCTCTGCACGTTCGGAAAGACTCCCGAACGTGCTATCCCACGCTGTGACGCCAGAAAGTCGGCACGCTCGACGCTCAACGTTCCGATGCACGGTCCGTGTGCCGGCGGCCCGACCACGGCGCATGCGCGGCCGGGCTGAGCGACGGCAGGGGGCGCGTGACTCGGTTAGGTGAGCGGACACAGCGCTTACGATATTATTTATTCTACTAACTGTTACAGAGAGCATAACTAATTTTCTGTATCACCAGCAAATGCACTAAACAATTGTTACTAGTCCTCACCGTATTTCGACTAGTAATTTCATTCTTCGTTAAGTAACAGAGAGATAATGACGCTGTGGCTATCTTTAATTACTTTTCCATTTAAATATAGATCGAAAAATTTTCTACTATTTTTCCAAATCTGAAATATTACACAGTCTTTATTTTTTTCTTTGAAAACAGTGCAGAGTTTCAACAACTGTACAGTACAAATATTTTTTATTTATCACCTTCTAATCTCTACTGAAGCTCTACCGCTTTCTGATTAGTAAACGGCACTAACTTTTAACTTTTTATGTTTCAGCACATAGCAGTATCCTACATTAGCGATAGATAGTATCTATCGATTCTTCGTTTTGATACATTTCTGGAAGCCACACACCTCAGTTGTTTAAACGAAGTAAAAACATTTAATTTTTCGGGAAATGCACATACATACTGAATGGCAGAGAACTGCATGAAAATATCACACTTAGAGATCGCTTCTAGGGATGATTCGATAAAATTACATTCGCTAATCCCACATCAATTCAGCGCACCTAACTTTGAAAGCATGATTAGACACGCATGGTTCGCATCGAAATTAGCGGATGAAAGAGAACTCTTTTTGAATGCAAAAGAATTGCGTTTCCCGGTATCGCTCATGAAGAAACCGTGCGCCTGCATTAAATGCTTTCATAAAATGCCCGTGGTGCTGCGAAAATTTGTGCTTCGGTTGTTTCTATGATAAGTATCACGCATAATATTGTTCTGGCACTTCAAGCAATGTGAAAAAAAAAGGAGACAGGAATAGAAGGTTGAACCGATAGAGATACTCAAAGTACCCTCTCCGCCACACACCGTCAGGTGCCTTGCGGAGTATGGATGTAGAGATGTAGAGTATTATTGCCAGAGTAGAACCTAACTGAAAATATAGCAGAGACAGAGCGTGTCTGGATCGTAAACACTCATGTCTAATATACACACTGCTCAGTGTGCGATGACCGAGACGTGTGCTAAAAAAAATGGTTCAAATGGCTCTGAGCACTATGGGACTTAACATCTGAGGTCATCAGTCCCATAGAACTATTTAAACCTAACTAACCTAAGGACATCACACACATCCATGCCCGAGGCAGGATTCGAAACTGCGACCGTAGCAGCAGCGCGGTTCCAGACTGAAGCGCCTAGAACCGCTCGGCCACCGACGTTTGCTAGATCTCCCCAGGAACCGCCAGCACTGGTGCTTAAGCTGGCACACTGGAGTTGTGATGCTCGTCCACATACGTAGACTGACAACTGGTATCTCTAGAGCGACATTTCGTATAGTCGGTTGCCATTTTCTTCCTTCAAAGTGCCCCTCTCGTTCCCAAAATGATAAAATTACGTACCTCGTCTGTCTCACTCTCCACCTCACGTACGTATCATACAAACACATTGAGGTGACAGAAGTCATGTTAATTGAATCTGGAGGAAGGAGAAAGGCTGCAGTTATGTGGAATCAGCGGTGACGAGTGAAACTGTGCTCCGGATTGGTATTCGAACCCGCGACCTGCTGCTTACTGAGCTGTTGCGTTAACCGCTGTGCTACCCGCAGTGTTATCGCAATTGCACGAACTAACTTTGCACGCCTCTCTGTGGGTCCACACTGCCACCGAGCACCGCCTATCCGCAGTCCCCACCCAAGTTCCCCATGCTCGCTACTTTGAGATTTCCGCAGGAGGCCGAACGTAACTGTGCATCCACGCTGACGGTGGTGGATTCATGGCCCGTCGAGGCGAACCAGTTATGTACGAATGAGTGGTGTCGCTTATTTCGGACGCATTCGAAAGAACAAACACCATGCATTCATCTATGAAAGACGTGGGATAGCGATATGTACGTATACAGATGGCGGCAGTATCGCGTACACAAGGCATGAGAGGGCAGCACCTTGGTGGAGCTGTCATTTGCACTCAGATGCTTCGTGTGAAAAGATTTCCGACTTATTATGGCCGCACGACGGGAGTTAACAGAACTTCAACACGAGATGGTAGTTTGAGATAGACGCATGAGGCGTACTATTTCGAAAATCGTTAAGGAATTCAACTATTCGAGACCCACAGTATCAAGAGTGTGCAGAGAATACCATATTCCAGGCATTCGATTCCACCCCGGACAACACACTGGCCGACGGCTTTCGATTGACGACATCGCCTGCATCACCTCTCCTGGGCTCGTGACCATAGCGGTTGGACCCATGACGACTGGAAAACCGTCGCCTGGATAGAGTAGTAACGATTTCAGTTGGTAATAATTGATGGTAAGGTTCGAGTATGGCGCAGATCCCAGGAAGCTATGGATCCAAGTTTTCAACAAAGGTGGTGCACCCACAATGGTGTGGGTCGTGTTTACAGGGATCAGTGACTGGAAACGGTTATGTTCGGCTACTCGGAGAGCATTTTCAGCTGTTCACGAACTTCATGTTGCCAACAACGACGAAATTTTCATAGGTAACAATGCGCCATATCACTGGCAGAACAGGGTGTTGAAGAACTTTCTGGAGAGTACGATCGAATGGATTGACCATCCAGATCGTCCTACGAGATTCCCATGAAACATTTATGGTACATAATCGAGAGGTCAGTTTGGGCACAAAACCCAGCACCGCAAGACTTTCGCAATTATGAACGGCTAAAGCGGCAGCATGGTAAAATATTTCTGCAGGGGACTTCTAACGACTTGTTGAGTCCATGACCCGTCGTGTTGTTGCACTAAGCCGGGCAAGAGGAGGTCCGACGCGACCTTAGGAGGTATCCCATGGCTTTTGTCACCTCGGTGTAACTTAGCTTCTTTCTCTGCTTGATTTCTAATGTCAATTTGTGGATCCTCAGTCCACTTGGATACTACAATTTCATCAAATATATGTCGTCCTCCTTGGTTGTAATCCTGTAAAATTGACCAAGATATTACATACGAGCAGGGATGAGCATCTGATGTATTCCCAAGTACCACTGTTACATCACAAGATTCTTTTATTTAAATGACTTCATACCATCCTTTGCCGTTTTTAAATATATATACTACCGTACAGTTTCATCCTAGTTGCACATTAGGGATACGTATCTGTGGACGAGAAACAAAGGCCGGCCGCTGTGGCGAGCGGTTCTAGGCGCTTCAGTCTGGAACCGCGCTGCTGCTACGGTCGCAGGTTGGAATCCTGCCTCGGGCATGGATGTGTGTGATGTCCTTAGGTTACTTAGGTTTAAATAGTTCTAAGTTCTAGGGGACTGATGACCATAGCAGTTAAGTCCCATAGTGCTCAGAGCCATTAGAACCATAGTTCGGAGATAGTGGTGCTGTGTAGAGGGGAAGTATGTTTTACGAAATTTTATTGTGTTTCCTTGTAATTTGAATGGTATGAGTGTCAGCAGATGTAACGTAAAACGATAGCGCATGTGGACTCGGAAAACTTCCTCCACGCTGTACAAATATCCGGATGTGGTAGATAAACAGTATGGTTCACACACTCGTTTCCTATTTTTTCTTCAATACGGTTAACGAAAATGTCTGCTATGGTTCCTTGTATACAGGGGCCTAAAAGAGTCCGCCTTTTTGCAGATAAATTTTAGTCTTAAAAGGAAAAGACTTTTATTTGAGAACGAGTTTCAGACGTTTAATGAGTTCGACAATTTCGTGCTGAGATAGTCCTTTTTCTTCAGAAAAGTTTGCTTTCGTGCCCTCGACGCCCTCATTGACAGGTACATTCACATAACGGTTTTTAATGTCTACATATAGAAGCCGAGCACTATCAGCAGTCGGCTTATCCTGTTTCTTAAAAAATTTGTATTAAAAAGAACGGTCTTGCTATGGGCTACAAACGGAACAGCGAAAATTAAGAAAATATCGCCTCGTAGTTCCAATACCGCGATTGTGTCCCATTGGCTGACGGCCTAAAACGGCCTCAAAGGAACCTGTTGTGACTAATCAGAGCTGGTTGTAGTACGATGGCGTGCGGAAAAGTTATGGTTCTGAATTTTTGTATCTACATCTACATCTACATTGATACTCCGCAAGCCACCCAACGGTGTGTGGCGGAGGGCACTTTACGTGCCACTGTCATTACCTCCCTTTCCTGTTCCAGTCGCGTATGGTTCGCGGGAAGAACGACTGTCTGAAAGCCTCCGTGCGCGCTCTAATCTCTCTAATTTTACATTCGTGATCTCCTCGGGAAGTATAAGTAGGGGGAAGCAATATATTCGATACCTCATCCAGAAACGCACCCTCTCGAAACCTGGCGAGCAAGCTACACCGCGATGCAGAGCGCCTCTCTTGCAGAGTCTGCCACTTGAGTTTATTAAACATCTCCGTAACGCTATCACGGTTACCAAATAACCCAGTGACGAAACGCGCCGCTCTTCTTTGGATCTTCTCTATCTCCTCCGTCAACCCGACCTGGTACGGATCCCACACTGATGAGCAATACTCAAGTATAGGTCGAACGAGTGTTTTGTAAGCCACCTCCTTTGTTGATGGACTACATTTTCTAAGCACTCTCCCAATGAATCTCAACCTGGTACCCGCCTTACCAACAATTAATTTTATATGATCATTCCACTTCAAATCGTTCCGTACGCATACTCCCAGATATTTTACAGAAGTAACTGCTACCAGTGTTTGTTCCGCTATCATATAATCATACAATAAAGGATCCTTCTTTCTATGTATTCGCAATACATTACATTTGTCTATGTTAAGGGTCAGTTGCCACTCCCTGCACCAAGTGCCTATCCGCTGCAGATCTTCCTGTATTTCGCTACAATTTTCTAATGCAGCAACTTCTCTGTATACCACAGCATCATCCGCGAAAAGCCGCATGGAACTTCCGACACTATCTACTAAGTCATTTATATATATTGTGAAAAGCAATGGTCCCATAACACTCCCCTGTGGCACGCCAGAGGTTACTTTAACGTCTGTAGACGTCTCTCCATTGATAACAACATGCTGTGTTCTGTTTGCTAAAAACTCTTCAATCCAGCCACACAGCTGGTCTGATATTCCGTAGGCTCTTACTTTGTTTATCAGGCGACAGTGCGGAACTGTATCGAACGCCTTCCGGAAGTCAAGAAAAATAGCATCTACCTGGGAGCCTGTATCTAGTATTTTCTGGGTCTCATGAACAAATAAGGCGAGTTGGGTCTCACACGATCGCTGTTTCCGGAATCCATGTTGATTCCTACATAGTAGATTCTGGGTTTCCAGAAATGACATGATACGCGAGCAAAAAACATGTTCTAAAATTCTACAAGAGATCGACGTAAGAGATATAGGTCTATAGTTTTGCGCATCTGCTCGACGACCCTTCTTGAAGACTGGGACTATCTGTGCTCTTTTCCAATCATTTGGAACCCTCCGTTCCTCTAGAGACTTGCGGTACACGGCTGTTAGAAGGGGGGCAAGTTCTTTCGCGTACTCTGTGTAGAATCGAATTGGTATCCCGTCAGGTCCAGTGGACTTTCCTCTATTGAGTGATTCCAGTTGCTTTTCTATTCCTTGGACACTTATTTCGATGTCAGCCATTTTTTCGTTTGTGCGAGGATTTAGAGAAGGAACTGCAGTGCGGTCTTCCTCTGTGAAACAGCTTTGGAAAAAGGTGTTTAGTATTTCAGCTTTACGCGTGTCATCCTCTGTTTCAATGCCATCATCATCCCGTAGTGTCTGGATATGCTGTTTCGAGCCACTTACTGATTTAACGTAAGACCAGAACTTCCTAGGATTTTCTGTCAAGTCGGTACATAGAATTTTACTTTCGAATTCAATGAACGCTTCACGCATAGCCCTCCTTACGCTAACTTTGACATCGTTTAGCTTCTGTTTGTCTGAGAGGTTTTGGCTGCGTTTAAACTTGGAGTGGAGCTCTCTTTGCTTTCGCAGTAGTTTCCTAACTTTGTTGTTGTACCACGGTGGGTTTTTCCCGTCCCTCACAGTTTTACTCGGCACGTACCTGTCTAAAACGCATTTTACGATTGCCTTGAACTTTTTCCATAAACACTCAACATTGTCAGTGTCGGAACAGAAATTTTCGTTTTGATCTGTTAGGTAGTCTGAAATCTGCCTTCTATTACTCTTGCTAAACAGATAAACCTTCCTCCCTTTTTTTATATTCCTATTAACTTCCATATTCAGGGATGCTGCAACGGCCTTATGATCACTGATTCCCTGTTCTGTACATACAGATTCGAAAAGTTCGGGTCTGTTTGTTATCAGTAGGTCCAATATGTTATCTCCACGAGTCGGTTCTCTGTTTAATTGCTCGAGGTAATTTTCGGATAGTGCACTCAGTATAATGTCACTCGATGCTCTGTCCCTACCACCCGTCCTAAACATCTGAGTGTCCCAGTCTATATCTGGTAAATTGAAATCTCCACCTAAGACTATAACATGCTGAGAAAATTTATGTGAAATGTATTCCAAATTTTCTCTCAGTTGTTCTGCCACTAATGCTGCTGAGTCGGGAGGTCGGTAAAAGGAGCCAATTATTAACCTAGTTCGGTTGTTTAGTGTAACCTCCACCCATAATAATTCACAGGAACTATCCACTTCTACTTCACTACAGGATAAACTACTACTAACAGCGATGAACACTCCACCACCGGTTGCATGCAATCTATCCTTTCTAAACACCGTCTGTACCTTTGTAAAAATTTCGGCAGAATTTATCTCTGGCTTAAGCCAGCTTTCTGTACCTATAACGATTTCAGCTTCGGTGCTTTCTATCAGCGCTTGAAGTTCCGGTACTTTACCAACGCAGCTTCGACAGTTGACAATTACAATACCGATTGCTGCTTGGTCCCCGCATGTCCTGACTTTGCCCCGCACCCGTTGAGGCTGTTGCCCTTTCTGTACTTGCCCAAGGCCATCTAACCTAAAAAACCGCCCAGCCCACGCCACACAACCCCTGCTACCCGTGTAGCCGCTTGTTGCGTGTAGTGGACTCCTGACCTATCCAGCGGAACCCGAAACCCCACCACCCTATGGCGCAAGTCGAGGAATCTGCAGCCCACACGGTCGCAGAACCGTCTCAGCCTCTGATTCAGACCCTCCACTCGGCTCTGTACCAAAGGTCCGCAGTCAGTCCTGTCGACGATGCTGCAGATGGTGAGCTCTGCTTTCATCCCGCTAGCGAGACTGGCAGTCTTCACCAAATCAGATAGCCGCCGGAAGCCAGAGAGGATTTCCTCCGATCCATAGCGACACACATCATTGGTGCCGACGTGAGCGACCACCTGCAGATGGGTGCACCCTGTACCCTTCATGGCATCCGGAAGGACCCTTTCCCCATCTGGAATGACTCCCCCCGGTATGCACACGGAGTGCACATTGGTTTTCTTCCCCTCTCTTGCTGCCATTTCCCTAAGGGGCCCCATTACGCGCCTGACGTTGGAACTCCCAACTACCAGTAAGCCCACCCTCTGCGACTGCCCGGATCTTGCAGACTGAGGGGCAACCTCTGGAACAGGACAAGCAGCCATGTGAAACACTTAAAAATCTTTAAATAAATCAAACTTTGAAAGGTGGCTACACTGATCCACAGCGCCACAGATTGCGCCAAAGAGTATTATTAAGCCGCCTCCACAGTGCCTGTTAAGAACTCGTGGCAGTCAGTGCTTGGAGAGAGCTCGTAGTAGTCAGTGCCTGTCGAGGACTCGGTATAGTCTGTGCTGAGATGATGTAGCAGAGAGTGTTTGTTGAGATGTGCTAGTAGGCAGTGCTTGCTGAGATGTGATATTGGAGAGTTCTGGTTGAGATGTGATGTAAGGATTAGAGTGATTTTCATCAATATAAATGAGGTAATACACTCCGTTTCTTTTTTTTCATGATTTCAGTATCCTAAATAATGCGTCATTACAGGTTCAGTCAACAAAGCATCTGGCTTGTGTTCTTGTATTAGAGTGTAATTCTGCTTTCATTACACGATTATAGTATTTGTAATTTTCTTTTATCACGTCAGTAAAATTGGTATTAAAAAAAATACTTGTCTTGTTGAAGAAGAACCGTGCCAGATGTGTACGTTGAGTCACACTCCCACACACAGAACAATTACATTTGTGCTTGGGTTTAGTAGGTTTTATAGTTGCTGGGGACTTAATTAATTAATTGTGTTAACGAAAAATTTCATTTCATTCTTGTTGTTGTTCTTTGCAGTCAGATAGCGTAATAATTCTAGTCAGGGCCAACCGTTTACGAGACATAGCGTAATCGGACAGACAGCTACGCAAAATAAAAAAAAAATTTCAATCCTATTTAATTAAGCCCCCATGCACGTGGCGACCGCTGCTTCGGATCGTCCCTTGGAATTCTTCTGATTGTAAAAATAGTAGACCATAGTATTGTTGTAGTAATTTGAGTTTAGTAATTGTAGTCTGTATTGAATGTGTAGATTTGGTAATTGGCATTCTTCTAATGGTATTTATGAAAATTTATTTTTTTTGTTGTCTTGTCTACGGATTTGACAATTTAGTGCAATTGTGTCAATTGTTTGTTAATCGTGTTTGAGGGAAACATTTCATGTGAATGGTATTGTTGGAGATAAAGAGTCATTGTGTGTAATTTTCGTACTGTGACGAGTTTTGTATATTTTGTAAATGATTACACGATCAATGAAACAGGCAAAAATGATGAATAGCCAGAATAACGAAATTGTTGATATGGCGAACTCGCCAACACAGGACAACAGTATGATGAATAATGGAGTTGAAAACAATGTAATAAGCAGGGAAAATAGTCCGGAACCATTTCAAAATATTTCTCAATCAGAAAATTCACAGATTACGAGGTTAACGACAGAAGAAATGGAGCAGTTGATGGGTGCTATACTGGATTTGGGATCTGAATTAAAAGCATATAGGGAAACAGTGGAAACACGGTTAGACTCACTGGTATCACAGTTACAATCTGAATTAAAAACAGAAATAGGAACAATTAAAACCGAGATGAAAGCAGTGGGATCACAGTTACGATCTGAATTAGAAACTGATATGGGAACAATGGAAACACAGTTAGGCTCACGAACAGGGACATGTTTCAAATACATGAAAGACGAATCAAATAAAGAAATTAGAGAAGAAGTACAACCGATTTTGAAGGCTCACAATAATAGCTTAATTTCAACAGAAATCAGACAAGAGGAACAGGGCAGGGAACAGGAAGAAAAAGATCGCGTGATAGTACAGAAATTTTCAGAGTTTAATTTACAATGTGCACACGATAAGGAAGAAATACTTGAGAGAATCGAGGAGTCCGTATCAAATGACAGATTAAATAACATAACACAACAATATGAACAGTTAACTACCAAATGTGTCAATACTGAAACCCGAGTCGCGACATTTACAGAAGACGTAAATAAACAGAAAGAACAATTAAGTGACTCATCGGAAAGAGTTGAGGAGATCTCAGATAAATTGACAAGTGTTAGTTTAGCAGAAGGGTTTGAAGAAAATAATTTGTTTCATTTACAGGATGCAACAAGAGAGCGCCAGGCGCGCGAACTTGACTATAATCGTCATTGTGACTGGGACAGACGCGGTAGGTCTTTGTCGCCACGAGGAGAAAGCATTGACTATAAACACTTCTTAACTGTTCGGAAGATTAAGATATTTCGCAATTCTAAGAATGACATACATCCATGTGCATGGTTAGATCAATTTATGTACGCACTTCCGCCAAGTTTGCCACTAAGTCACAAACTAGAAATTATGTGCGGCTATTAATGTCCTCAGGGGATTCACTACTCTAAGTGAATATGTGCCGTAGCGAGCATAGGGCCCCGAGCTGTAGTGGTGCTATTTCCCTTTTAGTTTTCTGCACCTCTTCCTACTCTTTTACTATTCTTTGCATCTGTCAAAACAACTCTTCGACTATCAATCTATCTAGTGAGTAAGTAAACAATAACCGGATTTGACTATTTACCTAAATGAGATTTCGGAAATTACCGTTTGGACTTACTGTATCTTCTGCAGCATTCATTCGTAGCTTAAATGAAATTTTACCTGTATATCTTCGTGACAATATTACTTCATATGTTGACGATATTCTTATTGCTAAACGTTCTTGGAGTGAGCATAACAAAATTTTGGATTCATTATTACGTATTTTTGCAAGAGTTGGCATCACAGTGAACTTAGAAAAATCTGAATTTGGTCGTTCTCAGGTGAAATTTCTTGGTCACATTATTTCTACAGAAGGTATTCTTCCTGATCCAGAAAAATTAGACGCTGTTCGTAATTATGCTGTTCCTACCACAAAACGTGAGGTTCGTAGTTTCTAAAAATTTTTGTGGAATGATAGACTTAAAAAAAAAAAATTGTAGAATGACATACTTGTGAGAAACTAACAGCTACATGTAAACATGCGGAGAGTACAAGGATACCGCGCTGTGTTTTGGCGGCGGCACATACTCAAAGCAACAGTCAAGTCTGCGCGCCTCACAAGGCAGTCGTTGACCGAAAACAATTGCTTCCTACGTCACGCGCCTACAGCTGATCGAGCGCTCAGTGCGAATGCACTGACAGCCGTAAACAAATACACAGTTTAATTTCTCCGACTAAATTCAGTATAAAGCTATAGTGACTTGATGAATTATGTTATTAACATTCAGTATTTTTCAGGATACGGTTCTATAAAATATTTAAGAACTTCAGGTAAATTCTGTGTGTCTCCGACGTTAAGAGAACTTGCTATCGAGAAATTTTCAGAAAGAATGTAATTTCCAAGAAGAAACTAATAAACTAAAAAGGTAACTATTAATTGAGTTCATTTTTCAGGTAACATATTTCCACTTAGGTACGTACTTTAGACGTAATTTGCTGCTCGCGATTACGTGATTCATACTTTGTGCTAAATTTCATGTTCTATGAAATTACTTGTGAAGCGACGAGCTTGCGTACGTTAACTGATTTTGACAATGATTATTAATGAACTGGGTTGTAACTTGTGTATATTATGCATCGCTTGGCTGCACTGCTTTTTCACTGATGCCATATTTTTTAATTACGTGCCTGCTGTGCTTATTTATTTAAATTATAATTGTCACCTGATTAATTGTGCTGATGTGATTATGTATGTAAGTTATACTTTGTGATTTATCTGCTTGCGCCTTCATGTTTACTTATTAAGATTACATATGAACATTTATTTGCTTATGCTGATATGATGTTAATGACCTGTTTGCTGCTATGCGTATGGATTGCATATTTATACATTTCTGTTTGTTGTCATAACTACTCATTAATTTGGTGTATAGAAATGCTGATATTCTGTGTACAAACAGAGAGTTTAGGTCACACAATTGTATTAATTATAGATTGTTTGCTTGGCAGAGCCTCGTTGTAAGAATTGTGCTGCATGCACTTGTTGACATTCTGTTCTCTACTGGTATATTTACTCGCTATTGCTTGTTTTGCTTACGCTCAGTGCCTTATATTTTTGAGATAAGAAAATGAACTGCTATAATTCGACGAACGACATTAGTACAAGAAACTTCATAGAAGTCACATGAGCTGAGGTTTTATGGAAGCTGTATAAATTTATGCTAATAGGAAGGAAGCTAACGATATGACATACCAAAACTAGGTTTAGACCATTGACAGTTATTACACTGCATTTTTCGCGAGCAATTGAAATAGGAAGTGACACTTGACATAAGAAATACTCCACATGTTTGCTTCTGCCATAATTCTTGAAGTGGTGTACACACTGTGAAATATTATGATCATTCACATTCCGTAATCGTACTTAATTACTGAGAGTTATTCGAACTAAGTCTGTTAGAGGTCATGTATGCATTTCTTTTGTTTATAATTCATAATGAGTAGAAGATTTGGCTCAGATGGATTACACAGAGGTTGTGTGTTGACAATGTGTCTTCGGATTGTATGGGATGATGAGGTTTGCATTAGGACTTTATCTGTACTTGTTCGAGGAGACTGACTAGAGGAAAGAGTTGTTATGGAAGTGAAATGATATTGGTAATAAGGTTTATATGTATCGACGCATTGAAGAGGTATTATTGAGATTGTGTGAAGTTGATGATTATTGGAGTTTTGGTGGATAAGAGGTAAAGTAAGTGAGGAGCATATATTGGCAATAAGGTTTATATGTATCGACGTATTGAAGGGGTATTATTGAGGTATTATTGAGATTGTGTGAAGTTGATGATTATTGGAGTTTTGGTGGATAAGGGGTAAAGTAAGTGAGATGTATATTTTTTTTGTTGGTCTTATGGAACAAGGAGGATGAAGATAGCAGACTAGAACACTAAAGTAGAAGGAAGATAGTCTATACACACACTTTGTTAAATCACTAAGCGGTATATACTTTTTTTGAAGAGAGGAAGTATTTGCATATCTTGGCTCACTGACAGTTGTTCAACAACGGTACATTTGATCTGGCTTGGCAAACATTGATCTTGACATGATGACTATGACGTTGACCTAACTATTATTGACTGTTATACATTGCTACCACTACTACTTGATACACATGATGAACATCAGATTTTGACAGAATTACATTTACACAGTTAACACTATTCAATTACACAGTAGTACTTAATGTGGACGAAAGATGAATGAGTGTGTTTTGTGCGTTTTCCTTTCCTAATCCTACCCACCTATCTCGTAAATATTATTTTATTTGTTTGTAGTGGCTTGCACTGACACCCATAAATATTATAGGTTTACTGGTATTCGAGTATTTGTAATAGTTAATATGACAATTATCTGATATCATTTGTGTGTTTATTAGAATTTGTATGTTTAGTGTGTAAAAGCATTTGTATGTGTATTCAAACTATGGTTCATGCCTGAACTGTCTGATTAGTGATGGTGAATATTATGGACTGTTACTTGTACTTTTTCTACATGACTGGTGCCACTAGGACATGTTTAAGTTCTGCTGATGAACAGTGTGATCAGGGATAGTGAATATTATGGACTGTTACTTGTACTTTTTCTACATGATTGGTGCCACTAGGACATGTTTAATTTCTGCTGATGAACAGTCTGATCAGGGATAGTGAATATTATGGACTGTTACTTGTACTTTTTCTACATGATTGGTGCCACTAGGACATGTTTAATTTGTGCTTATATACTCTGATGAACAGTGTGATCGGTGATAGTGAATATCATGGACTGCTTCTACTGAAATGATGTCACTTGTTGGTGCCTGCACCTGCTCAACATTGCTGGGTGCAACTGATGGACTGCTTCTACTGAAATGATGTCACTTGTCGGTGTCTGCACCTGCTCAACATTGCAGGGTGCAACTGATGGACTGCTTCTACTGAAATGATGTCACTTGTTGGTGTCTGCACCTGCTCAACTTTACTGGGTGCCACAGATGGAACTGCTTCTACTGAAATGATGTCACTTGTTGGTGTCTGCACCTGCTCAACATTGCTGGGTGCAACTGATGGACTGCTTCTACTGAAATGATGTCACTTGCCGGTGTCTGCACCTACTCAACATTGCTGGGTGCCACTGATGGATTGCTTCTACTGAACTAATGTGACTTGTTGCTGGGTGTACCTGCTAAACTTTACTGGGTGCCACTGATGGACTGCTTCTACTGAAAAGATGTCACCTGTTGGTGTCTTTTTTTGTATAAACTAATCATTGAAAGTATTTTATGTGAACATTTGTATAAACTGATTTTTTGTGTATTGTGCAAACTATTATGTAAAGCCACATGTATGAAAAGAATTTGTATTGCCTACTGTATTTTATATGTTAGGTTATTGAAAGGTCAGTGCAAAGCCAAAATTTTAACTAATTATGTGATATTTAGGTATTAATATTATCTTTTATTTTTGTCTGTATTTTTCTGGACGAATTTGGTGGTATTTTCACCACCAATGCTGGCAAAAATTCCATCAAATTCTGGCCTGTGGAGGAGGGGCATATGAAAGGTGGCTACACTGAGCCACAGCGCCAGAGATTGCGCCAAAGAGTATTATTAAGCCGCCTCCACAGTGCCTGTTAAGAACTCGTGGCAGTCAGTGCTTGGAGAGAGCTCGTAGTAGTCAGTGCCTGTCGAGGACTCGGTGTAGTCTGTGCGGAGATGTTGTAGCAGAGAGTGTTCGTTGAGATGTGCTAGTAGGCAGTGCTTGCTGAGATGTGATATTGGAGAGTTCTGGTTGAGATGTGATGTAAGGATTAGAGTGATTTTCATCAATATAAATGCGGTAATAAACTCCGTTTCTTTTTTTTTCATGATTTCAGTATCCTAAATAATGCGTCATTACAGGTTCAGTCAACAAAGGATCTGGATTGTGTTCTTGTATTAGAGTGTAATTCTGCTTTCATTACACGATTATAGTATTTGTAATTTTCTTTTATCCGTCAGTAAAATTGGTATTAAAAAAAATTCTTGTCTTGTTGAAGAAGAACCGTGCCAGATGTGTACGTTGAGTCACACTCCCACACACAGAACAATTACATTTGTGCTTGGGTTTAGTAGGTTTTATAGTTGCTGGGGACTTAATTAATTAATTGTGTTAACGAAAAATTTCATTTCATTCTTGTTGTTGTTCTTTGCAGTCAGATAGCGTAATAATTCTAGTCAGAGCCAACCGTTTACGAGACATAGCGTAATCGGACAGACAGCTACGAAAAAAAAAAATATTTTCAATCCTATTTAATTAAGCCCCCATGCCACTTTTATTAACATTGTACATATTTTCTCCTAGTGAGTACATATTTGCAGACCTCTGCCGCTAGCGTCTAACATGGCGATGTATAATGTAACTATGTCGGTGCGTGAAAAGCAGCCTGCTGGAATCGAGTTTGAAACTCGAACAGTTCGTCCACACTTGGAGCCCTCTCTCCTTTAGAATGACAGCGTCAGACATGTGTAACAATCCGACCCCTTGGGGCCACTGTCGCCGATCAACCTCCATACGGGCTCGACTTGGCACCACCCCATTTTTCAGCTGTTTCCAGAACTTGAAGAACACCTCCGAGGACTTCTCTAGAGTAGCGATGCGGCGGTATAAGCAGAATTGTGGCTGTGGCTCCACCAAAAATACAGACATTCTACAGTGGCGGTATCAACAGACTCGGCTCTCGTTGGGAGAAAAGTGTTGGTCGCTAGGGTGACTGCGTTCAGAAATAAAGAATTTTAATAAAGTTTGTTTTATTTAAGAAGCTTTAAGAGTTTTAAAGTAAAAAATTTGGAGACATTACTTTACGGCACACGCTCGTACAAACACGCAAAGGGTTGCAAAGATAAACTCTAATTTAAGAAAAGCAAAAATATTCTTAGAAAATAATAAAATTTGCAAATGAATAGGTAACCTTCAGTTTGTAGTAAAAACAGAAGTATGAGTATGTAGGTATAAATCCACAGTTCGAACTGAAGTAATACAATAACTGCAGATTCAGGAGAAATCGTTAATTTGCTGATTTCACCATACGCCAGGTAATGTACGCCTAAGCAGCGCGTGGAGAGTGGAAAGTGGTAATTAGCTAGCAGCAGCAGACGAACATCCATCCACTGCTACACCTCAGTCTGTGTCCACCCGATTAGGTAGTTAATATCTCAAAAACATGTTAGTGTGATAATGCTCGACATGGAAGAAACCGATTCGAGTCCGATGATAGACAATATTTCCAGCATCTGTTCGAAAAGGAAGAAGAAAAGGCGGTAAGCAGTTTCCTTATGATCACCCTATGTGTAAATTTCATGGAACTAAGATCGAACCCCTCTCTTCGGATGGCATCTACGCCAGAAACTGCGGCATCTTTGATGATGTTCAGTTCCCGTTCGGCTGTATACCAGCGCCGTTCCCACACTCTTCATGCTCCCTCATTGCCATCAACAACGCCATCGCAAATCTGCTGTACGGACACTCATCTCGATCACATGTACTAACATGTTGACATTTAAAACATCTACCTGTAGTACGACGCCAACTACAAAAGCCTGACCAGGTCACGAGGCACGTGATATCGACTGAGTGTGCACAAACGAGGGGCTTTAAATAAGTTACGCAACACACTTTACTCTCGGGTAACTTGAGTAAAAAGTGCAGGATTTGTTGTGGGACATTATTAGTTCAGCTGGCCTGGGTGGCCGAGCGGTTCTAGGCGCTTCAGTCTGGAACCGTGCACCCGCTACGGTTGCAGGTTCGAATCCTATCTTGGGCATGCATGTGTGTGATGTCCTTAGGTTAGTTAGGTTTAAGTAGTTCTAAATTCTAGGGGACTGATGACCTCAGCTGTTAAGCCACATAGTGCTCAGAGCCATTATTTGTTCAGTCGTAAGACAATGTAGTCCCGCTTCAGCCCCACATAGTTTCACGATGTTCCGGTAGGTGGCGGTGCTATACGCAGCCTTCAAAATGGCATCTGTAATGCAAGTGCGTTCCAAGCAGACAGCTGTCTTTGAAATTCCTGAGGCGGAAAAAGCAAAGCATCGCACTTATTCAAAGGCGCTGGCAGAACATCTGCGGAGACCTGGGAGTGAACACAGGCACCGTGACTTGTTGGATGAGGTGCCTGTTGTCATCGCAACAAGGTCTGGCAAACACGTTAGAAATGCCTCGTGCACACCGGCTCTCACAGCTGTGCTATCTTCAGGAAATTGTGGAAAAGACTTCAGCGTGTTGGCCGCCACAGAAATGCAAAGGAACTCCCACTTATTCAGGAAAACGCAAGGCCCCACCCGAGGGGAGCTCGCAAAACTTCACTGGACTGTCCTTCCTCATCCGCATTACAGCCCGGATCTTACACCTTCCGACTTCCATCTGCTTGAGCCGATGAAGGATGCTCTCTGCAGAAAGCAGTACGTAGAAAGTTGCAGAGGTTGATGCTGCAGCAACGTTGTCGCCGAGCGGTTCTAGGCGCTTCAGTCTGGAACCGCGCTGCTGTTGCGGTCGCAGGGTCGAATCCTGCCTCGGGAATGGATGTGTGTGATGTCCTTAGGTTACTTACGTTTAAGTAGCCCTAAGTCTAGGGGATTGATGACCTCAGATGCTAAGTCCCGTAGTCTTTAGAGTCATTTGAACTTCTCTCTCTCTCTCTTTTTATTTTTTTTATGCAGCAAGACATTCGCTCCGACATCGACCAGTGATGACACCATGTGGACACACACGCCCTCCCAGTAAGGTGGCAAAAAGCCGTCGCACTGAACGACGATTGTGTTGAAAAATTGGTTTTTTTAGCCAAAAGAGCGGGGAATAATATGATGCGTGGGAACCATGAATAATACCAACCTGTATTCAGAAAAAAAAATTGTTGCGTTACTTACTGAGCGGCACACGTATGAATTTATACATATGCCCATAATAATAATAATAATGTTCTCAGATATAGTCTTGGTACACAATGGCTTCATTAACTCCTCGGATGATATTTGGTACAGCATTTCAGATTGCCGCTAATCGGGCGCCGCCGACAGTCGTGTATCCTCTTCCAGTGGCGTCAGCGGATGTGATGTGGACGGTCGTCTTCGGGCTCCTTGTCCTTGGAAGCGCAACTAATCGGTCGGACAGCTCCTCAGTTGGCCTCACGAGACTGTCATTCGAGGTGATCGACGGATCGCAATCAAACACTTCACTGCTCAACTGGAGGTCTCTGTTGGTAGTGCAGACACACTCGTCCATCTGTTGGGGTACTCAAAGGCATGCGCACGCTAGGTTCTTTGCCGCCTAACAGAAGACCATAAAGAGCAATAAAGGACCACCTGTGAGGAAATGCTTGCACGTTACGAGGCTGATCGTGACAATTTTTTGTCCATTATCGCAACAAGCGATGAGACATGGGTACGTCACTTCGAAACAACCGTCATTCCATAGAGTGGCGCCACACCAACTCTCATGCGAAGAAAAATTTCAAAACCGCGCCCTCAGCCGGTAAAGACATGCCGGCGACCTCCTGGGATTCTGAAGGGGTTATGCTGTTTGGTGTTCCCCCTCATGGTGCAACGACTAAGTCTGATGATTATTGTGCTACCCTCAGGAAACTGAAGAAACGACTTTAGCATGTTCGTCGCCACAAAAATGCAAACGAATTTCTCCTGCTCCGTGACATGGCTCACAATTCTGCGCACCCGATAGGAGCTCTCAAAACTTCATTGGATTGTTCTTCCTAATCCACCGTACAGCCTGTAACTCACACCTTCCGACTTCCATCTGTTTGGCGCAATGAAGGATGCACTACGTGGATGATGGGGATGTTATTGGTGCAGCAAGACATGGGCTCCAACGTCGAGTAGTGAAGTGGTACCATGCGGGAGTACAGGTCCTCCAGTAAGGTCGCGTAAGGCCGTCGCATTTAACGGAGATTATGTTGAAAAACAGGGTTTTATAGCCAAAGGAGTGGGGAATAATATGGTGTATTGGAATCCTGAATGAAACCAACCTGCTTTCAGAAAAAGTGTTGGGTTACTTATTGATTGCCCCCTCCCTCCCCGTATCTTCAGCTGGTCGAACAGCTAATGCTCCGGAATGAATAACATTTCTAATGGTTTCAATTAGAACAAACGATGTTAATGCAGAAACTCTTCCTTATGGTACTAAATGAGCCAATATTTGACTGGTATGATTAATTCATCCAAATTATTTAGGAACAGAGAAATCGAAAGTAAAAGTGAATATGCATTACTACAACTAAACCTAGTATTTGTTTCAGTGCAGTTTACCAAAACCGACTCAATTCCGGTCACACTGTTTTGTTCCCTAGTTCCTCTGAGTGTAGGGGAGGGGGGGGGGGGGCTCGATGTAAATGCTAAATTATGTACTTTGTCGGAATTTATTACGAAGCGCAAGATAAAGCGCGTACCATGATTTGAACGTAGATTATTCTAAATATTTCAAAATGACTTTTCAGAATTTAGAAGTGGGTCAATATCGGTAGGGTAAACAATTTAAGGAAAACTCAGTTATACATGAAGCATCGAGTTCGTCTAGAAGTTTTGCTTTTTGAAAATGAACTGTGCCGCGATGGCTCTTTGAGTCTTAGACTATCAATACAAGGTTTGAGGGCTTAATTCCCATTGGTCCCTATGATTCTTCCACGTATTACTTCTTTCACCTCTGCGAAAAGCGAGTGTGTGTGTGTGTGTGTGTGAAAACTACCGGACTGCATAGGTATTTAAAGTCGAAATTCAACTTTAGGTCATATAACTTTATGGGAAAATCAGATCGTAGGTAGTAGGAAGGCTGGGGCATACCATTCCCAACAGGACGATGTCTGGTAAAGCACTGTGGTAATCGAACCAACCTTCGGACTGGGACAACTTTACTTATCGTTATGGGAGATACCCTTTCATCTAATGAGTTAGCAACAGTACAGTATTGTTATGCACATCAAACCACATACCTTTCACAAATCACTTACCGCACAAAACTCTTCGTTACTCGAACTACTGCAATACAGCGAGCGCCAATACTGCCAGCTAAATAAAAGATTCTAACTACTGAAGGCACTAACTACTGATAGGCATAGTTAGCAAATGAAAGATTTTGATAGAGAACAAGCAATGTATTTACCTTAATAGTGTTCAAAAGTCATATATATATATCAGTCCATGATATCCAATATTACAAATTTACTCTTTCCGATGGACACACGTCCAGATCGTCCGCTCTCAAAATTCCGCCATCTCTCTCCCCACATCCACCACTGCTGGCGGCTCACTTCCAACTGCGCATCGCCACGCGCTGTTAACATCCAGCTCCCCAACACTACAATAGCAAACAACAAAATCAAACCAGCCACAGACTGCACACAGCACAGTCAGTGATTTTGATACAGAGCGCTACGTGGCGTTACCAATACAAAAACCTAAACAGCCTACTTACAACATATACCACACACTCAAAAAAGCCGAACCTGACTATCTAAGAAAAAATATTTTCCTTTTGCAAATAACGAAGGAAGTGCTTAGTTTAATGTCCTGTTAAGTTCGAGGTCATTAGAGACGGAGGACGAACTTAGTTTTTGGACCACGATGGAGGGAAGTGGAGGAAGTAATTGGCTTGGACCTGTCCCAAGAAATCAAACCGGCATCCAACTCCAGTGTTTAATGGGTACACTATGGAAAACTTAGATCTGATGGTGAAAGAAGGTTTGAATAACACAAGCGTGCATCTTCGCATCTTGGCCGTCGTACAAATTTGACTCTGGTTGACCAGAACTAATCATTCTTAGTAATAGATTTTGCAAATAATGAACGAACCGAAACTTACCGACTGATTAAAACTAAGGCCGGGACTCGAAGCACGGACCTTTGCCTTCAGCGGGCGTCTACCGACTTCTTCTTTTCTGATCTCTCATCTCCCCTTCTGGCCCATCCTGTCTCTCTTCAAAAATGCCTTCTGTGAATAACTTCTCACGCTTTATTCCTCCATTTCACTTTATTAACGCGTAACGTGTAGTATTCCTCATCATCCTAATATAACAACCACAGTTCCTCTTCGAAACAAAAATATAAAACTCTTTTCTAAAATATAAACACGATATCTCTTCCCAAACGAATAAAACTTATTTTCTAAAGCAAGCAAGATTACTCTTTTATAATAAGCACAATTTCTCTCCTAAACGCAGACAAATATTCTCTTTTGAAACGAAGATTGCTCCTTTTCTGAAACAAACGTTGCTCCTCTTCTGAAACAAACTGGGAATCTCTTCTTCGTCTCAAACACACGAGTCTCCTCTTTCATATTATCGCTTCTTTTCTAATGCGAACAAGATGCCTCTTCCATCATAAACATTGAAGATATTCCGAACGAAACAAACAAAACTTTCCCCTTAAGACTACGTTAATCCTCTTGCGAAACAACAAATCTCCTCTTCTAGAACGAAGAAACAAATTCATTTTCTAAAGTGAACGATTCTACTTACTCTAAAACAAACAAAGGTACCGCTTCCACAAATTATGTTCGTTTTTTAACACCAACTACACCATTCTTTTAAATCAGACAAACATTTCTCCTATGACGTAGATTCTCCTCCTACAACAATCAAGACCTCTATTTTAAAACACCAAGTCTCCACAAATTATGTTCGTTTTTTAACACCAACTACACCATTCTTTTAAATCAGACAAACATTTCTCCTATGACGTAGATTCTCCTCCTACAACAATCAAGACCTCTATTTTAAAACACCAAGTCTCCCCTTTTAAGACGGACCGGGCCTACTTTTGAAAATTTCTCGAACATATAGTAGGTGACACAGGTGCTCATTTAGCGTATCATCACTCCGATGCACTACTGATCTTCACGCCTTTCCCGTACTATAGTTTGTTCTAGGAGTTCATATGGCAGGACAGGTGTCAAAAATCAGCAAAGTTATCTTTTTTTCGAATATTTTAGCTGTTTGTTGTGCTCCGCCGACATATAGCACTCGGGCTCCTCAAGACATGTTAGACAATGATGTATCGTATACACACGGTGGTTCAAAATGAATATACAGGCTACATTTACCTTACAATTATAAATAACACACCAAACGAAAGAGAAACATGAACAGTTTTTCTTACAATTATTCAGTGTGAACACGGATCACACATCGAGTCGACAGGCGAGTTGTTCCAAAACCTTGATCAACGTGTCACGAGTAACTGTTGCAACAACAATGTTTCTAGAGTCGGATAGATCAGTTGGTGTCGGAGCCTCATACACACGATGGCGTCAGATCGTGTGTGAACGTGGAGGTCGTGCATAAAATGCTGTGTCGACCCCCCCCCCCCTCCCCCTAGCACCCAGTCCGCCGGTCGGATACAACGCCGTTCAACCAGTCGCGTACTGAGTTACGCCAGTGAGGCGGCGCACCGTCTTGTTCCCAAATAAAGACGTGTTGTTCAACTTCTTCCCATTGAGGCACCGGCCATACGTGTAGCACATCAAGATAAGAAACATCACTGTTGATTCACCGAAAAAGAAAGGCCCATAAACTTTCCGCGGGGATATTTCTTGGGGCTAAGCTCGAAAGACTCGCACTTGTTCAACAAGTTTTTCAATCACTCTTTGTCATTCCATACTCTTCCCATTGCGCACAGGTATACAAACAAAACTGTTTGAGTTTCTCTTTCATTTGGTGTGTTACTTACAATTTTAAGCTGAAGGTAACAAATACGACTACGCCTTAAAACCGGTGTGTTCATTTTGAAACACCCTGTATACTGACAAGGGGCTATGCCGTATTTGATGTAGTTTGCTGTTTCTGGTATTCTTTTGATTATGCATTTGATCAATGGGTTTAGTACGATTGCACATATCCCAGTCCTTGCAGTTATTATTCTCAATTTCAGCTTCGCTCCTATATTGTTGGCATTTTCATTGTATATCTCACTAGCTTCTTTTTATTTCCCTCAACTGATTTTTCTATACAACCATACCAAGAAAATGCGTAGGTGACTCAGATGCCTCTTTGTCTTCGATTATCTCATAAGGCTTCTTTGAAGCTGTTGACTGTGATAAAAAAATCTTTCTCAGGAACTGTGGTGTCACCGCCAGACACCACACTTGCTAGGTGGCAGCTTTAAATCGGCCGCGGTCCATTAGTACATGTCGGACCCGCGTGTCGCCACTGTGGGATCGCAGACCGAGCGCCACCACAAGGCAGGTCTCGAGATACGGGATAGCACTCGCCCAGTTGTACGGACGACGTAGCTAGCGATGCACACTGTCGAAGCCGCGCTCATTTGCAGAGCAGATAGTTAGAATAGCCTTCAGCTAAGTCAATGGCTACGACCTAGCAAGGCGCCATTAGTAACATTGCATGTATCTAAAGAGTCTCACTTGTATCGCCACAATCTCCAGATGTACCAAAAGGATGGATTAAAGTTAAGTATTCCAGAAGCTACGTACTTTTCTTTATAGCATTCATTACGTATCCTGTTTCAGACCTCACGCCCATCTGCGCGAGCTTAGCGCGTGCATTTCGGCTACTTCCGTGGCGTGGCTGTCTTGCTACGCCACAACAGGAACAAAGCAGTACATGGCGCCCTGTTGGTTATCGGTTGTGATCATCCTCTTGCACAAGAGATCTTCATTACGTTCTGAACAATTTTAAATGTTTCACCGTTCTCCACAAACAGCTGACAACCATTTCCGTTCAATGCGTTATTCCCGCTGGTATTGGAAATATGTGTGCTATAAGCCACATTTTGGGTATCGTAATTTATACACTGATGGTATTGAATGCTCTGTGGCATATCTTTCCAACCTCCCTCGTTTGCTCCTAGCCCTGTTCTGCAGTTGATTGCACTAGCTCTCTGTAGGTGCCCTGTCAAACGCAGATCCAATGTTTTCATATTGTTAATGGCTTCCATCCAGTCAGTTAAAATGCAATTAGAGTCAGACCCCTCTGTTATTGTTGCATTAGAAACTTTGCAGCAGCTGTCAGCTAGGTCCTAGATCTTGTTTATATCTTCGTTCTATGCTGCTAATAGGCTGACTTCATCATCGTAAAAGTGCACACTGTTTTTTTTTTCCTTGATATGGCAGTCCATTAGTTTTAACGATGAATAGCTGTAAGTAATGGCTCTAATCCGCAAGCGAACAGTAGCATGGAAATCGGACAGCGCTGTCTAACCAAACGGTTAATCCTGTTCGCTTTTCTATGATTCCGTCTATCTGAATTCTTGACTAGGTTTAATGTATTACGTTAAAAAGTCACTCACGTAAACTCATTTTAGAGTCTTATTTAGGTAATAATGGTTCATAGGATTACGCTTAGTGAAAATCAAGTGACGGAAGTGCAGCACATAAAACTGCTACCGCATTTCTGATGTTGGTTAGGGTATGAATGATGTTCCATTCTTCCAGCAGTTATTCGGGTAAATATCTTAAAAAAAGAATTAAATGGTGTTGCTGGTCTATGGTTTTCAATACATTCTTCCCAACACCTATAGGGGAACTTCAGTAGGAACACGTTTGTAGCATCTCATTACACATTTTTCAGAAGTTCCCACTATTCCGCACTAAATTCTGTGGGTAGTTCATCAGGGCCTGGTGCGTTGTTCTTGGGGCTCCTCAAAATAATGTCCAGCTCACGTTTCTCTGTGATTTGCTCCATCAATGACACATTTCCTCGTCGCTGACGCCTACTTTAAGGAAATTCAATTTTTCGGCGTCATTTTCGCCTGGCGATTTTTCTTAATATCTTTCGAATTTTTAGTTACATCGTTTTTCTTAGATACGTCTCTCAGAGTGCGGACCAGAAATTCCTTTGTACTGTTTTCCCAGTTTCGTTCAGTTCTAGACTAACGCATTAATATCCTTCGTCCATTTTATCCACTATTGAGTTATACTGGGTGGTTATTATGAAAGTACAATTGCTCACAGAGGTTCAATGTGGACTGTAGTTGTCGTTTGGCAGGGAAACTTGGTAGATATTGAAATGCATTAATGCGGGACGAATTTACGCTAAAAAAAAAGGAATGACTTCCAATTTCGGCCACTAGCTGCGAAACTGGCGCTGCGAATACAAGGGAGATGTAATTTATAGAAATGTTTCTATAGGTAATGCATTAGGAACGGGACAAGGGCAGAAAAAGTTAAACAAGTGAGAAAGACACAATGTTGATTTTATTATAAACTGTAACTAACATAATTTGTTCAATATAAGCACCAGAGACGTCGACAAGGTGCTGCATCCGTAAAACGATTTGATGACCTGTTGCTCGCTGCAATACCGCTGAATTCCGAGGAACGTGTTTCTCTGGTAAACGCCTTCTTTTAGATGTCTCTGGAGCAGAAAGTCACATAAATCTTGCTGACCATGCATCTGGAAAATCTCTGGCGGTAACACGTTCGTGGAAGGTTGCATTAAAAAAAGTGGTTTCCACACACTTGCACTCTTCCAAAGCTAGAATCACATGCTGTATACGGTGGTCTCGACGACGTACATATGACACGGCACATCTGACAAAGTTTCTTGGTGTATTCTCTTCAAAGACCAACAGACCGAGAATAAAAGTGCCTGTGAGTCCACAACGCACAGTGACATACGACAAGAGTAATGGCTCTTAATGCGCAACATGTTGTTTAACACTACCCCAAATTCGGCACTTTCGTATATTCACTACAGTGTAAAATGTCCATCGTTCCTCAATACAATACTGCCCGGCCACATGTTATCACCTTCGATGCGTGCCAGAAGAGCAAATGCGGAACGTTGCTACGGATCGTGAGGTTTCACTTGCTATGCCTTTTGGATCTCGTCAGGAAACCAGCGTAAAATAGACCTCAAAACTTTCCGTATTGTTGACCACGGGAAGAACAATTCTTGTGGGGCTGCACGAGTACAACCGGTACACATGGCACGTGCTGATACAGCAACAGCAACCCCGCCAGTAGATTCCACCGGGGTAGGACGCTTTTCTGTTCCAAGAGCCACGCCCAGCTCACCCTGTTTTAGAATTTCATTATCATCTTTTTTAAACCATTTAATGACGTCGGACCTCTCCTGAAATCTTACCTTCTGCGATACTTCCTCACGCAGTACTGTAATTGCTGTCGTTCATATAAAATAGTTTTCGTGGAGATATGTTCCGCCTATGCAACTAATCGAAGGCAGTTTGTTTATTGTCATACGCTTTTCGTTTCTTTTATTTGTGAAGCATCATCAGTGGCCTGTGATACATGTTTCTTTTTATACACATAATAAACGTATTGTATGGTAGCTAGAATATGTTTCTACATTACATTTTGTCGTGTCTTTCTCCTGTTCTTTTTTTTTTAGGCTACATTCAACTTTTACAGCATAAATTTCGAGTGGTGAAATTACCATTCGGTGTTCGGATTTCTAGCGCTGTTAGCTCATGCGTGTAGTCCTGGAGATGTATTCACAGGCTTCCATGCTCCAATTGGCCGGTTTCGGCGTTCTTTCACCCACATTTCATTCAACACATCGCATACATCACTTTCACTTTACATTTTTTGATCAACAAATGTGTGTTTTCGGTGTATAGCGTTGCCAGCTGTCATTGTGTGTTTATCTGTCTTCGTTAGTTTGTGTTGTGTGTGTGGTTCGATATTTTTCATTTCTTGTGTGTGTATATTTTGCTGCGTGTAAATGTGTCATAGAGAGAGAGAGAGAGAGAGAGAAGGGGGGAGGGGCTAGATTCATTAATTATTTTTCTGGTCGTGTTTTGGATCTCTGTTTGTTATTGTTTTGGTGGAATGATCAGAGAGTTATTGCTTATACGGATTTGGTCACTGAGTGCCTTCTTTTCCATTGGAATGTCTCTTTGTTTATGAAAGTTTTCTTGCAATGTCAGGAGAATTTTGTCGTGATTATTCACTCTGCTAAGCGTCATGTCGTGTTTCATGTTGGACGATTCGTGTCCATATTTTATCAGGTGGTCGGCGAAGGTAGAATGGCTGTTGTCATATTTCCAACTTATTGTATGTTCTTTATGCTTAGTTTTGTAGTTCCTGCTTGTCATCGTCACATATACTGATTTACGTTCTTGCACTCTAGCTGATATATACCTGCTCCTTAGTACAAATTTCACCCAGAATTAATACGTCTCACAGATACAGAATTAACAGAGGAAGAAACACAGCTATCAGAGAATGGGCTCAAACGCAACATCGGTACAAAAATAGTTAACAACTATATAGAAAATCTGTTTGTAGAAGCAGAAAACATCCTGACAGTGGAAGAGACACAAGAAAATAACACCATAAATATTGGACTAACACGAGAACTAGTAACGAAGTAAATAAATAATATAATCTCCACGTCACAAAAAGAGCAAAACAGCAAATTAAAAAAAAACACCACTAAGAAATTAAAACGAAAGCTACAACCTAACAACATCACAGTGACAAGAGCTGATAAAGGAAATCGCACTCTACTGAGCATTAATGAACCATATATAGAAAAAACTAAAGGTTTCATCTCCTCCAAGAATATCACAAAACTGAAATCTGATCAAACTGCATGTTTCCAGACATACATAAAAAACAACCTCAAAGACATCAGATACATAATCACAGATAAACAAAAACAGCACGCCACACAGAAGAACCCAAATTTACCAACACTCAGAAGCCAGCCCAAAGTCAACAAACCCCATATTTCGTTGAGGCCTGTTATTAATTTCATGGACGCACCATCACTTCATGTGGCAAAATACACGAACAAAATTATAATGCAGTATTATGAAATGAAAAACAGTAGAACAGTGAAAAACATAAATGAACTCGTAACACAAATAAAAGACTTATACATCCCACAGACAGCATCACTTACCTCTTTCGACATACAGAACATGTAGATGTCAATACCTACTACAGCCACAATAAAACTAATTGAAGAACATTTACTGACATACAACAGACTACCTTCAGACAATATTAATGAAATAACAAATACCTTCAAAGCAATCACATCCAAAAATTACTTCCAATTTGAAAAGGAACTTCCAATGGGATATCCATCAGGAACATTGGCAAACATATTCATCAACCACACAGAAAACACAATCTTTGGTACAGTCATAACAAAGAAAGGATACAAAGTTGTTTACTAGTACAGATATTTGGATGACATAATCTGAATCGTGGATGAGCCAACAGAGAAAACTGATAAACTTCATACAGACATAAACAACATACATAAAAATATTCAGTTCAGCACGGAAAAAGAAGCACAAAAGCAAATACATTTCTCGGATACAACAATGAAGAGAGACAACAATAAACACACATTTGACATCTTCAGAAAGCCAACAACCACAGACATAATTATACATGCTTCATCCAACCACCCACAAAATAAAAAATTAGTAGCCCAACGACATATGTTACACTGACTAAATAACATCCCACTCAGCAAAGTAAACTATGAAAAAGAATTACAAACAATACAACTCATAGTCACAAACAACGGTTACAACACCCATTTAGTACAAAAAACTCAACCAAAAAATTAAAACACAGTTAAAGGAAAATAAAAACATGCAGGGGAAACAAACACCAAAGAACTCCACAGACACTGCAGCACACACGGAAACTCAAAACAGTAACACTGATGACATGACTAGCGAAACAAATGGTACGCTGTTGCATATAAACACAAAGCAACTCACTAGGTAACAAATATATTACAGAACAACAAACACTGTCCAATAACATTTATAAACAACAGACAATCAAATAAATACCAAGGAGCAGCTATATACTAGCTACAGCGCCAAGAATGTAAAGAAGTATATCTGGGGACGACTAGTAGGGAATTCAAAACTAGATATGAAGAACATGTAAGAAGTTGGAAATATGAAATAGCCATTCTACCTTCGTGGAACGTCTGATAAAACATAGACACCATGGAACATGGAACGTGACATGACACTTACCAGAGTGAATAATCACAACAAAAAGCTCCTGACATTGCAAGAAAACTTCCTCATTCAAAGAGCCATTCCAATGGAAAAGAAGGTACTCAGTGACCAAATCCATATAAGCATAATTCTCTGGTCATGCTAGCCTCCAAAACAAAAACAAACAGAGATCCGCGATGTAACTAGAATGAATGATTGATCAAACAGCCCTTCTCTCTCACTCTATCTCTCCTTCCCACCCCCACCCCCACCAATCTTTCTCTCTCTCCATCTATCTATCTGTGTCTCTCTCTCTCTCTCTCTCTCTCTCTCTCTCTCTCTCTCTCTCTCACACACACACACACACACACACACACACACACAACGAATGAAAAATATCAATCCACACACAGCACACAAACAAACTACGACAGATAAACACACAACGACAGATAAACACACAACGACAATTGGCAACACTTCACACCGAAAACACACATATGTTGATCACGAAATGTAAAGTGCAAGTGATGTATGTGATGTGGCAAATGTGCGTGAAAGAACGCACGAAATCGGCCAATTGGAGCATGAAAACCGGCGAATACATTTCCAGTACCACATCCATGAACTACCAGCGTTGGAAATCGTAACACCGAAATGTAATTTCACATCACTTGTGCTACGAAAGTTGATTCTAATCTAAAAAAATGGAAAAACACAACAAAAAGTAATATAGGAACATAATATGCTTATTATGTGTATAAAAAGAAACATGTATTACAGGCCACTGAAGATGCTTCACAAATAAAACAAAAACCAAACGCGTATGGCATGAAACAAACTGCCTTCAATTAGTTGCAGAGATGGAACATACGTCCACAAATTTTAAAGCTACTAAGGAAAGATGGAAAGCAGAAAAAATGCCGAAAATAGTTTTACTAACAGCGCACGGTCTTTTTCCTCGTCAGACATATTGTTCACTCACTTTATGACACGACAAAGGACAGCGTGGACGTCACACCATCGTATAAAGTGTTCAACGCTAGATTTGCACTTGTCAAAACTTGGAACTGATTTTTTTTTCACAGTAAATCGGTTCCTCATTAACGCATTAGCGTATCTACCAGATTTCGATGTTATCCGATAATTACACCCCCACTGGACCTCTGCGAGTAGCTACACTTAAATTATAACCACCCAGTATTTGTGTAACCATTCATTGGCCTTCTGCATTGGTTCCAGTTATGGCGCATTAACGTGCTTAATTTTTAAGGCCGATGTATTTAGTTTCCATACTCGACAACCTCTGAATATTAAGGTGTTGTACCTGTACGTTTAGTTTGCACTGCTAAGTGCTGCGGCCTTAAATACACAATGGCCTAATTTCTTTTCCAGACAGTGTGGGCAGTATTTTACGTGATACGTGTAGTCTAACCTGCTTGCTGATTGGTCTGTTACGAATGTGTACCCGCATGCGGTCCTCATGCACCTCCCAGGTGTCCCTTTCTTTAGATTTATAGCGCGGTAGCCAAGCTACGCTTGCAGTTCGGTATCTGACCTTCCGGCAACAAAACAAAGTAAAAATTTCCTCTTGTTAATAAGGCTGTCATTACATGGTCCTAGTGAACTGGGTATTTCAATTTTATAGAATGTTCCGTGCTTCCCTATGTTGATTTCTAGATGTCACGCAGATATTAACAACGCGTATTCCTGCTGTTCTATACATCTACAGCTACATACATAATCCGCAAGCCACCCTAGGGGGTACGGCGGAGGGGACCACGTACCACTACTACTTGTGTTATTTCCTGCTCCACTCGCAAATGCAGCGGAGATAAAACGAACGTCTATTAGCCTCCGTATGAGCCCTACTTTCCCTAGTTGTTTCCGACATGGCCCTTACACGAAGTTTACGCTGACGGCATTAGAATCGATCTACAGTCCAGTTCTAATGCCGGTTCTCTAAGTTTCCTCAACAGCGCTTCGCGAAAAGAGCGTCGTGTTACCTCTAGGAGTTCACGAAGTATCTCCGTAATACTTGGATACTGATCAAACCTACTGGTAGCATACAAAGGAAATGACACAATTTCAGAGTCTTTGTTGATCCCATATAGATACGATTTTATGTACATAGACTGGAACGGCAAGTGAAAATTTGTACAAGGACCAGGAATCGAACCCAGGTCCCCTGCTTACGAGTCAGATGTGTTAACCACTTTTTTCTTTTTTTTACTATTTTATATTTGCGGTCGCCTTGCCATTTTATATCTATATTTTTTTATTTTTTTCGGAGGGCAAGTGCTCTACCATCTTCTTAAGGGAAGGTAGGAGAAACAGAAACCTTTATTACTCACAAAACCATAGTACGTCCTCATACATTAAAACAGTCCTGGAAGGAACCTCGCTGCCGTCATACCGTGCAGCGTCAGATAACAACAAACTCAAAGTGGTGCCACCTCCAGCACCCTTAAGAAAAGTATTTATGGATATTTAAAAAAAATTCGAAGTAACATTCCATTGCTAATTGTGCAAGTGTTAGTTCTTTCTAGGTCGCATATTCGCATAGTTGTCCTTAGCTGATCACTTTACTTGTTGGGTTTCACAAAAATGAGCACCGCCGCTCATCTTTGCGCACCCGGCATACCCGAAGTGTATGGCGGGTCCGCAAAAAACCTTCCTAGGAAGTTGGCATACCAGGCCTTGTAATTCCGTAGCCGTACCAGTTTTGTGTGGCCATCTTGCAAGTATTGCCAGTAACCCAGTACGTTCAGACGTGTGTCTCTATAAACTACTGGCCATTAAAATTGCTACACCACGTCGATGACGTGCTACAGACGCGAAATTTAACAGACAGGATGAACATGCTGTGATATGCAAATGATTAGCTTTTCAGAGCATTCACACAAAGTTGGCGCCGGTGGCGACACCTTAAACGTGCTGACATGAGGAACGTTTCCAACCGATTTCTCATACACAAACAGCAGTTGACCGGCGTTGCCTGGTGAAACGTTGTTGTGATGTCTCGTGTAAGGAGGAGAAATGCGTACCATCACGTTTCCGACTTTGATTAAGATCGGATTGTAGCCTGTCGCAATTGCGGTTTATCGTATCGCGACATTGCTGTTCGCGTTGGTCGAAATCCAATGACTGTTAGCAGAATATGGAATCGGTGGGTTCAGGAGGGTAATACGGAACGCCGTGCTGGATCCCGACGGCCTCGCATCACTAGCAGTCGAGATGACAGGCATCCTATCCACGTGGCTGTAACGGATCGTGCAGCCACGTATCGATCCCTGAGTCAACAGATGTGGACGTTTGCAAGACAACAACCATCTGCACGAACAGTTCGACGACGTTTGCAACAGCATGGGCTATCAGCTCGGAGACCATGGCTGCGGTTACCCTTGACGCTGCATCACAGACAGGAGCGCCTGCGATGGTGTACTCGACGACGAACCTGGGTGCATGAATGCCAAAACGTCATTTTTGGGATGAATCAAGTTTCTGTTTAGAGCATCATGTTGGTCGCATCTGTGTTTGGCGACATCGCGGTGAACGCACATTGGAAGCGTATATTCGTCATCGCCATACTGGCGTATCACCTGGCGTGATGGTATGGGGTGCCGTTGGTTACACGTCTCGGTCACCTCTTGTTCGCATTGACGGCACTTTGAACAGTGGACGTTACATTTCAGATGTGTTACGACCCTTGGCTCTACCCTTCATTCGATCCCTGCGAAACCCTACATTTCAGCAGGATAATGCACGACCGCATATTGCAGGTCCTGTACGGGCCTTTCTGGATACAGAAAATGTTCGACTGCTGCCCTCGTCAGCACATTCTCCAGATCTCTCACCAACTGAAAACTTCTGGTCAATGGTGGCCGAGCAAATGGCTCGTCACAATACGCCAGTCTCTTGATGAACTGTGGTATCGTGTTGAAGCTGCATGGGTAGCTGTACCTGTATGCGCCATCCAATCTCTGTTTGACTCAATGCCCAGGCACATCAAGGCCGTTATTACGGCCAGAGGTGGTTGTTATGGGTACTGATTTTTCAGGATCTATGTACCCAAAGTGCGTGAATATGCAATCACGTGTTAGTTCTAGTATAATATATTTGTCCAATGAATACCCGTTTATCATCTGCATTTCTTCTTGGTGTAGCAATTTTAATGGCCAATAGTATATATGTAATGGATCGTCATCCCTGTGATCCACGCCACTGCGTCCTCCTTATGATGCAGAAAATACATTTCCTCCGGAAAAAATACTATGTTGGAAGATGTTGCTGTATACATAGGGCGCCACATGAATGCTAGTATCTTGCATGCTAGAGTCCAGACAGCCAACGCATCGCCGCAGACCAGCCGGTGGTGGTCCGTATCCAGCACGCCGTATTGCTGACACATGGACGAATCCGCAAAATGTATTGCTTACTTTTTGTCATTTGTTGGCTATTTCCGGTTCACTACAATGTATCACGTGGACCTGACTGTTGTAGGTAGGTGGGGGTGGTGTGCGGTGTGCCACACCACGTGCTAACTAACGGCTGGATGTTTTCGTTCGACCTTGTTCCGGGTGATCTGTCGAAGAAGCAGATGGCACACGTCCTTCGATGTCGACTGTCGGGACGTCGGTAAACGCTCTCGAACGTAGCTGTGTTCAACGATGAACGTGCGCACATACGTTAAGGGGGGTGATATATGGCCGACAGTGACCGGGGGAAGATGCGATGTTGGTACTAGTTCTTCGATGATCGTCCCCGTAAGCGAGTGACTCCTGTTGCGCCACCGTTTTAGCATAGTATTAATATACATGGCACGTTCACAAAACAAACGCCCCCTTCTCGCGCTGGGAGGGTAGGCGTATTGTACTGTACCTTAAAGAGCTGTCCCAGGCTTACATAGTACCCAAAAGCCGCCTTAATCCTCACAGCCATCGTGCGCGTCAAGAGGTGAAGGCGTGTCAGGTGGCACATCATGAGCGCGAGATAAAGGTTGACGAGTAACACTCGCTGCAGGATATCCATCGGCCGTAGGGCGTATAGTCGAACTGACGTGCCGACTCTGAGTAACAGCCGTCGGTAGTCGTCCGCAGCCGGTTCCACAGTCTCCTTATGAAAGGTGATAACCAAACAGCGAAGGGTTTGCATCACAGGTAAGGATTCTTTCGCTCCACATGCATAAATTGTGATTTTCGGAAGTTGACCTCGCTGCCAGCTGCCATCCCACACGTCTGTAGCCAATCCAGTGCTGATGCAGCCTCCCCCTCATTACAGACGAGGAACACAATGTCATCCGCTCTGCATTTTAATGATAGATGCTGCAGGGAGATCCCGGTAAGACGGCGGCGAAGGTCTGCGAGGCACAGTTCTAAGGCGATCGCATGGAGGAGGATCGACAATGGGCAACCCTGTCTGACTGTTCTTAAGATCTTAAAATACTCAGTTCTCCCTCCGTTGATCACCATCGCCGATCTGGCGCCGTGCAACAGCCGCATCGCTGGAGTGGTCAATAATGGCGAGACACTTATCCTATTCATCACCGGCGCGAGGTACACATGGTCCACTCGATCAAAAGCATGATCGAAATCTACAGCAACCAGTCTTCCCCCCCCCCCACCGCACCCCTCATGGGAGCGGCATGCAGCCGCGAGGGCGACGACGTCTTCACGATAGTCTCCCAAGGCTGTGTGGATATTACTGCAAGACAAGTCTGATCGGCATGTTTTCGATCCGCGAGTGACGTTTTGGTACGGCTGCCCAGTATGCGCATGAAGATCTTGTAAAGGAGGGTCAAGGAGCGATAATCACAAGGCCTTTTGCCACCAAGGGGCTACGGTATCATGAGCCCTTCCGTGAATTTAATGGTAACCGGTACTTTTTGCTGCAGAAGCTCATTAAACATGCATAACCACATCGGTATCACAATGGTCACAAAGGCACGGTAAAATTCACACGGGAATCCGTCTGGACCTGGGGACCTGTTTCAGGCACCTCGTTTAGTCGCTTCTTCCAGCTTTTCGCACGTAATTTCAGATAACACGTCCGCTTCCCTGTTCACATGCGTCTCGACTGGCATCTCTTCAAGGACTTTCTCCAGCTCCCTCTGGTCCTCCCCGTTGCTCACGTAGAATCTGCTAAAATGATCCGTGAACGCCTGTGCTGTGCCCCTTTATGTTGAAAAGCGAAGGACATCGCCGAGATCGATTTCATGAATTAACGTCCTTCTTCTTCTTCTTCCCTTTATCACATAATGCCTCGAGGGAATCTCTTTGGACAGCCAACCCTGCGACCTGGCGCGTATCTTCATACCCACCATCCTTAGTGTCGCAAGTTGTACCAGCTTCGCCTTGACATGGTGGACGGCCGTCTGGCGTAGGTGGTTGAGCTCACAGTTCCCGGAGAGCGGTATAGTAAGAGTCAGTGGTCGTGCGTTGCCATTGAGGAACCTCCTTCCCGTCACCTATTAGCGTCCTCCGTGAAGCTGGCTTCGCACACTCGATCCACCACTGCAGGACAGAACCATAAGAGTTTCGTCGACGGAGGCAGCCATGCCACTCGTCCTCCACCATGCGTCGGCATTCTGCATCACACAGGTGGGAGACTTTCATCTTCCATTTATCCCTACGTCCCCATACCTGCTGTCTATCAAGGTAAACCGTACAAATATATGCCTCGTGGTCTGTAAGCGCTGTCGGCCATATTTCTGGGCCCACCGTCAACATCGCTAACGCCCTGGAAGCGTAGATCCGATCCAAACGGCTCGCCGAGTGGCTAGTATATAATGTATATCCTTGTTGGTTGCGATACTTCGGGTCCCATGTATCGACTAATTCCATCTCGTGGACCAGATCCCGAAGTTCTTGGCTAGGAGTATAGTTCGGATGTTGGGCCTTTCTGTCGAGCACACAATTAAAATCTCCTCCGAGTATAAAAGCATCGTCCCTGGAACAACGGTGTAACCTCCTGGGGGTAAAAATCTGCTCCTTCCCTTCTCTTATCCGAGCCTGACGTGCGTATATATTGACCAAACGTATTGCACCTGTGGTCACTGCGGTAACACGGGCAGAAGTCAAATACTCCACTTCGTCTGCACGTATCCCTTCCTTCAATAGTACCGCTGTGCCAACGCCTCTCTCGTCATACGGGGAACAGTAAATGTCATAACCGTAAAAGTCCGATGGGTGAAGCAGCCGAACTTCCTGTAATAGCGCGATGTCTAAATCTGCACCCTTTATCATGTCACCGAGCATCTTGATTTTCACCGGCGTCCCAGTGCTATTGGTATTAACAGACCCTATCCGAGAAGCTTGCTGCATGGCTGTCAACGTAGATGGGGCACCTTACGGTCGCTCATTCTTCCGTACACAGGCTGCTTTCTTACTGACCTCCCCGCCGTCCCCTCATTTGGTCTGCCATTATTCCGAGTGTGTGGGAGCAGTTCCTCCGCATTATCTGGCTCTTCTGACCAGTCCCCATAGTTGTCGTGCGTCGTATGCGCCGCAGCCTCCTCAGTAGCCTGTTGCCGTCGATCTCGTAAGCCTTCGGTCGAACATATTCGTTAACAAAAAAAAAATGTCAGTGTCGATTTGCGTAACGATAAGCCCATGACTCGTTCTATGTATTTCCGCGCCGGCCGGGGTGGCCAAGCGGTTCTAGGCGCTACAGTCTGGAACCCCGCGACCGCTACGGTCGCAGGTTCGAATCCTGCCTCGGGCATGGATGTGTGTGCTGTCCTTAGGTTAGTTAGGTTTAAGCAGTTCTAGGGGACAGATGACCTCGGAAGTTAAGTCCCATAGTGCTCAGTGCCATTTGAACCATTTTTTGTATTACGGCGGCATACCGCTACACACTCAACGTAAACACCTCTCGCACAGACGTGCGACAGGGACGTGAACACCGGACGAACCGCTGCCCCGCTGAAGGCTCACTCAAGTTTACGCTGACAGCATTAGAATCGATCTATAGTCCAGTTCAAATGCCGGTCCTCTAGGTTTCCTCAACAGCGTTTCGCGAAAAGGGCGTCGTGTTCCCTCGAGGAGTACACCAAGTATCTCATCAATACTTGCATATTGATCAAACCTACTGGTAGCATACTAAGGAAATGACACAATTTCAGAATCTTTGTTGATCCCATATAAATATGATTTTATGTATATAGACTGAAACGGCGAGTGGAAATTTGTACGAGGGCCGGGAATGAAACCCGGGTCCCTTGCTTACGAGACAGATGCGTTAACCACTAAGCCACCCATTTCTTTTTATTTTGTTACTTTTATTTTTTTTCCGGACAGGGACTCAAACGCGGATTTCCAGCATATCGCGAGGAGTCTCCTTACCATTTTTATCCTTTCTATTTAGACGCTACCCTTCTTTATTTATTTTACAAAAATGCATAAAGGAATGCCGTTCCTTTTCGGCGACGTAACCAGAATACTAAAAGTCGTCCCGTTACGACATAAGGATGCTCCATGCTACAGCCCACTGCGGATTTTCCGATCACTATCGCCACGTCACTGTGTTGCATCCGTTATTTATTCGATCTCATTAACAAAAAGGAACTGGTAAGAGGTTCGAAGGTTTTCTTATCATGTCATGGATAATCTAGCTGCGAGGCGGGTTATGGAATGCCCTCCAGAGAAAATTAGAAAAATATCGTCTGTATTTAGGGTTGTTAACGACCGCACACTGTCGTTCGTTGAGGTAGTACCAAAAATCGGGTACTGTATTATCGCCATTGCCGAATAGGTAGTGAACAGCGTGGCCGCTAATCCACGTCACAGAGTTCGTTTTTGCTCTTGGGAAACACACCCCATCTGGGAAACGAAGCAATCGTGTGGTTACCCCGTCAGGAGACGTGCGTGTGAAAAACGCACCAAATACCATACTCCTTTGCCGACTCGCATTCGAAACGATGTTCATCCGTGTGAAGCACTTGGCATGTGGCGCACAATAGTCAGTCGGCGATGTGGGTGTGATGTAGGCGGGACTGCCTCAACTGTTTCCCTTTAACAGTTATACACCATGCAGATTGCACGTCAGTATCAAGGATGGTGACATGCACTGCCTGCCACACAGCACGCCACTTTGTAGTGGGGTGTTTGCTTTCAGTCACATTCGGCGTCCAGTTGCATGGCAGTATATATCGCCCTCGTCGTCATCAAGCGTGTGGGTAGTAGTGAGGTGTGGATGTAGCATAATTCAGGGAAGAATTGGCTAACGGAGAAGAAAGGTGCTGGTATGTCCGATACCATCACAGGGGGTGTGAGTGAGGCGGGTCGTAAAGCGTCCAGTAATAAATAGACTTGAGAGGCACGTCGGGCTTCGTCGCCACAGGTGCAGGTGACAGCTGACGAACAGGGCCTTCGCTCTGTTCTGAACATGACAAAGGCCTAAACGCCCTCTGCTCCTCGGGAGGGTTAGGGACTCGTAACGAATCTTAAATAATATGCCCGTACTGACAAAGGATCCCAAAACCGCCAACCTGCGGTGAGACAGAGTGTACCTTGGCACAGCGGCTTACACAACTGCACGGATCACCATGGTAGGCTCCGCACCTCCATTCAAGTTCTCACTGCGGCGCCAGTCTACTTTAAATTCCCGCTCACACACGAATGCAGCTGCCAAGAGTCTCCATGTTCTGGAGTAACATGTCAGCATCGAACTTAAGTGGGGGATACAGCCTGAAACCCAGGCGCAGATACTCGTACAAACGAAGTTACAGTTTCAGAGACATTACTGAGAAATGACCCGTTTTCGGTTCCCAGTATTGGTACAAATTTTCCCTCGGCGCTTCAGTCTACATACATAAAATCCTAACGGTAACAACTCTAGCAGCAGCCCTGTGCACTGCTTCGGTGTCTTCCATTAATCTGATTTTGTGCGAATCCCAAACACTGGAGCAGTACTCAAGAATGGGTCACACTAGTGGTATATACGCCGTTCCTTTAGAGATGAGTTACACTTTCCCAAAATTATTCCAATAAAAGGAGATCGAGCATTCGCTGTCCCTACCACCAACCTGACGCGATCATTCCCTTCCATGCCACTTTGCAACTTCGCTCACAGATATTTAGTCGCTGAGACTGTGTCAAGAAGCACACTACTTAGTTGTATTCGAACCTTAGTGGCTGTTTTACCGAATCATTCGCTTTAACTTACATTTTTCTACATTTAGAGCAAGCTATGATTCATCACAGCAAGTAGAAATCCCAAGTCACATTGTATACAACGACTCAACGAGGACACTTTCCCTTACAGCACAGAGTCATTAGGCAACAGCAGTAAATTGCCGTTCCGCCGGTCCCTGAGATCATTTATGTGTATGAAGAATATTTATGTGTATGTGAACACTCGCCGTCGAGGACAACGGGATAACGTACTGGGTTCTATTATTTAAAAAATATTCGAGCCACTAATATGTCTGCAGTGGAGCTCCGTGTCAAACGTTTTCCAAGGTATACCGCGATCATTATGAAGATATTTACCTTCTGTCACTTCTTTCGTCATTACAGTGGTGCAGCCGTTCCCGAAGTTTCGTATTGTTTCATTTCTATTTACACTGAAGGTCCAGAGAAACTGGCAAAGGCATGCGTTTTCAAATACAGAGATACGTAAACAGGGAGAATACGGCGCTGAAGTCGGCAACGCCTATATAAGACAACATCTGTCTGGCGCAGCTTTTATATCGGCAAGATTTAAGTGATTTAGAACGTGGTTTTATTGTTGGCGCACCAGCAATTGGACACAGCATCACCGAGGTAGCGATGAAGTGGGGACTTTCCCCTACGACTATTTCACGAGTGTACCATGAATATCAGGAATCTCGTGAAACATCATATCCCCGTCACCGCTGCGGCCGGAAAAAGTCCTGCAAGAATGAGACCAACGACGACTGAAGAGAATCGTTCAACGTGACAGAAGTGCAACCCGTCCGCGAATTGCTGCAGATTTCAATTCTGCGCCATCGAACAGTGTCAGCGTGCGAACCATTCCACGAAACATCATCAATGTGGGCTTTCGGAGACTGCACGACACAAAGCTTTACGCCTCGCCTGGGCCGGTGAACTTCGATATTGGACTGTTGATGACTGGGAACATGTTGTCTGACCGGACGAGTCTCGTTTCAAATTGTATCGGGCAGATGGACGTGTAGGGGTATGGAGACAGCCTCATGAATCCATGGACCCTGCATGTCAACAAGGGACTGTTCAAGCTGATGAAGGCTCTGTAATGGTGTGGGGTGTGTGGTTGGAGTGATATGGGACGCCTGATACGTCTAGGTACGAGTCTGACAGGTGGCATGTACATTCTGTCTGATCACCTGCATTCATTCATGTCCACTGTGCATTCTGACGGACTTGGACAATTATAGCAGGATAATGGGACGCCCTACACGTCCAGAATTGTTACAGAGTGGTTCCAGGAACATTCTTCTGAGTTTGAACACTTTCACTGGCCTCCAAACTCCCCAGACTTGAACATGAGCATATTTGGAAAGCCTTGCAACGTGCTGTTCAGAAGAGATCTCCACCGCCTCGTAGTCGTACGGACAGCCCTGCGGGTTTCATGGTGTCAGTTCCCTCCAGCACTACTTCAGACATTAGTCGAGTCCATGCCAGGTATTGGTGCGGCACTTCTGCGTGCTCGCCGCGGCCTTACACGATACTAGGCAGGTGTACCGGTTTCTTTGGTTCTTCAGTGTACTTTATCCAGCTGGGGTGAGATCACTTCTCGCACTAGCGCTATACCGACCGCAACTGCCTATAAATATTTCTTTACACATTTTTTTATGTTCGCCTTGCGTTCTGCATATGTTTAGTGTTGCTATACAGTATGTTTGCCTGCGAGGATTGTTATTATGAGGGGGCGTAAAAGTCGTAATACACTGGAATTAAAGTAGGGCTTATGTACTTCTTTTGCTTCTCTTGGTTCATATTATCTGATCTGATGACCGCTGTACTGCTACTGAACCGATATTCAACTTAACTGTATTCGCACGTGTGTGATGAAAAGCAGACACGGTCCTTATTTCTTGATTTCATAGGTCGCGAGGAGTGTCGCGTTTCCACATCACCCGTCCAACTCAAAGGGTGCATGAGACACTTCCCTGCCCAGCAATTTATAGCCCCTTCGAGGTGATTGCACCTTCGCCATTTTGAGTTTTCTTTGTTTTTTCTCTTGTTGGGGAAGGAGTTATGTCTGTCATTTCCCACATTTCCTAGCAAACCCTTTATTCTGTTACTTCCTCCGTGCAGATACCTCTCCCTTGTGTATAGATGCTTTCAAGATCCAGAACTCTTCTGTTTGCTTCGCGATGATTTTCTTCAGGGAAGGATCTGACCTTCCTGCCTTTGTGTCACTCCTTTCGGGGTTGTTTTCTGGGATACTTGCAGTAGGTCCTAGCTGCCGGACGTGTATTTGCATCCTTTCCGTTGCTCTTATTTGATTATAGGTATTTGGAGGCACATTAGCACTATTCGTCTGCTCTACTCTTTCAAGAATTTCGAGTTCACTTTCGTTCTTGTTTTGGATTTCGAGTTCACTTTCGTTCTTGTCTTGGGCTGCGCTATCACTGTTTGTACCAGTTTTGTTCGAAGTCGACGCTTCCACGGGTGTACGGTCCGTTACTGCTTGTTCATTCTGCATTGTTTTGCAAACTGTTTCTTCCGCAGTTACTTGTGGTGCAAAGAGATACTCGCAGATCCAGCAGTTTTTGACACTGTCACTGCACTTGCGTAAGTATTGGCGCTTCTGTTCGGGAGCTGCAACGGCTGTTTACGTGGCCTGTTATTACGCAAGTGAACGCGCGATCCAGAAACACGACAGGTCGGAGGATACCCAATATTCGACACAAAACAAATGTGTCCCTGTAATAAGATTAAAAAAAAGGATAGCGCTTGCTTTCTCAAATCGATCTAATGTTTCTTAAGCCGCATCGGTACAGAATTTATATGTGGAAGACCGTTTGTCACAATGAGTAAATTCCTACGGCCACGAAATACCGGATTAATTTCATCATTTGGACATTCAAAAGAGAAGTTATTGTTTTCAAGTTCCTAACACCACATACAGCTTGCTGTACAACTACATCACTGTTGCATCCATTATCATGTTTAAACGTTCTAATGCCTCCATTTTCTGATACAATTCGTTCGCATGTAGCGCTACTAAACAATTTCACGAATACATAGTTAGGCAAAAAGTCCAAATGAATTTCAAATATCTCTGATTGTAGCAATTTTAATTCACTCCCAATCCATTCAGGGATCTCAAAATCAGATGAATGCAGATGGTTTCTGTCAAAGCTACGCTGCAGTGTATCTACACGAGTGACAGAAGACATTTTCTAATTATCCTGCAATTTTAAGACGGAAATGTTATACGTTGTAAGGGTCATTTTTCCACAAGCTTTTTCAGTGCGATTGTGTTCTCAGTACTCTGTTGCATGTCTCTAGACTTGTATCAAAAGCCAAATGATGGAGAAAATATTAAAGACGTTCACTACTAGATTGACCATGGTGTTTCTCCCAAGCATTGCTGCCTTCTGAAGTTTTAAGTGCCCCGCGTGAAGGACTCCTCCATTTAGTTGGTGCACAGTTTGTGTCGTAAGCAAAGTGCATGTAAGTTTTTTTTGTATCAGTGAAACATCTTTGTATCGAAATGATATAATCTGAGTTTCAGCAAAAGTAAAAAACGCTTGAGAACTGAACAGATAAGACAATGTGTGTCTGTAAAATATTGTGAAAAGAGAAAGACACGAGATAGAGTTCCTGACAAACTGCCACCGAAAAATGAGATTAATAACCTCATGAGTGATTAAATTATATAAACTTTTCGTATTTACTTCACTCAGCTAATAATTGAAAGAAACATTTAATGTTTAAATACAGCACCATTGTGATTTACCTGGAGCAGATTCTACCGTATAGTTTATATCCTGCAAGTTGGCTATAAATGCGGTGAAATGCCATCTCATTTGAAGCTCAAAGTATTTCATACTCATCCATTTTACTCAGAAAGAGAAAAGTGAAAATTGCCCATGGACTCAAAAGAGAAAAGACCGTGACTGATGTATGCCATGCCATACGTCATCTGAAAGACCAGACAAGTTTATCAGTTGTATTAACAGAAAGCTCTACTGACGATGTTGCCATTTCAACATCACAGGGAGTTTTACAGTAAACTTGGCAACATGTGATCGCAAGAATGGAGTTCTGTAAGAAGAGGTCTCAGTTTAACTCTACTCTTCCCTTACAAAAAATGTAAAAGATTTGAGAAACTGGTTTTGATTACATTTCTACTAGTTACAACATACTGTTCTATCTGCACTTGAACTAATACAAATAAAATTCAGTACCTCAGTGTTAAGAGCACCTGAAGCAAAAACTTTCTTCTTGGCACTTAGAATCAGTCACGCATGCCAGTCACGTAGAACTTTCTTAATAAATTATTTGTTTTCTAACTTGTCTCATTTTTTTATACTCATGAAGTCAGCAGCATAATTTTGTAACATTACACAACAGATTCGTACAAACACTCCATCATTTGACCATCGGACAGACTCCCTTATGGACGACAAAGTAACAGGCAAACCTGGCGTAGAGAAACAACTGAAGAATTTGAAAGCAAGCAAATCACCAGGTCCGGATGGAATCCCAGTTCCATTTTACCAAGAGTACTCTACGGCATTGGCCCCCTACCTAGATTGCATGTATCGTGAATCTCTCGCCCAGCAGGAAGTCCCTAGTGACTGGAAAAAAGCGCAGGTGGCTCCAGTGTATAAGGAGGCTAAAAGAACAGACCCGCAAAATTACAGGCCAGTATCTCTAACATGCTGCAAAATCCTTTTACATGTTCTCAGTTCGAATTTAACAAACTGCTTGAGACTGAGAAGGTTATGTGTACGAATCAGCATAGTTTCAAAAAGCATAGCTCGTGTGAAACTCAGCTAGCCCTTTTCTCATATGAAATACTGCGAACTATGGATGAAGGACAACAGCCGGAATCCATATTTCTAGATATCCGGAAAGCACTTGACGCGCTGCGCGATTGCAGGCTGTTAACGAAGGTACGAGCATATGGAATAAGTTCACAGATATGTGGGTGGGTCGAAGACTTCTTAAATTTTGGAACCCAGTATGTTGTCCTCGACGGCGACTGTTCATCAGAAACAAGGGTGTGGTCAGGAGTGACTCAGGCAAGTATGACAGGACCGCTGACGTTTTCTACATACGTAAACGATTTAGCGGACAGAGGGGGCAGGAGGCGGGGGGGGGGGGGGGGGGGCAGCACTCTGCGGTTTGTTTGCTGAAGATGCCTGGTGTACGGTAGGGTGCTGAAGTTGAGTGACTATAGGAAGACGCAAGACGATTTAGACGAAATTTCCAACTGGTGTGATGAATGGCAGCTAGCCCTAAATGTGGAAAAATGTAAGTTGGATGAGGAGGAAGGTGAAACCTTTCATGTCCGGATAAAGTGTAACCAGCGTCCTGCTTGACACAGTCAGCTGGTCTACGCAACGTTCCAAAGCGATATGAGATGCAACGAGCAGGTGAGAACTGCTGTGGGGAAGGCGAGTGGCCGACTTCGGTTTATGGAGAGAATTTTACGAAAGTGTGGTTCCCCTGTACAGCAGACAGCATGTAGGACGCTGATGCCACCTGTTATTGAGTACTGCTCGAGTGTTTGGGATTCTTAGAAGATGGCATTGAAGGAAGACATCGAAGCAGTTCAGAGGCGGGCTTCTAGATTTGTTACCGGTAGCTTCGAACAACACGTAAGGGTTACGGTGATGCTTCGGAAGCTCAAGTGGGTATTCCTGGAAGGATGGCGACGTTCTTTTCGAGGAATAGTATTGAGAAAATATAGAGAACAGGCTGATGATGCCGAAAGATTCTACTGTCGCCAAAATACATTGCAAATAAGTATGCTCCATTTACGAGTGGAACAACAAGGGAAATGACAAGTAGTGGTACAGGGTACCCTCCGCCACTCACCTTTCGGTGGATTGTGGAGTATCTATGTAGATGTAGATATCAGAAAACCTTATCAATTTTTTTTTGGTTCTAGTTTAGATTCCCGATCCGGCAAACGAAGTTTCAAGAAGTGCAATTCCGCTGAGAAGTGAAAATTTATCTTGAAAACAAGCGTGTCGTTAACAATAAGACACAGAATTAAAGTTATTGCATCGAGAAACTCACCAACTCGTGCACATTGAGAAATCTTAGCGGTTAACATGGAAATTACCGTGAGTAATAACCGAAGTTAGCACATTCCGAGGCTATCTGAAGTCTGGTTACCCTACAAAGTAGAAAAACCAAACTGAAATATCTACAAGAGTTTAAGTGCACCTACTACATATACTGCCTCACAAAAAACGTGAAGCATCCAAAAGACACGGTCGGATGTGAATATTACAATAGTAGTGACAATGTTGGCAGTAAGATTAGGCTTTTTGCTGGTGATGCAGTTACTTGTAATGAAATGCTATGTGAGGGAAGCTCCATGAATTTTCAGTCAGACCTTGATAAGATTTCAACATGGTACAGAGATTGGCATTTTGCCCTAAACTTTCAGAAATCTAAAATTATGCGAGTCACAAAACGAAAAAAACGTAATATCCTACGACCATCACTTTTGGAATCGGCCAAATAACTGGGTGTACCCTAAAGGGTATGAAATAGAATGACCACAGAGGTTCAGTCGTGTGTAAAACAGGTGCTAGACTTGGGTTTATTTTGGCAAAATACTGGGGAAATGCAATCAGTCTACGAAAGATATTGCTTACAAAGCACTGTAAAACCGGTTCCAGAATACTGCTCAAGTGTGTGGGACCCGTACCAGATGTGACTAACAGGAGATATTGAACATATACAGAGAAGGACAGCACGGAAGTTCACCGGTTTGTACACTCCGTGGAAGAGTCTCACAGAGATACTGAAGGAACTGAACTAGTAGACTCTTGAGGACAGACGTAAACTGTCCCTAGGAAGTATATTAACAAAGTTTCAAAAACAAGCTTTAAATTATTACTCTAGGGTACACTACAACCCCCACGTGTCGCTCACATACGGATCGTGAGGGTAAAAATTCTATAATTACTGCATGCACAAACAATCATTCTTCCCGCGCACCACACGAGAATGGAATATGAAAAATCCTAATAACTGGTACAGTGAGACGTACCCTCTGCCATGCATCTCCCGGTGGTTTGCAGAGTACAGTTGTAGATGTAGATGTAGTTGTACTTGTAACTTCACTACCGGCGGGTATGGAACTGATTAGTGCTGTGATTCTCTGTGACAGGTAGAACGCCCACCAGAGGGCACTATTGGTGTTCGTGTTTAGTGTTGTTGCCAGGCCTGGTAAGGTATATACAGGGCACGAAAAGCGTAAAATGTTGAGTGAACACTGTGAAGGGCATAGAGACGCCGCGTACTCGTGTGAGACAGCGTTACCAGCATGTGACAGCTTGAAAGGAACCACATTGTACGGCTCCATTTGGCCGGCTGGTCGAATCGTGCGCTGTCCCGGCACGACTGTGGCCCGCAGGCGTACTCGTCATTAAGGTTCTGGTTCACCAAGTGCGGCCACCGAAAAGAAGGATCGCCGTTCTGTGCACCAACCACATCGCCACCTCTTCACACCCGTGTCCTGCCACTCTTACCGAGCGAGTTGGTACCGTGATTAGCACACTGGACGGCGGTACTAATCCCATTCCGACATTTTCCGTCATTTCCCTAAATCGCTCCAGGCAAATGCCGAGATGGTTCTTCTGAAAAGGGCGCGGCCAGTTTCCTTCCCCACTCTTTCGTAATTCGAAATTCGAACTAGTGACCCATCTCCAGTGACTAGTGGCAGTTCGACTATGGAATCACTGCACCACACGTAGACTACCGGCCGTCAACATTGCAACACAAACGGTTGCAATCACTGTTGTGCCTTGACCGGGAAGCACGTCTTGCTGATGAATGACGGCGCATCGTACTGAACGATGAATCCAACTTCTGCACTACGCTGGGTGACCATCGTCGGTGAGCAGAGCGGCCACTTGGGGAAAGGTCTCACACTTACAATGTTGTGTTCTGTCACAGCATTGTTACTCATAGCGTCATAGTGCGGAGAACCGTTAGTACTGACTGTGGGAACTTGGAAATTCTGCGTTCTCTTACTTTAACTTCCATGCGATAGTATCGTGTTGCCAGTTTTCAACAGGACAATGCTCGTCCATACAAGTCACGTGCCCCTATGGACTTTGTGCTTGATGCAGAGATACTCCGGCAAGATCGCCACATCTGCCCCTGACGGAACATCTCGGACTGTGCCTCCATCCTAGTGCTAGTATGCAGAATATCGAAGACCGCTTACCACACTTTTGAGCCAGCTTGCCTCAGAAGAGGAAACAACAGCTCCATGATGCCATTACAAACCGAATCAGTGTACACATCCACGACAGAGTGGGTGCAACGTCATACTGCCAAGTCAGCTCGTACTATCAAGTCCTTCGTTAATTTGTTCTAATGAAATGTTGTCTACTCCCGAGGCCTTCTTTCGACTTAGGTCTTTCAGTGCTCTGTCAAACTCTTCACGTTGTATCATATCTCCCATTTCATCTTCATCTACCTCCTCTTTCATTTCCATAATATTGTCCTCAAGAACATCGCCCTTGTATAAACCCTCTATATACCCCTTCAACCTTTCTGCTTTCCCTTCTTTGCTTAGAACTGGGTTTCCATCTGAGCTCTTGATACTCATACAGTGGTTCTCTTTTCTCCACAGGTCTTTTTAATTTTCCTGTAGGCAGTATCTATCTTACCCCTCGTGAGATAAGCCTCTACATCCTTACATTTGTCCTCTAGCCATCCCTGCTTAGCCATTTTGCACTTCCTGTCGATCTCATTTTTGAGACGTTTGTATTCCTTTTTGCCTGCTTCACTTACTGCATTTTTGTATTTTCTCCTTTCATCAATTATATTCAGTATCTCTTCTGTTACCCAAGGATTTCTACTAGCCCTCGTCTTTTTTCCTACTTGATCCTCTGCTGCCTTCACTATTTCAATCTTCAAAGCTACCCATTCTTCTTCTACTGTATTTCTTTCCCCCATTCCTGTCAATTGTTTCCTTATGCTCTTCCTCAAACTCTGTACAACCTCTGGTTTAGTCAGTTTATCCAGGTCCCATCTCCTTAAATTCCCATCTTTTTCAGTTTCTTCAGTTTTAATCTACAGTTCATAACCAATAGATTGTGGTCAGAGTCCACATCTGCCCCTGGAAATGCCTTACAATTTAAAATCTGGTTCCTATATCTCTGTCTTACCATTATATAATCTATCTGAAACCTCGTAGTATCTCCAGGGTTCTTCCATGTATACAATCTTCTTTCATGATTCTTGAACCAAGTGTTAGCTATGATTAAGTTATGCTCTGTGCAAAATTCTACCAGGTGGCTTCCTCTTGCATTTCTTAGCCGCAATCCATATTTACCTACTACGTTTCCATCTATTCTTTTTCCTACTGTCGAATTCCAGTCACCCATGACTATTAAATTTTCGTCTCCCTTTACTACCTGAATAATTTCTTTTATATCCTCATACATTTCATCAATTTCTTCATCATCTGCAGAGCTAGTTGGCATATAAACTTGTACTACTGTAGTAGGCGTGGGCTTCGTGTATATCTTGGCCACAATAATGCGTTCACTATGCTGTTTGTAGTAGCTTACCCGCTCTCCTATTTTTTTATTCATTATTAAACCTACTCCGGCATTACCCCTATTTCATTTTGTATTTATGACCCTGTATTCACCTGACCAAAAGTCTTGTTCGTCCTGCCACCGAACTTCACTAACTTTAACCTATCGATTTCCCTTTTTAAAATTTTCTAACCTACCTGCCCGATTAAGGGATCTGACTTTCCACGCTCCGATCCATAGAACGCCAGTTTTCTTTCTTCTGATAACGACGTCCTCTTGAGTAGTCACCGCCCGGAGATCCGAATGGGGGACTATTTTATCTCCGGAATATTTTACCCAAGAGGACGCCATCATCATTTAATCATACAGTAAAGCTGCATGCAGGAAAGATATGGTGAAATAAAAACCTGTACAATTATTAAAAATATTATAACTAGTATTTAGAATAACATAGTAAAAATTCCAACTAAGATTGAGGAGAATAGAGAGTATATAGCCTATAAAAAGTACCATGAGGAAATCCATAATGTCTAAGTCCTTCGTGGGGTGGAGATCGATTCAGATCATTAGATTTTAGATAAAACTTAAATTAACCCAAAGAAAGGAAAACAAACCGTCAAAATCCACTAGGAGGAGAAAATATGACCTCAGCTCTTTAATAAATAATGTGTTGTATTCAGAGAGATCCAAAACACTCCCAAGCGAGGAACTGGGAACGATTATTGATAAAGTGGAGAACATTAAGGAAGAGATTTCCCCTGTCAGAAGAAGAAACAAACATGCCTGGTGGAATGAAGAATGTCATAAAGTAATACAGAAAAGGCACAAAGCACAGCTGAATGACCAGCAAAATAAAACCGAAAAATCTCGAGAAGAGCTAACCATTGCCAGAAGACAAATGGCCAAGGAAATCAGAAGAATCAAAAGAGACTATCAAAAAGAAACCCTAAACTTCATACAGGAATCATTCAAACGATATAAAACAAGGGTCTGTTATAGGACATTGAGAAAATATCAATCAAAACATACTCCATCCACACTCATGATGAAAAATAAAAATGGGAAACTATCGCACAATAATCAAGACAATGCCAACATCCTAACTGATCACTTCAAAGAATTACTAAATGCCGAGGAACCAAAAGAATATCTAGATTTCGAACCACATCCGAAAAACAAAACACATCCAGAGAAGATTACACCACCAGATCTCAGCGAAGTGATCGAAGCAGCTAGGTGGCTCAAGAACTGCAAATCAGCAGGGGAGAACCAAATGGCAACAGTGCTGTGGAAGAAAGCAAATAAACAAACACTTCGGAACCTCCATCAGCACATAGTAGACATCTGGAATTCTGAAAAAATGGCAGAAGTGTGGAATACAGCTATAATCCACCCACTACACAAAAAAGGTGATAGATCGGATCCAAACAACTATCGGTGGATTGCTTGGTGGTACATGTAAGATCTTGTCTAGAATTATCTTTACAACAATTTAGGAACAACTCGACCAAGAACTTGAAGAATATCAAAGAGGATTTCGTCCTGGAAGAAGCTTTCCGGATCAAATTATCAACATCAAAGAGTGAGAACAAGGTGTAGGTCACCACTTTTGTTGACTTCGCGAAAGCATATGAAAGTATCCATCGTGAGTCGTTACTTAAAATCCTCGTGGAATTTGGATTGCACCTGAAACTCGTGAATCTTATTAGACTCACCCTTAAGAACACTAAATCAAAAGTTAAATCCAGAAAGTAACTTTCTGAATCATTTGAAATCCTGACGGGACTTCCTCAGGGAGATGGCCTCTCCCCACTACTATTTAATTGAGAACTGGAGAAAGCCACGTGAGAGTGGAATAAGAAATGCCTACCAAACATCAAGATTGGCAGAAATATCAAATTCAATACCTGGCCTTTGCTGATGATGTAGCGCTGCTCGCAAACAACATGGAAGAGGCTAAGCACCAAATCGAGGAACTCCAAAAAATAGCAGCAAAACTTGGACTAGGAATCTCGTTCGAAAAGACATAACTGATGCCATCCTTCAAGGTTGAAACACCATCCGTTACACTGAATGATAACAAACAAGTTAAAGTTGTAAATAAATTCAAATATCTTGGGTGGTCTATAAGTTGGAAATCAAACGCGCAAATGTCAGTAGAAAGCGGAACAACTAAAGCGAAACAAGCGTAACGCATCACCTGGCCAACATAAAAGAAGAAATGTTTCTCGATAAATGCAAAACTCAGACACTATCACTCTGCTATTAAACCTGAAGCAACCTATGCTAGTGAAACACTGTTCAAGATGAACACTAAATTAACCACAGGTAAACTACAGAAGGCAGACAGAAGAATTCTTAAAATAATTATAAACAAAAAATACCAAGTTGGGGGACAGTGGCGACTGTTACCTAACGAAGTTGTATACCTGGAAACTGAGTCAATAACTGACACAGCCGGCCGCGGTGGTCTAGCGGTTCCAGGCGCTCAGTCCGGAACCGCGCGACTGCTAAGGTCGCAGGTTCTAATCCTGCCTCGGGCGTGGATGGGGACCACAGATGTTAAGTCCCATAGTGCTCAGAGCCAGCCAATAACTGACACAATGCGGTAAAGGAGGGTTGCTTTTTTCTGCCGCATTTCCAGACTATCGGAAACCAGGCTACTGAAACAACTGTTCACCTACTTTTCGAAAAGTAAGACCGAGAACAACTGGTTCAAAGAAGTTCAAGATAATTTAGAAGAGTTAGGCTTGACAACGCAACAAACTGAAGGCAGATAAGAGAGGAAGACCCTGAAACACAGAGACACGAGATTTTAACTAAAGTCATTTACACGCAAATAATACACCATAACTGATGAAGAAAGGGCAGTCAGGTCGGAAAGGATGAAGAAGTTTTGGGAGCAGAAGAGGAAAGCCAAATCTACAACTAGTATTAAGACTTAAATGTATATGGATTGATTAAAGTGCTCCAATGTGGGCATAAAATATGTAAATAAATAATATATGCCCTTTAGCCTTTTGCCAGTGGTTCTCAAGACTACTACAGAAATTCTCATTAAGAATCTAAAAAGTGTAATTATCCATCGTCCTACACCAAATTACAAAATCATCTTGTTCTCTACTCTACTCTACATCTAGTTAAAGTTTAATGAGGTTTCTTTCTGAAAAGAATTTTTTCTGAGATTCCTGTAGAGTTCTTGGGGACCTCTGCCAAAACATTAAAGGGCATACCGTTTTTACAGTTTGGAAGATCTCCTGCAAGCTGCAAAGGAGATTATAGAAAATTGTAGGCCTACTGAGTCCTAATTTGTCTCCGGTTAACAGGTTTCGAGTAATTTTTTATTCCGTTTTGACAAGGAATGTGCTGGAAAATACTGAGAAACAAGAAATTCAAGTTGAGCACGGTCTGCGTATTATAAGGCTACATGTTGACTTGTACGACATGTGTAAGTGGAAAAATCTGATTTGAAAGCGGAGTTAGGGTAAGAGTCTTTAGTTCGCCAAAATTACTTCCTGCAGTCTTGGAAGAGGTTTTTAAGTTACTGGGGTGGAAGAATACGTATGAACGGACATTGTCTTTTCTTGCGTAATGTTGTTCTGCTGGCTTTAACTGCAGAATAACATCAACAAATAACATAGCCCAATAGGACATATATGAGAATAGGACTTAAAAGGAACTACACTAAAACAAAGTTATTTAAAATCAATATACCAAATAGAAGATTGTGGAAACCGGGAATGACGTTATTTAAATAGTTCGCAAATTCGTGTACTTTGCACAACTGGAACAATGAGATAATAGATACAGGACGAAAATCAGGACCAAGAATGGTTTGGTGTTCATTTCAGAAACAGTAAGGCGCATTCGAAAATCAGTTTCTATGGACTCGAAACAGAAAATGTATAACCAGTGCATTTAGCAGTTCTAACCCACGACTATGAGATGAATGTAACTGTACATACCATATTAAAATTTAAAATAAAATAGTCTTAATGATTTCAGTGTGACTGTAACTAAATTTTAGTGCTTAGTAGAAGGAACACGTAATCACATAATCTGACGGAAGGAGGACTAAGGAAAGGCCCCGCGATAAGAAATAACGTAAACCATGACATTCGAGAACCTAAGAAAGTTAATTTTAAAGAGTAAAACTGAGACTACGATATGCGAAAAGTCTTGTAGACGCCAGTGTCGAACAGAGGATGAAAAATCACAGATAATTACGAGGAGAGAATGCAAAAACCACAAATCGTGGGAAGAACTATAGCAAATATAAAGGGACGCGGTGACATGGATTCCTAATCAGTAAATTGCGCGACATACTCGAAAACAGCAAAGAGAACATCAATAGGGAGCTATTCCTTGAATTTCCGTCGTCTACGAGCAACTGTTAATGTTTTGGTCTTACATATTATCCTCAAAAATACTCAACTCTTGAACATGGACGCTTTTTCGATGAATGCACGAAGTATACCTACAGAAAAATGCTACAAATGTTCTGAGACAGTAAACGATCTCGCAGCAAATATCGGCACACAACATCGATACATATTAGTGTAGCACCAATTGGTAATATATGTTAAGAAATACATTGATAATTTATGAGTCAATTGGAACTTCCGTTTGCCAAGAAATAGCACCAGCGAAGGTGAAGGTAACCAGTAAAAGACTGCCTTTCATCTTGCAGTCGGGCGTTTCCCGGGCAAACACGTTTTTGGACTGGCAAATCCTTTGAATCTTGAAGTGTTAAGTAATTATTTCCCCTTACAGAGCTTAGTCGGATGAGGAAGAGGGGTGATTTAGTTTCCCAAAACAAAAAATGAGCATCGCATCTGTGAACATAACGAGAATATCACGGCCCAATGCAAAAATAATGCAAGACCTGAGCAGCAGACATAAATGCGAGCGCCTATGCGTACTAGAGACACTTGGACATAGCAGCCAAGTGTTCCTGTCATGCCGCTACATGGTGAACGACGTCATCGTCAACACGGAATGGCGTTATTCACCGAACTGATAATTGGATAATAGGCTACTCTTTACTAAAAAAAAAAAAAATTAAATAGAACTTTAAACAGCGGAAGTTAGTAACTATATAGTAGCTTGCATCCATGAACCATCAACTACTTATATCTCTTTCGCAAACCAACCAATTTCCGAAAGATCTATATAGGAGATTTTAACAGTCTGTAACGTTCCTGGTTGTTGTAGCCACGATTACTTTCTTAACAGGCAGCTGATGTATAAAACAGTATTCATCCGCATTTGTGGTAAGGAAAACCTATCTCGTGTCAGTTTGCACAGGACACCAAGGTTCGGCGGGCTCCGACTTTTAGCTGACGTGGAACCAGAGGAGATTACAACGCCTTCAAAACGATCCTAACTGCTACCTTCCTCTGACTATCGCGGGCGCTATTACTTAAGACTGTTTCACACGTTTTAATTAGTTCGACAATTGCTGATGTAAGCCAGCAAACGTGCTGGTGTAACTAATTAGGATAGGCAAATGATATACTCTCGCCGCACAGACTATAATGCTCCTACGACAGGAGACAGCATACCGTCACCATTCTTAGCACTTTCATCCGCAACGTCGCCACCAATAAAACTTTCCTAAACAAAAATTAATTGAAATGAGCGCTCCGCTTTTGACCGATAGAGCTTAACACAGAATTCTTCCAGTCACGACGAATATGTCTATGGAATCGCCTTCTGGCCATCTTTCCTCTGACAGCTGACTGAGGTGGGCAAGGCAGCGCATTTATAACTCTTAAAAATATCGAATCCAAATATATACATTCATAGGTACAAACAAATATATACAAGAACGTCTATTGCAATGATAATTGTGAGAAATCAACTGTTTGCTTTTTAATAAACGGTTATACGGGTAAGCATACCAATTTTGTTTGATGCAATATTACGTGAAAGGCAATGGAATAGAAAAATGTTCTGCTATCTATTGTTAGCTGTTCGATGTTGCGTAAGATGTTCAGATCGAATGTGATAACAAAATGTTGACTATTATGGATGCCGGTTACGTATGAATGTTCAAAGCTTAGCAAGCGTTAAGTTATAGCTGTATATAACAACAGTTAATACACTGAATGACAAACACTTCTGAACAAAACTTACGACCAGGGCTGCTGTCAGTTAAATGTTACATTTGGCTATATGTGTCTCATTAAGTCTAGTCTTTAATCTCATATGTTTAGCTCAATTATTGTTGATCTCTTCCATTTACTGCTCTTGAACGTATTTATCGTAATTCATACACAAACTTCTGTTATTACGCTGTTCCAGTTACAATGTACAGTTACAAATTTCTCATTGCAAGGGAGAGCGCTGTGATGTTAATTTAGTAGATCGGCTATAAAATACTGTTAATTATTTCTCTTAAGGATTGTCAACACTACTTTTCTGATTTAGTCCGCATATACTCAGTTGTTGGTTAAAGATTCTGTTTTCACACGATGTTCAACAAAAGTGGGAGCTGGGTGATAAATTCTGAAGCTCTTATACAGCTCGCTTTGTGTCACACCACAGTGATGCAAACTCTTTGCTGCTGCCGTGATGCTGCCGTTCTTTGAAGATAGCTGGAGCACAGCAAAATGGTGACTACTACCTTGTCAATTACAAAATTAATTGCCAAAACACAAATATAATCTCCGTTGCTGCTCCGGCTCTGTTGTAGAACGCACTGTAATACTTCACGTTTTTGAATAGGATGCGATACTGGATTATGATGGGTTGATAAATGCTGCGGACGCAGCTTCGCCTTCTGCGTATCTGCCACTGTTAGTTTAAGTGGCAGATCGTCTGTTTTATCCATGTTAAGTAAAACGTTTCTATCTGATGTGTTGGCAGAAGAGCCAACACCGTGTTGCTAGAAGAGGCTGAAATGCACGCGTTTAAGCTCACGCAGACTGGCGTGAGGTCAGGAACAGTTAAAGGAGTTGAGTCAACTAAATAAAGTACAGAGCTCTTGAATACTTAACTTTAATCCATAATTGGAGAACATCGCTCTTGTTTATACATAAATTACAATCTCAATATAAACCGGTAGTGGCGCCTTGCTAAGTCATAGCAAATGACGTAGCTGAAGGCTATGCTACCTATCGACTCGGCAAATGAGAGCGTATTTGTCAGTGATCCATCTCTGGCAAAGTCTGCTGTACAACTGGAGCGAGTGCTAGGAAGTCTCTTTAGACCTGCCGTGTGGTGGCGCTCGGTCTGCAATCACTGACAGTGGCGACACGCGGGTCCGACGTATACTAATGGACCGCGGCCGATTTAAAAGGCTACCACCTAGCAAGTAGGGTGTCTGGCGGTAACACCTCATTCCTCCCCCGCAAATCGGCGTACGGTTGTGTTATAAGGCTTCCGCCCACCGTGGGGAGGACCCCATGTTGACGTATGCGACGAGGTGGGGAGCCAACAACAGGCGAGGCTGTGCCACCCGCACCCTGCCATTCGGTCCGAGGGGAGCTAGGAAACGCCTTAAAACCTAGTCCAGGGTGCACGCCAACATGCGGTGTATGCGCCTGTTGAGAGACAGGAGGGGCCGAAGATTCGACCGCCATCGGGGCGGGGCAGCCGACGGGCGAAGACGACATCTGGTCCGGAGCGGGCAAGAGTTCCATGTCGGAGGACAGCTCGTCACGGGGAGCGATCGGCGGCGCGTGACCCAGGGAGGCGCTTGGTGGTTGCAGCGAAGCGTCCACTGCGGGCGTCGCCGGCGGGAGAACAGGCGGCGGCGCGTCGCCATGGGGCAAAATGGAAGGCAGCGTCGGTAACACCTGGCGATGAGGCGAGCCCGTAGATGGGTCCCCAGGGCGCTGACCGGACGGCACCGTCGCTGAAAGCAGACGGGGAGTGGCAGAACCCGTGCGACGACAGAGGAGCAGCTGATTGAGATGCCGACGCACCTCACCAGAGGCCCCCAAAACCAGATACATAGCGCGGCCGAGGCAGCGAAGAATGCGCCCTGCGAGCCAACGCCGTGAACCTCGATTGTTGCGATAGTATACAACGTCGTCTGGGGCAAAGGCAGGTGTCTGCCGCAGCACAGGAACCTGATGCGGCCGATGTAGCAAAGACATCAAGGTTCGATGAGGACGACCGTGGAGCAACTTAGCCGGCGAGCGACCATCTCGCGGCTGAGAGCGATACGAGGACAAAAAGAGCAATAACGCGTCCTCCCGAGAATGCGACTCTTTCAACTTCAACATCTGTGACTTGAAAGTCCAGACCAATCGTTCAGCGGCACCGTTTGACTGAGGCGAAAACGGCGCGGATGTCAGATGTTGAATACCATTGGCCTTGCAGAATGACTGAAATTCTGCGGACATGAATTGTGGGCCATTGTCGGAAACAATAGTCTGTGGAAGACCTTCAATACTAAAGATAGCAGATAATGCTTGGATGCTGGCAGATGACGTCGTGGAAGACATCCGGACAACAAAAGGAATCTACCACAACCAACCATCGAGCATTCCAGAATGGACCAGCAAAATCGATGTGCAAACGTTGCCAAGGGGAAACGGCTTTTGGCCATGCAAAGAATTTCCGTGGTGGTGCGGATTGTTGTTCGGCACACGCCATGCAAGCAGAGCACATACTCGTAATCGCAGCATCGATTCCGAACCAAGTACAGTGCTGACGAGCAAGTTGTTTCGTTCGCACTATACCCCAATGTCCTTGGTGGAGAAGCCGTAAGACAGAGGACTGTAACGAACGTGGGACCACGACCCTGGACTGATCATTATCAGAACGCAACAGCAAAACACCACGTCGTAAAAAAGTCTCTCCTTGTGAGCAAAAAATCGGCGAACCAACGGATCCTCGATCCGTGACTTTGACAAGGGCCATTGCGTAGCAACAAAACGCAAAACGGGAGCAAGGACAGGGTCAGCAGCTGTGGCTGTAGCTACACGACGAAAATCAATCGGAAACGATTCGACCACGTCATCAGTGTCCGCATCAATGAACATGCAAGCAAGTTCGGAAGAATCGAATGCTCTATCCTCAGCAACAGGCAAACGGGACAACGCATTGGCGTTTCCGTGCTTAGCCGTGGACCGATACAAGATATCGTAGCGGTACTGCGAGAGGAAAATACACCAGCGACTGAATTTCTGCGCTGTACGTGGAGGTACAGGCTTGTTCGGATGAAAAAGCGACGTCAAAGGTTTGTGGTCTGTGATGATGGTAAAGTGACGACCATACAACAAATCATGAAACTTTGTAACACCAAATACGAGAGCCAAACTTCTTTCTCGATCTGTGAATAATTTCTTTGCGCAGACCAGAGCAATTTGGATGCAAAGGCAATAGCGCGATCGTGCGATCCATCTTTGTGCGCAAGCACAGCACCGATCCCGAAATCCGATGCATCTACCATCAACAAAAGGGGTTTCTGGGGATCGAATGGCGTAAGGCAAGTATGGGAAAGCAACGTCGATTTCAACTGGCGAAAGGCGCGTTCGCATTCCGTCGTCCAGACGAACGGAACACCTTTACGGCGTAAGCGATGAAGCGGAGCTGAAATTGAAGAGGCATGTAGCACATATCTGTTATAGTAATTGATTTTTCCCAGCACACTCTGTAGCAGCTTCAAATTCTGCGGCGAAGGCAAGTCTTGTATGGAACAGAGGTGCTCGGGACTGGGATGTATGCCCTGGACATTGATTACATGTCCCAGGTAGGGTAAGTCATGAGCAATTTGTCCTTCCGCAAGTGAAGACCATTTTGTCGCATGCCCTGAAATAATGTTCTGAGATTGGCTAAATGTTCTTCTTCCGTCTTTCCGGAGATCACAATATCGTCCAGATAGTTTGCTGCAGTAGGGACTGAGGCACATACAGTTTGCAGATATTGCTGAAACAATGCAGGGGCAGATGCACACCCGAATGGTAGTCTTTTGAATCGATACGAAACAAGATGCGTGTTAACCACCAAAACGCGCTGGGATTCGTCGTCCACCGGTATTTGCAAATACGCATCTGCTAGGTCCAACTTTGAAAAATATTTACCCGGGCACAGTTTGTCAAAAAGATCTTCCGGGCGGTGTAAAGGAAAAGTGGCAATCACTAGTTGTGGATTCACCGTTGCCTTGAAGTCCACACAAAGTCTCAATTTTCCGGAAGGTTTCGGAAAAATTACTAAGGGTGATGCCCAGAGAGAAGCCTGCACATGTTCAATCACACCTTGTGATTCCAGATCGTGTAACGTTCTTGCGACCTCATCACGCAATGCGTGGGGAACATTGCGCGCTCTGAAAAATTTCGGTTGCATGTTTACTTTCAGTTCCAAATGTGCTGTATAGTTCTTAGCACAACCAAGGCCCGGTGCAAAAATGTCTGCAAATTCTTCACATAGACGAGAAACACTGGCTGAAGGCACAGTCTGGTTCACTGATTGGACCTGATTGACTATAGACAAGTTAAACAACTGAAATAAATCCAAACCAAACAAGTTCACTGCAGAAGAAGAACGAAGAACGTAAAATGTCACAAGTTTTGTTTGTCCCCTGTATGTTGCAAGAAGGCTGCACTGTCCTAACACAGGGATGGCTTGTCCAGAATAACTATTTAACTTTACATTCGCGGCAGGCAATGGAGGTGTGCCCAGTTGTTTGTACGTGTCTTTATTGATCAGTGAAACTGCAGCTCCAGTATCGAGCTGGAATGGTACCACTTTGCTGTGAATGTCCAAATCTACAAAACGTTTATTGTCCTGCTGACGACAAGAGCGACTGTCTCGTGCAACGTGAAGCAACACTGGTACAGAATCACTTGCGACTTGACGGGATTTCCGTCGACGTCACTGTTAGAGAGAGTGGCACTGGGCGGAGTGGAATTAACTACGTGAATTTGCATGGGCGAAGGTTCACGAGCCTGAGTATTCTTGGTTCGATTCCGATTCCGGCTCGAAGCAAAGGGACTGGAATGGATGCAAGTGTCCGATCTTAACTTTTTCTGGCAAACACTCTCAACATGTCCTTCATTATTACAGAAAAAGCAAATAGCTTGGAGTGACAGGCAATTCTCACGCGAATGTCTAGTAGCACACCGCGGGCATGACTTGAGCACTGCATTTGCTTGCTTGCGCGGCACAGATAGCGGAGAGCTTGGCGGTAGCTGCAGGGACAGGCGCGAGGGCTGTTTACTGTTCCGTGCAGCGCGCCCGGCGGGCCGATTAATGTGACACACAGCTGACGAAGTTTCAAATGATTCCTGAGCAAAGTCAAGTGTGTCTTGCCTATCCAATATGTCCATCACTTGTTGAAGGGAGGGACTGACTACTTTCAAAATTTGTTCGCTTATACGAACATCAAAAACGTTCTATGCAATTGCATCACGTACCATAGTATCTGAATAAGGGAGTCCACATTCACACGCAAAAGCACAATCCTTAATAAGGCCTTGCAAAGTTGCAACCCACTCCCTATTAGTCTGATCTGCTGTACGTTTTGTACAAAAGAAGGTATACCTTTTTGCAACTACATTGACTGATTCTTTGAAATATGCATCTAATGCAGACAAAATTTCGTCGTTGGACAGAGTTGCTACATCGCGTTGGGGAAATAACTTCACTATCACACGGTACATCTGGACGCCTACTTTGGAAAGGAGAAAAGCCTGCCGCTCATTACCTTGAATTCTGTAGGCGGCGAGATGGAATCCAAATTGGCGTGACCACTACGTCCAGCTTTCCAGTGCCGCATCAAAAGGACGAAAAGGTGGTGCAACTGCATGTTGTGGCTGCGGTAGCGGTGGAGCGGCGGCTGCCGCATCGTTTTGCATCGCACGTTGAACTTGGACGAGCTGTCCAAGGGCATCCAATAAGGCCTGTGTCTGCTGATTCTGCAAGCGATAAAATTCGGACAGTACATCTGGAGATTGTGGCGAAGCCATGACACAAGTAATTTAAGCAAGTATGAAGAAGAAGACCGTTTTTACACTCGTCGCCATATGATGTGTTGGCAGAAGAGCCAACACCGTGTTGCTAGAGGAGGCTGAAATGCACGCGTTTAAGCTCACGCAGACTGGCGTGAGGTCTGGAACAGTTAAAGGAGTTGAGTCTACTAAATAAAGTACGGAACTCTTGGAATACTTAACTTTAATCCATAATTGGAGAACATCGCTCTTGTTTATACATGAATTACAATCTCAATATAAACTGGTAATGGCGCCTTGCTAGGTCGTAGCAAATGACGTAGCTGAAGGCTATGCTAACTATCGTCTCGGCAAATGAGAGCATATTTGTCAGTGATCCATCTCTGGCAAAATCTGCTGTACAACTGGGGCGAGTGCTAGGAAGTCTCTTTAGACCTGCCATGTGGTGGCGCTCGGTCTGCATTGACAGTGGCGACACGCGGGTCCGACGCATACTAATGGACCGCGACAGATTTAAAAGGCTACCACCTAGCAAGTGTGGTGTCTGGCGGTGACACCACACTATCCTTGGCCGTCACACTGTCGAAGCTTGCTTTTTAAGTACACTCTTGTCGAAAGTTGAAGCAAAAAACTTCTATCACCCCGTCCTGTGTCTGATTCACAATATGATCGTACACACTGTCAACAGATACGATTGTGACCTGCACGGAAGATGGCATTCCTGTCAACGGACAATCACGTGAACGATGACGTTAGGGCACTTCTCAAACGGAGCACCGTTGGCGGTAGTCCCACACCCACAATCGCTGTGTACACAGTCACTGATTGGGCAGTGTGGCACAGAGAAGACGCCTACCAGGCTCTCCGCTGTGGAGGACCATGGGAGAAATCACGCATCTGGGAGGTCGAACAGTGGGCTAACGTTCTTTTCACATATCCGGTTTGGTCTGGAGAGTGAGTCTCGACTAATTCATATCTGGAGGTAACGTGGAACACGGTTTCAGGACCCAAACATTATGGAAAAAGACCGACGTCGAGGAGGATCCCTAATATTGTGGGCAGGGATTATGTTGAACACCCTAACACCTCTTTATGAAATTTTACGGTTAAATCGTCAAGGTTTAACTGCTGTCAACTACCGTGACGAGATCTTGGGAACTGATGTGCGGTTGTTGCGAGGTACTGTGAACCCAGACTTTGTATTTCTGGACGATATTGCACGGGTGGTTGATGTGTTCCTGCAAACGGAAAGTATTGCACACATGGCGTGGCCTGCTCGCTCTCCCTATTTGAATCCCATAAAGGACGTCTGGGTTGCACTATGTACACGGGTTGTATCACGTCAGCATCCAACTACCACTCTCCAAGACTTGCGAGTAGCCCTGCAGAAAGAATGGGCGTTATTACCTCAACATGAGATTAATGACATCATTCACAGCGTGCCCTGTCCTTTTTCAGATCTGTATTGCTGCCAGAGGTGGTCACACCCCGTACTGAGCACTTTAATCAGTTGTCGGAATGTGAGTATGTAAATCCGTTAAATTGGGAAAATACGAAGAACATACCGTTATGCATGTTGCAGTTGTTTACGTTCTGTATTCTTTACATTGTTTCTACTGTAGTATCACCTGATTATACTGTTTCGTGCCAAAATAAACGCAGCCTTGCAAAATTTCGGTTAGTTGATGTAATTTTAGACATCAGTGTAGTTTCCAGTTCGACACACGAATCAATAACAGTTTCCACAAGTATCACAGTCCATAAAACGGACATCCTTGTAGATTTTTCAGTATAAATTAATAACGGAAAATAGCTTGGTATGCTGCTAGGAGAAATCGTGGCTTATTCACATTCTTTTGATGAGATTACTTGTTCTAGGTATTGTCTTCCTCATTTTCCCGACATCTTCTGCTATGATCTTGAAATAAATCTTCTCTGTTGTAGATCATTCGTTCTTCTTTGCCATCACTTCTTCAAAATCTTCAGCACCTGCTCTATACTCTTCTGTGACGAAAATCTGAATGAAATATTCTTCTCAATATTATTAGTAAGTTATTGCAATAAAAGCATATCAGTCGCTTCCACAAGGTTCTAAATTCTTCTCTTGTTTCCCCGTGAATTACTACGTTCTCTGCCTCAATGTGCCATTCCTGATATCTGCCAAACGCCCCACTTTCCACCACCACTGAAACTGGTCTGTCATCAGCCGTAATAATTAATGTTTAGACTAAAGCTTATGGCCATGGATTAACACGAGGGATTGCAGATTCACTGAAACAGTAAACAAATACTTTCCGTTACTAGCAACAGTTCAAAAATATACACGTTACTTAACAGCCTCAATGTCGTCGCATCCTGACCACCACCACAAGCTACTGCCGATGCCAATAAAATTTTCCACCAGCTTCATATAAACAGCAGTCCAGAGAACAACACGAACAAACTGAAATTATGAATAATTAGAATAAAAAAAGAAACGGAGTCCTGAGAAATCATTTCCTGTAAAATACCTAAAACAGGATGTACACTAGTGCAAGAACGGAAAAGCGACAGGAAATGCTGAGATACGGACCGAGCAGATCAAACATTTTGGCTCTAAGGCCGATACTAATAAATGTAACATATGTCGGAACGCATACCAGATACCCATCCTCTAGAGAAACGGGGATGAGGCATGTGGCAGTTACACTGATATCATGTGAACCTGAAGACGATCTGAAAAGCCATCGGGCTATGTCTGCCGTGAATCATCATTACAAGATTTCTGAAGTCCTGATTTTTAATTGGTTCTTTATTGACAGGAGCAGAGCTTTATTCCAGAATTCACGGGCTCAAGATCTAGCAAAATATTTCCTCTCCCACAATGGTACATTAACGAAGGCTTCGAAAAGAAGCGAATCACAGGAGCTGTGTTTCTAAATCTAACAGCCACTTATGACACAATTAATCACGTAGAGCACTTGGAGAAACTATACCATCTCACAAAGAATTTCGCACCTTCATGAATTACAGATTACATCCTAAATGGTCATTAATCTTTTTAATTTGTTACATTCGAGACCAACGCAGACCTTTGGGACAGCAGGAAGTGAGATATCTCGAGGCTGTATGCTGGCTCCATTCTCTTCAATGTGTGTGCAGATGACCCTCCTCAGTGAGAGGTCACAGGAAGTTTTGCCTACACCAGACATTCGGCAAGGATCTAGTTCTAAGTTTCTTCACCTGATCAAGCCTAGGACCTAATGTGAGAATGTTATCAGAAATATCAGCTCAAGTCTAACGACCTGAAAAACATAGCATTGTGCCTTCGAGCTAAAAAATATGGAAGCATCACTTTGATAGAACTGCCCTGTAGGGACATGCTGTCATGATATTTCGTCACAGAGTCTTCTGGCCATCTTCAAGTGAGTATGCAAAAGAAGGACATTACACGTAAAATCTAACGTCACAAACTTGATCCGCTTCTGGTAGTGCCCCTCTGACAGTTTCGCCCTGAGATTGATTAACTGACCTTGATTCATTGGTTGCTTCGGTCGACCGTGCCTTTAATGGCTCTGAGCACTATGGGACTCAACTGCTGAGGTCATAAGTCCCCTAGAACTTAGAACTACTTAAACCTAACTAACCTAAGGACAACAGACACATCCATGCCCGAGGCTGGATTCGAACCTGCGACCGTAGCGGTCGCGCGGTTCCAGACTGTAGCGCCAGAACCGCTCGGCCACCAGCGGCCGCACTGTGCCTTTATGACTAGCTCAAACTATTGAATAAAATACATTCGCCAGACTAATGACACTCAACTGTACTTCTGAAAGAGCAACAGCTCGCATCAATGGAAATAGTGTTCACAGAAATGCATCAGATCAAAGAACATGACCCAATGACACTCGCGTGTTGTGGCACCTCATCGATACCAGAGCTGCAAGATGGTTCGCAGTATCAACACACAGTCTATTACTTGGGCTGATCATACAAAAGACGTAACGAACACAGGGATCTGAATGTACAGGTTGTTTGAAGACTTCATAAACACACAGATCTACATGTACATGTTGTCTGACTGTTATAGATACAAACAAAACGCTCGAATACATCACAATTATACAAGGAAGTAATCCTAGTAAAGTTAGGTCCAGAAACCAGTGGTTTCTGCGATACGACGTATTCACCAGTGCAACCATATCAATGTTACAACACCCTCAATGTCTAAGGCTACGTTCATTTGCAAGTGATAAGCTGCCATCATTTAATTTTATTTTAATTCCGTATACCTCAATTACCGGTCAACAGCGTTTCGAGAACAAGTACTCCTAACTTGGTCCGGTAGTACCATGGCCTCCCGCGTCCTCCGACTTGAAACTGCTGGATTTTTCTTTCGTGTTGGGACATTCCAGCCCCATTGATAGTAACAATGTAGTCCCTAACGCATATTGGATGGTTGTCAGTGCATTCAGAACACGTCTGGAATTTTTCAACATGTATCGGCATCCATGAGCAGACACGCTGAAGCCTGCCGTGACATGGATGGCAACCATGTGGAACACATGTCAAGTGTTCGTCCTCAAGTGCATGTCTGTAATTTGTATGTTCGGAGTTACTGTTATAAGCTATTCACGTACCCAATCGTAAAAGGTCGCATCGCGGAAACCATTCGTTTCCGGACCTTTACTTATTAGGATCACTAGCTTACTGCCAGCTACTTCGAGTGGCCTGCAGAGATTTTTGCATTTTTCTTTAATCGAATTTTTGTGGCGTTCTAAGCTTTTCACTCCATTTAAGGTCACATATGCGTTGTCTTTTCCGAATGTATTTCTGACCGTAAAACGAACAAATATATATATATATATATATATATATATATATATATATATATGTATATATATATATATATGTATATCCTAGTAAATGTAACATATGTCGGAACGCATACCAGATACCCATCCTCTAGAGAAACGGGGATGAGGCATGTGGCAGTTACACTGAAATAATGTGAACCTGAAGACGATCTGAAATGTCATCGGGCTATATCTGCCGTGAATCATCATTACTGTTACACGACACTTTGATAGAACTGCCCTGTAGGGACATGCTGTCATGACATTTCGTCACAGAGTCTTCTGGCCATCTTCAAGTGAGTATGCAAAAGAAGGACATTACACATAAAATCGAACGTCACAAACTTGATCCGCTTCTGTTAGTGCCCCTCTGACAGTTTCGCCCTGAGATTGATTAACTGACCTTGATTCATTGGTTGCTTCGGTCGACTGTGCATTTATGACTAGCTGAAACTATTCAATTAAATACAGTCGCCATACTAATGACACTCATCCCGAGTTCGATGGGGATATATATATATATATATATATATATATATATATATATATATATATATATATATATATATTGCATCGAACCGAGAAGTAAAATGCCAAGTATCATAAATTTAGCTTTAATTTTTTTTAATGTGTGGAAGTATTTTCTTAAAAGTTTCCATCCCTCATTGCACTCACACAGGGGTTGAGTTTCCAAAAGCAGTAAAATACGTATTTTTCATCTCTGACGGAGAAGCCAAACACTAATTTAAAAAAAAATAGCTTTAAAAATGCTTTCGCAATGAAATATTTTCATAAAACGTTTCACCCTCTTATTTCACCTCCCTAGGGCTAGAATTTCCAAAACAGTGATATGTGTATGCTTTTATTTCTCACAGAGAACCAATCAGAAATTTTCATTGAATTAGCTTCAAAAATGCTCACACAGTGAAATATTTCCACAAAAACTTTCATCGCCCATTTCACCGCCATAGGGGTTGAATTTCCTAAAACAATGGAAGACATAATTTTTATTTCTAACTTAGGAGCCAAATTTAATTTTTCATTGATTTAGGTTTAAAATTGCTTTTATAATAAAGTCAGCCGCTCGTGGTGTCACGGTAGCGCTCTCTCTTTTCGAGCAGGCGGTCCCGAGTTCGATTCCCGGTGGGGTCAGGGATTTTTCACCTGCCCCGAGATGGCTGTTGCTGTGTCGTCTACATCGTTCATCCCCGTTATGGTCGGAGGAATGCACTTACAAACCACTTCCATTAGGACCTTGCGGAGTACGGCGGTGCGGGTCTCCAGCATCGTTCCCCTACGCTCTGCCAAGCAGCATGGGACTTCATTTACATTCATAATAAAATATTTTCATAAAAATGTCATCCTCTATTTCACCCCCTTAGAGGTTCAGCTTCTAAAAACACTGAAACACGTTTTTATTTATTTATTTATTATTTTTTTATTTCTAGCTGACAAGTCAATAGCTTTAAAAATCCTTACTAGCTCTTTAATAATGATGTATTTTCAAAAAACAGCTTCCATCCACTATTTCACCCCCATATCGTTAAATTTCCAAGAATGCTGAAACACGGATTTCTCTGTTTCTGACCGAGAAACCAAATGACAATTTCTGTAGGTCTAGCTTCAAAATTGCCTCAATAGCGACATTTTTCAAAAAAATCCTTCATCCTGTAATTTACCCCCTTAGGGCTGGAATTTCGAAAAATCGTTTGTTAAACGACGCCTACAGTAATTAATCAACATCTCTCCAAATTTCAAGTTTGTGTCCTTAGCGTTTTGGGCCGTGCGGTGATGAGTTAGGACATTGCCTTTTGTGTACAGAGATATGCTTGTTTCATTGTACTGCACTCGTCCCTTTCCCTTGTTCCTATTGTGATCAAATTAATTCTTAATTACTTTCAACGCACAACCTGTGACGAGAAGAATTGAACGAGTTAAGCTGAACGAGGGAGGAATCAGAGGAACAATTGCACTATGTTTTTGCTGCATACTGAAAATTGGTTTATGGCGGCGACAATGACCTTCTTGGCGCATGGAGCCGGGATTGGAAGTAGAGGCTCGTCCTTTGTGGTGACGGCCGCCCGACACACTGCTGCTCCAACACTGTTTGTCTAGAAGGGAGTTCTTATTCTACCACTACAACCGTTTGTTCAGCGGTAGTCTTGAAGAAATCTCCTGCACTCGTTCCTCACATGTTGCCAACGCAATTACTCTTGTAGGCACGCTCCTGTCACAGCTACTGCAGAAGAATATTCCTCTGTTAAGTTTCGCGCTAAGGTCGATTTTACGCGAGGCTGTGACTGACAGTGTCTCTGTCTTCTCTACAGAACTTTAACGGCCTCGCTCCCCTCCCTGTCGCAAGAAGCGGCCATTGTACAAAATCCGCCAGACATGTCACCCAGAGCCACGTGTCTCCAAAATTGCGCCACATTGATCATACAATACGTCTCACCCAACATCATCGATTACTAAAAAATAAAAAATAAATCATATCTGTAAAGACACGATATTGCCTCAATTAGCTTAATGGGGATTAATCATGATTTTGTATCACTACACACTGCGTTGCAACAATTTATGTGGAGGCTGTCTGCCATATGCAACACCACACACAAAGTATCGAAAAGGAAAAGTACCGTAAAAAATCTAGTGTATTTTCGTTGGGGTACTAACGACACACACATTGGAAACATCTGCGCTCGCCTTTCACCGTTCTTCAGAGATACAAGTGTATCCGTGTATGATAGGTGCTTATCACCCTAAACAAGACAGCTACGCTGATCAAAGGGAGGCTAAAACAAACTCCAATACAAAGGGTACGCTTACTCACCTGCACCCTCTCCGAGATATCGGCTATAAATTTCTGCACCGAAAACTGTACAAGCAGCAGAAATGAGATTTTTAAGATAGGTTAAGTGATGTGCAAGACAGGACAGGATAAGGAATTATTATATTCTCCAAGACCTATACATCTTTGCTCTAAGGAGGAGATAACAGACTACAAGAAGAAACGAGAAAATCATATGGATAGAATGGAGGAAAATCGACTACGCAGACTGCCAGGATCCTACTAAAAAGGGGAAGAAGAGACGTCATTTGACCAAGGAAAAGAGGGAAGGAGGTACGAACGAGACAAAGTCCAATCCTTGAATGGTGGAAGAAGAGGAAGACATGGGCCACGATCGAAACGGCCCACAGCTTACTCCGGTCAGGCTGAAGTGAAGGAACATTTTTCCTGAGAAAATGTGCTTATCCGGACGCTGGGCTCTCACACCCCGCATTAGAGCCGTGAAAGGTTAATGGTAAGACACCAGAAATGCGGGCGCTATTGTGCTAATTCTTATTATCCAGACACACGCATTATGTAAATCAACGAGTAATCTGCGCTCATTTGTTGCGAGATCTCAGGGCAATCTGAGAATACTGCGCCATAAGTACAGACCGTGGAAAAGAAGAAACCACGTCCACCAGCTTCAGTGTACACAGAGTATCACGATTTGTACTCAACATGAATTTACGATCGTAAGTGAAATCGTCGTAGCTGTAACCTTTCGTTGGGTGAACACTAAATATCAACACCCCCGTACATTCAAATTGCACCAGCAGGAAGGTGTCATTCTACAAACATCGAATTGCCATGAAATGCAGCCCATGGTTGTATACGCAAATGACGAGCGATTTAAAGGAACCGTACAGAGTATGTAGGAGTAATGCCAACCAAAATATGTGTATAATGAAATATTACGCAGCTATTTTCTCACGTAGAAATCGCATTTCAGCGTTGTTTGTAAATGACGAAATAGTGTTATGCCACGTATAAAAAGCATAAACGTCTACCAACGTGTGTCGGAATTCGACAAAAACAGAATCTGGGCCGGTCGAAGGAAAAAAGGAAGATTAATGTCCGTCGACAGCGCGGTCACTACACACGGAGTAACAGTTCGGATTACGAAAAGGATAGGTAAGGAAATCGGCCGTGCTCATTTCAAAGGAATCATCCACGCATTCATCCGCAGCGATTTATGGAAATCACAGAAAACCTAGATCTGGATGGCCTGACCGGGATTTGAACCGTTGTCCATGTACTTTTAACGAACTTCGTGAAAAATAAATATTACCGGGCATGTCTGCGCGCTGCATCACTAGTGATTCATAAGGCACACCGCAGAGAGGGTCGGTATAACTTTGTGAAAGACCCTGTAGTTCCTTCTTGTATCGTAATGAGATAAACACAGAATGGAATCATGTGTACACTCTTCTTCTTGCAGGCCCATGAATGAGGTAACTGTATGACAATACTACGGCTACCTATCTCCCCTCGCGCTTGTAATCACCACCCCCACCCCCTTCATTCTGTCACACCGAAAGAACACATCTTTAACACGGCTCTACTGCAATTAGATACGGTACACGCATTTAATATTTGTCCTAAATCCACTTCATTTAAAAGGAAACATTAATTCTTCACCTATAAAACACTATTTTTCATATAATTTTATCCATAGCTTGCAGTGTTTCATCCGTTTTGTATTACTTTCGTAATAATAAAGAACAACCGACATCAGCCATAAGCCGGCCGCAGTGGTCTAGCGGTTCTAGGCGCTCAGTCCGGAACCGCGCGACCGCTACGGTCGCAGGTTCGAATCCTGCCTCGGGCATGGATGTGTGTGATGTCCTTAGGTTAGTTAGGTTTAAGTAGTTCTAAGTTCTAGGGGACTCATGACCACAGATGTTGAGTCCCATAGTGCTCAGAGCCATTTGAACTATTTTGAACCAGCCATAAACCGTAATTTGATTAAAATGCACGATGCATTTCGAGTCCTGGGGGCTTATTTTCAGAAGCTTTGACAGTCTACATCAACTTTACTTTTCTTTTAATTCTAGGCCTGTTATATTACAAAATGTCACATTATGAAACATACGATTATAAAACTATGATAATTCGAAAGTTAACTTATTGTTTCTTGCTGTAGATGAATGCTTCTGGAGAATGTTTACGTAAAAATACACACTTTCTATTAAAAAGCAGATTTTCAGAAACATTTTGATACAACATCTTGACGGTCGAAATTCTTTGACTTGTTTTGAATTGTGTTCGAAAAGGTACTCTGCTTAAATGTTTCTGCAAATGCGATTTTTAATAGAAAGTGTGTATTTGTACATAAACATTCTCCAGAACCATTCACCTACTACAAGAAACAGTTAAGTTACTTTCCGAATTATCATAGTTTCATAATCTTATATTTCATAGTTTGTCATTTTGTAATATAACAATGTGATCTTGTCTAGAATTAAAAGAAACGTAAAGTTCATGTAGATTGATGAAGATGAGCCTCCAGGGCTCGAAATGCATAGCGCATTTTAATAAATTGAAGATTTGTGACTGAAGGCAGTTGTTCTTTATTATTACTGTTCTTAATAATTTGCGATTTTTCCATCCACTATAACGTGGAAGATATTAATCCTAGAAAAAACATTAATAGGACCTTTTTCGTAGGAAACTGAATGCAGTTTTGTTTTTTACTGGGAAACATTTTCCCTATAATCGACGGTTATTCGAGGAAAACACCAAAAAGGCTCCTTTAAACGCCGTCCCAGCTTCGCTCACACTGCACCGGTGGGGATTTTTGGTATGTTGTTCGTGATACTCCCTCCTACCACAGTACAAAAAGATCTGCTTCTACATGAAGTCAGTAGCGAGCTAGTGGGTGTGTTGGACCTTCCATCGAGCTACAGACCCCCTTGAAGATGTCTCCCGCAGACGGGGACGAAACGTTGGGATTTGACAAAGAATTCACCAACCGACCACGGAATAACAGCCTGGATAATTATAATGGACAAAAAAAACCACTGTTCTCCGAGAGAAATGTTCTCAAAAATAACTGATTTCCTATTCGTCTCTGCTCCGCTTATACTGTTGACTTTGTTTCGCCGTGCCACGTGCAATTAGAGCAACCGGACGGAATCCAGTATAGCCGTGGGCAGTAGGCTACTCGCAGTCAGTAGCGAGCCAGTGGGTGTGTTGGACCTTCCATCGAGCTACAGACCCCCTTGAAGATGTCTCCCGCAGACGGGGACGAAACGTTGGGATTTGACAAAGAATTCACCAACCGACCACGGCATAACAACCCGAATAGTTATAATGGACATGACATTTCCAGCCGTGAAAGTCTACATTTTAGTAGCGGTTTTTTTATTACTTAAAATGGACATGAACAGTCACAATCGCAAGAAAATCCTTTTTGTTGTGAGGTTACCGGTTTCGGTCTGTTTTAGACCATTTTCAGACCTACCACCAGACTCCACGAACGCCAGTAGTTAGCTTTCGTTGAGTCGGTACGCCTGCTCTGTTCACTACCGTGGTTTACCATCACGGTGGTAGGTCTGAAAATTGTCTAAAACAGACCGAAACCGGTAACTTCACAACAAAAAGGAGTTTCTTACGGTTGTGCCTGTTCATGTTCATTTTAGAGAATAGGAAATCATTCGAGCTAGGAAATGGGCTGCTAACTGAGAAATCCACTGACATAAGCGAGTTTGACAGCGCAGATTATTATGGCTGTCCAAGTGCTACTGCCGTGATGATCCGCAGAAAGTTGTTGAAGACGGCGAAATCGCGAATAGGCCGCAAGTTGACGAAAGTTTACGCAGAAAGCGGAGATCGGAGGCTTGTTCGTTCTGTAAAGCGGAATAGGCGGCGATATGACACACATCTGACGTCAGAGCACATTACTGGTGCAGACACCTTGTCGAAGATGAGGTTCCGCGGAAGACGAGCCCAAACACGTTCCCACGTTGATGCAAGGGCGTCACGAGTCACGGCTGCAGTGCTCATGGGATTATAGTGGCTGGTCCAAGGAGCAGTGGAAAAATGTTGCCAGACAGGGTAAATCACATTTCTCTCTTGCTACGCCAGGTCGAAGTTCGTGTCCAGGTTGGCTGTAATACGGACGAACGGAAGCTCGAAACATGCACAGCACGATGGGCAAAGGCTGGTGGTACAGTATTATGCATTCATCTGGGTTTCCATGGGATCTATGGTAATAATTCACTGTGACAGCCGTGGACTTCGAGGGCAGTATACAGCCGGCTGTTACAAGGCTGTTGTTGAAACAGATGGGCTGCCTCGTTGACCAGTATGCCATACGATGCTCACTACAATGTATGTATCCCTCCTCGCCGCGCAGTTTGAAGAGGCTAACAGCGATGCGGTGAAGTACAGTAGCAGGGAGTTTTCAGGCAGAAAGAAGTCATAACATATTCTGCGCCTTCCTCACACGCATCAAATTCAATTTACAAGCGTTTCATGAAATTAATTTTAGATAACTGCCAGGGAGGAGCATTCAACTGATGCAGCATTACGAGCAAGCTAGAAAGTTGCACGCATCATTGCATGAAGTGGCGCGCAGTTTTCAGTGGGGCCAATGTTCAGTTCCCGTTCGCTGACCGTCGCAGAGTAACGCCATGAGAAGTAAGGAAATTGGACCAAGTTTGCCTTTCCAAGCAAACAGTTCCTCGTCGGATCCGAGACATGCGTGCGGATCTGGAGAACCAACTGAAGGAGAAAGCTCAAACTTTCGCTGCTTACCAGGTATGTACTATTTTATCCACTTGATGGAATCACTATTGTAAAAGACTGTGCACGGCTTGCAATTTTTGTACAGGGCGTTGACTCCACACTACGGATTTTCGAGGGAACTATAAGCGGTTGCAACTATGGCTTCCACCGGCCGGCGTGGCCGAGCGGTTCTAGGCGCTTCAGTCTGGAACCGCGCGACCGCTACGGTGGCAGGTTCGAATCCTGCCCCGGGCATGGATGTGTGTGATGTCCTTAGGTTAGTTAGGTTTAAGTAGTTCAAAGTTCTAGGGGACTGATGACCTCAGATGTTAAGTCTCATAGTGCTCAGAGTCATTTGAACCATTTTGAACTATGGCTTCGAAAACCACAGGTCGCACTGTCTTTGAGATGGAATGTGAATCCGCTGGAAACATGTGTTTACCATGGGACTGGCTCTGTTTTGTGGCGACAGATGGAGCTCCGCAGATGGTCAGAAGTTAGCAAGCAATGTCTCGTATGAAAGAGAAAATCAAGACATAATCTGACAAAGCACTTACCAGGTATGTACTATTTTAGCCACCTGGGGCCCTTTGCGCAGAAAGTGCGTAATGTGGCCACGTCGTGTGCGAATTCACTCAGTGACGACAAACTGGTCGCAGACATTTAAATCAAATTTGTCACTTCGAGGAAAGGACATGCTTATTCCTAGCAGCTACGACGAAATAAATGCATTCACGGACGAACTGTGTCTGCTGTGAAACGTGTGTCTAAGGGCTCCCTTCGGGTAGACCAATCACCTGGTGCTGGTCTCTGTAGCTGGTGACGACAAAGGACAGCAGCATCCATCACGCGAGGATAAGCGACGTCATAGTATCGCTTCGCGAGAAAGCTCTCCCAACACAAAGTCTCTGAAAGCACTTCAAACAACTCCCAATACATCATTATTTTCAATTACTTTCAATGAATATGATTCCGTAGTAACCAAACTTAAAAGTCAGTGTTCTCCTTGTCTGCTGTACTATTTCTCTACCACTACAGTTTGAAAGCTCCAGTTCGAGTCAATCCTAGGTAATTTTTATTCAAAGCAAACGATTTTGCAGAAAGTTTTATTTTACATCTACAGTGATACGTTTGGAATTGTTCAACTTTTACTTCGATCTTTCTCATAAAGTTTCCAATTTTGTGTATGTTTATGTGTCTTTTGGAAGATGTGCTCCGCCACATGCGTATTCAGTGATAATTTTAGGGAATATTAAGTGTTTATATGTTGTATTTTGTGAAATGAACGTGATCTGTGGTATTCGTCATTACGGTAACGACTCCGACCAGTCGGAATAAAGTAGGTTGTTTTTCATTGGCGCAAGGTGTAAATAAAGTGGTGGTTTTAAATCTGTCCGCTGTACGGCGACAGTAGCTAACATTTACATTCTGGAGCTCGTCATATTTCAACATTTCCGAAGTCATGCGTGAGGTTACTCACTTTTGCAGTTATTTTCGGGAAACATTACGATTTGTTTGGTATATTTTACAGAGTTGTTCATAACATTTTCGTAATTTATATGTTCGGTGTTTGCTTACTAATAATGAACGTCACTTTTATAGTAACTTGGTTACAGACTCGGGTTTTTCCAGCTGTCAAGGGATTATGTATTAATTTACATATCATTCCGAAATATCAGCTGCGCCAAGATCGCTTGTAAATCTTTTTATTGATTACCGGTTTCGACAGATCTGTGCTGTCCTGTCATCATCGGATCTTGTAACACATTAACGGAATTTCACGATCCTTACAAAGCTGCATGTCACATAGTGACAAACCACTGATCTGTCGAAACCGGTAACAAATAAAAAGATATATGAGCGATCTTGGCGCAGCTGATGTTTCAGAATAATATAAAAATTCAGAGCGCCCGCAGCAGTTGATACAATGTCGAATGCATATAAATTTTAATTTATTTAGGCACGTTGACGATCAAAATTCGATAATTTACTTAGTATGCAATTTTATAGCCACAGAATCCTAATTTTAGTATTGTTTGTCACGGAAACTAAAAAACCGCTTTTCGTTACTTAAGGCTCTCGAGTAACTAAGCTTGATCTCATCACAGACAATGTCGTTAAAAGATGCCCACAAACCACCGGCCCGTAATTTACGAGAATTATGTGACCTTTGTTTAGACACCCGGAGCCACATTTCTCCAGAATCCTACCGCGGACTTATATAATCCATGAAACCCAGAATCGATGCTGTGCTTCGCTCCAAAAACGGACAAGTGTCCGATAATGAAGGCTGTCATAGGGTTTTGGCTCCTCACAGTCTTTAACCTTTAGTACTTAACAACGTCCTTTAGTGCTAGACGTCACACATTGTGCCTCTTTCTTTCCTACGTGTACCGCTTCCAAACACTCCAGTGCTCAAAGCAATCAGATGCAGAAACTTTTCTGTTTATACTTTTCAGTTGTTTTTGGAAACATTGTAACTTTCTTTCTGAGAAACATTCATATCTGTAACCCGATTTTTAATGTATTTCTTACTTTTGACCTCCCGCATAATGTTGCTTTGATAGATAACATTTTCTGTGTCATTTTGTATTTTATGTATTTACCCTTCCACACCAGTTTAAATGCTGTCACTCTGGATAACAGAAATGAATTATTCTTAAAGGAAATATATATTTTCTGTTTATACTTTTCAGTTGTTTTTGGAAACATTGTAACTTTCTTTCTGAGAAACATTCATATCTGTAACCCGATTTTTAATGTATTTCTTACTTTTGACCTCCCGCATAATGTTGCTTTGATAGATAACATTTTCTGTGTCATTTTGTATTTTATGTATTTACCCTTCCACACCAGTTTAAATGCTGTCACTCTGGATAACAGAAATGAATTATTCTTAAAGGAAATATATAACTCGACATACTGTGTTACGCATATTTACTGCATGGAGTAGCACAAAAGTGAATTGGTAAGCTGCCGCTTTAGATGGGCATACTGTTCGCATTGTAGCGCTGAAAATGATGTAGAACTGGTAACAGGCGCTCATGTTAGCCTCCAACAGTGACACAAGTCATAGCAGTGAAATGGTGCGTACGTACCAGTCAGTTCTGTGGAATCGGCACAATAAGATGTGTTAGCATGAATGGATAGCACAGTGGCTTAAAGGAGCTGTTGTGTTTGGACGTTTTTTTCCAAAAACTGTCACGTAACCTATTTAATTATCCAGTATCCCTACTCAAATACTAAATGAAGTCACGTCACTACCGATGCAGGTAAACTGCAAGCAATAATAACACCTCCTAATGACTGGAGTTCAAATTAACATCTCACACCTGATAATGACTGGAGTTCAAATTAACAACATCTCTTTTCCTTTTGTTGATACAGTGAAGGGCTCTTGTAATTACGGCTTTTAGCTGGTTGGTGAACTGCACGAACCATAAATATGTTTCTGCCGAATGCCAGAGTTCCAATCCAGAGTGTAGCAGGATCAACCAGCGGGCACAGTCAGCCCGTCCTAAAATTTTATCATCCTTCAAGTGGAAAGAATCCCTTTTAGCAAGATAGAGATCTGAACGGCAGGATAGAACATGACGCCAAGAGTACGGAACAAGTTGTTAGACCTAGAGGAGCACAGCTGGAATGTTTGTTCTAAACTGTCTAAGAAGATCTGTGATTGGAGCATAGTAATTATTTTGATTCCACATTACGGTCGGAGGGAGGCAATGGCAAACCAACTCTGCTAGGACGTTGCCTAGTCGGCGGTGCGGGTCTCCCACATCGTCTCCTAACGCTCCTCGGAGTATGGGGCCTCATCATCATCACCATCATCAATTATTTTGATAGCTGGGGAGAACTCCTGCACGTGTGTACTTGGACGCCTTATCACTGACGACAACTAGAAATTTCTTACATAGTGGACGAGATTTTCTGCCTTCTCCCCTGTGTCAAGGAAGAAATATGATGCACTGGTAAACACGGCAACATCTGTAAGGGTAGAGAATTTGCCGACATGTTAACCAAATAATCATTGGTCGGAAATCTCAAGGTCTGTTGCAATTGGCTGGCGAGATCCGGAAAATGACAGAATTAGCTAAGTTTTGTAGAGGAGAGTGAGAACACGCCTCTTCTTTGGGCGCTGTAAAGAATACTTGCTCCAGGGACATCGAAGGACGCACTTCTCCTCAGGGCATGACGAAAGACATATTTCTGAAGGTGAATGCAGTGAGCTGCCGAGTGAGATGTCTCGATCTCATTTTTGGAGTCAGCTAGCTACTTACAGGGTGACAATTGTTGAACTATATGAAAAAAAAAACCTAAATTAGTTACAAGTTACGGCGTGCACACACTTCATTCAACGTGTAAACATCACTACAGATATTCAGATTTAGGCGATGATGTGGCGCAGACGAATAGCGAAATGCTGCATGACCTGCTGAAGTGTCGGAACATCGATGCTGTCGATGACCTCCTGACTGGCTGTTGACAGCTCAGCACTGGTTTTGCTGTTATTGCTCTACACATCGTCTTTAATACAGCCTCACGAAAAGGAGAATATGGCGGACATTGTAGGCCCATGCCAGCGGTCCCTGGGTACCTCAGAGCCAGAATGCCGTGCCCAAATTGCTCCTCCAGGACATCAAACACTCTCCTTCGTCGATGGGATCGAGGTCCGTCTTGCATAAACCACATATAGTCATTTTACAGAACATAGTTCTTATTATAGGAAACAGCGATCTATAATTGCAATAAATAAACTGGAAGTAGTATTGATCGCATAAATTTTTTAATGTGGTGACCGGTTTCGATCTTATTATAAGATCATCTTAAGACCTACAATGAACAAGAATCCTTCTAAACCTATAAAGGACGAAATCGTATATTGATAAAACAGTAAATAACGCTGATATACCATAGATGTCCGCCGGAGGTGGTGGCGCATGGGAACCCTCTTGCTTGAGTGTATTAATGACAAGCTTTCCACGAATAAAGCCATCGTTTTAAAAGCAGACAAAGGGAATACTCTGAGAGTTGTAAATGAAGAAACTTACATCTTTAAAACTTTAAATTTTTTCAACGAAAATAACATAGTAGAAGTAACAAAAGATCCGACTGCTAAATTTCAGACAGATATTAAAAGATTAATTGAAAATAACAATGGGTTGTTCACCCCTAAATACAAAAGTGTTCTTAAGATAATGAACCCACAAATACCAAAATTAAGATCGCAAATAAAACTTCACAAAATAAATTTGCCGATTCGTCCGATCGTTAATACCAATAGTTGTTCATCATATAATTTAAATAAGAAGGTGAACATCATGCTGAAATCCTTTTTATGTTTTCGAAAAGAATTTTGGTACTAATAACACATTTAAACTAGCAGAACAAATTTATGACATTAATATTCCCGATGGTGCAAGATTGGCTTCTTTGGATATTACAAATCTTTACACAAATATTCCAGTTGTCGAAACGATCGAAATTATAAAAAATAATCTTATGAAACGCAAAAGTATGAATTGTGAAGAAATAGTAGAATTCGTTACATTACTTGGAAATACTTTATCCTTTAACTATTTCATGTTTAATGGGAAGATTTATTTTCAGAAAGATGGTACTGCCATGGGAAATTCGCTAGCAGGTACAATCACTGATAATTTTGTCAGTCATAGAGAAATTATATTTTTTGAGACAAACCCCGAAATAAGCAATAAAATTACATATTACAAAAGATATGTGGATTACACGTTATTACTTTTTAATGGCTCCAAAGAAGAGATTGATGATGTGACAAACAACCTCAATAATAGCCATACAAAACTGAAATTTACAGTCGAACATCAAAGTGATATGACGATAAATCTTCTTGACATTACTATTACTAATCATGAAGGGAGGCACCAGTTTGCAGTTTAGAGGAAGCCGACTACTACAGATGTAATAATTAACTCCACATCATGTCATCCACATAGATACAAAAAAGCCTTTTTCCAGTCCATTGTGCATAGGATCGTTAAACTACCTTTAAAAAATGAGGCTGTGCGAAACGAGTTGACTAAAACAAATTGCTAAAGCCAACAACTATAAAACTGAGTGTATTGATACCCTTTATGAAGAAATTAGCAACTCTGTTCAAAATCCAACACAAAGCAGAGCAAAGATTAATACAAGTTTACCAAAATGACCTATTTTGGCAATATTTAAGATAAAATCAATAAAATTTCTATGTATACAAAGCTTACAATCGCCTTTACTACTAAAAATTTACTTCAACATAGATTGAGACACACTATGAACAATAAGAGTAATAAATATCTAAATTCCAGGATGTATAAAATCACATGTAATAATTGTGATAGTCATTATGTTGGCCAAACTGGTAGAAATTTTAAGACAAGTTATCATGAACATACTACTGGTACATCACGTAGTAATTCTATCTTCCGGCAACACACTAATCAAAATAAGCATTCGGAAGGGACTATTAATAACAATATGAGTATCTTGCATACCATCCCTAAAGGGCTTTTACTTAATACCCCTGAAGACCTGGAAATTTATACACATCAGAGAAAAGATCAAGAAACTCTACTTAACGAACAACTGGATTTCAGAGAAATATATTTTTTTGATCTGTTTGAGGAACTATTCTAAAATGCTTCACGCTTCACGATGTTCCATTAGTCTGGATGAGTACAGATTTCATGATAACCATATCTCCGCTGTAACGATTGCTTTTAATGTTTGTTACTACACAATTTTTGTCGATTGTAAGTGTTACGCTACGGCTTACTACACTTGTTTACAACTATTGTATTTTATTATTTCATATGGACAGACATTACGTCAGACGAATCTGCCTATCCTCTTCAATATGTTTAGCATCACATTATTATGCTTTATATTTTGCGTACTATATTAACTTCTAACTGTTGTTTTACCATATATTAAGCTGGATTAAGTGCGTGTGTGCACCAATCAGTTTTCTTTCCTTATGTATACGTTATATGTCACTTATCTGTGTTTCACTATTTCACCAGGGATGTTTTTTTTTCCCCACCCTGCTATGCCAGCGGTTATTGGTGTATTGATTAGCACTATATTTCAACATAACATTACGGTTACCGCAGACATTATTTCGTCCGCCCATGACGTGACGTCCAGAGTGGTTTTATGTGTTTTTTAGTGGCATAATGTCATCAGATTACGCCCATGATAGTCATGACGTTGCATTCCATGCAGACCAGCGACCGTAACGGTAATATAGCTCTTACTTTATCAATTTCTGTAACATTCCCTACTGATATCGCATTCTAGGTATAACATTAATTTTGACGAGATGTCTTTTAATTAAAATTTCAATAGTAACAGTAACTTACGCGCATACCACTTACTCATATCATGTAGTGATCGAACTCCTGTTGGGTCACCATGGCAGCCTTAGAGCGACCAGGACGCTTTCCCCACAGACTGTCTCTTTGGCCCTAGTAAGACGAGTAGGTAACCATGTTTACTAGAGTGGCGTCTTTGTAGTCATGTTTGCTTTGGTCGATAACAGTACGTGATAGAGGGCCACACTATTTAGGTTGCAGTAATTACCTCTTTACATTATATTTTATAAGCTATAAGATTTTAATTTGTTTTATGAGTTCTATAGATAGTAATAATGAGTTAATACGATTTCGTCCTTTATAGGTTTATAAAGATTCTTGTTGATTGTAGGTTTGAAGATGATATAATAATAAGATCGAAACCGGTCACCACATTAAAAAATTAATGCGATCAAGACTGCTTCCAGTTTATTTAAAATCAGGGTCACTTTCGATAATGGCGATGAAATCATCTTCGAAAACCCTCATTTACCGTTCCGTAGTCACCATGCCATCAAGGAACATCGCATTGATTGTTCTGTGATTAAACATTGCACACTACACAGTCACCCATTGAAGGTGAAGACTCTTCTCAATTGCGAAATGTGATTCTCAGTCCGCCAAATACGTCAATTTTGCGTATTACGAAGCCATGCAAATGAAAGTGGGCTTCATCGCTTAACTAAACCACATTCACATACTAATTCCTATCATCCCCCGCGGCCAACCGTGCAGTTTGAACGCTCTAATGCAAACCGTTCAGAAGTTGTGACGATTTTATTTCATATAGTTCAAAAAATGTCACCCTGTGTGTGAGAGTACTGGTGCCTTTTCATGCTTTAACGAGAACTTGCTTTAACTCATTAACTTTTACTGCTGTCGTTGTTCTCTCTCACAACACATTTTTGTATCGTTTGTGTGGTGTCACCGCCAGACACCACACTTGCTAGGGGTAGTTTAAATCGACCGCGGTCCAATTAGTACATGTCGGACCCGCGTGTCGCCACTGTGAGATCGCAGACCTAGCGCCACCACAAGGCAGGTCTCGTGATACGAACAAGCACTCGCCCCAGTTGTACGACGACCTAGCTAGCGACTAGATGTACGAAGCCTTTCTCTCTCATTAGCCGAGAGACAGAATAGCCTTCAGCTAAGTTAATGGCTACGAACTAGCAAGGCGCCATTAGCCTTACAGTGACTGTAATTAAAGTCTACTGTGTATCGTCAAGAGCGATGTACCACAATGATTGATTAAAGATAAGTATTAATCCAGCTACGTACTTTTCTTCATAGCATTAATTACGTAGCCTGTCCCGTCTGCGTTAGTCTAGCGTGCATTTTCAGCCATCTCGATCTACAAGGTGTTGGCCCAGCTGCCGACACATCAGTTTGTGTACCCACCCACCTATGGGAAAGCTGTAGTATGTATTTAAAAAAAAAAAAAAAAATTACACCGTTTATGTCTTTTAGCTGTAACTCAGTCTGTTATATTGACTCTTAGTTTCCTCACATAGCTTGGCGGATTGCATTATCAACATGTCCGTGTAAAGTACCTATATGCTTAAATGGGCCAACCCTAGTAACTTAATTAGATAAGCAGTTATTCGTTCTGTGACCTTACTTTCTTTTAATTCTCATAGCACTATGGAGAGTTTTCCATCACTGTAGGTCACTGTGAGTAGAATCTGTAGCATCTCAGAGGTAGACTAAACTGCTCAATGGACACCTCACAGGGCCAATGATGGCTCCACGAACGAATTTGATGATTTGGCGTGGACCAGTTGAAGGGTCTACAAGGAATGATGTACGACGTCGACAACCATGAAACGTGGCTTTCGAACTGTGACCACGAAATGATCCTGACACGGATCGGAGACGAGTGTCACGCATTGTCGATGACAAGCGGCTTCAAACCTGATACGAATTGTAGTTGTCAGTGAATGCATGTGCGACTCAAACAGTTTCCGAGAGAACTGCATTCAGTGTACATGTGAACAATCAAAAGGGCACAGATCACTGGACTGGGTCATATACAGCTTCAAGTTTAGAATGGGGACTGGAACCACTATTTTTTTTTTTTTTTTTTTCTTTCAAACGATGCTAGACGTCGAATCCAACGACAACCTGCATCGTCTGGAAACTGTAGTTTATGCCGGAGATGCTTTTCTGACATTTTGGGTTGTAATTTTCGTACTATAATTTGGATTCACTCACATGCTTTATTAAGAACATGAACGAGAATGTTTATTTCGATATTCTCGGTGACCATACTGAAACGCCTTAGCTAACAGAACAGAGCGGATTAGGTTGTGGAAAGGGGCCAAATTGAGGTTGCTATCAGTTGCACTCAACATACAAACTTTATTATCAACACACAATATTACAACAAGAACGCAAAACACTCAAAACTTTAATCGACCTTCTTGATTAACCTGAGCTCGGCTGAAGGCCACATTTAAAATGGAAGACGCAATGCCTGAGTAAGAAATTGACATAGAAGGTTCCACTGGAGGTGTCACCCAAAAATATTTCCTAAATCTTCAATCTAAACAGGCTGAAAGCCTTAGCACCTCAATTTTAATGGAACTCCACCAAATAACTAAAACTCAAACAGGGAAGTTACTATGTAACAGACACGGAACGCCGCTCAGAAGTTCCAAGGATCGGCTTGGAATTGTAACACTAACGCCCGTTTAGGCTAGAGAGGCAGCCTGACCAACAATCTCTTAATCGGAAGGCAACCCAACCGACAGACAGCCGACCAACCAATCAACCAGTAAAACGACCACAAGATTTCAATACAACGAGACACAGAATATTGGAGCGCACAACGACCAACAACACCTCAGCCGTCGAACTACACGCCGCACTGGGCAGCAACAACAAGACGAGGAAAATACACCGCCGAAAATAACGTCAACGACCAGGGCACGTAACCGGAACGTCACCGGCCACAAGGCAGAAGATTGCTAACTATATGCAAACAAATCTGTAAAAGAATAATTTAATATAGAAACATAATATTTAGATATGGCTATCACTGACTTTTTCTTTGATTATATTTGTACTCTCATTTCTAACTTCAGATTGAGATTGGCCAGATTTATTAATTCATTGTAGTTTTGGAATTTTGACAAAAATGTCTGCATAACATGCCAGGGTTTAAATCCTGGAGCAGCATAAAAATTTTCATTATGCTTTTTCGAGCTCTTGTGTTAACACACCTAACTGCTACTAGAAAATGATTTTAATTTCTAATATACATTCATTTGTTGTGAACAATAATGATGTCAGAAGATTCTGACTTCCAGTAAGGTACAAAACTATTCATAACAGCATTTCAAGTTTTCGCGTAGCTCCCTAGTTACTGGTGGAAAATTTTTTCATAATTAATGTCTCTTCAAATAAGCTCACATCTCGCTGCACGAAATCGGTGTTTAACATCCATTTTCACTAGAAAACAATGGTGACTGATTGGTGCTGGGTTCAAATCCTGGGACCCCAGAAAAAATTTAACCATCACATTTCATGTTCATACATCTCACTGCTACTGAAAAAATTAAACATGTAACTTTTGATTCTAATTAGTTATCAAACTAATTAGGTGCTGAGTTTGAATTGAGAACTTTGTCATGTCATTTCAATTTTGTTACTTGTGAATGAAACATAATTTAATACCTCATCTGGTTGGTTAATAGGAACAAGGGTTTCTGGACAAGAGTCAGAGTCCAGTATAAAGATTTTCATCATGTAATTTCATGTGCAGATTCACTAACTGATTGTAGTAAAATGAGGTGTATCACATTTCTATATGCCTAGTCAGCAATGGTGATTGGTCCTGTGTTAGTTTCGGTCAGCCACACAAGCTTTCCTTAGTTTGCATTGCCTACAGATAATGGGTTTCAATTCATAAGCAGAATAAAATGGTTGGTCATGCATATTAAAGTTCAACCAAATTTGCAGCTAGCTTGTCACATGTTTTACTGTCACTTTATGTGAGAAGACAAGGGTGATATGTGAGCTGCACATAGATGCACATACCATCATGAATACTGTGGAGTTACTAGTGATACATTGTTGATGGTGAGGGCTTCAAGGAAGCAACAGTTAATAGATGGTTGGAAAATCTTGGAGGAATGAGAACTACTTCACTGCTGATTCCAGATATTTTTCAAAAATATTTAATTGAAAAAGATTCAGTGTTGGGAAAGGGTTATGGAACAGTTTGTGTGTCTGAATTATGGCCATTACTTGTCTTAAATACTAATGAGAATGATATATTTTGGAAATGTCACTGATTACAATAATTGATAGACTATAAGCGTTAAGGACTGTCTCATACCTAAAAGGTGTTAGCTGATATTTGTAGTATTATATTATTAATGTACATCAGGAGTTAATACTATACATAGCAGTGTCCCTTAGTGGTCAGTTGTGGTAACCAGTTTTCATAGTCAAATGACTGTACTGAAAAGAGATTATGGAACTGTACAACAGTTACATTATGTGGACTGCAGTTCAGGATATTAGGACATGTTTGAGCACAATTATACAGTTTCATAGCTTTCACGGATTCCAATTAATACTTGAAATTATTCCTCTGAAACACCCACTGCTTTTTGCCTACCACTGCTTTTTGTCTCCCACTGCTGGAAACATAACATCGATAGTAGAATGTAGACAATATTCAAACCAAAGAGTAAACAAAATAGGGACAAAAGAGCAAATAGTAAATATAAAAGTATCAGTGTTATAAAATAGAAAATAACATAAAAGTTATAATCCATACTGTCCTGTTTGTGCCAGTGATACCAAGGATTGGTCTGCACTCCTCATTTGGCATGTGTGAATACTGTTTTGTTGGTTGTTGGCAGATGAGTAGTAATCACTGGTTGCCACATATTGTCCACCCTCATGTTTTGTTGAAAATTACTCTTTTCTGATGCCAGGATCTTCGTTCTTCCTGAAAACTGGTTTAATGCTGTCGGGCAGTATTGTGACTGTAGTTCCATCTGTGTCAGTATGGTACATCTCATCTATGTGCATTAACACAACGCATAGGCTGTCATATCAGTGACTGTTGTGGTTTAAACACAGCTTTGTGGTAGTAATAAAAGAAAAGCTATTTTACAACTTCACAATTGTGTGTCTGTTGTGGTAGCTTGTAATGGACATATTGGAGTTCACAATTGCCAATAAATTCTGGTGCTTTGAAGGCATTGTCCAGTACATTTCCAAAAAATTCTTGTCATAGTTGTAGGTTTTGGAGCAGATACATGCAACTACTGTAATGAAACATACAGTATTCTGTCAGATGTGACAGAGACCTCGACTCCTGACAGTTAGAAAATCTTGGAAAAGTATTTATAGATTTATGTGTTTTTTGTGCTAATAGCCACTGTCTGGAATAGAGACTGTAATATGTGTCAGTGATTCACCCACCCTTGTTCTTCATTGGCCATCAATCAACTGAGAACATTTAACTTAATAATTATCCATATTGGTATTTGATAGTTATTTCTCTTATTACCATTGTGACACTGTTGTTCCCGAAGCAAACCTAAAAAGCTTATAGTCCAAAAGATTCAGGTTGTAGATCTCGTGTAGCTCAGTTACTGAGCCATTTTCTTTGCTGAAGAGTCACTGGTTTCCTCACTACTGGAAAATTCTGGATTGCTTTTGCCCTTAATGGAGGGTAACTTTTTTAAATGAAAACATTTTATGCCAATTAACTGATTACTCATTCATTTATTCCGTACAGATTTTTCACACTTCTAACACAATTAACAAACTTTTACAACTGTTGAATGAGACAAATAGGTAGCGCTGTGGTGCCTCTTTACATTGACCTCTGGTTGACTTGATTCAAGCACAGTCTTTCCTCCAAATCATTCCTTTCTTTTGCTAAATGGAGGGAACACTATTTCTGTATCATTTTTGTCCTGTCCTTTATTTCTTTTTGTCTCTGTTTGCTGTAAAGCAAAATCTGTGTACAGTCAATTGATACAGTTGTAGCATAAATTTAATAGATCCTAATAATATCCAGTTTTGGGTATATGCATCCTTTCTCATTCAGATTTCAAGCAGATTGCAGCTGAACTTTTGATCTCTTCTTAAGACACCCACTATTCACTTTACACTTAAGGTGTATATTTGTATTTTATTTGTATGTTAGTAACCAGCTTGAGAGGTCTTAAGAGTCTCATCTCTGCTGCCTGGCAATTAGAATTTCACCCATACATGAGAACTGGTTCTGGCATCATAGAGTGTGTGTGTGTGTGTGTGTGTGTGTGTGTGTGTGTGTGTGTGTCGCTGTGTGTGTGTGTGTGTGTATGTGTGTGTGTGTGTGTGTGTGTGTCGCTGTGTGTGTGTGTGTGTGTCGCTGTGTGTGTGTGTGTGTGTGTGTGTGTGTGTGTGTGTGTGTGTGTGTGTGTGTGTGTGTGTGTGTCGCTTTGTGTGTCGCTGTGTGTGTGTGTGTGTGTGTGTGTGTGTGTGTGTGTGTGTGTTGCTGTGTGTGTCGCTGTGTGTGTGTGTGTGTGTGTGTGTGTGTGTGTCGCTGTGTGTGTGTCGCTGTGTGTGTGTCGCTGTGTGTGTGTGTCGCTGTGTGTGTGTGTGTGTGTGTGTGTGTGTGTGTCGCTGTGTGTGTGTGTGTGTGTGTGTGTGTGTGTGTGTGTGTCGCTGTGTGTGTGTGTGTGTGTGTGTGTGTGTGTGTGTGTGTGTGTGTGTGTGTGTGTGTGTGTCGCTTTGTGTGTCGCTGTGTGTGTGTGTGTGTGTGTGTGTGTGTGTATGTGTGTGTGTGTGTGTGTGTGTGTGTGTGTTGCTGTGTGTGTCGCTGTGTGTGTGTGTGTGTGTGTGTGTGTGTGTGTGTGTGTGTGTGTGTGTGTGTGTGTGTGTCGCTGTGTGTGTGTGTGTGTGTGTGTGTGTGTCGCTGTGTGTGTGTCGCTGTGTGTGTGTGTGTGTGTGTGTGTGTGTGTGTGTGTGTGTGTGTGTGTGTGTGTCGCTGTGTGTGTGTGTCGCTGTGTGTGTGTGTGTGTGTGTGTGTGTGTGTGTGTGTGTGTGTGTGTGTGTCGCTGTGTGTGTGTCGCTGTGTGTGTGTGTGTGTGTGTGTGTGTGTGTGTGTCGCTGTGTGTGTGTGTCGCTGTGTGTGTGTGTGTGTGTCTCTGTGTGTCTGTGTGTGTGTATCGCTCTGTGTGTGTGTGTGTGTGTGTGTGTGTGTGTGTGTGTGTGTGTGTCGCTGTGTGTGTGTCGCTGTGTGTGTGTCGCTGTGAGTGTGTCGCTGTGTATGTGTCGCTGTGTGTGTGTATGCTTTTAAGTGTTCCTTACTGTTAAATGTGATGATTTTATTTTTACCTTCATATATTCTTATATCATCGTTTGCCACCTTGGGCGAGGAAGAAAATGCCCTCTGTAATTTATCTTCAGAGACAGCTATAATTATTTGATCATCTGCAAACAGGAGTGTATATTTATATCTTTATTATTAAGCTTATAATGTTACACTTCTTTATCTTGTAATGACTTTGATGTTGTCTGTGTATATATTAATGTTGGTGATAACGGACATTCTTGACTCTTTCTTTGACAGACGTTTCTCAAAGATCGACTGCCTTTTTGTACTTTCTACATCTACATCTAAGTCTACCTTGGTACTCTGAAAATCACGTGTAAGTGCATGGGAGAAGGTTGAGAGAACCAACCTCACAATAATTCTGTTATTTTAATCACTAACACTGCACTAAAAAAAGAAAAGTCAAACCCTATATCGTTCCATGTCAGCTCTTATCTCCCTCATTTTATTATGATAATTGTTTCTCTCTATGTAGGTTGGTATCATGAAATAATTGCATATTTGGAGGAGAAAGTTGGTGATTGAAATTTCTTGAATGATTCCACTGCAGTAAAAAAATGCGAATTTGTGTATGTCAGTGACACACTCTCCTCTATTTTGTGATAATACCAAATGAGCTGCTGTTCTTTGAACATTCTCAGTGCACTCTGTTAATCATATCTGGTACGGATCCCAGACTGCATTGAGGTACTCCAAAAGAGGATGGACAAGTGTTGTGTAGGCTTCTCTTTAGTAGATCTGTTACATTTTCTAAGTATTCTGCCAATAAAACACAGTATTTGGTTTTCTTTCCCCACAATGTTTTCTATGTGTTTTTGACAATTATAGTTGTTCAAAATTATATTTCCTAGGTATTCAGTTGAATATACAGCCTTTAGATTTGACTAATTTGTCATGTAACCAAAGTTTAATGGATTCCTTTTAAGCACTTATGTGGATGACCTCGCACTTCACATTATATAGGGTCAGTTGCCAATTTTCGCCTGATATAGACATCTCTTCTAAATCGTTTTCCAATTAATGAACATAGGCTTCTGTGGCCATTGTCACATTCAATAAAAATTTTCTGGGTTTGTTTTGCATTGTCAATATATATAAAACTATCAATGTTTCAGTCCCTATTGCAAACGACCTCCTTCGGGGACCTGAAGGAGGTCACTTGCAATAGGGAGTGAAATGCTAATAGTTTTAAATATATTGACAATGCAGTCCAAACCTCAGAAAAATTTCAATGAACATTTGGCAATTTGTTTTGATCAGCTGATGACTTAACTAAATTATACGTTACAACATCATCTACAAGAAACCTAAGGCGACTGCTCAGATTAAGTCCTAAATCATTTATATGGATACAAAACAGCAGAGAACCTATAACAGGACCTTGGGTAATCACTTCTGTTTAACTCAATGACATTCCGTCAATTATTAAGAAATGTGACCTCTCTGACAGGAACCCAAGAATACAATTTCGTAACTAATTGTTCCATATGCGTGCATTTTCATTACAAGCCATTTGTGTGGTACTGTGTCAAAAGCCTTGTCAAAATTAAAAAATATAAAATCAATTTGAAATCCCTTGTCAGTAGCACTGATCACTTTGTGTGTTTCACAAGAATGATGCTTTCTAACTCTTTGTTGACTGAGCATCCATAGACCATTCTCTTCAAGGTAATTTATAATTTTCAAACACAATATAAGTTCCAAAACACTGCTGCATATTGACATTAGTGATATGGGCCTGAAACTTAGTGGATTACTCTTACTATGTTTCTTGAATATAGATGTGACCTGTGCAGCTTTCCAGTGTTTGGATATGGATCTTTCATCAAGTGAGCAGTTGCTCTGAAAGAAAGCTACTTGGTATGCAGTCTCGACTGGAAGACTCACTTTTATTAATTGATTTACGTTGCTTCACTACTCCAAGGATAACTTCTTATAAGTTACTCCTGTTGGCAGCTGTTCACAATTCAAGTTCTGGGATATTTACCTAGTCTTCTTTGCTGAAGGTATTTTGGAAAGCTGTGTTTAGTAACTCTGCTGGCAATGCTGTCATCAATAGTATTTCTATTGTTATTGCACAGATTAGCATTGATTGTATGTTGATCTTAATGTACTTTACATATAGCCAAAATCTCTTTCGGTGTTCTGCCAGGTTTTCAGGCAGTTTTGTTCTGGAAACTCTAGCATTGAAGTCCACACTAAAATTTGGACTTCTGTAAAAGATTGCCAATCTGGGAGATTTTCGCATGTTTTTTCATTGTGTCTGCAACAGTGTTCTGACCTGTGTAGTTTACCAAGTGGGATCAGCTCCATTGTTTATTAATTTGTTGTAAATCTCTCAACTGCTGTCAATTATATTTTTTTCAATTCTAGCCACATCTGATCTACACATACATTATTAATTTGGAAGAGTGAAGATGGTCTCTCAGGAATGTATAATGTGAATTTTTATCTGCTTTTTTGAATAGGTGTACTTTTAATTCATTTTTGGAGGATTTGGGGTTACATTGTTCAATCTTGCTATGACAACACTGTTCACTAATCCCTATATCTATTTCGATGTTCGTTATTTGCTGAGGATTATTTATTGTTAAGAGGTCAAATGTGTTTTCACAAATGTTTATTATTCATGTGGGTGCATGAACTATCTGCTATAAATAATTTTCAGAGAATGCATTTAGCACCATTTCAGATGATGATTTACGTTTACCTCTGGATTTAAGCATGTAGTTTTGCCAACGTACTGCGGATAAATTAGTCACCACTAACAATAACCGTACAAGTTGTGTAAGTGTTTGAAATTAAATACAAGTTTTTTTAACCTTTTAGTAATTGTATCATCTGAGTTTGGAGGTCAGCAAAAGGATCCAATTATTATTTTATTCCAGTTGCCAACAATGACCTCTTTCCACTCACAGGAGCACTCTCGTTCAATTTTGGTACAAGATAAACTACTTCCAACAGCAAAAAAAAAACACACCCCCACTGCCTCTGGTACTGCGCACCATGGAATTTGAATCCTTGCCAGACGTCATGCACTTCGAAGACCCCTAGAGGTCTCTGCACGATCGGGCCGTAAGCTGTGGCGGTCTTCACTTCCTGACCTGCTTTTGGTGTGAGGACACCACAGTGGAACACATGGTTCCAGCTGCCAATAGCGGCGTCCCCGATAGAGTACTTAAGTGCCTGCCTCTCACTGAGCCAGCCGTATGTCTGTGGACACATCGCCTTGCGTTAGGCGGCTTACTTACTATGTTCTGTGTATGAGCGGACGTGTTTGTTGGGTTTCCTTGTGACTCCATTGTTCGATCTTGTTGTTGTTGTTCATTCTGTCCTTCATTGTTCATGTCTGTCCCCTCCTATTGTGTTGTTGTTCGTGGGCCTTTCTGTGGGTCCCACCACGCTTTCCATCATTTCAACCCTGCGACTGTCCCGGTCGCAGTTAATATAATGTTAACTGTGTTTAGCCTATCCTTTCTGAACACCATTGGGTTCTTTGCAAAAATTATGGTTGAACTAATGTCCAATTTTTGCAAGCTTTCAGTGCCTATAATGATATGAGCAGCAGCACTATTAGTGCTTAGAGCTCTGGTATTTTGCCAACACAGCTAGAAGAATTTGCAACTGTTGTACTGTTGGTTTCTGGATCTATGTTCTTCATGTGTTTGACCTGCACCCTTTGAGACTGAAGCCCTTCTTGTGTTTCCCCTAGACACTATAGCTTTGGTTTTGTTATGTATATACATGCACTGAATTACACTTATTAGATTCTGGGATATACCATTCGTTTCTAAAATTTCCCATATTTCCTCACAATTTACTTTTCTTCATTTTATCAAAAGCTTTTGCATATTCAATAAATGTTATGTTTGTCGGGTGATTGTAGTTGTGAGAAATGGGTTACAGACAGTATGACAGCATATCAGTTACACAGCATAGAGATGTGTTTTCCACATCTTTTATTAGTAAGCACATATGCATAAAAAGTGTAAGGGTTATGAGCATGCAAGGCATACTAACTCCTGCTGCCTCACAGGGAAGTAATCCTTATGCATCGTATACAGTGTCAGAGATGTTATGCTGCCACAGAGGCCCTGCCTCCCCTCCCACCTTAGTGCGGAGCTTGTGAAAAGATGTTGCAGCAGGACATTGTCTGGCTGAAGTGATGTAGATAGCTGTATGATGTTGAATTCAGTGAAAGAAATGTAATATCAGCAAAGTGCACCAGGGGGTGCAGCCAGCCAATATTGGTGGTGCAACAAATGCGTTGCTTCCGATGGCATTATCATATATGTCATTAATTATTGACTGCTCAGTGGCAGCATTTGAAGAGGGAAGCATGTTGGAGTTATTGCCTTGCACTTTTGTGTCCATAGGAGGCACTGCAGGGCCAGCCAGGTTGGTGGTGATGATTGTACCATCTGCTGAAAAATGGGAGGCGAGTCCTGCCGTGTCGACTTCTGGTGGGACAAGAGTGGTGTGCCCAAAACTGTGAGAGTGTGCTCACAACCAACCACCTATATGTGTAGGTAGTAGTAATTGTGAGGTCATTATCGTGAAATGTTACATATGTTAATAGGCAGAAAATTGTGCAGAATCGCACACTTCCGGAAATTTGTTAATGGTTGCATAGGAGGTGGAGGGTCAGAGTGTATCTTTTGAGATGGGAACACTAAAGTCCATGCCGGTTTAAGGCAGTTCACCTACACTTTTGTTTATTTTCCAACAATTGTGATATCAAAACTGTTTGAATCTTGTTTCAATATATTCCTGTAAACGTTGATTGTAAGACCGGTTTCACTTAGTCGGTATGTAGTGTAATATGACAACATGTGACCAGGTCCATATGAATAAAAAGTTAATTATGTCATGTGATGGGATGGGCAGTGGCACATGCATGTTTTTCTTATGTGCACACACGTGTGACCTAACCTGATCGATGGGGACTGTTATGTGTGAATGCAGAGGAGAACCCATGAAAAGGCCTTCACACATGATACTGAGTGGCACAAGAGAGCTGCTTTCATTGTCCAATGACACAATTCCACGAGGTCATTGGATTGGGTGTAGTACGCAGTTGTTTCAAATTGTTGGCATCCACATATGTCGCACAAGTTATTGAAGAGTTTGAATTCAAACTCCTCACGCTGGTCCAATGTTAGAGGCCAGGTGGCTGAATCTGGCACTGCTACTACTGGAAAAAGCTTTTTCTACTGTCTCTAGTGATATGTCATAAATGGGCACACACCCCATCCAATGTGTTATGTGATCTATCATTGAGGGAATGTAATGGCAACCATGTGATTCAGAAGTAGCTCTACAATGTCAATGTGCTGCAACTGCTCTTTGGAATCGAGAATATACCTAAGGGGGCTGAGCATGACAGCCAGTTTTTGCCTGTGGCACAATCCTTTTTAATGTCAGACCAGACAAACCATTATGTGATGAGCCACACAGTAGAGCACACTCCCAGATGTGCAAGGTTGTGGAGGAGGTCAAAAATGATAATGCAATACATTCTGGAACAACTGGTCAATGTCCTTAAAGCAAGATAGATGGGCACAGGAGAAACTTCTCGGGCAGCTTGTGAACCATTTGGTGAAATCAGTCACAAACTCCGTACTAGCTGGTTTGGAGGTGGGGCAGCTGATTGCCCGGCTTCTGTGGGCAGTTTGAACTCGTGTGCCCTGTTATTCCACACTGAGAGCAATAAGGTGCATGGCACTGCATGGCAGCATGGCAGCATGGCATGCCTTTTGGCAGCATTGAAATGCCTGCTCATATTTCAAAATTGGATGCAGCTGTTTGTCCAGGCATGTCGAACTGGCAATAAAATGCACTACCTCTTCCTGCATCATCGTAAGTCATGTGGCATCATACAATGAGGCGGGTGATGCTATTTATACCACACCTCCCACATAAAGGTCGATTCCATGTATAAATATGTCAGTTGACCGGGCTTGCACTTGCTCAATTAATACCTCGTTATGTGCGGGATCTAAAAGCAGTGTGTAAGTGCAGCAAGCCACAGCGCAGATTCACTCAGAAAATGCTTCTACGTCCTCGCCTTGCTTCTGGCAGAGGGTGGATGACATGTCCCTGTAATAGCAAGTGTCACGTCTGTCCAAATACCTTTCTTTCAACCCAGCTTCTAACTTGTTGAAAGAGGTGGTGTCTCTATCGGTGTGCACCGATTTAGTATCGGTGTGGCATCATCAGACAATTTAGGGCGGAATACATACCATAGGAAATCTTCTGGCCAAGTGCAAGCATGGCCTGTATCTTGGACAGTTTGCAGAAAGGAGTGTATTTGTTCATTGGGTTTCCCGGAAAATATCAGGATAAAGTTGACTGAAGGGAAACTGTTAGCCAAGGTTCCAATGTATGGCTGGGGTACAATGCTACCGGAGGTGCTTGCAGCTGTCATTTGCAGTGCAGCAGGGTGTATTTCTAGCACACTCAAATTGGCAGACTGGGTTTTAGCCAATTTTTGGCACTCTTCCATTAATTTTGTCTTCCGTAATAGTAACTTATCAATATCTGCTTGGAGGGCAGCTACTGTGTCTGGTTCTCCCATAGGTGGGTAGTTGTCTTTGCCAGTGGAGGTACAATGGGTTTGAAGCATAGTTACAATGTTAGAGCACCTAGAGCTCACTGGGAACTTTACAATTGGAGCACGAAAAGAAAGTGCCTATATTGGATGGGACGACAGTGTAGCTGACAGCATGGAGGTGGTTGCGTGGAAAAATGAAGCGACAAACTTTCAGAAGTTGTGAAGTGGTGCACTGGGTGATGGCAGTAGGAATTGACAGTGAAGGTGACGTCAGCTGTGTCAGCAGCCGGGTGCTGTGTCTGTTAGCAAGGTGGAACATGTGACTATACTGCGGCATGACATGGAAGGCGGCTTCCTGCTGCGTAGCGTAGCCTCAGACTGCTTGGGGCAGCCGCAGCATGGCAACTGGTGGAGATGTGTAGTGAGGCACCCAGCCATGTGGCCTGGCAGTCTCTGCGGCAGCTGCTTGGGAAAAGGTGCCGATATGGCACAACGCTGTGTGGTGAACCACGAATGCATGTACTTGTTATCGCATGGCGCATCTGGCACATCAAGCGTGAAGTATTGCTGGCAGCTTCATTAGGTATGGCTGGTTAAACTTCAAATGAGGCGGGCCTAGCAGTGATCTATCCCACTTCTGACACCAGTTGTTAAAGCATCAGGAATGGCCAGGAGCGGAAAGCTGTAGGCATGAATGTTCAATGCCGTAAACATGCAGGCCTAGAGAAGCTGCTGGAACTGAATGAATTACCGCCCAAGACAGCAAGAGAGGTGGGCATCTGATCGGTTCAGAAGCTGCCAGCAGAAGAGAGCAAACAGTATGTCTGCTCCCAGCAGCTGGCCACAGTAACACTCCCATTTGACCACTTCCAACCTCCCTATTGGTAGGCCAGATCGTAAGACAGGCAGTTCGATAGCGTTACCTTGTCAGCAACATGTGAACTTAGCTGCTGATCGTTGAAAATGTGAAATACAGAGTGGTTCTATCTGGTTCTGGGCAACGTGACTGAGACACTGCAACTAGCCACAAGGCAGAAGGCACTGACTAACATAAAGTGGAAAATAAAACCAGATTTTTATGCAAATAAATCCATTCAGTAATGGACCCCACTGTACATTATCAATAAATTTTAGTCTACAGGGCATGTAGAGTAACTCAGAGAGCAAATGGTGTGATTATAGCATTTTTTGGTATGTCTTTGTCTGCCACCTAAATTTGTTGATACGCTATTTTGCAACTGACAATGATGGCAATTTTTTCCCCAGCCAAGACTTAAGAAAAATTTACAAATCGGGAATGGGATCACTGTCAATGATTCTATGGGCATTGACATAGTGGTAGTCACTGTGTAGGCACAAAGTACCATTCTTTGTAGAAACTAGTTCAATTGGGGAGGGCTGAACACTGTTTCATGACATGACTTTACCAGCTCACAAACATTCTTCTGCCACATCCTTAGCCACTTTGTTTGTAGGGAACTAGCCAGTGGTGCCAGCAGCAGATAGGGGGACCTGGTGTGATTATAATGTGGTGGACTGCACTGTCCATATGGCAAGAATTGTATGTGGTTTAATGGGTGAGTGTGTAAGTCCAGGAAGTGGGGCATGATGTGGTTTATCATTGCTGTTAACGTCACATGGCACTGTATCAGGTGTGCAATTGAACAGGGATTTGTGGCACTTCAGTAACTTCAGAAGTGTCCATAGTAGTGGTGCCATGGCACTGGTCAGTGTCGAGATGACAAAGGCTTTGGAGATGCCGTTGGGCTGCATGCGGTGATGAGGTGGCATCCACAATTCATCTCCATAGTTGTTTATTCGTGAGTCACGTAACCCCATTGTCATGATGGTAATGACGAGTACTTGGCTGCCCTTAAGAGAAGCTGGTTGAAAAGTGCTTTGCTTTGAAACTTCAGGTTGAGTTGTTTGTTGAGCAGCAGCAGCATAACTGAGGGCTTTGTAGTGCCAGCAGTTAGTGTATTACTGACCACACCACAGGTGGCCTTCTGGCTGCCCCATGATAATAGGAGTGTTAAAGCCCCTGAGGGCTTGGCATTTGGTTGCTGGGTACAGTATTGGCAGCCCCAGGTTCCTGATCTGCGAACTGGTAAGCACCATCAGTCCTCTGTTATTGTAAGCTCTGGGCACACTTCAGGCACCACCACCTGGACCCCTACAACAAACCCCTAAACCTCGAGGTGTGCTATGTGCTGACAAGGTGAGTAAGTGTTCAGGTCAAAAAGTTTCAAGTGGGCAACCTCTGGGGCACATGTCACCCCCACCAGGGGTATAAGGATTGTTCAGGCATGCAGGGCTCTGCCTGGGTTGATAATTGTGTTCCGAACATCTCGTGGGATCCCTCTGAAACATTTTCATGAACTTGCAACTACCAATGTGATGGGTGTATAGTCATGTAGTACTTAAACCCACTCGTCTATAAGAGCTCGATTGGTCAATCCTCCCAAAAAGAAGCCTCAGAATTATAGAAATAGGGCTCTAGTGTGTCATAACACATTCATTGTAATCAAGAGAACAGGGGCAATATTTGAAAAGGTCTCCACTTTCTATATTTGCATGGTGTTGGAAGGTATTGCTGGGTTCCAAAAAGTATTAAATGACTTTGTAATGGAACACTTCCAGATGAAACTGTTAATTCAAACCAAGTATCTGACCTCCTGGGATGTAAGCCTTAGTGACTACCCAGTTGAGGCTGAGTTGCATACCACCCTTAACTTTAGGAAGGCATGGTTACCTACTCAGATATGATTGGAGGTGGACCCCACGGAGTTCCATGAAGTATGGAAAAATATGGACATCACAGAAGTGCAGAACTATATGAGAAGAGTCAATGGAAAATTGGAAAAATCTGCAACTTTCTCTCTAACCTTTAGTAATGCAGAGTTACCTGAACATATTCTTGCAGGCTATATCTGTTGTGTTGGCAGAAGAGCCAACACCGTGTTGGAAGAACTATACTGACGTGAGGTCTGGAACATGACAAGGAATTAGAATTCAGAAAGCGGATGTAATTAGTTTGGTACTTAACTTTAATCCATTAATGATGAATGTCGCTCTTGACTGTATATGAGTCACAATAATATCTGTTCAGAAGACATAGTAACTGAATATGGCGCCTTGCTAGGTCGTAGCAAATGACGTAGCTGAAGGCTATGCTAAATTGTCGCCTCTGCAAATGAGAGCGTATGTAGTCAGTGAACCACCGCTAGCAGTCAGCTTTATAACTGGGGCGAGTGCTAGGGAGTCTCTCTAGACTAGGCCCGCCGTGTGGCAGCGCTCGGTCTGCAATCACTTATAGTGGCGACATGCATATCCGACATATACTAACGGTCCGCGGCCGATTTAAAGGCTACCACCTAGCAATTGTGGTGTCTGGCAGTGACATAACAATATCCATCTTGGATTTGCCCATTCATTCCTAATGCAGTGTGATGCTTCAAATGTCAGAGATTTGGCTATACCAATATGGGATATAGTGGGAGTGTTACACGTGTCAATTGTGGAGGTTGACCTCGTAAATCAGACAATACTTTCACATTTCCTCCAAAATGTGTAAACTGCGCTGGGGATCACCCAGTGTGGAGCAGAAAGTGTGAGGTTTACAATGAGGAAAGGAAAATCCATGAGTTGAAAGTCAAGAGACACATACCCTATGGTAAAGCTCAAAAACCTTTAAAACCTTTCAAATCTTTGCAACCTCCAGTTTGTGCTACTTCTGTGGCATCGGCCCTTAAGACGCCAATCACCAAGTGTGATGCCTGCACTCAAACTAGGACCACCGGTTCAAGTAGGAGCATGTGCACTTGTCTGTATACCTGTATGGGAAATGCTACATTTAAAACAGAAGTCATTAAGAAGCCATTGGCAGTGGGCTTATCACCTAAGCCACATATCACTGCCAAACATCAGAATCCTACTAAGCAGGCCCCTCAACCCAAGCAATCACCTCCTCCCATAAGTAAACCAAAAGTCCTTCAAAAATTAGTTCCAACTCATAGAATGTGGTGGTTAAACCTTTAGATTGGCAAGCTCACTCCTTCTCTTATGGGGACTATGCTTTTGAGGGTATGGACTTCCAATTGGAGGAACCAGAAAGCTGTGAACTGAATTGGCTAACATTCCCCCCTGACATCCCAGATAAATCACCACCTCCAGGGTAGAAAGAATAGGACAACCGTCACTGAACAGTGGCTGCCACAAGGATTTCTGTGGTGCAGTGGAATTTAAATAGATTCCTACCACATTTGGAAGAATTACAGCTCCTGGTCCAGGAGAAGCCACCAACATACCTGCATTATGGGGTTACCACCCCTACAATAAGGACGATATTACTGGAGACAGTGCTAAAGGTGGAGTGGCTGCTGTAATTGACAGATGCCACTCTCCTGTCCCTCTTACCACCGCCATCCAAGCAGTAAGTGTGTGTGTTCTAGCACCCTTTAATATCACAGTGTGTTCTTTGTATCTTCCACCTAATGATGCTCTCGATGCAGATGCACCGATAGAAGTCTTCCAGGCACTCTCACGCCCAGTCCTCCTAGTGGGGGACTATAGTGCGCACAATGTACTGTGCATCTCGACTACCACTTGAGACATCTGCATTCTGAATGTAGGTCAGATGGCACTTTTCCACAACTACAGAGTCTTTATCAGCCACTGACTTTGTTTTTGTTGCCCAGCTAGTGCAGACTCTGTTCAGTGGGAAGCAGGTATGGATTTACATTGTAGTGTTGACTTCCCAGTATGTATCTGTCTGCTGACAAGGATTATGGATGATACAAAGTTCAAATTTAATGCAGTACAGTCAACAGGCTATTTTTAAACAGAAGGACTGTACACAGGAGATGGTGACCCTTATCAATGGACTACCACAGAGTCCATCCCCCGGTCTTATAACCATCTCACACGATGACCTGTAGGTTGTTGGAATGATGACTGTTGATTGGCAATCATGACCAGACAAACAGAGCTACAGAACTTAACACTGTCCAACTATAGAAACCCTTCAAACTTTCAGATCTGTGAGAGAACATGTGAGGCGAGTGATAAAAGAACAGAGGAGGGCTTCCTGAAAGGAATTTGCAACTTCCTTGACTTCCATTTATTGGTCCACTTCCACTGTGGAAGTTTGGGACTCACTAAGGCAGATTTCAATCAAGGGCAGTACTCGTACCTTCAGATTTGTCAAATAATGGGGCCTTGGTGGACATGTCAGAGGGCATGTTCAGGTTTTAGCTGAACACTTTTCTACTGTCACTACATCATCCAGACAAGCTCCTGCTTTTCAGGTGTTCTATTGGACTGTGGAGATGACGAAGCTCAAGTTGTTGTTGCATAATGGGGAAGTCTACAACCTTCCGTTTGCCATGTGGGAACTGGAATTAGCTTTGTCTGGAGCTGGAGGCACTGCTCCAGGAACTGGTGAGATCCATTATGCCATGCTTCATCTGTGCCCTGAAATGAAAGGACATCAATTAAAAGGTTTCTTGTCTGTTCAGAGTTGCATAGTGCACTACAAGCACTTCCCCAAATGGAACTAGCTGATCAGTTAATTCAGCTCATCTGTGACTTTTTACAGCAGGTCCAGCACTGTGGCAAGGACGTGATTGTTTGCTTGCGTACCTGGTCACACTGGGATACAGTAAAATGACATGGCTGACAAAGCCGTCAAGGAAGTATGTCAGAATGGTGCTGCCTGTCAATGTCCCATCCCGCTGAATGCCATCATCTCGTTTTCTGATGGATGCATCGTGTCTGTGGGACACTGAATGTTTGATGTTAGCCTTTCTGCTGGAATGAGGTTCTGCTTACCAGGTTGTGCGATGGGCATAGCCGTTTAACCCGTAGCTTCCTTCTCTGGTGAGAGGATCCACCACTGTGTGAAGTTTGGGGTGTGCCACTTTCAGTTCAGTGTAGTTTGACAATGTGTGTCATATATACTGATTGTAGGGCAGCCGTGAATCTTGATGGAGATCTGCCCACCATCCTCACCGATACTGGTTCCAGTGTTAAGAGTGGTGAAGTTTTGTGAGCTGACAAAGCTCATCCCTCAATTGGTGTGGAAGGGAGGGAGACTTTAAAACATTATAAAATGCTCCACATGTGGAGACGGCCTTTGTCCCCACCCATGAGATTTGCATGCTGACTTTCCATCAGGGTGTTGACAAATGTGATGTTGAGCAGCCCTCATCTCAAATAACCACCACCACCATCATAAGAAGGAGTGCACCATTTAAATCTGGCAGTAGAAGTTAGTTCTGTAGGAAGTAAACTCGAATGGCTGGTTTAACTTTCTCTGGCACTAGGAATGTCAGAAGAGTTTCTGTATCTGTGCCGTGTAGTGTGCGATGGTGATCAGTCATTGGCCACACACATTTGTAGCAGTGATGGCAACAGTGTAGCAGGTGTGAGAGCAGGTGGTAGAGTGCTCACTTACCATGGTGTCAGTGAGGAAATACACATGCAGGCACCTGTTTTGGACAAATAGTTGGAGACCAACTGCCCGTCAAAATGTTCTGTCAGTACTGTTTCATTGTGCTGTGTAGAGGTGGCTCATTAATGAAGATCAGCCTGATGTCAGGTCACCGTAGAAGTTTCGGTAGGCATAGGGTTGTCTGCAGCGCAATGAATGCTGCCCAAATCTTGTGGGGAAACTGGCAGTAGCATAGTTTTGTTTTGGGTGTGGAAACAGATGGTGCATTTGCTCAGTGCAGCTTATTTTATATGCAGTCATGACAGTGGCCATTTGGGAGGGTGACACTCAGCTGTCATTTTTGGTGATTTCTGTCTGCTGGATCTGTGAAAGGTGCTCAGGGTGGTAGATGTGGGGGGACGTGGCAGAGTTTGGGTGAGTCCAGCTGCCATCAGGCTCTCTGTGGCTGTGCACAGTGTCATGGCAGCTCATCCAGGATCGTGCGTAATTGGTTTCAGGGCAGGTGTACTGCACGTTTACTGCTATGTTCCACTGTCTGTTGTCACTGAGAATGCAGTGTTGTGATAGTGCTGCATTTTGTCAGCCAGTCGAAGTTTAAGCTCCAGTGTTGCCTCCTCATGCACTACTATTGCTGCTTGTACGTTCTCTGGGAATATTTGGAGCCTAAGTGTCCATGAGACATGATCAGGTAGGAGTGTTGGGTTAATTGGAATTTGCATGTGGTGCCAGGACAAAGACAGTATGCTGTTGGCTAAAGAAGTCACTTTGATCAGGAAATGTAGCTGCTGCTCTTGGGTCCATGTTATTCTGTGTAGCACTGGTGTCTCGGCAGACTTGCATGTGTGAGAGGCCAGATGTCCAAAAGCAAGTCGCTAATAAGGTCTGCACTGTTTCCCAGGTGGTTAAGACAAGTGGTGAACTTCTCGTCATCTGCAATGGTGCCACTCGCTGACATCAAATGCTCACGGAGGGCAAAACACCTTGCAGGAGAAAAACGGTAGTTTAGGATGGTGGTGGATGATATGATGGTTGTCAGTGGTTACAGTGTAAGGCACCGCTGTGAGATGGGCATGGCGCGATGCTGGATTTGGAGGAGTGTCAGTGTGTGCGGCAGGCAGAAAACGTGCCTTTACATAGGGCTGTGCATGATGAGGTGGATCATGTGTCAGTGCAGATAGTGCCAGCATCACAAAGCAATGTGTGTGGAACTCACGTGGTTGTTCGAAGAGTATTTGTATGAGTCAGTGAAATTCTGGGGCCAAGTTGGTAGAAAAGACTTTCCTAATGTCCGGTGTCTGAGACGGTGGGAAATGTGCGTCAGGGTGCATGTGATACCCTCGTGTAGCCCATTTAGTATCCAGCAGCACTGTGTGTGTCTCTTGGAGTTTGTGCAGATGTGCAGTCGTTGATGGTGTGGCTGCCGTGGGTGTGACATAACCCGAACAGGGAGCCAGAGCTATCTGACCTTGCCGAGACAAGGTCACGAGAAACGTATTTTCGGAAGATGTAGTTGCTTTTAGTGCTGGTTGTGGGTGGTTCAAATGGAAAGCACACTGCTGGATCAGAAGTGAGATGGTTGTGAGGCCCAGTGTGGCTGGGATATGAGTGACTTTATAGTATCTCTCGCGGAACTCATGATTAGTCACAATGGGTGGCACAGGATTTGGAAAATTGGAATGCCCATGTACTGAAATGTGATGTAAACCTGGATCCTGCAGTCTGTTGGCAGATAGGTGATGAAACAGAATGAAGTAGTGGTATGGCGTGGGCCATTGTTTGTAATGGCACTGTGGGAGAAGTCTGGTTCAGGTTATCAATGTGAGTGTCATAATGCTCGTAATCACTAGTACTGCAGCAATTGATGTTTTGCCCTGCATGATATTTGAAGCCACTTAGATTAACATACATTATGGTGAAACTGGCTATTGTTTGTTGTGACTCGCTGTTGCAGTATTGTATGAAATACAAGGGATGGAATCACTCTGTATCAAATCTGGAATGTTTAGTAAGGAGTCCCTAGATAAATTCAATACTTGTTGTGGCACAGTTTGTGTTTGGCATTGGCAGTGATGTGAAGTTTGTCTGAAGACGTGTCAAACAATGGTGGTGGTGCTATGTCGTTTGTCACTGCAATATCGTCCAAGCCTTGGTGGATGTTACCGATTTTGTACACGGGATGTTACAGAATTCATGAGCTCTTGTTACAGATGTTGTTGACTTCACTGTAGGAAAATTGAGGTTGTACCATTTGTTATGGTAGCATTCTCAATGGCATATTAATATGATAGCAGAATAGTGGTCTGGTGTTGTAGACCAGATTTCCACACTATTTATTAGTAGTACATATATGCAACATTCGTAAGTGTTAGGAGTGTACAAAGCATACCAACTCCTGCTGCCTCATATGAAGCAACCCTCATTTACACAGTCAGAGATGTCATTTCACTACATATTCTCTTTTGTTTCTCAGTAATTTGGCCGATTGGAAAAATACTGTCCCATTTTAATACCCTTCTGTTCTTCAGTAAGAAATATTTCCAACAGTACCTTCAGTCTGTTTGTTACTGTTTGTGTGTATATCTTGTATGCAGAGTTAAGAAGACTAATATCTCAATAATTGTCACATTTTCAGTGATCTCCTTTGATTTAATAATGGGATAATGCTGTTTGCAGATGTTTCAGTACTTCATTGAAACATTTTTTCTATAACCATGTAATTCTTCGATCTCGTAGCAAATGTATTGTATAGATATCTCCTTGTGTCTGTCTTTTTACTGTGTTTTTATTCTTTTCAAAGCTAAGAATGCCCCTCTATATCACAAAAAAAAATGATCAGTTGTAACATTATATCCTCTTTAGACTATGGTGTCTTCTATAAGTGGGATGGCTTTATGTGCAATAACATAGCCTCTTATAGATCTAGTACCCCTAGTACTCCATGTAATTTTATGAATATCTCTATTTACAGGGATAGGGGTTGTATTAATTGTCATTCTTAAGTGGTTCAAGGCAGAAAAAATCTCTCGGCTGATATACCTTATTGTTTTCAGTATGTTCTCCATGTGGCCCCACTATGCCTTTAATGGCAGATTTATCTACTTTGCATTGAAATCTCTTGCAATTATTAAATAATATGCTTTAGGTATTCTACCAATCATTGTCGTATATGCATTTGTAGGCTGTATTCTCAACAATAATATTCACCAACTTATCCCAGTGTCTTAAACCTTAAGTATATCAATCCTTAATTTATGAAAACCTATGAATTTACCTAATTTGATTGTACCTGCAACTCCAGCTCTTGCCTGTTCAGTTCTACTTACTCTGGTATATTTCATAATATAACGACTAATTTCATTAGAGATTTGTAGTTCCTTCTTTGTTTCTGATATTACAACTATATCAGTTTTTGAAATGTTTAATTCCCTTGTTATATGTTGTTCATTTCTGCTTATTCCTCTAACATTCCATATTGCTATTTTCCTTATTTTTTTTTCACTCCCTATATTATTTTTTCCTCACTGGTCATTGTCATAAGTGTTTTTTGCTACTTGATTTTTGTCAGTAGTGTTGTAATTCCCCATTAAAAGATACAGACCTGTAGCCTGGTGGCAGGGCTGCCACATTTATGTGTCCTAGTACACCTGCTTTTTCTCTGGGGTTTTCTCTCCTTAGATGGCTGCCTTCACTACGGCTATGGATACATCTCTCCAGGTTTTGGAGGGACTCCTTCCCTGTTATTAATCAAGGTTGACCCCTCTAGGAGGGTCTGTTTCTCTATGCCTAAGACAACCTGTCTCCCCCTGCCCACCATTCCTACATTGTGGACTGGTCTTCATCTGATTCATAACCATAAGACCTGTCCCGCTAGGGTGGCCCTGCCAGTAGCTTGCACTCCCTCCAATATAGCTATCTGCTTTATAGCAGAGCGCACAAACTTCCTTGCCATAGTTAGGTGGCTGTCCCTGAGGAGATATTTAATACATATTTTTATTTTTCTTTATTTTCAGATATACCACGAGACATATTACACCATTTCCTGGCCGGAATGCCACGAAGGTGGAAGATGGTGGCACAGCAGTGGCGGCAGTGCATTGGTAACTACTACTACTACTACTACTACTACTACTACAACTACCACCACCACCACCACCACCACCACCACCACCAATGCTATTATTATTATTATTGTTATTATTATTGTTATATTATTATTATTATTTTTATATTTCTTTCTTTTCTCAGACGTTATGTCTGGTTAAAAATGGAAAGTGACACGGACCTTTTTCAAGCGTGACTTCCTTTTAACTGAACGGTATATGTCCGCCCCTTGTGGTCTCACGGTAGCGTTCTCGCTTCACGAGCACAGGGACCCCGGTTCGATTTCTGACGGGGTCGGGGATTTTTCCTGCCTCGAGATGACTGGGTGTTGTTGTCATTTTCATCATCATCATTCATCCCCATTACGGTTGGAGGAAGGAAACGGCAAACCACCTCCATTAGGACCTTGCCTAGTAAGGCGGTGCGAGTCTCCCGCATCGTTCCCCTGTGCTCTGTAAAGAAGCAAGGGACTTCATTTCCTTTTCCATATGTTACATTGCATTTAGGAACTTTTGGGTAATTGAACATGTATCAATAATTTCAGATTTCTGAAGTTGTACATATACGTTTGGCTGTAGCTGTATTGTGTTGATGTACTGGTAGATATTGTGTGGTAGGACTCCTGTAGTTGATAGTATAATTGGTACAATGTCAACTTTATCCTGATGCCACATGTCCTTGACTGCCTCAGCCAGTTGGATGTATTTTTCAATTGTTTCTCCTATTTTCTTGTGTATATTTGTTGTATTGGGAAGGGATATTTCGATTAGTTGTGTTAATTTCTTATTTTTATTGGTGAGTATGATGTCACATTTGTCATGTGGTGTTGTTTTATTTGTTATAATGGTTCTGTTCCAGTATAATTTGTATTAATGATTCTCCAGTACATTTTGTGGTGCATACTTGTATGTGGGAACGTGTTGCTTTATTAGTTTGTTGTATGGCAAGTTGTTGATATATTATTTTCGCTACATTGTCATGTGTTCTGTATTTGCTAGTATTGTACATCCACTTGTGATGTGATTTACTGTTTCTATTTGTTGTTTGCAAAGTCTGCATTTATCTATTGTGGTATTGGGATCTTTAATAATATGTTTGCTGTAATATCTGGTGTTTATTGTTTGATCCTGTATTGAAATCATGAATCCTTCCATCTCACTGTATATATTGCCTTTACTTAGCCATGTGTTGGATGCGTCTTGATTGACGTGTGGCTGTGTTAGATAATAAGGGTGCTTGCCATGTAGTGTTTTGTTTTTCCAATTTACTTTCCTCGTATCTGTTGATGATGTTATGTGGTCTAAAGGGTTGTAGGAGTGGCTATGAAATTTCAATGGAGTAACCGATGTATTTATATGAGTGATTGGTTTGTGTATTTTGCTAGTTTCTGCTCATTTTAGAAAGAATTTTCTTAAATTCTCTACCTGTCCATAATGTAGGTTTTTTATGTTGATAAATCTCCTTCCTCCTTCCTTTCTGCTTAATGTGAATCTTTCTGTTGCTGAATGTAAGTGATGTATTCTATATTTGTGGCATTGTGATCATGTAAGTGTATTGAGTGCTTCGAGTCTTGTGTTACTCCATTTCACTACTCCAAATGAATAGGTCAATATTGGTATAGCATAAGTATGTACAGTTTTTGTCTTGTTTCTTGCTGTCAATTCTGTTTTCAGTATTTTTGTTAGTCTTTGTCTATATTTTTCTTTTAGTTCTTCTTTAATATTTGTATTATCTATTCCTAGTTTTTGCCTGTATCCTAGATATTTATAGGCATCTGTTTCTTCCATCGCTTCTATGCAGTCGCTGTGGTTATCCAACACATAATCTTCTTGTTTAGTGTGTTTTTTCCCTTGACTATGCTATTTTCTTACATTTGTCTTTCCCGAAAGCCATATTTATATCATTGCTGAATACTTCTCTTATCTTTAGTAATTGGTTGAGTTGTTGATTTGTTGCTGCCAGTAGTTTTAGATCATCCATGTACAGCAAATGTGTGATTTTGTGTTGGTATGTTCCAGTAATATTGTATCCATAATTTGTATTATTTAGCATCTTGGATAGTGGGTTCAGAGCAAGGCAGAACCAGAAAGGACTTACTGAATCTCCTTGGTATATTCCACGCTTAATCTGTATTGGCTGTGATGTGATATTTGAATATTAAGTGTGGTTTTCAAATTTTACATTACTGTGTTTAGGAACTGTATCAATTTAGGATCTACTTTGTATACTTCCAATATTTGTAGTAACCATGAGTGGGTACACTATCAAAAGCTTTTGGGTAATTAATGTATGCGTAGTGTAGTGACCTTTTAGTTTTAGCTACATCATCTCTGCATCTATTATCAGTTGCTCTTCACATCCTTGTGCTCCTTTGCAACAGCCTTTCTGTTCTTCATTTATAATTTTGTTCTGTGTTGTATGTGTCATTAATTTCTGTGTAATGACTGAAGTTAATAGTTTGTATATTGTTGGTAGGCATGTTATGGGGTTTTCTGTGTCTGCTTGATCTTTAGGTTTCAGATAAGTTATTCCTTGTGTAAGTTTATCAGGGAATGTGTATGGGTCTGCAATGTAACTGTTAAATAATTTAGTTAGATGTGAATGTATTGAGGTGAACTACTTTAGCCAGAAATTTGCTATTTTATCTTTTCCAGAGGCTTTCCAATTGTGAGTAGAATTAATTGCTTGCGTGACTTCATGTTGCAAAATTATCACTTCAGGCATTTGTGGTATCATCTTGTATGTGTCTGTCCATATGTTGCTCCAGAAGTGTTCCATGTCTGTTATGTTTGGTGGATTGTCAATTTTAATGTGTGTGTTATCTATTGTCTGGTAAAATTTCTTTTGGTTTGTGTTGAATGTTTGGTTTTGTTTCCTTCTATTTTCACTTTTTTGTATCTTCTAAGTCGTTTGGCCAATGCTTGTAATTTCTGCTTCTTTTCATCTAATTGCTCTATCACTTCTTGTTTTGAGATTTTACCTAACCTTTTTTATTTTTTTTTCTGACATTTCATTTCTTATAAATTGTGTTAGCTGTCTGATGTCTTTTCTCAGTTTTTCTATTCTGATCTGTAGCCTGTGTTGCCATGCTCACTTTGTGGATTTCTTCTGTGTGTTGGTTGGTTCTGGTTTCTGCCTAGTGTGTATATTTAGTGTAGTAAGTGCTTTTACATAAACCAGTAGTTGTAACTCTTCCATAGTTGTTTTTAATTTATCTTGTTGTGTATGATTGTGTTGATAGTTGTTATTGTTGTTTCGACTTGTGGGTTATTTGGCAGTCTATGCAAGAATGGTCTAATGTCTGTATTTGTGTCTTTATATTCTATGTATGTCAGCTGAAATTTTTCTTCCATATCTAACATGTGTGTCACTTCGTATTCTATTTGTACTTGTTCTGGTGGCTGTCTTAAGATTTCGTTTTCCTCTGTCTAATTGATGCATGTTGTTCTTTGTTTGTTTGCTCTGGGATGTTTGAGTCCATTACTGTATTTTCTTCTTCTTCTGACTGCACATTATTTTGTTCCAGTATTTGTTGTACTTGTTGTTTGATGTTTTCTAATTCTGACTGTGGTATCCTGTTATTTTTGATTATTACACGGATCTGATCAGCTAGTCGTCGTTCTGTTAAAAATTTTAATTCTGGGTATCTGGTAATATATGTTGTGTATACTTGTGATCTGTATCCAGTTGTGTTGGTCCTAGGTTTGTTGCTTGGTAATAACAGAACATGAGATGTCGATTAACTTCATCTGACCATCTCATCCTCTGTCTTTGTTTTCCTTCTAGGGTGGTTGCAGGAAGCATATCCTGCAAAACACCTCTATTTGGATTTAAATCAGTTTCCAGTTAGCTAGCAGTGTTGTTACCATTGTGGGCGGGCATAGGGTTCAAGCGTCGTCCCCGACCATGATGGCGCTTGTCCGAGGCTTCTTTAGTTCTGTCCTGAACCAACTCATCACACTAAAAGGAGGGTTAGCCCTATTAGTGGTTTGTTCTTTTCATCGCCTTTTATGACTGGCAGAACATACCGGAGGCCTATTCTTTTCCCGGGCCTCCACGGGATTATTATTATTATTATTATTATTATTATTATTATTATATTATTATTACTATTACTATTACTATTACTATTACTATTATTACTATTACTATTAGTGATCTACCGAATTTTTTAACTAATTACTTTGAGCTTCAAAAGCTATATAAATATAAGTTAGTTTGTCATGTCCTTTGTTATAGGAGGTTTTCACTAATAAACATGTATATTGGAACATAATTTAAAAAACAATCTTATGTTGTCAGTCACATTTCAATTCAAATCTAATTTCTGTCATCTAAATAATTGCTCAACAGTGTGTGAACAGCATTGTCAACACTGTACCCTCCACACACCATGCAACTCCATCCCATTCTAATTAACCACAACAACAAACCTAATGCTTCCATCTCTTTGCAGCCACTATGTGAATATGTTCATAGCAGACAGTCACCTCATTTTGGAAGTGATGAACAAGGGTACCCAACTATCACACCATCATACACCTAACACAGCACCAGTACCCCATCCTTCCCCATCCCCATCCTCCATAGTGGATTTCTCTAATACCACACACTGAAACATATGTGAATTGTTGTGGTCTATCCACTCTAAATAAGATCAACAACTGTGTTTGAAGCTCAAATGTGTCTTGGAACATTAGCATACCATTACACAATTTCCATATCCTTCATCCCTCTGAACCCTATGAGCTCTTTTCTACTCCCAGTGAGGTATAACCATTAACTCCTAGATTCCGTAAGTTTAAAACAGGTCCTTCATTTGTTTAGGATCTATGCATTATTGCCGATCAATCAATCCAGTGGGTATAATGTTATTGTCATCTTGTATCACCCAGAGACCTTTGCCCCTAGAAGCACTTCTCTGCAAACCTCAAATAATCTCCTCATTGTGGATATTAGAACAGATCACTTGACATCATGGGAAACCCTCACATTAACTTCAGGACAGGTGACAAGTGTAGTGTTTTATGATTAACTGCTCTATACAAATGTAGGCAGGCAGCTTGTGTACCCTCAGCTCAAAGCTTGCTTAATTCATTGAAGCTCTCACAGCCTGTTCCACTGTTAAGAGCAGTCACTTATAAACTATGAACAATAAACTAATTAGGAGGCATTCCTTTTCCACCCACTCATTACTGTAGGCATGTAGACAAAATCTTAGGCAGTATCTTGATATTTAAACTTCTTGGCAGATTAAGAATGAATATTAGACTGAGACTTGACCTTAGGACATATGCCTGCCCTGGCAAAAATAAAGCTCGTGAGTCGTGCTTGGCTAGCTCTGTCAGTAGAGCATTTGCCCATGAAAGGCAAGTTCAAGCCTTTGTCCGGCACACAGTTTACATGTTCTAGGAAGTTTCATACCAGCACACACATTGATGTAGAGTGCAAATTTCGTTCTGGTAGCTCAATATTCCCAACAGAATCAACTACAGCTACTTACACAATACCCTACATCATGCTTTCCATGGGACTTGTGAACTGTTGTCAGTTTTATATGTTACACAAGTAACTGTTAGTTGTAACACTGTAGTTTTGGCCCAAAAACAGTGCACACTCAGTATTTCAACATTTTTTGACTCCATTCCAAATCCTTCAGAATTCCAGTGTCATGAAACTGTTCTGCCATTTACAGTTAATTCAGTGGGTATAAGATATGAAACAACAGAAAACCATTCTAGGCTACTTGGGACTGCACATTCATGGCTTCCTAGTAGTAGTTGCATATTTACTCATTCTATAGTTGTTTACCTATTCTAGCATGTACTGCTTTATCATTAAAGTGATAAATCACCAGAAATGGTTGCAGATTTCTACTTAATGTTATCAGCTGTTCTAACATGTTCTCCTCCTCCTCTGAAAATTACATGAACAGCACATGACAAAAAATGCTTCCAGTCTTCCAACTCACTGTTAAAGAAGGTGAAAATAATTGACAAAGAAGTTTCTGAGAACTAACAGATAACAACATCACTATTGTCATAGTACTAACTACAGAATTTTGGTGCATACCAGTGTTCACCTGTTGAGTATCAAAAGTTGCCTTATTAGTTTGTACAAAACAGAGCAAACTCTCATATTTTCTTAAGATTGTGTTACCTAATTTCATTCTGGATCTTTTGATTTGCACTAGCAAAGAGGAAAACAATTGGCATTACATATACCACTTTTGCAGATGTATTTGGCCTTATGGCAACAGTTTAATTCATATTAACAAGCATGATATCACAGAGCTACTGAGATATCAATACTAGAAACATTTTCTCACTGTCGTAGAAGCAGTTATGGTAGAAGAATAACAGTTTGCTAACAAAATGAAAGATGAGAGAAATTCTTATAATTTATGAGTAAAATGATATCCTTTCATGCGAAATAATAAATTCTCTTACTGTCACTTATTATGCAAAAATTGCTCAGAAAATGTCACCAAGTTTACAGAAGTAGCTAATTAATTTGGAAGAATGATGAGTCCTGGGAATTTTAAGTTTCTATCATTGGATCACATACCTCTCCATGACAGGTTTAGGCAAAGACAGATGCTTCTACAGCTTCCAGTCCCCTGCAGGTGTACAAACTATTTCCTTAGAAGGTGCCATTTATACTAATCGAGACACTGTTGCTAAACAATTTGCTGAGCATTATGCTTGCTCATCTGTGCCCAAGAATTACTGCCCCACATTTCAGCTCATAAAATATTGGCTGTAGGGACTGCACTTAAGTTTCACTACATCCCACCTTGAGCCATATAATGTTCTAATTAGTGAATGGGAAGTCTCCTGTTCACTACCCCATTGCCTTGACAGAGCCCAGTGCCCAGACTGCAGCCACAACCAAATGCTTAAACATCTCTCAGCGGATAGGCTGCAACACAGCCTTGCCCTCTATAATTGGATTTGGACTAAGGCGGAGTTACCATCTCAGTGGTAAGAAACCACAATAGATTTAATACTGAAGCTGGGTAACAACCCCATAGACATGGACAGTTAATGTCCAGTCACTCTTACCAAAGTCACCTGTAACTTGTTCAGATGCATGGTGAGCAAGCAATTGTTGCATCCTTCAGTCTCAGGGTGTTTGGGGTGCGCGGCGGGCTATTTGGGGTGCGCGGCGGGCTGTTTGGGGTGCGCGGCGGGCTGTTTGGGGGTGCGCGGCGGGCTGTTTGGGGGTGCGCGGCGGGCTGTTTGGGGGTGCGCGGCGGGCTGTTTGGGGGTGCGCGGCGGGCTGTTTGGGGGTGCGCGGCGTGCTGTTTGGGGGTGCGCGGCGGGCTGTTTGGGGGTGCGCGGCGGGCTGTTTGGGGGTGCGCGGCGGGCTGTTTGGGGGTGCGCGGCGGGCTGTTTGGGGGTGGGCGGCGGGCTGTTTGGGGGTGCGCGGCGGGCTGTTTGGGGGTGCGCGGCGGGCCGTTTTGGTTGAGGTGCACCACTTTTTGGTATTGGTCTGTGATTTGTGGTTGGTGTGGCTTCCCACATTCTCCAACTTAAGCAAAAGTGCTGGCAACACTTCAGTCCATTCCACTGGCTCAGTAACATTAGTTTGGTAGCAGAGGGCTCTATGGTTTCACATACGTACAAAGCCGTTTCTGTCCATCTTAATTATAGAAGCCTTGCATGTGGTTCAGTAACACTCTCAGCATTGCAGATACGGGAGCCTTTCAAAATAGCCCAGTGAACAGCCTACTGGCCAAGGCTGGACTCCCTCCATTACCTGTCAGACAACAAAAACAGCTACTGAATTACATTATATGCATTCATAACTTCCCTGAACACCCCAACTGCTCTGTCATTTCCCCTGGAAGGGAGTTCCAACTCCCATAACTGCAACTGCCTCCACTGTTTCATCTGATCTGGGAGACATAGCATCTGCCCCCATGGCTTGTACCCAGAACTCTGATTTGTCTGTCTCCTTTTGTCCAAAAGATTCTTTTCGGCCCTTGATTTTTGGCTGCCTGTTCTTGACTGGCCTTAAGACATATCACAGCTTGGATGAGGTATTCACTGATGGCTCAACAGCTGACAAAGCTGCTTTGCAAATGCAAATGCACAGTGTAATGAACTTTATTCTCTTCCAAATTGCTGTTGTGTGTTCACTGCTGCTTTAACGGCTGCTAAACTAGCCCTTAGCCGTATTCATTCTTGCACTGGCAAAAGTATCCTAATCTGCAGCAACTCCCTGTGCAGCCTTAAGGCTATAGAATAGTACTAATCTCCTCACCTGCTAATTATGGCTATCCAGAATCTCGTCTTGGAGCTACATCAAGGTGGATGGCCAGTTGTTTTCACTTGGACACCCAGTAATTTTGGGATTTTTAGAAATAAACAAACTGACCAGTTGGCCAACCTGGCCACCAGTATGCCAATTCTGGAAGTTTGAGTTGTAGAACTGCACCTTTAGCCATTTATATGTCATAGATTGCTGGAAGCTGATTCTTGGCCACGTTCTGATGTGAGGATCCCCCTCGTTGCCAGTGTAGAACCCACCTTTTGTGGCCACTTACTCACAGACTGCTCAAATTTGGCTGCTTTGAGGTGGTATTGTAATCTTCCTAACACACTACCTCTAGTGCTAGTAGACAGCACCAAAGTGGCTTGCCTGGTGTTAATGTTTTGCCCTTGAAGGTGGTATCTATTCGTCCCACTCATGTAGAGCTTTTTGCCCTCATTGATTACCTGAGGGGGTGGTGTAGGTCTTGCTGCATCCTCCCATTGAAAGCTTGGTTTCTGAGTAAAGAGCAGTTTAAACAGATTATTCAATTGCACCTGAATAGGCAGCTCTTTCTGCTCTATAGATGAATATCGTAACAGGGACTTTCAAATGGGCTTAAGTTAAAATGTCAGATTTCAGTGTTGTTAACGCTTCATCACAACAGTCACTGTTAGGTATTTTGTGTATGATAAATCTATTAAAATTGCAGAAATGTTTCATGCTGACAGTGCATTAATTTTGTAAATACAAGCAGTTCAAATTTAGTGTAAAGTACTGTCATATTTTGACAATCTCCTGACAAATGATTGGTGTATCAAACATTCAAATGTTTTGTGTTTGTCATACTTTGTCTTGTTCCACACCCATGAGAATTACCCCATTTTTGAGGCTATGGAAGGAAAACTGAATCTGATCTAATCACTGTGTAATGAAGTTGTTGGTTATTGGGCTTAAGTTTTGCCATGTGTATTTTTATTTAGCAGTGAATTTAATATATGTTGAGAATCATGATATCAAATGATCTAATAAAACTGAAGTGAAAAATATTGTCCACAATGTTCATAGATGGTGAAATCGTACAGGGTGAACCAGAACTCTTACAAACATCTAGACATTGTTTAGGGTGCTGTCTATCCTGGTACAAAGGACCCGCAGTCTTCAGTCACTTGTTAGAGTAAATTAATTTCTTTGGATTGTTTCCCATATTGTCTTTGTTTCTGTGAAAGACCTTAACAACAATTATTCAACGAACACTCATACCACACACACTCCTATTCAGATGATCACATGCCTTATATCATACTTACACATTTGTAATATGAAGGTTGGTGGCATTGCTAGAGTTCCCCATTCTTACCCTTCTCATTATCAGCTGGAAGTCCCATCAACACACATCTAACTTCCTCTTCTCTGCCTCCTGCAGAAAAATTGTTTCCTCACTCCGAATCGGTTAATAGCTTCGCACATTACGTCTATGACCCTCCCTGAAAGTGATTCTACTGACTCAATGTGCTTTTTTGACCAACCATATTTCGTGTTAGGGTACCACTGGTAAAACTAGATGTTCAAATTTTTGAGCTTTATTTAGTCCAGGGATGGGCAAATGTTGCACGTGGCTCATGAGTGCACAGCACTGCACGTGTGCTGCTCGCGTGCAATCGTCAACTGGGGCAGTTGGCGACAGCCGGCAGGTTGCTGCAGTGTAGTGCCAGGCTAAGCTGTGGACTTTGATGCAAAGCGACCACTACGTAGTGAACGTTGTATTTCAAGAACCGGAAAATGCAGGGTGAAACAAGGAAACGGAGAAGTGGAGATTTGCCATCTTTTAAAAAGTAATGGGAGAATCATTTTTTCTTTGTGCAAAAACGTGAAAATTCGAAATGTTTAATATGTGGCAGTATTCTTGCTGGTCAGCGGAAGTTTAGTATTGAAGGCCATTATAATAAATTTCACGATGAGTACAATTTATTGTTGGATTCTGAGCGGATGGGGAAATTGAGCTTAAGAAGAGCGATCTGACGATACTAGATGAATCTGTCGTAGTTGCTGTCATCACGAGAGATCTGCGACTTCCTTTCGTCATGTCTCTCGTCTAACTGATATAACATTTTATGGAGCACTGTTTTCAATTTTTCAGGATGACAGCAATAATAGCTCAGCAGTACGTGCAAGTTACAAGATTGCGCTTAATATAGCGAGAGCTCGAAAACCATTTGCTGAATTAGTAAGTGTCAGTTAAGAGCAAACATCAGTGATGAAAATTTAAGTAACTGTTTGTGTTTGTCTGTATGTAGAAATTTTGTACCACTCCGCCTGTGATAGATAAATAAAAAGTGTCGTAGGTAATAGGTACTCTTTCAAAACACGACATCTTTCAAGCACTCCTACTAATCTTATTCCTTCATCAATAAAGCAAGCTAGGAAACAAAACGCATTGCAGAGGAAGGAGCGGACTGAAGGTATGGTGGGGACGGGAGGTAAGCGGGTGGCCAGCTTGCCCCTGTGTGCACGCAGAACAGCTGTTAAGTGCCCGCCCCTGATTTAGTCCTTCAAGGCAAGCTGCTCTGCCACCCATCGACCATCACTGAGTGATGTGCAAGCACATTTTGCATTTCCAATGACCAAATTTAGCAGCAGCCTTCAAATATCTATGTATCAAAGGCAATGGACTGAGCGGACTGACTGGACTGAGCAGAGTGAGTGGACTGAATCATTGTCCAGCCCAGACCACTAAGGATGGAAACTTTAAATTTGAAGGAGGTGTGGATCTTGCACTGTAGGCATTGCTTAAGAGAAGATTGGCTGAAATTCCACTCCTAAGGGTGTGAAATAGGGGATGAAAATAATTAAGGCTAAGTTTATGAAAATTGGTATTAGAGTTCTGGGTTAGATATGAAGAAATAGCTGATACATAATGAAAGTTCATATGGAAAAAGCATGATCAACAAATCTTCAGACTCGAGCTACCAGAAATGCCTTTCGATAAAAAGTACGTTCTGAAAAGACTGTACTTATATGGTGTTAATTTGCATGAAATGCTTGGATGGTGTTGCAGTCTGAAAACAACATAAAACATAATTTGATTAAATGAAAACAGTCTCTGGAGGTCCACAGTCTATCAGAGCACAGCAGACAGAGTTGAGCTGTTCATTAGTAAATACATACACATCCTCAGTTGCTTCCTCTGGAAAAAGTCAAGAGACTATCTCATACTGGGTTTACAGAAGTGATAGGTACATTCAAAAGTGTTTTTGCCTCCTTCAACTTGGATTGTGCTCAACTACCACTGGTTTGTAAGGTATCCATCTCTGTAATGTGACATAACTTTCCAACAATGTGGCTAATTGCCACTTAAAGACCTAAACTACTTCATGCCTCATTGCTGCAATTGTTTCTGCCATTTATGTAGCCTCCATCTGACATATACAAAAATTAGGAAGGCATAGTGCTGCAAGTACACAGCTGTAGGCATTTGGTAAACTAAACTTTGCGCCTTATAATGGCCCACCTAGATTAGGTACATTGCTTTGGTTCATGGCTAACCCTACATGTAAGTGACACTGCCTTTGTACAGGCAGCATGTGCCCAGATACATTGTAAAATAGTGGCATCTTACAGCCTGTAAGTTTCATCCCTCAGGTTTGCTCTCAAAATGGGACAGGTGAGAAGGCTCCTGTGGTTTTACAGAAGTTCCTTCCAAATTTGTCTGATTGAATCTCCTTATATTTGTGACCACAGCACACAAAATGAAAGCCTACCAAAGATGCAGTCACCAACCATTAGCACCACTGCTAGGTGTAGCAGGAGTTGCAATGTTGAACAGTGTGGAGCTCAGAATGTAGACGGACATGTCACCTCAGGTAGATGTATTCGGCAACTCAGGTGGTAGATAAGTGAAACAGTAATACAATGTTGAATATCTATTGTCCACAAAATAGGACCTCAGAAGCTTCATCGATGGGGCAGCTGGTGTGTGCAGGGCAGGTGGAAGCACAGCACTGTGGAATATACTAGTCAGCAGTCGGCACACAGTCTGTAGTGGGTCGGCTCGGCAGTTGTGACATTATGGGGCTGGTCGTCTGGTCTGTGTCAGCACTCAGCCACAACTGTGCTGACTCCAGCTGCATGTGTCTTCTGAGAGACAGTGGCAAGAGCAGCCATGACCCTACCACTGACTGTAAATGGAGAAAGTGTCTACAGTGCTGCCTGGAATACTGGACACCTTTAAAAGAACTGCTGTGGCCTCCAGATGGGAGAGACAGACCGGTAGCGAAAGAGTACGCCATGGGAACAGAGCCGAACAGTGGCAGTAGCTCGCCCACGTGGTGGCGAATGATCATCTTCATCCCGGCTCTGACAGTTAGGCCTTCCAGGTGATGGCAATCACAGAAACCTGCCAGTTTCGATTCGGTAGTTACTGCACCTCACAGTGACCGAGCTGCTCCTGACGGAACTGGCTGCTACGTAGATGAGCGTAGGTGACCAGATGAGGTGATCTACAGACATAGGTCTCTGGTCTAAACAGGACAGCAGGGATTGAACAGATCTCTGTCTCATTAGTGGTAGGATTGGTGCAGGATGGGCATGCGTGTTCTGCTCTTGTCAGGCACAAATGACACGATTTGTTCTGGTGTTTTCATTTGATCGGCTATCTCAGTTGCTTCAGTGCTTGACCAATTCACATTGCAGATGCTCTTTATGTGCTGTCAGCAACTAAATGTCCAGTATCTTGTCCAGTTTAAGCTTTCTTGCAACATATTGTGCAGTCACCATTATGACATAAGCCTCTGTTTCCATGTTGTCATTTTACTACAGCTCTTGCTTGAGCAATACGTCCATTCAGGTTTACGATAGCTTCTGTGGTACTGGTCGCACTGTCTCTTTTGCTGAAATTCTGCCTGCCCTGTGACACATCTGCTCGGCTTCTGGCATTGCATGGGGAACAACTTTAAAGTTTTTCTAACCGCACTAAAAATAATACTCTGCTGCACAACAGTGTCGTAAGAAGTTATCTGTACTCCTTCCTAAAGCCTATAAAACTATTTTCACTTATTGCTAGTTTATATACCAGTTAATTTTCATCTCCTGTATTGATTTGTTGTTCTTAGTTGTTTTAATTAAGCAGATACAACTGTTCATCATTCAGCTGACAAATCCCAATGCTTTAAACCTCAGACTGCTACAGGTGTATCGCTGCAATCTGTGCTGACCATGGCTTCATTGTTACTGTACTGCTCACGTAATGCTGCCACCTCTACTGACATGCCACTCCCGCTGCTACCAATTACTTGTCGTCCAATTTTAAGAAAGCTGTTCAGTGAAAAAATTTGATTTTGGGCTGTTGGTCTAACTTTGCTCAATAGAGGACTGATTAAATCTGTGTGTATGAAATGTAGATATCATATTTCACATGAAATTGAGAACAGAATGACAACTCATCCATTTTTCATATCTGGCGGACAGTCGGGGGAGTACACCTGTTTCTCTTGTGTGCATTGTGAATTGTTAGGTAGTAGCATAGGTCATACTTAATAAACAGTTCAAGATGTTGAAATCACGTTTTTGCAAGTGGTAGCACACAAAGAGGCACTTTCATTGTCTGATAACAGGGTGTCCAGCATCCTGGAAAAAAGGGAAGACTCCAGAATTTTTGTTGTTGTGGGGAAACTTGGGGAAACTCAAGTAATGATTGCATTTTACCTAAAAAGGCACAGTATTTGATTTGCTTCTTGGAGCAGAGGCATTCGCTTGCCCCCCCTGCTTTTCTCAATGCAGTGCTGCTCTCGCTGTTCGCACTCACATCGGTGCTTCGCAACCACCGTCCGTCGGGACTTTGGCATTCCCCAACTTCTCCCGCCCATGTAGTCCACAGCAGTTGCTAAGTTGGGGAGTCTGGGCTGGCTGAATGCAGACAAGCTGTGTGGAGGTTTGTTGTTGATATGGAATGGATTGCATGCCTGTCGCTGCAGTGTGGCCTCAGTTACACTAATTAGTGCTTGTGCTTTTGCAGCATGATTTGACTGACTAGGAGTTGTGATGAATATTTGATGTTTACATTCAGGAATATATGGTGCTGTTTGTATTCACATACATCCAAATGTATTACCTTGTTTGCTAATATAATTTAATCACACAAACGTTTTGTTTTTGGGGAATTTGTGGGCTATTCATATGAATTTCTTTTGAACCAGCAATTTCAGGGTGTACTAGGAATGCACACAGTACATTGTTTTGGATATATATTAAAAAATTACTGCTGTACATGCCAAAAGCAATAATTCTGATAGCATTGTGTATGAATAAGTGATTATAGCTCTTCAGTGGTAGGAATAAAATAGTGTAATTAGAACAATGTCAAGCAGTTACTGGTCTTTGGCATAAGGTTGTTGGTTTAGTTAACATTGAGCTAAAGCCCATTTCAGCAACGGTGAAATTCAGGTGGCCACAGCGTGAGTGATGACTATGGGACTATGTGGGAACTCCTTGCATCATTTCTGTACTGACTGGCTAACACTTCCAATGTTGATGTGAGTCATCATAAACCACTTTCAATTACACGTACATACGGAAAATTATATTGCCTGTCTTTGGACCCTGTCAAGGAGATACGTAAAAAAGTGGATGGGTTGGAAGTGGCTCATAAGAAATGGAAAGAAAGAATTGCAGGTAGTGTGACATTACTAATTTCAGTAAAGAAAAGTAGTATTTCTAATTCACCTACTGTTGTGCATGCAGGGAGTGTATCATACAGTTGCGGTGTGTCCTAGCAACTATGTAGATACTACCCTGAAGTAGTGACATTGAGCACCTACTGCAGGAACTTCTGGCCAATGGTCAATGGTGCTACATTACTTGCAGAGGGTGCTGTGATGGAGGCAGAGATACATTTGTGTCTAGCTGTTGTGAACCACCTATCTTCTGGGAACATTGGCAGCTCGTTTATCTCTTACCAAGTGCGTTCCCAGACAGTAACGTTGCCTCCAAAATGCATCTTTAAGTCAAAAATAAATTACAGTATCATGTTCAGACTAAGGCATTTTTAACTAAACAACTGTAGGATAATGTTGGCGCCTGTGACATGGTAGTGACTGAGTTTGATTTATTTGTACAGTTTTGTTTCCATTTTTGGATTAGTGTTGGGTGAGATTCAGAGCAGCTGTCTTACTTCAGTGCTTTTGGAAAAAAATTGCACTAAAATAATATTGGATTTGAGGTAGATGCATGCTAGTCTAAGCTAAAATGGAAAAGAAAAGTTGTTAGGTGTCCGTGGAGCTCACAGTCTAGGGTAATCCAGAGGGTCCTGCATTTAAGGACTTTGGGATATGGGGCTTACATATAGTGCATGCTGACTTGAGTTGTACTAGTGTGTAAGAGCTTTACATAATTTATTTAAAAACATTCAGTCCTGCCTTATTGATTTCAATAATATTACAATCACATCTGTTTTCCCACAGATGTTTCACACTGTTAGGTGTGTGGAAAATAAAATGGTGAGAGTCTGGGCTCAGAAAATATTAAAGGCTGTTTAATAATGTGTAAAGAAAGTAGGAACATCAGTAGGTAAAATCAGAACCTAAGGTAACTATCGAAATTCATAAGTGTTAGCTGCCTTATGCTGACAGCTCATTCAACATTTTTTTTTAAACTGGATGCAGAGATTGAGTCATTTCTGACTAAATTTGAGTCATATACTGCCTTATCTTAATTTACCTATACTGCCCTCCATTCTAAGGTCAGAATTTATGAGAAAATTTGTCTAGCTTCAAAATAGATCTGAATGACGAAATTCATTAGTTGCAACTTCCATAAAAGTAGACATCAGGCACAGAACCAAAAATGTTGTTCTGCTTGGTTGGAATGAGCTCGCCATCAGAGATGCTGGCAGCCATTGGCAATTTTTTCACAATGTGCCACTTACCTTCATCTCAGTTTCATTCTATGTAACATGAATGGTATGAGGCTGAAAAATAAGGCACTCTGAGTTGCAATTTGGCTTCTCATGATATCATGTACTGAATGTGGTCATTTTTTTGCTGCCGTTAGTCCATTCATTATTCAAGAAGGTTTTGGTGTAATTGCTGACCCTGTGAAATCTTGATTTTTGTCTACGTAATGATATTTTGTTTCTTGAAACCAATAGTGATTTTAAAGCCCAACAACTGCATAAAGCTTCTCTCCTCCATCGTTATACTGTTCATGTTGAGCACCACCAAACACACAATTCTTCTTGAGTTGTTCTTTGCACTCGAATACTTGATGGTCTGACCGAGGGAGAAATCCATACTTACCTCTCTGATCAGGGCATCACTGCAGTGCATCAGGTAACATAAATGGTTAATGCTACATTACTTCTATGCACTTTTGATAAAGTTGTGCTTCCATCAAAGATCAAAGCAGGTTTTGAAGTTATCACAGTCTAATCATACATTTGAAACGTGATGCTTTGCTACTAATGTCAACATTAAAACCACACTCTAATCTCCTGTAAAAACACTGTAAAATGCTTTACTTGTTGAAGGGATGCTCAGGAGGATGATTGCCCACCTCCTCCTCCCCACTGTATCAATTGTAATGGAGATGATGCCGCCTTGTCACAAGAATATCCTGTGCCTCTTGATGAGCAGGCTCTCCAGGAAATCCACATGAAGGAAAATGTACCTTACCGTGTTGCTAACAGGTTGTTGGCTAGTTGAAAGCCCTGTGTTTTACCTTATGGCACTTACAGTACCATTCTTACCATTCCTCGGAGACTACTGACCTTATGTCATCTAAATACAATCCACCATCATGGAATCCATTCAGTCATTGGTGCATTTTAAACTAGCCTGGTTGAAAGTACCTATGAAGAAGCTGCCAAACTACTGCTGTCATACTGGCATGATGCTCTAGTCAGCAGACACACATGCCATTTGTTTTCCATGCTCTGCCACTCTTTCTATGCCTCCTTCAATGACTCCTTTGATGGCCAGTTTGGTGAGCATCTCTCTTCTGATACCCTCTGCAGTTCACTTTCACTCTGGCAGCTTAACTTCATGCTACCCTCCAATTTTCTGATGGATGTGAACCATTCACCACCTTCACTTCATGTGATGGTCCAAGTTCACCTTGGACTTCATTGGCTTTCTAAATAAACTAATCCAAATTCTATATATATTGATGTAAGTCTCTCGAACATCCCTGGGAACTTAATGAAAGAATGTATGTGTACATGATGACTCTGACTGTGTTTCAGGTGTGCCTTCATCATTGGCACTGAAGATTTTTGGTATTGGCTTCCAAAGCAATGCTTAGTGTTTGCAACCATGCTCTTGGTCCTGTATCAGGCCATGCTGTACATCCGGCAACACAGGCTTTTCAATTATCATCTGTTCGTATTCTCTCTGTGCCCTTCCAAACCTACATATGTTGTACACAGTTCAACAGGTCCAAGAAAGAGTCCAGTTGCTCAGTCTTGAGGGAGGCACTGTGACAATTAACTGGGTCCTTGGTCAAGTCAGTCTGACTGGAAACAAGGCTGCTGATGCTGCTGCCAAGGCTGCAGTCTGCCTACCATGACCCACTAGTTCTTCCAAACTGATCGTCTCCATGCCGGCATCTATTAGCAGGTGGTGTCACTTTGGAACCATCTCTCATCTTCCCTTTATGGCAACAAGCTCTGGGGAAAAACACCTCTCCCGGTGGCTTGGCTGACCACCTCTTAGCTGACCACCTCTTGGCCCTTTCTGAGAGAGAATTTTAGCTAGGTTGCATGTAGGGCACTGTCAATTTAGCCATCACCTTTTGTTAACTGGAGAACCCCCACCACATTGTGTTCATTGACATTAACCATTGACAGTTCACCATTTTTGGACTGAATCCCCTGTCTTTCAACCACTTCAATTGTAATGTACGTTTCCCATCTCAGTTACCAGCCATTTTAGCAATTGACTCATGAGCTGTTGACTGCATTTTACGTTTACCTATCTTAGCAATATGGCCAAGCCATCCCAGGTGGGTTTGTGCTTGACTGCCACAGGGCCCCAGCTTTTGCAGCATCTTTTCCCTTCCATGCATCATGCCTATCCTCTAGCAGTTCTGATTTCTGTCTCTTGGGGAACATGTCTGGGCTGTTTTGGAAATGTATTATGCATTTTCAGCAGTCATAATAAGAATACTCTGCACTGTTTTTTGTTCTTTTGCTTTTCTTTGTTGACCTCCTCCTATCTTTTCCCTGCTTCTGCGTTTGAGGATCTACTTCTACTTTTTCTAATTTTTCTAATTTTTCTAATTTTTCTAATTTTTCTACTTTTTCTACTTTTTCTACTTTTTCTACTTTTTCTACTTTTTCTACTTTTTCTACTTTTTCTACTTTTTCTACTTTTTCTACTTTTTCTACTTTTTCTACTTTTTCTACTTTTTCTACTTCTTCTACTTCTTCTACTTCTTCTACTTCTACTTCTACTTCTACTTCCTCCTCCTCCCTGTGTGCTCCTGAAGGTTGTCCCATGCGTCTGATGCATAACAGATGATGGGGTAATGTGTAATTCACAGCCCCAGGTAGGGTTTGCACGTAATCCTAGAACAGGCCAGGCCCTTGGAGGGTGACTGCCTGAGCTGCTACCTTCCCAAATTGCAGATTGGTCCCTCTGTGAGATGTTCGGGAGGTGTGACCTGAGGTATGAACCCCCTTCTCAAGGGGGCACCCAGTAGGAAGAGTACACCATCAGAGATGCTGGCAATCACAGTGGATTTTCTGGCAGTGAGGCAATCATCTTCACAGTCAATGGCTACGAAACATAAATAGAAGGATGCTAACAATTCCAAGACCCTCCAACCTACACTGCAGTTCCTCGTGGATTCATGTTCTGAAGACTGCCAGTCACCCACTACAGTAAATGTTTGTTATTCAGAAAGGTGATGATGCAGTTGCTGGCCCTGTGAAATCCTGCTCTTATTTATTCAGTGGCACTTGGCCTTTGGAAACTACTTCTGATACTCTAGCACATGAACTGCTTTCAGCTTTGCTCGATGGCTATGCTGTTCATGTCGAGGTCCATTGAACAATGAATTCCTCCCTGTTATTATTTTCACTTGGTTGCTCAATGGTCTGACTGAGACAGAAATCGAAATGCACCCCTCTGATAAGGGTGCCGTTGCAGTCCATTGGGTGATGAGAAAAGTAGATGCCTGTTTAGTGCCCACATGCAGTAATTTTTTCACCTTGAGTAGAGTGGTGCTTCCATCAAAGATCAAAGCAGGTTATGAAGTTATCACAGTCAAACTGTATATTCTGATAACTTGTAACTGAATCAATGTGTTGATGTGGAGCATGAAAACAAGAAAAAGTTTAGAAAAGGTACTTAGGGATTACAATTACTAACAAAATTAAATTGGAAACGTTAAACATGAAATGTTGTGGGAAGGTGAAGCAGTCTGGGTTTCACTGGCAGAACATTGAGAAGATGCAACAGGTTGACTATAAATACTACCTACACCACACTTGTCAAATCTCTACTGGAATATTGCTTTGTAATATGGAATCTTCATAGGACAGAAATGACAGAGGCCAATGAAAAAGTGAAAAGGACAGCTTGTTGATAATTGTGTGTCATGGATAAGATACACAAACTGGGTTACCAGCCAACCCCCACATACGTAGGGACAAAAGATCATAATAATAAAATAAGATAGATGTGAAGATGCCCAGAGAGATTAAAGCGTTCATTATTCTTCCATTCTGTTTGATAGTGTAATGATTGGGAAACAGTCCAAAAATGGTTCTGCATACCCTCTTTCAATCAGTTAACTGTGAACTGCAGAGTAGTGATGTAAAAGTGGAATGGATAGATTGGATACACCCTGAGACATAGAGGAATTGTAAATTTATTAGTGGAAGAAAGTGTGGCTGATAAAAAAACAGGGGGTGGGAGATGCTAGACTACTGTAAGGAGATTGAGAGATGAAGGGGACTGTCAAGGGACAGTATAGTGTGGGGAGCAGCATCGAACTGGCCTTTGCACTGAAGTCTGCAGCAGCAGCAGCAGCAGCAGCAGCAGCAGCAGCAACACACACAAACCATTCTTTTAAATATATTGTCATCCTGAAAATGGAAAGGGTTGGCTGAAATAACACTAATGGTTCTTCATTCAGATCTCTCTGACAACACGAGGTAGATGGACTGAATCAGATTTCCCCAGCCCACAAAACAGCAGAACTTGTTGATAGGGTAACTAGGATGACTATACATTGTTTTTACTCCAGTAATATTAAATCTGTTAGCTGGCCAGTGTGGAGCCTGGACTTGGCTCAGTATCATGATGGTGCCCCAGCTGGCGGACGTAGTGCCAGGAAAGTTGTCACCCCTCACATTGCTGTTACCACACAGGCTAATTTGTGTGTGCTGAGAGATAGAGCTAGACACCGGTCATTCCATGACGAGTGGGATAAATTTTTTATGCATGTGGGTCATAAAAAACTTACTTTGAGGGAATTGCTCCCTCTCAGCATTAATACCATTTGTTCTTGAACTCCACTGATCACATTTTCATAATTCATCAATTTTAAAGTGAAACTGAGCAAAAAATTTTACCAGCTAGTGTCAAAATTTTAAAAAATCTAACGGGTCATATGTGAACTGTGTGTTTACCTGAAAGAATGCATCCACGAAAGATAATACAAGATGATGTATTATATAAAAATGCTCAAAAAAGGTCTCCTTTGATTTTTAGTTATACAGATATTAGGTGTGGGCTAAGAAAAGTGTCTGTGTCTAATGTCCATCACAGCAGCAATCAAAAAGCACAGAAATGTTGACATTGAAGCCAGTGTAATGTGCCTACTCTGTTGACACTGACAGCATCAATAACAATAGTGTGTCCACGGTTAGCACCCAAGTCGTTATTCTGTACTTCAGGAACTTCATCTTGCAGTGGTGTACTGGCATAAAACGGAAATTTGCCACTCCTCTCACTTTTAGTCACCTTTTTTTAACATTACCACCATTTGCCATATTTTTAAATTTGGGAGCTTGTTAATTTGCATTCTTCCAAACAGAGCAAAAGGAAAAACTATTCACTTTTGTTTCCAAGTTTGTGTTAGTGTACATTCATTTAACTTTTTGGAATGTATTAATATGTCTACATCCATAATCTGCAAAGCTTTGTGATGTGCACGGCAGTAGGTACATACAACTGTACCAGTTACTAGTGTTTTTTTTCCCCATTCCATTCACGTATGGAGTACGAGAACAATGCTCATTCCTTGTAATTCCTACAGCAGCAATACGAAGAGGGTTGTAGAACACTTCTGGAGCCATGATTTAAAGAAACTTTGTTAGTGGACCTTCTGGTGATAGTCCGTGTCTTAGTGTCTGCCAGTTGACTTTCTTCAGTTTCTTTTTGGCTCTCTCCCTTGAGTCAAACTTGCGACAATTTGTGCCAACCTGTTCTGTATGTATTTGATGTTCCCTGTTGGTTCTATTTGGTATGTCTCTCATATACTTTGTAGATGGATTTTATTTTCCCAGTATTCCATAAATAAACAGAAGTTCACTGCCTGCTTTACTGATGACTTGACATGATTTTCATTCCTCCCCCTAAGAACTTTTGCACACATGTATTCCTATTGGTTGACCTATTACACCTGCCACTCATTGCTATTACAGTCATAACATTCTGTAAAATTTAACCTCGGGAGTTCTGAAAAGTCAGATAGCTACTTCCCAATTTGTAGAATTTATTAAATATATTGTGCTACTGTTAGTAGTATCAAATATTCCTGTGATAATAATTTTACTGTAGTAACAGAACTGCTGCTGTGACACTCTGTTCAGTTTCAAAAATAAACTTCCCAAGATGGGGAAATGCTAAAATTTTTAGTGGCTGTCTTGAGAACACACAATTAAAAGTAAAATCCCTGTATGTGGAAAATGTTAGTGAAAGTTAACTACTTTGCAGTGTATGTTCCTGCTCCGTTAGTCATGAGGCAAAAGGTTTTCAGGCTGTGTGTAACCAATCACTTTCAATAAAATGTAAGTGTAATTTTGAAGTTAATTGTGGACCTTTGCAGTTATATTTTCAAAATTCAGATTCAATAAAATTATCAAATTCAGTGTGTAGGCCAATATGTGGACATTACAAATGACTGACTGTGCGCCATTGCTGAGTTAATTTTGGTAATGAAATCAGTTACTCCATGGATTTGTCAAATGACATTTTATTGTTAAGATGATGATCCCTGAACATTTTCCACTTCAGTCAAAGAAAATGAGATACATACTAACTCAGTGACTGGTAGCATATGACCAGGAACATATGCTACAAATAACATGTTAATCATATTAGACATGAAGTTCTGGTCAAGATGAAAACGAATTATAGACAACCATTATGTCATAGCCAAAAGGGGATCACTGCATATTAACCTAGCACCTTCATCTGCAAAGCTGATGTGAAAACATCACATCATAAATTTCTGAAGCCGACTTGCTCCTAAATAAATGCTTTATGTTGGGTTCATAGGAAAAGTTATTCTCCCTTTTCTCCAGGGGGTCTCACGTTCTTCTGTGAGTTTGTGGTGGTGGCGACCATAGGGCCCTGGGCTGCATTTCCTTCACAGTGCCCCCCTCTCCCCTATCCTTGCTCCTTCACCAGCGCCTTTGCCTATCCTCTGAGCTGTTCGTTATGTTGATCTGGGTGTTCAATTGATTCTTGTATTTCTTGTTTTATTTCCCTTGGCCCTTCATTTTCATCCTCCCTTTTTGGTCCCTGTTTGGGAGTTTGACCTTGACTTCTAAATTTTCTGTCTGTAGTGTGAACCATTTGGAACAACTCCCTCCCTTGAGTCTATAGTCTGGATTCCTCTCCACCCGTCCTTCACCTCTTCCTTCCTTGCCACAGCACCCCTCCACTCCCTAGGTCACAAGTATGTGCAGTCAGCCTGTGTGGTAGGGCTGTTATGTACTCACCTGAGTACACAGGGATTACACTTGTGATATCAGAGCTTTTGCCTCTCTGTGTGTGCATAGGAGTGGTTGCTTGTCATTCTGGTGCATCAGAACTTCCAGCAAAGGCCACTGTGTGCCTGGGTGGTGGCAATGGGGAGGCCCCTGATCATAGGGTGGTATCAGGGCAGATGATATCCATATGAAACATATCAAGCTCCAAAACTCTGGCCATTCTCCTGTGGCTGTCTCTTGTAGAGGTAAAAGATCATTGACCACTACTTCATAACACTCTGCAGCCTTCACTTCCCTGGCTACACTCTGTGAGGGGGGCCAGGTTCGCTGAGTTGTGGTGACACACTTTCCCCAATACCTGATCTGCATTAGGAAGGACAAGGATGCACCCACCACCACAAAGACATTATCGTTTGAGGTAATATTGGAGACAAGATTGGCGAACTGGAATTTCTCAGTACAGCGCAGTTAAGTTCACTGTCTATCAATACTACTACTGCTGCTCAGTCTGCAGCTCTTCATGCTTGTTATCATCTTGGAAACATCAGCAGTCTCTGAATATGGTTGAGAAAGTCGTTTCTCATATGGACATTATCGTTCCGACTGGTAAGGAACTCTGGGGCAATCTTGAATGTCAGGGCATTCATTTTGTGCACGAAGGTCATAAGGACAATCACACCAATCACCTCCTTTCTTCTGGCATTTCAGGGAGATACCCTCCCAGAGCAAGTCAAAGTTATGTGTTACTGGTGTGATGTGACGCTATACATTCCCCACCCCTGAAGTCCTTTGTGTGCTTGCTTTCTGGGCACACGTCTTCTTGATGTATAGCAGATTGTCCATGTGGTGACAGAGGGCACCCACCTCATGAGGGGAGCCTGAATTCCACCAGCTGTGTGTGTTGTCAGGACCATCAGTCTTCACACCCACCTGATTCCCCGGCGTACAAGAAAGAAAAGGAGATAAGTTGCTGGACTGTTCCTTACACTGAGGCTCATCAGAAATTTGATCATCATTCAGTGTCAATGACATCTACTTTTGACACAGTTACATCCTTTCCTCGCCTCCCTCTTCCTTGCCCCCCAATTGTCGCCCTTTACTCTCTCCTCTTCCTAACCCCAGCTGAAGTAGTGGCCCCTTCTTTGGCAACTGCTGGTAATGAGGCTCCCTCCCAGAAACACTCCCCTGTGGTGCGTCTCAGGCAAGAGACTTGCTGCCACAACACAACCACGTGACACAAATCTGTATGCCCCAAAGTCCTACCAGTGTCTTTCAATTGTGGATCTTGTGGAATTCTGCTCTACCTCAATGCCCCACCATCCTCATCCCCCTCCCACTCCCCCTCCCCCTCACCCTCCCCCTTTGCTTTTGGAGATCACTGCTGATTCTCAAGCACAACTACTGCTTGCTGCCTCACTTCTCCACAGTTACCCTGTTCGCGTCGAGACCCATAGAACTATAAAATCTTCATGTGGAGTAATTAACACCAGGCTGCTAGACACTCTGAGGCCAAAATCCAACCTTACCTCTGTGATAAGTGTCACTGCTGACCATTGTGTAATGAAAAAGATAGATTTATCCTTAGTGCCCAACTGCACTCTTTCTCACACTTGATAGAGTGGTGCTTCCAACCAAGCTGAAAGCAGGCTATAAAATTATCACTGCCCATCCATTTATTCCAAACCCAGTGCACTGCTACCAGTGTCATTGTTTCAACCACACTAGAATGTCTTGTTGACACCCAGCCAAATTTGTCTGGTGGTCCATTCACCTTGTTTATCTTACATATATGCAGGGTGGTCCATTGATCGTGACTGGGCCAAATATCTCACGAAATAAGTGTCAAATAAAAGAGCTACAGATAACAGAAATTGTCTAGCTTGAAGGGGGAAACCAGATGGCACAATGGTTGGCCCACTAGATGGCACTGCCATAGGTCAAACGGATATCAACTGCGTTTTTTAAATAGGAACCTTCATTTTTATTACATATTCGTGTTGTACATAGAGAAATATGAATGTTTTATTTGGACCACTTTTTTCACTTTGTGATAGATGGTGCTGTAATAGTCACAAACATATGGCTCACAATTTTAGATGAACAGTTAGTAATAGGTAGGTTTTCTAAATTAAAATATAGAAAATAGGTAAGTTTGAACATTTTATTTCGGTTGTTCCACTGTGATACATGTACCTTTATGAACTTATCATTTCTGAGAATGCATGCTGTTCCAGCATGATTACCTGTAAATAGCACATTAATGCAATAAATGCTGAAAATGACGTCCATCAATCTCATTGCATTTGGCAATACGTGCAACGACATTACTCTCAATAGCGAGTAGTTCACCTTCCGTAATGTTCGCACATGAATTGACAATTCGCTGACGCATGTTGTCAGAAGTTTTCGGTAGATCACAATAGCAAATATCCTTCAACTTTCCCCACATAAAGATATCTGGGGAGGTCTGATCCAGTGAACGTACAGGCCATGTTATGGTGCTTAGATGACGAATCCACCTGTCATCATATATGCTATTCAATACCGCTTCAATCGCACATGAGCTATGTGCCAGATATCCATCATGCTGGAAGTACATTGCCATTCTGTCATGCAGTGAAACTACTTGAAGTAACATTGGTAGAACATTACTTTGGAAATCAGCATACATTGCACCATTTAGGTTGCCATCGACAAAATGGAGGCCAATTATCCTTCCTCCCATTATGACGCACCATACATTAAACTGCCAAGGTCCCTGATGCTCCACTTGTCGCAGCCATCGTGGATTATCTGTTGCCCAGTAGTGCATATTATGCCAGGTTACATTACCACTGTTGGTGAATGACGCTTCGTCACTAAATAGAATGCGTGCAAAAAAAATCTGTCATCTTGTTCAAGGAAAATGGCCTGAAGACCTAGTATGCAGGTCTCTTTAAGCGACCAACTGACCAACTAACCAACTAACCATACAATCATACTACAATACGTTCCTGCCATTGGAAAAGCTGAGACTTTGGAAACATCTCTAAGTTGTTTGGCAAGTCAGTTATTGTTGACTTACTTTTGAGACTGGAGGTGAATCATTCTTCCAAATTAATTAGCTACTTCTGTAAACTTGGTGACATTTTCTGAGCAATTTTTGCATAATAAGTGACAGTAAGAGAATTTATTATTTCGCATGAAAGGATATCATTTTACTCATAATTTATAAGAATTTCTCTCATCTTTCATTTTGTTAGCAAACTGTTATTCTTCTACCATAACTGCTTCTACAACAGTGAGAAAATGTTTCTAGTATTGATATCTCAGTAGCTCTGTGATATCATGCTTGTTAATATGAATTAAACTGTTGCCATAAGGCCAAATACATCTGCAAAAGTGGTATATGTAATGCCAATTGTTTTCCTCTTTGCTAGTGCAAATCAAAAGATCCAGAATGAAATTAGGTAACACAATCTTAAGAAAATATGAGAGTTTGCTCTGTTTTGTACAAACTAATAAGGCAACTTTTGATACTCAACAGGTGAACACTGGTATGCACCAAAATTCTGTAGTTAGTACTATGACAATAGTGATGTTGTTATCTGTTAGTTCTCAGAAACTTCTTTGTCAATTATTTTCACCTTCTTTAACAGTGAGTTGGAAGGCTGGAAGCATTTTCTGTCATGTGCTGTTCATGTAATTTTCAGAGGAGGAGGAGAACATGTTAGAACAGCTGATAACATTAAGTAGAAATCTGCAACCATTTCTGGTGATTTATCACTTTAATGATAAAGCAGTACATGCTAGAATAGGTAAACAACTATAGAATGCGTAAATATGCAACTACTACTAGGAAGCCATGAATGTGCAGTCCCAAGTAGCCTAGAATGGTTTTCTGTTGTTTCATATCTTATACCCACTGAATTAACTGTAAATGGCAGAACAGTTTCATGACACTGGAATTCTGAAGGATTTGGAATGGAGTCAAAAAATGTTGAAATACTGAGTGTGCACTGTTTTTGGGCCAAAACTACAGTGTTACAACTAACAGTTACTTGTGTAACATATAAAACTGACAACAGTTCACAAGTCCCATGGAAAGCATGATGTAGGGTATTGTGTAAGTAGCTGTAGTTGATTCTGTTGGGAATATTGAGCTACCAGAACGAAATTTGCACTCTACATCAATGTGTGTGCTGGTATGAAACTTCCTGGAACATGTAAACTGTGTGCCGGACAAAGGCTTGAACTTGCCTTTCATGGGCAAATGCTCTACTGACAGAGCTAGCCAAGCACGACTCACGAGCTTTATTTTTGCCAGGGCAGGCATATGTCCTAAGGTCAAGTCTCAGTCTAATATTCATTCTTAATCTGCCAAGAAGTTTAAATATCAAGATACTGCCTAAGATTTTGTCTACATGCCTACAGTAATGAGTGCGTGGAAAATGAATGCTTCCTAATTAGTTTATTGTTCATAGTTTATAAGTGACTGCTCTTAACAGTGGAACAGGCTGTGAGAGCTTCAATGAATTAAGCAAGCTTTGAGCTGAGGGTACACAAGCTGCCTGCCTACATTTGTATAGAGCAGTTAATCATAAAACACTACACTTGTCACCTGTCCTAAAGTTAATGTGAGGGTTTCCCATGATGTCAAGTGAACTGTTCTAATATCCACAATGAGGAGATTATTTGAGGTTTGCAGAGAAGTGCTTCTAGGGGCAAAGGTCTCTGGGTGATACAAGATGACAATAACATTATACCCACTGGAGTGATTGATTGGCAATAATGCATAGATCCTAAACAAATGTAGGAGCTGTTTTAAACTTAGGTAATCCAGGAGTTGCTGGTTATACCTCACAGGGAATAGAAAAGAGACCTTAGGACCCAGAGGGATGAAGGATATGGAAATTGTGTAATGGTATGCTAATGTTCCAAGACACATTTGAGCTTCAAACAGAGATGTTGATCTTATTTAGAGTGGATAGACCACAAGAATTCACATATGTTTCTGTGTGTGGTATTATAGTTAGAGAAATCCACTATGGAGGATGGGGATGGATGTGGGGTACTGGTGCTGTGTTAGGTGTATGATGGTGTGATAGTTGGGTACCATTGTTAATCACTTCCAAAATGAGATGTCTGTCTGCTATGAACATATTCACATAGTGGCTGCAAAGAGATGGAAGCATTAGGTGTGTTGTTCTGGTTAATTAGAATGGGATGGAGTTGTTTTGTGTGTGGAGGGTACAATGTTGATGATGCTGTTCACACACTGTTGAGCAATTCTTTGAATGACCGTAATTAAATTTGAATTGCAATGTGGCTGACAACACATTGATTTTTGAATTATGTTCCACTATACATTTTTATTAGTGAAAACCTCCTATAACAAAGGACATGACATATAAACTTATATTTATATAGCTTTTAAAGCTCAAAATACTCAAAATAATTAGTTACAATATTAGGAAGATCACTAATAATAATAATAATAATAACTGTGTGTGTGTGTGTGTGTGTGGGGGGGGTGGGGGGGGGGGGTTATTTATTTATTTATTTATTTTGGGGTGGGGGGGGAGGGGGCAAAGATTAGTGAGTGAGTTTCTTCAGTTCCCAAGTATACCTAGCAGTTGAAGTTCCTGATAAAATTATAAAAACGAGGTAACCTGCAGTTTCATCGTAGGGGGGTTGAATTCCTTTTTAAATAAGAACTTGAGGTCTTTGAGCCCTGCATTAGAATGATTAGTTATTTTCTTATTTATGCCTAACAGTCTATTCTAGCAACTATTCCATGATATGTCTCATATAAATATGCTAATAATGTAGAAACTGAAACAAAAGTAAAACAATGATAGCTATGAGGAGGAGGACCATCCAGTTAATTTCCCTGCTTCGAATTTGTGGTTTTAGGGTGGCTTATTCACATTTTCTTACACCTGTCATATTTAAGGCTTCTGTCAATTTGGCAACTCTTACACTGCATTTTTAAAATAAAATCTGCATTTCTAGATTGTTAGGCCATTCAAGAAATGCAGTGGTTGTGGAAACTTAATTCCTCCAGCAGCATGTTGATTGTTACATGGCAAAACTGTAGAATGTGCCTGTCAACCCTGAAGTGACAGAGAATTATCCTACTACATCCTTTTTGATATTTTTTGGTGATCCATGCTGAAAATATTAAATAATATGATGCTTGTCCATGTGAGTGCAGAAATGTCCACTCCAGATTATAGCTGCAAGGCATGATGCAGCGTGATCATCTGGGCTGAATCCAGTGAGTGTCCAGTGGCATAGAAATTATTCTCATCAGGACAGGCGCAATGAGTTCTTTCTCAGAAATGTTTTCCATGGTTTTATTATTACTGTTAGGTTTGAAAATTAAGTAAATTTTATCTGAACTTCCAATAGATTGATACTGTTTGGAGACAGATGAGATTTAGTCTACTAAATCACAGAAAAAAATGGGGGTAGTAACACAGCTAGACCTCTGTAGTGTCCAACATTTAGCAGATGCAGATAGTTCAGCAGAGTAGATAAAGTGGAAGGCATAATTTGTGTGAAAGTTTCTGCATTCTGCAGTGTCAGCACTTTGTGTAGCTGGTCATTATGTAATATTATTTCAGTTATTACAAAATCAAGTCAAATTTACATATTGGGTCGCTATGCCAGCTGGGTAACTGTGATTTGATCAAACAAGGGAATGAACCATAAATCCACTGCAAGGAATCAGGGAGTCAGAACTCTCATCCGTTACAGTGTAACTCCATTACCAAATGATTATTGCCAGGCTGTGTGGTGTTTGGTGGTCTGATGTGTCAACAGTAGGCCTGTATACATAGTATGTGGGTTAGATTCCCTTCTCAGGCAATGATTATTGTCGGTACCGGTTTGAATTACTGTGATGGATGGTTTAACATCTGTGTGTGATTGTAGGATGAATAAGAGAAGTAGGCTCGTCTCAGGTTGATGGAATAATTTATTTACGAAATCCTGCAGTCGGAACAGACAATATTATACTGCAACCGATAACTCATGTGAATGTGTGAGAAAAGTTCAGTACGGTAAATTATCCAATATGACACACTTGAATTCACACTTTCACCATGGAGTAGTACGTGGAACCAGAAATCAACAACCAAAGAATAAAACACAGAACAAATATTGCTTGTGTATAATGTCTGACATCCAGCGGGAAACCCCCCCCCCCCCCCCCCCCCCCCCAGGGGATCCACAATTCTTTTGTGGTTACGTGTGTAGCGAGCACGGGACACCGAGCTAATGTGGCCTTCCTTCTTTTCCGGGCTGCACACCTACCCTTTCCGTATCCTTCCCCATCTCCCATCTTCGCCCCCCCCCCCCCCCTCACCTCTGGCTCTTTCCTTCCCTTTCTCCCCCTCTGGGAGTATGGTTTGTGCCTACGTCCGGAGGCGGACGCTTGTAAATGTACCGCACTCTTCGCCTTCCTTGCTTGTATGTCTTCATCTTTCTTCGTCCTTCTCTTTTCCTTACCTCTTCTCTTTACCTCTTCTCTTTACCCTTTTCTCCGCTGCGGCGTTTGAGACCTCTCTTCTTTCCTTTCCCTGTCTCTTTCTTCCTCCCTGTGTGTGTCTGAAGGCCGACCCACGCACTTCCATGCGTAGCCGGTGACGGGGTAATGCGTAATTCCCCGCCCCGGGTAGACAGGTAGGACACGTACGTATCCCCTGGTAACGGCCAGGCCCAGGGAGGAGTGATTACCCGAGCTGATACCTTCCGAAAGTGCCGATTGGTCCCTCCGTCCGTTTGTCGGGAGATGTGACCTGAGGTGTGAACAATCACCTAAGGCGGGTGTGCCCTCGGTGAGGGCCCCCACAAGGAAGGAGCGCGCCATCGGAGACGCCGGTAATCATGGTGGATTCTTCCGCAATGGTTTCCTCACCTTCCACTATGTCTGCTCACAAACGTAAGTTCACTGAGTCTCAGCCACAGACGGTTCTTCCATCGTTGCCACAGTTCCTTGTTGTTTCTCGGTCTGACGAAGGTCACGACTTTTCCACGGTCAACCCTTTCATCATTCAGAAAGGCGTCGACGCAATTGCGGGTCCTGTAAAGTCTTGTTCCAGATTACGGAATGGCACCCTGTTGTTGGAAACACACAGTGCGCTCCAGGCTCAAAAATTGCTGCGTACTTCTCTGCTCCACACCTTCCCTGTCCGGGTGGAACCGCACCGTACCTTAAATTCCTCGCGTGGAGTCGTTTATACACGCTCCCTCGATGGATTGTCTGACGAAGAAATTCAGCACTACCTGTCTGACCAGGGCGTCACAGCTGTTCATCGGGTTATGAAAAGGGTTGACTCGAACATCATTCCAACCCGCACTGTCTTCTTGACATTTGACAAAGTTCAACTCCCATCAAAAATGAAAGCAGGCTATGAGATAATTTCCGTTCGCCCTTATGTCCCAAACCCCACGCGTTGCTATCGATGTCAGCGGTTCAATCACACCAGCCAGTCCTGTTCCAATCCGGCCAAATGTGTTACGTGTGGCAAGGATGCCCATGAGGGTGCTTGTCCACCTCCATCCCCTCGCTGCATCAACTGTATGGGTGACCACGCTGCTTCCTCTCGAGATTGCCCCGTTTTTAAGGACGAAAAACTCATCCAGGAAATAAGAGTGAAGGAAAAGGTGTCGACCTTTGCTGCTCGAAAGTTACTCGCCAGTCGACAGCCCACTGTGCCTCAGAAAGGAAAATACAGCGCTGTCCTTGCTTCTCCTCGGCCAACAAAGGAGGCGGCCACGCAGACTTGCGACCTCACCTTTAGTACCACGGTCGTCAGATCGGCCAGCGCAAAGATCACCCGTTCAACCTCACCACTTTCGCCTGCCCACTCAATGGCTCACCCTTCGTCAGGTTCTGCTAAATCTCGAGCCCAAAAGTCAGACGCCAAGTCTTCGAAAAAAGAGCATTCTCGTGAAGAGTTTTTACGTACCGCAACTTCACAACCATCGGTTCCTCCTTCATCTAAACATCATACTTCCAAGAAGGCTATGAAGAAACGCAGTTCCTCTCCTTCTCCGCCAAGGCGTGTCCCATCTACAGCACCACCTGGCGGAAATCGCCCTCGGCCGTCTCCTGTGTCGCCGAGGCGCACTGCTGGTGGCCGGTCAACTGGCCGATCGTTGGTGGCTGGAGCTGCTCCTGACCAACCTATGGATCAGGATCTTCTGCCTTCGACTGAATGCCATTCCATGCTGTCGGTCGCAAGCTCTGAGCAGTCGTTGAGTTGACAGCACCCTTGGTCACGTTCCTCCATTTTCTGTTCACCCTATGTCCATTATCCACTGGAATATCCGCGGCATTCGAGCCAATCGGGATGAATTGTCGATCCTCTTACGATCCTACTCGCCAGTCATCTTCTGTCTTCAGGAAACAAAGCTGCGTCCCCATGACCGCTTTGTTCTCCCTCCTTTTCAGTCCGTCCGATATGACCTCCCCTCTGTTGAAGGCACTCCAGCCCATGGAAGACTCATGATTCTGCTCCACGATACTCTCCATTATCACCAAATCCCCTTAAACAGTTCCTTCCAAGCTGTCGCCGTCCGTCTTTCCCTTTCCGGATATACGTTCTCTCTTTGTACTGTATACATTCCATCGTCCACACCAATGGCACGAGCTGATCTCCTTCATCTTCTTGGTCAGCTTCCACCCCCCTATATGCTGGTTGGGGACTTCAATGCCCACCACCCGCTTTGGGGATCTCCACATCCTTGTCCACGTGGCTCACTATTGCTAGACGTCTTCCACCAAGCGGATCTAGTCTGCCTCAACACTGGGGTCCCCACATGTTTGTCTGCCTCCACGACAAATTTATCTCATTTGGACCTTGCGGTCGGTACTGTTCCGCTAGCTTGGCGCTTCGAATGGTTCGCCCTTGATGATACACACTCGAGTGACCACTTTCCATGTGTTCTTCGACTACAGCCTCAACTGCCATATATGCGCTTGCGACACTGGAAGTTTGCCCAAGCCGATTGGACACTTTTTTCGTCTCTAGCGACATTCGATGACAGTCGCTTTCCCAGCATCGACGATGAGGTCACACATATTACCGACGTTATTCTCACAGCTGCGGAACGTTCAATACCACGCACCTCCGAATTTCCCCGGCGCCCCCCAGTTCCTTGGTGGAACGAGGCATGCCGTGACGCAATACGTGAGCGGCGACGTGCTCTTCGCATTTTCCGTCACCATCCAACTTTGGCAAACTGTATCCGATATAAGCAGCTCCGTGCGCGATGCCGTCGCGTCATCCGCAATAGCAAGAAGGCAAGCTGGAAATTCTTTATTAGCTCATTTAACACCTTCACTCCCTCCTCGGAAGTTTGGAGTCGGCTTCGACGGTTCTCCGGCGCGCCTAGTTTCTCCCCGGTCTCTGGGCTCACTGTCGCGCATGATACCTTAGTGGACCCCGTCGCAATATCTAACTCATTGGGTCAGCACTTTGCTGAGATTTCGAGCTCTTCAAATTACCCGCCAGCGTTTCTCCTAAAGAAACGTGCAGTGGAAGTGCGACATCTTGCTTTCTCCTCTCAAAATCGCGAAAGCTACAATACTGTTTTCTCCATGCGGGAACTCCAACATGCCCTCTCTTCTTCTCGCTCCTCCGCCCCAGGACCGGATGGTATCCATGTCCAAATGTTGCTGCATTTATCAACCCATAGCCTGCGTTACCTCCTTCGCCTTTACAATCGAATTTGGACCGACAGTACTTTTCCCAGACAATGGCGGGAAGCTATTGTCGTTCCCGTTCCGAAACCTGGCAAGGACAAACATCTCCCCTGTAGCTATCGCCCCATTTCTCTCACGAGTAGTGTCTGTAAGGTTTTGGAGCGTATGGTGAATTACCGTTTAGCTTGGTGGCTGGAATCCCGCAGTCTTTTAACACCAGCCCAATGCGGATTCCGAAAGCATCGTTCTGCCGTTGACCTTCTTGTTGCTCTCTCCACTTATATCATGAACAATTTTCTCCGGAAACGCCAAACGGTAGCAATATTTTTTGATCTGGAGAGAGCATACGATACCTGTTGGAGGACAGGCATCCTCCGCACACTGTTCTCTTGGGGCTTTCGAGGCCGGCTGCCCCTTTTTCTTCGCAAATTTATGGCAGAGCGCACATTTAGGGTGCGGGTGAACACTACTCTCTCCCGTACTTTCTCCCAAGAAAACGGGGTACCCCAGGGCTCCATGCTGAGTGTTGTACTGTTTGCCATCGCCATTAATCCAATTATGGATTGTCTTCTTCCTGATGTCTCGGGCTCCCTCTTTGTGGACGATTTTGCGATCTACTACAGCTCTCAACGGACCAGCCTGCTTAAATGACGTGTTCAAGGATGTCTCGATCGCCTCCACTCGTGGAGCATCGAAACCGGCTTCCGTTTCTCACCCAGTAAGACCGTTTGTGTTAATTTTTGGCGACGTAAGGAGTTTCTTCCGCCCTCCTTACATCTAGGTCCTGTCAACATTCCGTTTTCCGACGTCGCTAAATTCTTGGGTCTTATGTTTGACAGAAAACTGTGCTGGTCCTCCGACGTTTCCTATCTTTCGGCTCGCTGTCTGCGTTCCCTTAACACCCTCCGTGTCCTGAATGGTACTTCCTGGGGAGCAGACCGAGTGGTCCTTCTCCGCCTCTATCGCGCCTTAGTGCGCTCGAAATTGGATTATGGAAGCATCGTCTACTCCTCTGCTCGGCCGTCTATTCTTCGGCGTCTCGACTCTATCCACCACCGTGGATTACGTTTAGTGTGTGGAGCTTTTTACACCAGTCCTGTGGAAAGCCTTTATGCTGAGACTGCTGAACCTCCGCTGTCCAATCGGCGGGCAGTCCTTCTGAGTCGTTATGCTAGCCATCTGTCTTCCATGCCTGCTAATCCAGCCCATGACCTTTTCTTCGACGCCTCCTTTGATGTCGGGTATGCAGGCCGCTCATCCTCCCTACTACCCCCGGGAGTCCGCTTCCGTCAACTGCTCCATTCTCTCTCCTTCCGCTTTCCTAAAACCTTCTTGACAACTTGGGGTACAGCACCGCCTTGGCTCCGTCCCCAGATCGACTTGCTCAGAGACCTATGTCAATTTCCCAAGGATGGTACCCCTACACTTGTCTACCGTCGGGCAGTTGCTGCTCTATGTGCACAAATGACCGACTCCACATTTATTTACACCGACGGCTCGAAAACATCGTTAGGTATAGGGAGTGCCTATATTGTTGGCGACACCCCAAATCACTTTCGGCTTCCCGACCAGTGCTCAGTTTATACTGCGGAGCTTTACGCTGTTCTCCAGGCTGTCCACTACATCCGCCGCCATCAGCGGATACAGTACGTAATCTGCTCAGATTCTCTCAGCTCTCTCCTAAGTCTCCAAGCTCTTTACCCTGTGCACCCTCTGGTCCACCGGATTCAGGACTGTCTGCGCTTGCTCCACCTGGGGCGCGTCTCAGTGGCGTTCCTCTGGCTCCCGGGACACGCTGGTATCTGTGGGAATGAGGCGGCCGATATAGCGGCCAAGGCTGCAGTCTCTCTTCCTCGGCCAGCTATTCAATCTCTTCCGTTTACCGATCTACGGAGCGGTTTATGTCGCCAAGTTGCTCATTTATGGCATGCGCATTGGTCAACACTTCCCCATAATAAATTGCGGGAAGTGAAAGCCCTTCCTTGCGCTTGGACCTCTTCCTCCCGAACGCATCGTCGGGAGGAGGTAATTTTAGCTAGACTCCGGATAGGGCACTGTCCTTTTAGCCATCGACATCTTTTAAGCGGTGATCCTCCCCCACTCTGTCCCCACTGCTCTCAGCTGTGGACGGTCAGACACCTTTTAATTGAATGCCCCTATTTTAATCCGTTACGCTCCCGTCTACAGCTATCGCCTGATCTATCGTTGATTTTAGCAGATGACACGCGCTCAGCTGACCGCGTTCTACAGTTTATTAGTGACAGTGAAATGACGTCAGTCATTTGATTTTTTTTTTTTTTTTTTTTTTTTTTTGGGGACAACCAACCCCTTTCTATAGTGGATTTTTAAGCATTCCTTCTGCCTTTAGTTTCTCAAATTTTATGACTTTGTTCCCCTTGCTGCTGATTTTAAATTTCGTTTTTTTCCTGTTTCCTACGTCACGGGCTGGGCGCCAATGACCATAGAAGTTTTGCGCCCTAAAACCACAAAAAAAAAAAAAAATCCAGCGGGAAAGTTTTGCAGCACTGTACTTCCAAACACCCGTGCATGTCATGGCACTGGATAATGACAGCAGACGCCACATCTGATTTCATGGTGGAAGTGGAGCATCATCCCAAATAGCGTGCTGGAAATTTGACATGTCGTCCGTATCTTGAGGTGCGTGTTGGTTGATCTGCGATGAAACCTGGCTGCATCGGCGACGACATTGATGGAGTTATTGCTGTGTGGGCTGGAAGTTGTGGTAGGTAAGGCCTCGTTGCTCCCTGAAAGATGCACGCTGGTTTCACGCGGTCAAACGAGACTGTAGTCCATTTCCCATTGATCTAGATGTCCAAAGTCTTGCTTCCTCTAGTTAAGACACGATGTGGGCCGGAATATGGTGGTTGGAGCGAGGGTTTAATACTTTCCCTTCATAACTTGACATGTGTGCAGGAGGACAGATCATGATGGACAAACATGGCAAGAGTCCCATGTTCGTGAGGTTGCTGTGGATGGTGGCGAGCCGCAAGTTGTCACAGTTGGCGGAGAAATGCCAGCTAGTCACCAGTAGGGTTCGGCAGAATGTCGGTAGCTACGAATTCTCCCGGCAGGCACAATCCTTCACTATAAACCAATTCGCTTGAAGAAGCATCCAAGTCTGGCTTGAATGTGCTTTGGAGGGTGGATAGCTGGCAGGGTGGATTGCTGGCAGGGTGGATAGCTGGCAGGGTGGATAGCTGGCAGGGTGGATAGCTGGCAGGGTGGATGGCTGGCAGGGTGGATGGCTGGCAGGGTGGATGGCTGGCAGGGTGGATGGCTGGCAGGGTGGATGGCTGGCAGGGTGGATGGCTGGCAGGGTGGATGGCTGGCAGGGTGGATGGCTGGCAGGGTGGATGGCTGGCAGGGTGGATGGCTGGCAGGGTGGATGGCTGGCAGGGTGGATGGCTGGCAGGGTGGATGGCTGGCAGGGTGGAAGGCTGGCAGGGTGGAAGGCTGGCAGGGTGGAAGGCTGGCAGGGTGGAAGGCTGGCAGGGTGGATGGCTGGCAGGGTGGATGGCTGGCAGGGTGGATGGCTGGCAGGGTGGATGGCTGGCAGGGTGGATGGCTGGCAGGGTGGATGGCTGGCAGGGTGGATGGCTGGCAGGGTGGTTGGCTGGCAGGGTGGTTGGCTGGCAGGGTGGGTGGCTGGCAGGGTGGGTGGCTGGCAGGGTGGGTGGCTGGCAGGGTGGGTGGCTGGCAGGGTGGGTGGCTGGCCATCCGGTGGTGAAGTGTGCCACAAAATTTTGTCAATCCTCAAAACAAATCGAACTCGAATTGACATCCCCTGTCCGTCGTAATCTGCAGCGGGCAACCAAAACGTGACACTGTGTGTGATGAAGGTGAATGCAATAGTTTCTTCTGTAACATTGTCCACTGGTGCAGCTTCTGGCCATAGAGTGTACCGTTCAATCATTTTAAGTACATAACGGTGACCATCAGATGATGAAAGTGGGCCAACAATGTCGAGGTGGACATGCGTGAATCGTGCTGTCATGATTGGAAAGCTTCCTACTGGTGAGTGGACGTGGCAATTTATTTTGCTACGCTAGCATTTCAAGCAGCATCTCGTCCATTCACGGCAGTGCATTTGCATTCCAGGCCACACATAATGCATTTTAACTAAGCGCGTTGTAGCTCATATGCCTAGATGACATAAGTTGTGCAGCGAATGGAAAGCGTCCTTCCAAAATTCCAGAGGTAGGAAGGGTCTCAGCTTCGATTTATACATATCACAATATTCCTTTGTCACCGATTCACCATTTGGCAGAACTGCTTGTAATTCCACATCAGCTAGCTGTGCTGCAGTGAGATTGGTGTAATTGATCATATTTGCAATGCTGCTGACTCTGGACAGACAATCAGCCACTACATTGTCGATCCCAGACACATGACGTATATCAGTGGTAAACTGAGAAATAAACATGAGCTGGTTGTGTTGTCTGACAGAACGCATATGTTAGTGCAGTGTGCAGTTAACTTTTTGTAATTTTGACTGCAGAAGTGATTCTCTAGCAAAGAATGTTGTTGTATCTTTCTACTGGAGAATGAAGCTGCAGCAATAAAATGTAAACGAGAGGGAAAAAAATAAAACTTTAATGGCAAAGGAAATGTGCAATTTGCAACAACAAAACACCATGCACACACAAGCGTCTGCAAATATCAATAATGTGTTAAAGGCCATAGGGCACTGACTGTAACTCTTTGTAACAGTAAACTGCTTGCTATGAGCATGACGTCACAACTGTTCACATTTGGTTCATTTGACCAGTTGTCTTTTGCACATGCGCATTTGACTCACGCATAAGGAGTACCGTCTCTTGCTTCCCGCTACTTGAAGTTTGGCAGTTAGCAGCCAGATGCAAACTGGTGCACCCTAGCTGCCAGACTTGTGCTTGTACAGAGCTGTCTGAGTTGTAGTGGGGAGGGGGTTAGTCTCCACATGACCCGTGTGTATGTTAAGTGATTTCACTGCTTCTCTTCATGTACAGCTCCCACATCAAATGAAAACAAAACATATTTCTGTGGCCGGAAGCTACCAAGTGAATTAAAATACATTGACATAATAACAGAGGGCAAAAATATATTATTAATTTCAGTTTTCTGATTTTATTTTATTTCCAAGTTAGTAGCAGTCAAGCATTAATTGCCTTGCAGAACAATAAAGTTATTTTTGCAAGTTTGCTAAATAAATTTGGTTTTATTAATCTTTCCACTGAGGCAATCATTTTATTTGAAATGAAGTGTTTCATTCTACAGTAATGGCTAGTTCCAACTGTTTGCTGAATTTAAAGTGCAGTTTCAAGTGCACATTATCATCTTCTGCCATGTATGGCATTATGCCATAATAAAGAACCAAAAATGAGATCGTAGAGTACTGGTACTCCAGGAAAATCTACATCCCAAAAACCACACTGAAAAGCTTAATATCAGATGGGACCTACTTCATTGTGAATCTGGAAAAGCCAATTTGCACTTCAAGCCGAATTATGCATTTTAGTATGGTTTACGAAATTCCAGTGCTCTTAGGAGTATCCTCTGATGCCCTGTTTCTTTTATGGTGGTAATGTAAGCTCTCTTAGTGCTTTATACAAATGAACATTCGGGCTTCATACACCACTGCAGTTGCACACTCACAATAATGCCTGTTTTCTGGTGCTCTCTGGCAACTGGTAAATCGAACCTATTTATAACAGTCTCCGAATAGTACTGCGAACGCTGGTTAGAAAAGCGTTACTTTATAAGTAAATTTCTTTTTACGTAAGATGAAATATGTTATGTGTGAGAAAGTGGGATGGATATCTAAATCACATTCGAAACTGGACAGTTTGAGAACCAGCCACTTAAAAGTATTTTGAGCTGAGACATTTGTCATAATTTTAAATTTACTGGCACATTTGTGTGATGTATCTTAAAGCACAACACACATGTTAATCTTACAGACCAGTATAATACGTGAAAGCTTAGCTTTTCTTGTAGATATGCAGTACTGTGTACATTAATGTAAACTGTTAAATTTTCCTCTTGTGTGTTCGTGCTAGGTAACAAGTGACCTTGCTATTGGCTGACTATAGCATGTGTACTGTGCTCTGAATAGCTGCTGTCATTGGCTGGCGAGATCTCGTGGTTTGAGATATGACTCGCTTACAAAAGGACATCACAACCCCAGTTTTAACACTTCGGAAACTAACACGCTGTGTTTGGTGCAATTCGAATTTATACTTTCGTAATACAAAAATATGCAGTGTATATGTTGCTGCAAATCAAAGGTCTTTCCAAAACTTCTTTCCTCATTTTTTTTAATCAAAAGTCTCTCCAAAACCTTCTCTGACCCATCATTTCTTCTATTTCGGGGAAGTTCTACGTGATTGTATAAAATGTTAACCGTTCAAAGGATTGATAAGTTTTACAGTTCCGAAGGAAAATCTATGGAAAACCTACTGTCATTTAGCATGAAAAAAGAGTATTTTCACCCAGGAAAAAGCATATTTTTTAAATGGGATATCCGGGAGAAATCCGGGAATAATCTGGGAATTTTATTTTTCTTGTCCCTGTAGTGGCTTGTGATCCATAAAGATAATGAAGTCACATGCTTCTAGTTGCGGTATGAAGTACTTGACAGATTTGTAAATGGCCAGAAGTTCTCAGTCGTATGCACTCCAAAGTCTTTGTGAGGTTGTCAACTTGCGTGGAAAAAAATGCGAGTGGTTGCCACATGTGACTGCATTGTTGTTGCAACACAACGCCGACGGCAGTCTGGCTAGCGTCGACTACCAGTGTTAATGTGGTGGTAGGATCTGGATGTGCCAGCAGGGCTGCTTTGGCGATGCTTTTCTTGGCCACTTCAAATGCGACAGTCATTTCGTGAGTCCAAGTTACGGCGCGTTACCCTTGGCTTTCGCCCAGTTAGCGCTGCAACTAAAGATTCCTGTAGCTCAGAAGAGTGTGGCAAATGGCGGTGGTAAAGATTTAACATCCTGAGGAAACGCTGTAGTTCTTTGACTCTAGCGGTTCTCGGAATGCCGAAATGGCTTTCATCTTCTCAGGTAGGGGTACCGATCCTGCCGCAGAAATTCTATGTCCGAGAAAGTCTACTTCAGGTTGACCAAACACACATTTTCACGTATTGAGCACAATTCTGTAGTGTTCCAATTGCTTCAATACTTCACTTAGATGGTGGCGATGTTCCTCAGGTGACGAGAAAAAAACCAAAACATCGTCCAGGTATGTAAAAGCAAAAGGTAAACCCTGTAGTGCAGAATCCATGAAGCACTGCCATATCTGTGCGGCACTCCTCAGTCTAAAGTCATGAACATGCTCTTGAAGAAACCAAAAGGAGTGACAATGGCTGTTTTTGGAATGTCACGTTTGGCTATAAGTATCTGTGTGTAGGTCTTTGCACAGTCTAACACAGTGAACACTACTGAGCCACTCAACGCGTAATTGTAATCGCGCAACAAGGGTGCGGGATAACAATCTGGTACCGTCCGGGCGTTCAGGGCTCCATAATCGCTACACAGTCTCCATGCACCCTACATCTATGGCACTAAATGTAATGGTGATGTACAAGGGCTGTTGGAAGGCCGGATTACACCTTCATGCAACATGCAGTTAAATTCTGCCTTTGCTATTTTGAAGTGATCTGGGGCTAAACGTTGCAGCCAACAAGAGGTAGAGGGTCCATCAGCAGTCTCAATATAATGGACAGTATCATGTCGTACCTCCGTAGGTGCACCGGATGGTCACATCAGTGCTAGAAATCCTTGCAGCAGCTCCATGTACTCACCATCCGCTACCTGAATTACCTTGGCAGTGTGGACAGTGACACCTCAATGGAATTCGGAAGTTGTTAGGCCGGTGGTATTGTCTACCAGGCAAGAGTTCCTTATGTCAGGCAGCGGGTTGTAGTTGGCAAGGAAGTCGGCTCCGATGATTTGTTCGGCAACGTCTGCGACGGTAAAGTCCCATGCGAAAGCATGCCGCAACCAGAGGTAGAGTTCCAAGCACATCGTGTCATATACCATAATCTGGGATTTATTAGCAGCTGTGAGGCATATGGGCATAGACGGTCCCTTTTGTTGTAGCATGGTGCGAGGAAATATTGATAAATCGGAACCAGTGTCTACTAAGTACTTGCAGGTTGAACCTCAGCCTCTTACGAACAGGCACCTGGAAGTCTGACAGCAACTGGAGGAGGTGCTCACTTGCGATCACCGCTGCCGTTTGGGTATGTGCAGGGCATGGTACACTTATGTGCTTGCTCACCAAACTTGCGATGGTACCAACAGGCTGTTTTCTTCTGTCCCTGTCATAGATGAAGCTGCCGATGAAAGGCTGCGTGAGCAATGACAGAATTGATGTCTTCTCCTGCTGTCCATCTCGTGGCAGTGTAACAACTTGCTGATTTGCCGTGATAATAAGTCCACTTTGTTAACAAGAACATCATAGTCAGTGTGCAAGACAGTTGTCGCCATGCAGGCGCACTCTGCAGTGGCCTAGCTAACTATGACGGCATCATTGTCTCTTGGATCGTATCAGCTAAATTGGCCACTGCATCTAAAGATGCATCAGTCTGTGACACCACGATTTCCTTCACTGGTGGTGGTTACCGGCTGCTCCAGATCATGTGCAGCAAGCTATCAGGGACTGTACCTGCATCTACTTTACTCTGCAGATGACCTAGGTACTGTGAAGGTTTCTTTTTGCCGATGTCCTCTTGGATAAGCACCTGCCAGATTAGTCTTTCTTGTGAAGCGGAAACACACCGAATTAGTTCTGCCTTCAATCAGTAATACTGTTTGTTACTAGTGGGCTAATTATGATGTCTTGAACCTCAGCAGCATACTGGTGATCTAGTTGGCTGACCACCAGCGTGAATTTCTTGGCGTCAACCGTGATACACGCATAGGAAAAATTTCCTTCAAGTTGTACAAACCACATGGATGGATTGTGCAGCCAGAAGGGTGGTAGTTGAACCACTAAATGTAAAACAGAAGTATTTGTCAGCTCTGGTGGATTCACCATCTGAATTTCTTGCAAAGACATGTCGCAAATTCAGCATGCATGCAGGAGATCACATCGGGGTCACCACCCTGTCTGTACTGGTTTGAATTACCGCAATCGATGGTTTAACATATGCGTGTGCTTGTAGGCTGAATAAGAGAAGTAGACTCGTCTCAGCTTGATGGAATAATTTTTTTTACAAAACCCTGTGGTCATAACAGACTATATTACACTGCAACCTATAACTCGTGCAAATGTGTGAGTACCGTACGGTATGGTACAGTAAATTATTCCATATCTGACACATTTGGATTCATGCTTCCACCACAGAGTAGAACGTGGAATCAGAAATAAACAACAAAAGAATAAAACACAGAGCAAATTTTGCTTGTGTATAGCATCTCTGAGGCCCACCGGGAAAGTTTCGCACCACTGTACTTCCAAACACCCGTGCATGTCACGGCACTGGTTGATGACAGGAGATGCCACAGTTATTAATATGCACAAACAGATCCTATTTACTTCTTGTAACAAAAGACGACCAATGTAAGATTGTAAATCCTGCTCAAATATTAGAAAATTGTAAAAAAAATTATAACTGTAGGAGGTCTGATGTTGTAGTTGTAGACTCTTATCAAGAGAATCTACATTTATTTGCATAAACTTAGAGTGATAATCAGTCTAATTAAATTTGACAAAGTAACAATAAAATATGTAGAAAACACTATATTAAACCTAAAAAATAAAAACTGTGTGGGATGGGATGAAATTTGTGCCATAGTTACCAAAGCAGCCTCAAATATAATACCACACCCACTGTCTGAAATAATTAATAAATAACTTTAAGACGATTACTTTTCAGATGCCCTGAAAAGGGTGGAAGTGAAACAATTATTTAAAAAAGAAGATATGGGAAATTACCATCCAATTTCCCCTTCTTCCTGTGTGTTCTAAGTTATTTGAACTGATTGTTTAAATACATATTCAAAAATTTTGTCATAAGATTAGTTTAATCTCAAAAAATTAATTTGGCTTCCAAAATGGCAAAAGTATAATTTATGCAATTAACAAATTCATAAATAAAGGTAGCTCCACCTTAAATAAATCTTAAAAAGCTCCAGGAATCTTTTGGTACTGAGGCATAGAGTTGGGCTGTGTGAACTACTATTATTATTACACATAAAATGCAAAAATACGGAATTACGGGCAGTGCCTTATAGTGGTGTAAGTCATATTTGACAGAGACAGCAAAGGGAGGTCAAAACATCAAAGGAAAATACTCCTCAAAATGGAGAAATACATCACAGGGTGTACCACAAGGATTCATTCTAGGACCTATACTTTTCCTTTTTACATACATGACTTACCTTTCAATAGAAATTATCATCCAGGTTTATTCACTGATGACCCATCAGTACTGATAGAAAATGATAATACAGGAGAAATTCCTGAAAATATCAGAAACTCCAGAAAATCCAGATGTTTGGTTCCACCTAAATGGGCAAAACAAAATCTTTCAGAAACACAGCTTATGTGGTTTAAGACAAAACAATCGAAAATAAATTACATTCACATTATGCAAGGAAGTCTGGAGCTAAGTGATGCACTATGTGGTAAATTCATAGGAATGCAGTTGGACAGATATCTGTCATTGTTGCTTACTGATAAACTATTTAAAAAACAGACTGAACCGCCTGGCATTTGCTATGTCAGTCTTGGCCAGTGTCATTGTCATAGACACAAAAAATGTAGTTTACCTTAGCTGCTCTGAGGCAATGGTGAGATACGGCATTTTGTTTTGGGGAGATGCTAGCAATTTGATATTAATTTTAAAGGAAAAGATTATATGGAACATAGGCAGTGCAAAGTCAAGAGATTCTTGTCAGCCATTGTTAAGAGACCTAAACATGCTAAGTGTTCAATCACTGTATTTATATGAAATATTTATTTTCACAAATAATAATCTGAAATTGTTTGCTCCAAACAACTTCCAGTATGGATATGAAACTAGAAACAAAGTTAGTTTCATGCTTCCTGCACATAGACTCAAATTTTTTGCACAGACTCCACAACATTTAAAGATGAAAATACACAATTGGTTAAAAAGACAAATATTCAAAAAGCTGAAACTGATTAGTACAAAGAAAATCATATAGTGCTCTGAAATAAAAATGCTATTTCTCGACTAAGGAATTTTTTGTGATGCTCTGATGATTCGAGCAGAATAAAAATTAAAAGTATATGTATTCAGATTTTTATAGTTCTAGTAAATGTTGTATTCCATGTACAACATATTACACTTACAAGCTTGAAGGGTCTCCTGTATAGTAAATCAATGGTTTGACATTTACGGTATGTTATGAGATGATAAAATTCTATATCTGAAATGGACAGCACCTCACCACTGGCTCTTTCCTTCCCTTTCTCCCCCTCTGGGGGTATGGTTTGTGCCTACGCTCAAAACTGTTACAAGTTCCTTGCTTTCAATACTTGCAAGTCTTCATCCTTCCTGTGTCCTTCTCTTTTCCTTCCCTCTTCTCTTTGCACTTTTCTCCGCTGTGGCATTTGAGACCCTTCTTCTTTCCTTTCCCTTTCTCTTTTTTCCTCCCTGTGCATGTCTGAAGGCCAATCCACGCACTTCCATGCGTAGCCGGTGATGGGGTAACGTGTAATTCCCTGCCCTGGGTAGACAGGTAGGACACGTACGTACCCCCTGGTAACGGCCAGGCCCAGGGAGGGGTGATTACCCGAGCTGATACCTTCCGAAAGTGCCGATTGGTCCCTCCGTCCGTTTGTCAGGAGGTGTGACCTGAGGTGTGAACAATCACCTAAGGCGGGAGTGCCCTCAGAGAGGGCCCCCACAAGGGAGGAGCACGCCATTGGAGACGCCGGTAATCATGGGGGATTCTTCCGCAATGGTTTCCTCACCTTCCACTATGTCTGCTCACAAGTGTAAGTTCACGGAGTCTCAGCCACAGACAGTTCTTCCATCGTTGCCACAGTTCCTTGTTGTTTCTCGGTCTGACGAAGGTCAAGACTCTTCCACCGTCAACCCTTTCAATATTCAGAAAGGTGTCGACGCAATTGCAGGTCCTGTAAAGTCTTGCTCCAGATTACAGAATGGCACCCTGTTGTTCGGAACAGTCAGTGCCCTCCAGGCACAAAAATTGCTGCGTACCTCACTACTACACACCTTTCCTATCCGGGTGGAACCGCATCGTACTTTAAATTCCTCGTGTGGAGTCGTTTATACATGCTCCCTCGATGGATTGTCTGACGAAGAAATTCAGCACTACCTGTCTGACCAGGGCATAACCCCTGTTCATAGGGTTATGAAAAGGGTTGACACGAACATCATTCCAACCCGCACTGTCTTCTTGACATTTGACAAAGTTCAACTCCATCGAAAATCAAAGCAGGCTATGAGAGTTTCCGTTCGCCCTTACGTCCCAAACCCTATCCGTTGCTATCTGTGTTGCAGTTCAATCACACCAGCCAGTCCTGTTCCAATTCGGCCAAATGTGTTACGTGTGGAAAGGATGCCCATGAGGGTGCTTGTCCACCTCCATCCCCTCGCTGCATCAACTGTATGGGTGACCACGCTGCTTCCTCTCGAGATTGCCCCGTTTTTAAGAACGAAAAGCTCATCCAGGAAATAAGAGTGAAGGAAAAGGTGTCGACCTTTGCTGCACGAAAATTATTCGCCAGTCGACAGCCCACCGTGCCTCAGACAGGAATATACAGCACTGTCCTTGCTTCTCCTCGGCCAACAAAGGAGGCGGCCACGCAGACTTGCAACCTCACCTTTAGTACCACGGTCGTCAGATCGGCCAGTGCAAAGATCGCCCATTGAACCTCACCACATTCGCCTGCCCACTCTCTGGCTCACCCTTCTTCGGGTTCTGCTAAATCTCGAGCCCAAAAGTCAGACATCAAGACTTCGAAAAAAGAACTTACTCATGAAGAGTTTTTACGTTCCGCAACTTCCCAACCATCGGTTCCTCCTTCATCTAAACATCATACTGCCAAGAAGGCTACAAATAAACCCAGTTCCTCTCGTTCTCTGCCAAGGTGTGTCCTACCTACAGCACCACCTGGCGGGACTCGCCCTCGGCCGTCTTCTGTGTCGCCGAGGCGCACTGCAGGCGGCCGATCAACCGACCGATCGCTGATGGCAGGAGCTGCTCCTGACCAACCTATGGATCATGATCTTCTGCCTTCGGCTGAATGCCATTCCATGCTGTTCGTCGCAAGCTCTGAGCAGTCGTTGAGTTGACAGCGACCTTGGTCACATTCCTCCATTTTCTGTTCACCCTATGTCCATTATCCACTGGAATATCCACGGTAATCGAGCCAAACGGGGTGAATTGTCGATCCTCTTGTGATCCTACTCGCCGGTCATCTTCTGTCATCAGGAAACAAAGCTGCGTCCCCATGACCACTTTGTTCTCCCCCATTTTCAGTCCGTCCGATTTGAACTCCCCTCTGTTGAAGGCACTCCAGCACATGGAGGACTCATGATTCTTCTCCATGATACTCTCCATTATCACCCAATCCATTTAAACACTTCCTTCCAAGCTGTCGCCGTCCGTCTTTCCCTTTCCGGATATACGTTCTCTCTTTGTACTGTATACATTCCATCGTCCACACCAATGGCACGAGCTGATCTCCTTCATCTTCTTGGTCAGCTTCCACCCCCCCTATTTGCTGGTTGGAGACTTCAATGCCCACCACCCACTTTGGGGATCTCCACATCCTTGTCCGCGTGGCTCACTATTGCTAGACGTCTTCCTCCAAGCGGATCTAGTTTGCCTCAACACTGGGGTCCCCACATTTTTGTCTGCCTCCACGACAAATTTATCTCATTTGGACCTTGCGGTCGGTACTGTTCCGCTAGCTTGGCGCTTCGAATGGTTCGCCCTTGATGATACACACTCGAGTGACCACTTTCCATGTGTTCTTCGACTGCAGCCTCAACTGCCATATATGCGCTTGCGACACTGGAAGTTTGCCCAAGCCGATTGGACACGTTTTTGTCTGCCTCCACGACAAATTTATCTCATTTGGACATTGCGGTCGGTACTGTTCCGTTAGCTCGGCGCTTCGAATGGTTCGCCCTTCATGATACACACTTGAGTGACCACATTCCATGTGTCCTTAGACTGCAGCCTCGACTGCCATACATGCGCCCGTGACGCTGGAAGTTTGCCCAAGCTGATTGGACACTTTTTTCGTCTCTAGCGACATTCGATGACCGTCACTTTCCCAGCGTCGACGATGAGGTCACACATATTACCGACTTTATTCTTACAGCTGTGGAACATTCAATACCACGCACCTCCGAATTGCCCCGGTGCCCCCCCAGTTCCTTGGTGGAATGAAGCATGCCGTGACGCAATACGTGAGCGGCGACGTGCTCTTCGCGTTTTCCGCCACCAACCTACTTTGGCCAACTGTATCCGCTATAAGCAGTTCCGTGCGCGATGCCGTCGTGTCATCCGCGATAGCAAGAAGGCAAGCTGGAAATTCTTTATTAGCTCATTTAACACCTTCACTCCCTCCTCGGAAGTTTGGAGTCGGCTTCGACGGTTCTCAGGCGCGCCTAGTTTCTCCCTGGTCTCTGGGCTCACAGTCGCGCATGATACATTAGTGGACCCCGTCGCAATTTCTAACTCATTGGGTCAGCACTTTGCTGAGATTTCGAGCTCTTCAAATTACCCGCCAGCGTTTCTCCCGAAGAAACGTGCAGCGGAAGTGCGACATCTTCCTTTCCCCTCTCAAAATCACGAAAGCTACAATACTGTTTTCTCCATGCAGGATCTCCAACATGCACTCTCTTCTTCTCGCTCCTCCGCCCCAGGACCGGATGGTATCCACGTCCAAATGTTGCTGCATTTATCACCCCATAGTCTGCATTACCTCCTTCGCCTTTATAATCGAATTTGGACCGACAGTACTTTTCCCAGACGATGGCGGGAAGCTATCGTCGTTCCTGTTTTGAAACCTGGAAAGGACAAAAATCCCCTCTAGCTATCGCTACATTTCTCTCACGAGTACTGTCTGTAAGGTTTTGGAGCGTATGGTGAATTACCGATTAGCTTGGTGGCTGGAATCCCACAGTCTTTTAACACCTGCCCAATGCGGATTCCGAAAGCATCGTTCTGCAGTTGACCATCTTGTTGCTCTCTCCACTTATATCATGAATAATTTTCTCCGGAAACGCCAAACAGTAGCAATATTTTTTGATCTGGAGAGAGCATACGATACCTGTTGGAGGACAGGCATCCTCCGCACACTGTTCTCTTGGGGCTTTCGAGGTCGGCTGCCCCTTTTTCTTCGCAAATTTATGGCAGAGCGCACATTTAGGGTGCGGGTGAACACTACTCTCTCCCGTACTTTCTCCCAAGTAAACGGGGTACCCCAGGGCTCCGTGCTAAGTGTTGTCCTGTTTGCCATTGCCATCAATCCAATTAGGGATTGTCTCCTTCCTGATGTCTCGGGATCCCTCTTTGTGGACGATTTTGCGATCTACTACAGCTCTCAATGGACCAGTCTTCTTGAACGACGTCTTCAAGGCTCTCTCGATCGCCTCCAGTCATGGAGCATCGAAACCGGCTTCCGTTTTTCTCCCAGTAAGACCGTTTGTGTTAATTTTTGGCGACGTAAGGAGTTTCTTCCGCCCTCCTTACATCTAGGTCCTGTCAACCTTCCGTTTTCAAACGTCGTTAAATTCTTGGGTCTTATGTTTGACAGAAAACTGTGCTGGTCTTCCCACGTTTCCTATCTTTCGGCTCGCTGTCTGCGATACCTTAACACCCTCCGTGTCCTGAATGGTACTTCCTGGGGAACGGACCGAGTGGTCCTTCTCCGCCTCTATCGCGCCTTAGTGCGCTTGAAATTGGACTATGGAAGCACAGTCTACTCCTCTGCTCGGCCGTCTATTCTTCGGCGTCTCGACTCTATCCACCACCATGGATTACGTTTATTGTCTGGAGCTTTTTACACCAGCCCTGTGGAAAGACTTTATGCTGAGACTGCTGAGCCTCCGCTGTCCAATCGGCGAGCAGTCCTTCTGAGTCGTTATGCTAGCCATCTGTCTTCCATGCCTGCTAATCCAGCTCATGACATTTTTTTCGACGCCTCCTTTGATGTAGGGTATACAGGTCGCCCCTCCTCCCTACTACCACCGGGAGTCCGCTTCCATCAACTGCTCCATTCTCTTACCTTCCGCTTTCCTAAAACCTTCTTGACAACTTGGGGTACAGCTCTGCCTTGGCTCCGTCCACGGATCTGCCTGCTCCGTGACCTTTGTCGATTTCCCAAGGATGGTACCCCTTCACTTGTTTATCGTCGGGCATTTGCTGCTCTATGTGCACAAATGATGGACGCCACATTTATTTACACAGACGGCTCGAAAACATCGTTAGGTGTAGGGAGTGCCTATATTGTTGGCGACACCCCAAATCACTTTCGGCTTCCCGACCAGTGTTCGGTGTATGCTGCGGAGCTTTAGGCTGTTCTCCAGGCTGTCCACTACATCCGCCGCCATCAGTGGATACAGTACGTTATCTGCTCAGATTCTCTCAGCTCTCTCCTCAGTCTCCAAGCTCTTTACCCTGTGCACCCTCTGGTCCACCAGATTAAGGACTGTCTGCGCTTGTTCCACCTGGGGGCGTCTCGGTGGCGTTCCTCTGGCTTCCGGGACACGTTGGTATCTGTGGAAATGAGGCAGCCGATATTGCAGCCAAGGCTGCAGTCTCTCTTCTTCGGCCAGCTATTCAATCGATTCCCTTCGCCGATCTACTGAGTGTTTTATGTCGTCGTGTTGTTCATTTATAGTACGCGCATTGGTTGACACTTCCCCATAATAAATTGCGGGACGTGAAAGCACGTCCTTGTGCTTGGACCTCTTCCTCCAGAATGCGTCATCGGGAGGAGGTAATTTTAACTAGACTCTGGATAGGGCACTGTCTTTTTAGCCATCGACATCTTTTAAGCAGCAATCCTCCCCCACTCTGTCCTCACTTCTCTCAGCTGTGGACGGTAAGACACCTTTTAATTGAGTACCCCCTATTTTAATCCGTTACGCTCCCGTCTACAGCTATCGCCTGATATATCATCGATTTTAGCAGATGACACGTGCTCAGACGACCGTGTTCTCAAGTTTATTAGTGCCAGTGAAATGACGTCAGTCATTTGAAGCTTTTTTGGGGGACAACCAACCGCTTTCTGTAGTGAATTTTTAAGCCTTCCTTCTGCTTTTAGTTTCTCCAATTTTATGACTTTCATTCCTGGGCGCTAATGACCATAGCAGTTTTGTGCCCTAAAACCAAAACAAATGAAAAAAATTAGAATGCAGTGTTGTGATAGTGCCCTCATTTTGTCAGCCAGTCAAAGTTGAAGCTCCAGTGGTGCCTCATCATGCACTACTACCACTGCTGCTTGGATGTTCTGTGGGAGATTTAGGAGCCTAAGTGTCCATAAGACATGAACAGGTAGAAGTGTTGGGTTATATCGAATTTGCATGTGGTGCTAGGACAAAGACGATGTGCTATTGACTAAGTTGTCTCTTTGATCAGGAAATGTAGCAGCTGCTCTTGGGTGTGTGTTAGTCTGTATAGAACTAGTGTCTTAGCAGATTTGTATGTGTGAGGGGCCAGAATGTCCCAAAGCAAATCGCTAGTAAGATCTGCACATTTTTCCAAGTGGTTAAGGCATGTGGTGAACTTCTCATCTTCTGCAATGATGACACTGGCTGACATCAAATGCTCACAGAGAGCAAAACACCTTGCAGGAGAAAGATAGTTTAGGATGGTGGTGGATGATATGATAGTTGTCAGTGGTTACAGTGTAAGGCACCACAGTGAGATGGGCACGGCGCGGTGCTGCATTTGGAGGATTGTCGGTGTGTGCGGCAGGCAAGAAATGTGGCTTTACATAGGACTGTAAATAATGAGGTGGATCATGCGTCAGTGCAGATAGTGTCAGCATCACAAAGCAATTTGTGTAGAACTCACATGGTTGTTAGAAGAGTATTTGCACGTGTCAGTGAAATTCTGGGGCTAAGTTGGTAGACAAGACTTTCCTTATGTCCGGTGTCTGAGACGGTGGGAAATGTGTGTCAGAGTGCGCATGATATCCTCGTGTAGCCCATTTAGTATCCAGCAGCACTGTGTGTGTCTCATGGAGTTTTTGCATTTGTGCAGGTGTGCAGTCATTCATGGTGTGGCTGCTGTGGGTGTGACATAACCCGAACAGGGAGCCAGAGCTATCTGACCTTGCCGAGACAAGGTCACGAGAAATGTATTTTCGGAGGATGTAGTTGATTTCAGTGCTGGTTGTGGGTGGTTCAAATGGAAAGCACACTGCTGGATCAGAAGTGAGATGGTTGTGAGGCCCAGTGTGGCTGGGATATGAGTGACATAGTATCTCTCATGGAACTCATGTTTAGTCACAATGATTGGCATAGGATTTGGAAAATTGGAAAGCCTAGGTACTGAAATGTGATGTAAACCTGGATCCTGCAGTCTGTTGGCAGATAGGTGATGAAACAGAATGAAGTAGTGGTGTGGCGTGGGCCATTGTTTGTAATGGCACTGTGGGAGAAGTCTGGTTCAGGTTGTCAATGTGATTGCCATAATGCTCGTAATCACTAGTACTGCAGCAATTGATGTTTTGCCCTGCATGATATTTGAAGCCACTTAGATTAACATTCATTACGGAGAAACGGGCTATTGTTTATTGTGACTGCCTGCTGCAGTATTGTATGAAATACAAGGGATGGATTCTCTCGGTATCAAATCTGGAATGTTTATTATGGAGTCACTAGATAAATTTTATACTTGTTATGGCACAGTTTGTGCTTGGCATTGGCAGTGATGTGAAGTTTGTCTGAAGATGTGACAAACAATGATGATGGCGAAGTTGCTATGTCATTTGCACCTCTACTATCGTCCAAGCCCTGGTGGATGTTACCGATTTTCTACACGGGATGTTCATGGAATATATGAGCTCTCGTTGGAGATGTTGTTGACTTCACTGTAGGAACAAAGAAGTTGTACCATTTGTTATGGTAGCATTCCCAATCGCATAAATAGCACAGCATATTTACAACTTAACAGCAAAACAGTGGCCCATTGTGGGAGTTTGGGGGCACATCTATGGGAGATGGGGTGCCGGCAATATGACGGCAGAATAGTGGTCTGGTGTTGTAGACCAGATTTCCATCCTATTTATTAGTAGTACATATATGCAACATGCGTAAGTGTTAGGAGTGTACAAAGCATACCAATTCCTGCTGCCTCATATGAAGCAACCCTCGTTTACACAGTCAGAGATGTTATTTCACCACATATTCTCTTGTGTTTCTCAGTAATTTGGCAGACTGGAAAAATACTGTACCATTTTAGTACCCTTCTGTTCTTCAGTAGAAATATTTCCGACAGTACCTCAGTCTGTTTGTTACTGTTTGTTCATATATCTTGTATGCAGAGTTAAGAAGACTAATATATCAATAATTGTCACATTTTCTGTAATCTCCTTTGATTTAATAATGGGATAATGCTGTTTGCAGATGTTTCAGTACTTCATTGAAACATTTTTTTCTATAACCATGTAATGCTTTGATCTTGTTGCAAATGTATTGCATAGATTTCTCCTTGTGTCTGCTTTTTATTGTGTTTTTATTACTGTCATAGCTAAGAATGCCCCTCTATATTACGAAAAAATGATCAGTTGTAACATTATATCCTCTTTAGACTATGGTGTCTTCTATAAGTGGGATGGCTTTCTCATGTGCAATAACATACTCTGTTATAGATCTAGTACCCCTAGTACTCCATGTAATTTTATGAATATCTCTATTTAAGGGGAGAGGGGTTGTATTGATTGTCATTCTTAAGTGGTTTAAAGGCAGAAAAAATCTCTTGGCTGATATACATTATTGTTTTTAGTATGTTCTCCATGTGGCCCCACTATGCCTTTAATGGCAGATTTATCTACTTTGCATTGAAATCTCCAGCAATTATTAAATAATATGCTTTAGGTATTCTACCAATCATTGTCGTATATGCATTTGTAGGCTGTATTCTCACCAATAATATTCACCAACTTATCCCAGTGTCTTAAACCTTAAGTATATCAATCCTTAATTTACGGAAAAATATGGATTTAACCAATTTGATTGTAACTGCAACTCCAGCTCTTGCCTGTTCAGTTCTACTTACTCTGGTATATTTCATAATAAAACGACTAATTTCTTTAGAGATTTGTAGTTCCTTCTTTGTTTCTGATATTACAACTATATCAGTTTTTGAAATGTTTAATTCCCTTGTTATTTGTTGTTCATTACTGCTTATTCCTCTAACATTCCATGTTGTTGTTTTCCTTATTTTTCCCACTCCCTATATTATTTTTTCCTCACTGGTCATTGTCGTAAGTGTTTTTTGCTACTTGATTTTTGTCAGTAGTGTTGTAATTCCCCATTAAAAGATACAGACCTGTAGCCTAGTGGCAGGGCTGCCACATTTATGTGTCCTAGTACACCTGCTTTTTCTCTGGGGTTCTCTCTCCTTAGATGGCTGCCTTCACTACAGCTATGGATTCATCTCTCCAGGTTTTGGAGGGACTCCTTCCCTGTTATTAATCAAGGTTGACCCCTCTAGGAGGGTCTGTTTCTCTATGCCTAAGACAACCTGTCTCCCCGTGCCCACCACTCCTACATTGTGGACTGGTGTCCATCTGATTCATAACCATAAGACCTGTCCCGCTAGGGTGGCCCTGCCAGTAGCTTGCACTCCCTCAATATAGCTATCTGCATCATAGCGGAGTGCACAGATTTCCTTGCCACAGTTAGGTGGCAGTCCTTGAGGAGATATTTAATACATATTTTTATTTTTCTTAATTTTCAGATGTACCACCAGACATACTGGAACATCTCTGGGCTGGAATGCCACAGATCTGGAAGATTTCGACACAGCAGTGGCAGCAGTGAATCGGTAACTACTACTACTACTACTACTACTACTACTACTACTACTATTTATTATCATTATCATTATTATTATTATTATTATTATTATTATTTGTTTCCTTTCTCTGACTTTATCGGTAAGAGGTCTACTGGGAAACTCACTATTTTCTGGTGCCATACAATGGGAAGCATTTACGTGAACAAACAGGTAACACCACACCAAATTTTGACACTGAAATTATTATTCCTTTTGGCCATTGAGTAACATGGGTAGCGGCCAGCTGCATCAAGTCACTAATGCAGCATCTCTGGAATCAGCAATGCTGAGTTGTTACATTGCTGAAATCGTGCGCGTTCACCACCTGTTGTCTCTGTGGCATGCTCGGGTCATCTAGCACATCTTTTATCACCTTCTAATACATTGTAGACATGTGATTATTGTATTCACCAGGTGTTATTGGCCATTTACTGGATTGGATGGACATTATTTGTTATGGTGAACAAAACCCATGCTTATGACACAGCACAGTCTGCATTTTCATTCTGGAAACCACTGTGAAGTGCACCAGTTATGTAACTGTACCTATTATTAGCGCTTTTATCTGTTCTGTTCCTATATGGAGTGTGGGAAAAATAATTGTTTAAATGGCTCTGTGTGTTCTGTAATTACTCTAATCTTATCCACAGGAACCCTATTGGAGTGATTTGTGGGGGTTTGTTGTATATTCATATAGGAATGATTTAAAGCTGTTTCTTGAAACTTTATCAGTAAACTTTCTTGAGCACACCCACGTATTTGTATGAGTTCACAGATTCAAGCTCTGTCTCACTAGTACTATATTCATAGTGTACTGTGTTTTATCACTTCATGAAGTGCACAATGTTACCTTTTTGAACACTTAGGCAAATTGGCAATCACTGCACCACCTTCAAAGCTCCTCCCGTGGGGCTCACATCTCTTTCCTGAATACATGCTTGCCCACCACAGGGCCCCAGTCTTGGGAGTACCTCTTCCCTTTCTGTGCTGAATGTCTATCCTCCTACTATTATTTTTCCCCTTCCTGGAGGAACATGTTTTGCATATATTCGGGAATGCATTCTGAAGTTGCAGTAGTCTGGCATCTGTACAGTCCTTTGCCTTCCTTTCTTTTTCCATCTCTTCTCCTCTCTCTGCTTGTGTTAGAGATTTATTGTTGTTCCTTCTTCCTCTCTGTGTACTCCTGAAGGTTAGCCCATGCATTTGCTACATGTCTGGAGACTGGAAAACACAAAGTTTTGAACTCCGAGCTCCATGTCAGCAGGTGGGTTTCAAACATATCCTCGATGCAGGCGAGGCCCAGGGAGGGGTGATTTGCTTAGCTGTTACCTTCCCAATAGCCAATTGGTCCCTCTGTCTGGAGTTTGGGAGATGTGACCTTAGGTGACACTGGCTATCGTGGTGGATGTTTTTGTGATGAGTCAATCATCTTCACCCCAGTCTAGGTCTACTAAATGTAAATGATGTACAGCTAAAGATTCTGTGACTCTCAAAGGTACACCTCAGGTCCTCGTGGTCTTGCATACCAAAGGCTGTCAGTCTTTTGCTTCATTTGATCTGTTTATTATTCAGAAAGTTGTGAATGATTTTTTGTGCCCTGTGAAGTTCTACTCTCACTTACATAATGGGAAATGGCTTCTCAAGACCAGTTGTGATTTTCAAGCCCGACAACTGCTTAAGGCTTTGTTCCTCCATGGCTATCCTGTTTGTGTCGAGGCTTCCGTATAGGGTGACCATTATTGAACTAGATGGAAAAACATTTTAATTAGTTATGAGCTACAGTATGCTCACACTTTATTCAACATGTAAACATCATTATGGATATTTGGATTTAGGTTATGACATGTTTGATACACCTGCCATCCTTGGCACAGATGAATAGCAAAATTCTGCATGATCTGCTGAAGTGTCAGAACATTGATGCTGTCAATGACCTCCTGAATTGCTGCCTTCAGCTGAGCAATATGATTTTTACACAATAGGTGGAGCCCATGAATGCCCACACCAAACTGATAGCCAACACAAAAGGTCTATTGCCATGAGTCAGGTCTCACAGGATGTGGGTGCTGTAATGTTTGCATATGTCTGTTTAATGTTAACCATTAATAGGCACTAATCTGGAGATAGTTTGGGTCAAAAGTTGAATGAAGTGTAGTGGTTTGATGGGCAGAGGGGAAAAATGTGCCAAGGCAAGAGCCAAGGGGAAAAAACTGCTGTGGTAGTTGGGTTGAGTTGGGTTGTAAGAGCAATAGCTGTTTCCTTGCAGACTGAGGCAGGTCATACAAGGGTGGCTTTTGTTATTAGTGGGTACCATTCAGATCTATACCTTTGACATTGTGTGGTGCTGTTACTCGGAGGCTGCTGCTGGATGTCAGTGTAGATTTCTTAGTCAGCATCAGCATACCTGTAACAGTTGGGTTCATCATCATTTTGTGTCTGATAGGTCATATATCAGATTCAAAGTGTAAGATAATGTTGGTGATTTGTTTGCAAATGAGTGAGTGAGCTTGTTGGTCTCCATGCTGTAGCTTGTTGGTCGGCTTTAATAGCAGCTGTCATATCCAGTCAACCTTGCTTATATGCAGGGTCTTGCTGACATTTGCCACTTGTGGGTGTACGTTAGCTTGCCCTAGGTGGATATGCCCTACATAGTAGTGTCTTTGGCTGTATGTGCTTCCACCTACAGTTGTGCTCATAGTTTCCCAGAATAAAGATGAAATGATTGTTAGTGTGTCTTCAGTTACTGTATAGCTGTGTGATGTGTTTCCTGAATACATCCTTGAGGGTTTCAAAGCAGTATTCATTGCAAAGATCCACAGTGTGTGTGTAGTGTGGAGTGTTGCTAATGATGTGTAGCACTTCGTTCTGTATGATCTGCAGGCGGCGCAGGTGTGTAGAAGCTACTTTTCCCCAGACAGGTGCTGCGAACATCAGAGGTCTAACCAGTGTCATATATATGGACCTCAACACCCTCCTTTTCAGTGTACTGTCCCTTTTGAGCATTGGGTAAAGTTGTTTCAGCCTCACGTGCACACTGTTGGCAACATATTCGATGTGGTAAACCCATGCAAGTTTCTGGTTCATCCAGACACTGAGATATCGGACTTACTCTTGGAAACATATTGTGTGTGTATATAGTGTTGCATGTTCAGTGTTGGTGGTTGTGTAGTAATTTGTCTGTGTGTGAACAGAACTTACAGGTTTATTCGTGCACACCTTGTCTTTATTGTAGTCCCACAAAAAGGAGTAGCATGTGTTCAGATCTGGAGAATATGGCAGCCAATTAAGGCCCATGCCAGTGGCCTCTTGGTTCCCAGAGCCAGATTTCTGCCCCTAAAGTGCCCCTCAAGGACATCAAGCACTCTTCTGCTTTGATGGGGTCAAGCTTTGCCTTGAATGAACCACATCTTGTCAAAATCGGTCATTTTGGATAATGGGGATGAAATGCTCTTCCAAAACCTTCATGTATCATTCAATAGCCACTGTGCCATCAAGGAATATCACACAGATCATTTTGTGACTAGGCATTGCACTCCCCAGTCATCTGTTGAGGGTGAAGGGATTTCTCACTTGCGAAATGCACATTATCAAGTCCCCCAAATGCTTCAATTTCACTTAGCTACTAACTTATCCAAGTGAAAGTGGTCTTCAAAACCAAACCAAACCATGCTCATAATAATTCACATCATGTGCTTAAGCCAACTGTGCATTTTGAATGTACTACCACAAATTGTTCAGAAGTCATAATCATTTTATTTCATATAGTTCAATAATTGCCACACAGTATACTGAGTATGTTGCATAATGATATTTACATTCACCTGCTTGATGGTCTTACCAAGGGACAAAGCCAAAATTATCTCCGATCAGGCCATTACTGTGATCCATCAGGTAATGAAAAAGATTGAGGCAAACTCTCATGCCTACAAGCACTCCTTTCCTCACATTTGTTCAAATAGTGCTTCCATTGCAGATAAAGGCAGGCTATGAAATCATCACAGCCCAGCTGTACATTCTAGACTCAATGCATTTCTACCAGTGTCAACATTATAACGATGATATCATGTTCTGTCAAAACACCATCAAATGTGTTACTTGCAGGGATGCTCATCAGGGTGATTGCCTGCCTGCCTGCCTCCCTCCCTCTCCTCACTGTACCATCTGTAATGGTGACCTTGTCACCTCACCCTGTGAGTGCCCAATGTATCATGATGAGCAGGCTGACCAGGGCACCATGTGAAGGAGAAAGTACCCTACTCTGTTCCTCGCAAGTTGTTGGCTAGCCAAAGGCCTGGCGTTTAATCGTCTGGCACTTGGAATCGCAGCATACAGTTGTTCCCTGCCTCCGGGAAATGAAATTGCATCCTCCAGCCCACTTTGAGCTCTTGTGTTTCCTTCCAGTCCACTTTGACCTTGCCCCAGAAGACTCGTGTTGCACATAGGCTGCAAGCTGTTGTAGTCCCCATTTTCTTTCCTATTTTCACCTTTTCTCTTTGTAATTTCTACACCCCAGCATCAATGTTGTCACCAGGGCAGACTTACTCCAGTTGGTTGGCTAGCTCCCTCATCTCACCCCTTTTTACTGCTCAGTGACTTTAATGCCTGTCATCCCCTTTGGGGCTCTTTGAGAACCTGTCAGAGAGGTTCCATTTTGGCTGACCTTCTCAATCAACTCAGTCTCATCGTCGTAATGCTGGAGCACCCGTGTTCCTTTCAGACTCTACATGTGCGTAATTCCATTTGGACCTCTCATTCTGCACTCCCCAGTTTGCTCTTAGTCTCAAGTTTTCTGTTCACTCTGACATGTTCTCAGGAGACCATATCCCATGCACTATCAGTTTGCTGACTCCTACCCGCCTACGTGTAAATGCAGGTGAGGACTTCCTAAGGCTGATGGGAGGCTTCACCCCTCCCTGGTGACATCCAGTGAACATTATTTTTTCCAGCTGTGGTGACTGGGTAGCGTTCCTTATGAATGTTATCCTTCTGCCACAGAATATCAATGTCTTTCACTACTTCTTTATTGCAACATGTTCCAGTCCTGTAATGGGCTGAGGCATGCCACGACACAAATCATGCATCGAGATGTGCTTTTCACGTTTTTAACCTCCATTCTATGATGGCGAACTGCATTCTTTGTAAAGAGTGCATGCACAGTTTTGTTGCATTCTTCAGGATAGCAAAAGAGCTAACAGGATTTCCCTCTTTCAACAGTTTCACTCCCTCGTGCATCATGCGGGACAACCTCCATCTTCTCTCTGGGACCAATGTTAACATCGTTCTGGTGCCTTTGTGCTTACTGAACTGCCAGTGTACCCATCAAAAACTGCTGTACAACCTCTCACCTCTCCATTAATAACGAGTCTTCAGAAACCTAATGTAAGCATCACAAAAGGTTGATACAGTTCTCTCTTTGTGGACTAGTAATGCTTAATAAACAATAAAGTCAATGGAATATCCTCATCAGTTTGCTTAACCCATGCGTGTAGTGCTGAGTTTTTGAACTTCCTCATTCCAGTTTCGTTGAAGAAAGCTGGGGCTAGGGAGCCAGTTCATATTGCATGTAATTCTTCAAATACTCATCTGATTTCTTGATAATGGAGATTTGCTGAAACAGCAAGAATTGATGATAACAGTTCCATTGTCAATCTCTATTGTTGAATTTGCTTGGGAGAGCTGAAGTGTGTGAGCCTTCTGTGACAGTTTGATACTTGTGAATGGCTGGTTTTCCATTTTTGTCCTTGCTTGCTTTGGCAATTGTAAGTGCATCATGGCATAAGATTGTATCATCTCTCATTACTCCTGTCACTATTATCACAATTTTCTTGGTACTCAGAAAATGAGGGTGATTATGAAATTAATGTGTAAGCTTGCCAATGTCATTTTCATCTTAACTTTGGTGAGATTCTCAAAAATTATTGTGCTGCCCACTTCATGAAAACAACACACTACAATATTCTTAATGTGTAGCACATACGTCTTGAATTGTAGTCACCCAAATTATCCTTTTACTGGGAGCACTGTCTGTCATACCACTACCATGGGTCATGCCACCATGGCTTGAGAATGGCCAGACCAAAATTGTCTCAATGTCATGTCTGGCCACATGCCTGACCAGAGCTGGTCATTATTTCTCATAGTGAAGTAGTGTTTGTTCACAAACTTCTCATACTCCTCTGTTGTAAGTAGAGCACAGAGTCTTTCTGTATCCTGTACATACAAATGTGAAGACTTGATACACAGGAAACCTCCAGCAGCATGAAAATAGGTTATCATTCACTTACAGTAGTTCAGATGAGCAAGGAACTCTGCATGGATGTACTCCTTCATCAAATTCACCATTCTGAAGTATTGGATTCATAACATTGCAGTGGGTCCATGTTCCTGACCATGTACATCACTTTTACAAATTTGGAAGCAACTTATTCAAGTAGTTTGTTTTTGTTCAAAGAATTTAGTGAGTGAAGCATGAAGAGGATATGTGATGTGAAGTTTGTGATGCATATTTGCTCTTCCTCAGAGAGTTTCGCATTGTCTAATAGCGTGTTTGAGAAGATATTTTCAAGAAGAAAATGACCCCACACTGCTCTGGCAAAGATGTGCCCTTTCAGAAATTGTCCACTGATAATGGAGCATTTATAGCGCATAGAGCATCATTCAAACCAGCTCGAATCATCAGGTACCCCACACAACCCAGAATTGACAATAGCAGATGAAATCTGCTGAGACATGTAACACAATTAGGCAGCACAGAGTGTGATGTATTTGTGGCAGCTGCACCAATATCCCTGGCTCTCCAATGTAACTTAATAACAACAAATTGCTTCTGATGAGTGTAATGTCACAATTGTTAACATTAGTTTTTAGTGTGGCTGTTAATTTATAAGCAGTAGCAGCAAGCAGTCAGATGATATCTGAAAAAAATTCTGTAGTGTGTTCAGGCTGCCAGATTTGTGTATGCACAGAGCATTCTCTGGTACCAAGCACCACGGGTTTCGAATCCGTACCAGATGGCATGGACCTCGATTACCACTAGAGGCCTCGGCACTTGTTGTGCTGTAATTTCACACCTCTCTCTTTGGGCAAAGTTCACCCTTCTGACAGACCATAAATTCTTAGTTACACTTTTTGGACCCAACTCTCACCTTCCAGAGCAGACGGTTCAATGTCTCCAGCACGGGCATTATTCTTACGGAATAAGCTTACACCATCCGGTATTAGCCCACCAGCCACCATGCTAACACGGACGCTCTGTCACATCTCCCAGCAGGCTCAGATCCTGCATTTGACCAGCAGGAGGGCCTCTATTCTCACATTGACTCTGCCCGCTGGGATGTGCTGGATGGTCTGTTTCTTATGGCTGCTCACATTGTCGTAGCTACCCACCGAGAACCTATCTTGCAGCAGGTTCTCCGCCACAGGGTCCACGGGTCGGCCTCATATATTACTTGGCAGATGTGGACTGACTTCAGCCACTGGCACCACCTGTCCCACAGGCTCTCTGTGGTTGATGACGCCCTCCTGTTGGCCATGGAGTCAGATGCCCATCAGGTGGTCATCCCTCTGGATTTGAGGCATCAAGTGCTCAGTTTGTTACATTACGGGCACTGGGGTATGCCCAACATGAAGGTTTTGGCTCATTGGCATGTGTATTACCCAGCATCAATTGCAATATTGACTGCCTGGTCTGCGGGTGCAACATGTGAGCGTGTCACCAGGCAAGACCCCCTCAGTTGTTTGCACCTTGGCTCATGCCTCGCGGCCCTGGGATTGCATCCATCTCAATTTTGCAGGCCCGTTTTTGGGGTCAATGTGGCTACTTGTTGTTGATGTCTATTCCAAACACTCATATGTCGTCCACATGGTGTCCACCACCACAGATTCCACACTCATGGATCTGGCACAGTTTCTCACAATTGAGGGCCTACTTCACACATTGGTCTCTGATAATCGCCCTCAATTCAAGGCATCCTCCTTCCACGACTTCTGTTGGGCCAACAGTATCAAACATATCTGTAGCCCGTCTTTCCACCCTTCCTCGTCTGGCACGGCAGAGTGGGTTGTCCGCATATTTAATCTTTTGACTGCTTATCTCGCTGAGTCACCATGGACTGCGGCATATTCCATCGACCTGCTCTGCATGCCTGTCTCTTGGAGCCACCACTGGGACTGGATTGGCCCATGTTGCTCAACCCACCCTGTGCTGAATATTTCTTGGCTGAATACGACTCCCGCAGAGCAAGCATGAATTTTTGGCAGCTTTGAGCTGTAATATCTTGGGCAATAGCTTTTGTAAAGAAATAAAATTGTACAACTTTATGTGTTTCCTTAAGAATAATAATGTGAAAATAATTTTACAGGCCATATTGAGCCAGAAAATTGTAGGTAAATCAACCAAAACATAGGCGCCCAAAAACATTTTGAACTTCGGCTTGTTCCATCTCCTGAATTAATGCTATGACAAATGTAAAAATTGGCGTGTAGTAACCTAACACAAGATTCTTAAATATAATATTTCTTTCCATAGCACTTTCCAGTATTGAATGGATTAAGCACAAAATTGAAGATTTTGTAAAAACATAAAAACGCGGTATTTTTGTTCTGATTTTGCTATAAAACTATGATCCATGGAACGTACCAAGCTGTACAACTGGAATGGAAGTTGGGCACAGAAATCAGGCCTGAAAACAATGTAAACTTTGGGTTAGCATGTGTAATAGTGTGTACGCATGATGAAAATTAAAATTTAGGGTGCATTAGATTGACTGCATAACTATAAGGAATAAAAATTTTTATTCCCCTACTATTTTTCAATAATCTACAAATTGGTTCAAAAGATGTTGATTTTTATGAAAAGGTGAAACCAGTGTGTATTCAATACTTATTTTTCAAATACCGTTTTCTATTAATGCTTCAAAGCCAGTCTCATTCGAACAACAGATTTTCAGCCCCCCCCCCCCCCTTCCACCCACACCACAACAATGAGTTCAATTTTCAATATTGGCTAACAACAGAGGCAAAGTAGCAAGAAAAGTCACAAGGAGAAGAGAGTTTTAATTTTGGCAAGTTGTTTCTCATTGATCAAAGGCATTTAAATCAGTTATGGAAAACATGTTTCGTACAATTTGATAGTGTGGTCTACAATTGTGCTACTAAGGATAAAAGAATATAACTGTCCATGTTATGTGTTAATAATTTAAATGTATCATATGCAGATTAATGTATGAGTTTTGTTATACTGGAGCAATGTGCTTAGCGTAATTATTTTTGCCACACTGTACAGATATTGTGCCATCTCAATCACCAATCCATTCATTTGCCAGTAAACTGCTTCATATGAAGAAGTCAGGCTTTGTTCATATAATTTTACATCTATTGCATCTATTTCCCATCCACCTCTTTGATCTGGGCATTGGAAAGACACTGGTGAATTTAAATATAGATTTATATATTATTTTTTACATATTTGCCTTTTTTTAGTAATTCATTCAGAAGGGTCAATAAATTTTCTCAGATTTAGTGATTAGCAATGCTTATTTGTATGATAGGTCTCAAAGCAGGGTGCAACACATAATGGAACATTGCAAGTTTTACATTGGTATCTAGTTTCCCGGCACGCTTTCTGTTTCGTGCAAACTGTGCATCTGTGCATTAGTGTACTATTCTGTGAATGTTTACTCACAATAACAGCCATAAAATGTCTCCCTGTGAATCACAGAGGATTCTTGTCATTGTAGTGCCTTTGCCTACCATCTTTTCTCCGTTCTGTATTATATTTTTCTACAGTCTCCCTTACGAGAGATAGGTGAAACTCTGCGAGTGTCATTTTTGCTCTGTTACCGACTGGTGGAGAGCATGAGCATTTAGAATGCACAAATCCAGAATGTGAAAAAAAATATTTCTGATACAAATTCACAGTCTTATGCACTGATCCCACTGAGCTCAGTAACATGTCACAACAGTCAACTGCACCCATACTCGAATTGTAATCCACAATACATATCGGTTTCCTTATTTCTTCGCCAGTCTTCTCTGTTTCAACCATTTGTGTTGTGTGACTTGTGGTCAACATGTACACCTCTCTCTTATCACACCACTTGGTTGAAAGAATCTTTCAGTGGTCCTAAACTCGGTTTCTCCTCGTTTTAATTTCTTCTTCAGTTTTGGCATGTTGACCCTATTCTTGCGAACAGTGCCACATGTGGCTATTCCATGGTTGTGAAGTCAGAGGAACATGTCTGGGCTGCAGAACGAGTTATTGACATATAGGGTATGACCCTGTTCCAAAAATGGTCCCATAAGAGTTGCCACTACGTTGCCAGTTTTTCCCAAATTGTGGAACCCAATTTCTGTTGTCGTGCCTGCATATACAATAAAATCTGAAATATACTCTATCTGACAGTCATACAGTACACATTTCTTTCATCAGACTTTCATCACTACAAAGTTTGTGATTTGGGTGAAATGAATTATGAAACGTCTTACGAACATTGTCAACAGTCGTTTTAATTTTATATAGACTGTCACCTCTAGTACTCAGAGTTATCACTGAAGTGTAACATTCTCAGAAGTAGACAAAAACAGTCCTGGGACATAATTTTGCTGAAAACTGGTGTGTACAAAAGTATATCTCTGGACCAATAATCACTTAATTTTAACTTCTTAAGGGGAGCCAGAAGGATCCATCTCCTCCATGTTAATTTTAGCAAATATAAGCTACATTTTTTCTGAAACCATTAAACATATTGCTCTTAAATTTGGACTATATCTTCAGTGAATATTTATCTAGAAAGTTATAATGCAATGTTATGACATATTTATTGGTTTTTGTTTTACAGTTTTTTAAACAGATGCTGATTTTTTTTTCTTTAAGATTTTGCACTTTGTCTTCCTTAACTTTTCAATTATACAATATTTTTTTACAATTTGTTATGAAAATGAAGGAAAAGAAGTAAACAATATTGTGTATAAATTTCATTGATATACTGTTAGCAGTTTTTGAGGAAATGTTCCTCAAAGATGAAAATTTTAAATTTACGGGAAATGGCTTCCAAAGCTTTTTAATTAATTCCTGCCTCATATGATGGATTATCAGCATCCTCTTCCTTTTCCAGTGTTTCCTTTTCACTGGTCTTTTCTTCCCTTTGGCTGCATGTTGTAGGCTTTTGTCTCTTCTTCTTGCACCTCTTAGTCTTTCTTCATCAATTAGGTGCTTTGTGGAAATGGTGTTGTGTCATGGTTGGAATCCTAAAAGTTTCAGCACATCACATTTGATAATGTTTGCTTCATTGTATGTTGCCACTGCATCATACACTCCAAAATGCAATGTTTGTATTTGTGCAAACATTCTTTGGGAATCGTAATCCAAATTAAATTATTTACACTTTCATTTGGATTTTCTGTTTTCCCATGTAAACACTCTTACAATAAACTTGGCTGTGATAAATCTCTAAATATGGGCTTAATTACATCAATTACAGCATTTGGCAAACAGTTTCTATGGGCATATTCCTTTCCTGATTGGTACACCATGAGCCATCACCTGTGAAGCGCAGTGCATGTTGTGGGTGCTCATTTGTTGATGCAGTATGAAAAATGATGCCTATACTGCTCTCCTCATATTCTCAATGCTTCTTGTATTTTGCCTAATTGCACACCCATAATACCTCTGCAATCTATTAATTGCTTCCTCCAAGGGTCTTACTGTCACTAAGCTTCTGGGATCCCAATGTCTGCTTTAGTTTGCACAAGTGAGCCTTTATGCACTTCAGCACATGCCCAAATTTTAGGTAAGCTATTAAAATAATAAGACTAAAGTATATTTTACCAAGCTTTAATATTTAAACAACCACTACCAAAGCAATCAGACTCCAATAAGCCTGATACTTCAACTAGAAAAATAACTGGACCAGAATATAAGTTTTGGTCTTACTCCAATGCAGCATCTATCAATGAGCTCACAATTGAAAAGAAAAATAAAACACAGAGCAGAAAAAGTTTCAGTGTTTCTCATAAAAACGTTACTGTAGTTAAATACAGAAATCTCTAAAAGAAATTAAAGATGACAAGTAAATGACATAAGAGTTAACTTCTGGAATATTTAAACACAGGTTCATTAATTAACATTAAGCAAATTGCAGGTTTTAAAATTAAGCCACCACTCATGCAACCACAAAAGCATCAAGAGATAGTGATTATAATTGGAGGCGTGTACTCGAAGCAGAGTTACACATCTTTCCCTTCATTACACATGAACTGCCAATCTTGGTATGAGCCCTTTTACTCTACAACAATAAAATGGCCCACCTCTCCCATCTCCTGAGGCAGGTCATTGTATACATGGGACAGAAAACAGACAAACTTATAAAACACACAAACAGACGGTGTTAATTCAACAAGCCTCAAAAACATGTCCGTACGTGCTTCAGGGAATACAGGCCAGACAATAATGAGAATGGCCTGTAAGACTTCAAGCAACCAATTGGTACAGTAAATAAAATAAAAAAAAATTAATCACACTTGATAAACCATCAAAACATGGCGTTTCAGTACTAAGGAAATCATTCAGGACTGGCAGTTGGCAACTATCCATAGGAGAGAGTGAAGTAGCTGACAAGAATTTCAAATGAGATAACAAGAGGAAGCATTACATAAATCACATTGTTTCCAAATAATAAAAAAAAAAAAAAAAAAACCACCATGGTTCCAATGCCATCATGAGAAGAAACAAGGCTGTCCACTCAGTCCCATCCACCAATGAATGTCAGAATCACCAACACCAGTACCAACAGTCTCAGTTCTATGCGTTGCCAGCTTATACTGCCACCCAGTGTGCTTCCAAACACAGTGGATGCAAGACTCATGCCTCCTAGCACCTCCATGTTCACTCTCTCTTCATTCCTCACCTGAGGCACATGCTATATAGGCAAACTTTATGCCAGATTGGATCAATAACCGCTAGGACGATGTGCACACATCACTTTCCCATTTGTCCATCTTGTTTGTTCGTGGGCCACTCCCATTCAGTCCCACCATGCTTCCATTCATAGCAACACGGCAACTGGAATGGTCTCGGTTACAACACAGTCAGAGTTGTTATGGGTGGGTGAAGGGTTGGTGTTTGTGGGGGGAGGGGGTGGGGCCTACATAGTCGCAACATGACTTCTGTTTATTTTTCATTTTTGCTGTTTGCTTTTTGTTTGCAGCTCTCACATTGGCTTGTAGATATGATGTGAATTAAAACACATTCACGTAGTCATGGAAGACTTTTTTTTTTTTTTTACCATTATCTTGCAGGACAACGAACCTTTTTGTTGATTTGATAAAGAAATGTAGCTTTCATGAACCTTTCTGCAGAGGCAATCAACTTATTTGTAATGAAGTGTTTCATCCCTCACTATAGCCTAGTTTGAACTGTTTGTTGAATTTCATGTGCATGTTTCCATTTACTGGCAAGTATGGCATAATGCCTTCATAAAGGTCCAACCCTTAGGAAATACAGTACTGGTACTCCAAAAATACGCATTCCTACAACTGCACTGAGAATGTAAATGCTAGGTTGGGGCCTACTTCAGATGAAACTGGACATACAAATTTGCACTTTAAGCCAAATTATGCACTTCAGTATGGTTTACAAAATTCTGATGCTTTTGGAGTTTTCGGATGTCCTTATTCTGTTATGAAATACTGTAAGATCTGTTACATACATACATACATAAATGTTCATGTGAAGATCACTAAGCAGGTGGAATTGGTCAGTAGTATTGAATAACATTTTAGGTTTTAAATATATTGACAGCTTTAGCAGAATTTTAGAAATGAGCCTTCTGTGAAGCACACTGTTTTTAGACCACAAATGTTTCAACACTTGTCTAGTACCACCTCTAGGCTTATACACTGACAGCACACCATCATGTTTTATCATTGTAATTTCCCACAAGGCTTTATTTTTACTCTTGGAGTAGAATATAAACTGTCCCTACCCCCCATGCCCCTACCCTCCGCCACCCCCCAAAGAAATTTGAATTCCTTCTAATTAGCTTTTTTCTGTGCTGTGTGAATGCATACTTGATTGGAAGTGATAGATAACAGTATGGCCAAATCATATGACGAAATGCGATGAAAGGTGCACACCAAGCAGGCCTCTCTTCATGACAATGACTGTGCATGCATAGTAATGCTTGTCTTCTAGTACACTCTGTCAACTGTTCAGATGGACCTATTTCTAACAGGTTGTGGCAAAATATTGCTAATTGTGATTTGAGGAGCATTACTTTCAAAGTAAATTTCCTTTTATGCAAGATGAACCATGTTACATGTGAGAATGTGGGATGAATTTCTTAGATCTCATTTGCATCTTATTCACTTTGAGGACCTATCACTTAGGAAAATTTGAGGCCCAGAGTGCCAACCATTTCTGTCATTATTTAATATTTTACTGGCACATTTATGTTTGATACATTTTAAAGGGTAACACACATGAAAAAGGGCCCATATTCTGTGGAAAAGCTTAGCTATGCTTTCAGCTATGCAGTATGTGTATTAATTTAAACAATTAGTTTTAACTTTTTGTGTGTTAGTGTTACCTAACAATGGTGTTGCTACTGGCTAACTACATCACATAACCTATGCTCTTCATATCTGCTGTCATAGGCTGGCGAGATCACATAACATGAGCTATGATTGGCTGATGAAAGCACATTGCAATCTCAATTTCAGTGATTCGCAAACTAATGTGCTGTATGTGGCAGAATGTGTATTTATCCTTTCACAAAAAGAAAATCAGGGGACTGATTACCTCAGAAGTCCCATAGTGCTCAGAGCCAATAAGAAAATACACAATGTACATGATGCTGTGCATCAAAGATTTTCTTAAAACACATTTTTTCCCTGTTTCATTTTCTAAAGTGCCAGGAAGTTCTTTGACAGTGTATAAATTGTCCATCATTGAAAGGATTGGTGAGTTTTACATCTCTGGGGAAAATGTACTGTCATTTAACACAAAGTGTATTTTCACACTGGAAGTATTGTATTTTCACCTTGGAAATCCAGGAAATTTTTCTTCTTACCCAAGTATATACACAAAACAAGACTTCTTCCTTGATCACTAAGTCCCCACCCCCTGCCCCAATGTAATCGCCTTGAGAAAGTTTTGGAGGGATTGGGGGAGAGAATCTACATCCTTCAAGAAGTTCTCTTGGTGGCTAAGTGTTGTAATTGGACTCCTCATTCTGAATACCTTGCCTTGTTGTCTTGGAAGCTTTTCAGTTGATCTTGACATGTTCTGCTCCATCATTTTCATTATAATATAAAATGTTGGTTAACAATATGTACCCAGTGTTTCTACATCAAATCATTGCTACCTTGAATCTGTTGAACCCTGTGATAGTGAGTGTGATCCTCATATCTCCTCAACAGTTCAGTTATGATATTTCTCCACTCACGTCAGTAATGGTGCACATAATTTTGTTTACTATAAACTGAGTAGCAGTATTCCCCTCCAGTAACTAACCAACCATTTCAATTGCATTTGAAACAGAATCTTCATTTGTGGATGTTTACAGTCTCTGGTATAATGGTTTCAGAAAGTCTGACTAGCATTCATCATGACATGCAGCCTCATTCTGCAACTAAATAATTTAGGGAGAAAAGACAATCCATCATTTTGTCTCCCCTTTGACTGTGTCTAGCTTCAGCAGCATCCATATTCATTACTTGAATGTTGGCTTTGTTGTGTCCTTTTGTGATGTTAGTAACTGAAAATATCTCTTATGCCTCTCTGAGCTTCTTTTGCTCACCATTAGCACCTTTGGCACAAAAGACACATTGTTTTGGAACTGAATTTTAATTGTTTGGCTCTCAAACTTGCAGGCTAAGATGATTCAGAGGACATTGAAAGATCCTGTCTGTTCAAATGGGCATTGATGGTCTGGTGTGAGGTCTTTTTAATTTTTTTATTTATTTGTTTACGTTGAGTATGAATGAGAAGGGCATTTCCATCTCTTCTAACTCTATTCACTTCAGTGAGTGATAATATTCCTTCTTTGTCACTGTGGAAACACCATTACCTGCTGCATAAATTGTTTCATTACACAAAAAGAACCTAGTAAATGTAACATGCTCTACACTGTCAACATTTGCGTAAATTAAAATATTTATAGAACAACAGATGTATGACAATTAAACAAAACAAACATTCTCAACTCTCAACAGTGAACATTTGAAGTGAACTGAAGATAAATGGAGTGAGTGAGAACCCCACTCCGCTTCACACAGTCTTTCAGAAGAAGCCATGTGATTGGCATTTGTTGTTCCGTGAAGGGCCTCCCCATTGTTAATGCATTCCCGTGCTTGAGGTATGGGCAACTTTGACAGCATCTCCATTGCTGATGAAAAGCAATGTGCCTCGAATCTTGCACCTCAAAAAACCAATATGTCGTCTTGAATGCATATTTTCTTCCATTTGTGAATTACTATTGGTCCATTTAAATACTCATTCTATGAAAAGTCACTTTCAGTATATGATTCCTAATGATATAGTAAAAGCTATAAATTTAAAAGAAGTTGTTTCAAGTGGAATAACATTTTGTCCATTGTAAAAGTGATATTATTCATCATGATCACAAGTTACAGCAGTTAAAATGCTACATGCTCGCTTGCAGAGGGGCATCGAACTTGAGCATACAGCATGGAATTTCAGTAATTTGGCTTTGTTGAAGACAAAATTGCAAGTGTTTATATGAAATTGAATGAAATTTTATGCTCTACTACTTTGTCCATGACAATCTTTCTGAGAAACCATCTTGGGAGGCACTACAAACAAATTATTGACAAAAAGAAAGAGGTAAAAATGATTTCTTTTGAAAATAGATTTTCAGTAACATATGCCAGAAACCATTGGGAATCTGACAAACACATATATCTCATAGTAAATTTAATTAGCTTTCATGTTTGAACACTTTTTTTTTTACAATTCACTGTTTGCGAGACAAAAAAGAAAAAGAATTCTCACTTCTAGCTCACCTCCCAAGGGTGGGAACTTGTATGCTTACCTCCTAACTGTCCCTAACAGTCAGTAAGTAAAGATTTGTTGTATATTCTGTACACTCTACACTCCTTTTGAGCACCCATTCACTGGACTACAACTGAATAGTTCATAGAAATGTGTGCCGTAAGGGAGTATCCAAATGGCCCATATAATGAAGCAGCTGTTGAAGTCATTTGTGTCGCAATGTGAACATTTGGCAGCTGGATGATCAATTTGCAGTATTCCACAGTTTGGTGGTAGCCACAGCCATCTATCTAAGTAGACAGTTGTGAGTAGACCTGTTGTGCCCATGTATGTGGCTGCTTTTTACACATGGCCCTGTCCCATTACTGATGTGGCATCCACAGATGGTGGGGCTGTACAAAAGAGGTTTTTGATGTTGAATGGTTGGCAACTGTCAAATTGGAGGAAGTGTTAGTGGTTGGTGCACTCGATACTGATGGACTTAATTATGGAGCAGAGTGAGAAGTCGAGATCCACATCTCGGACAGTGAGGCTGTTATTTGAGGTGGACCGCGTGAAGAAAACTTTCAAACTGTCTCAAGTCCATCTTTGTACAGGATTGCTGAGGAACTCCTGCAGCTCCTCAAGGCCTTAGATTCCAAATTCAGACACCAGAATCCATCTCCCCGTACCTCTTCAGTATAAAGTCTCAGACTGAAAACACCTTCAGCTGTCTATATTTCAGATTATATTTTAATTATGCAATCAGTTCCGGCATTTCACTATACCATCTACATGCCGCCTGGCTGACGTGTGTGAAGAATCTGACCTCATGTGCAATCGAAAGAGAGGCCAGCATTCAGTAATTAGTATCTGTAGACTACTTTTTTAACAATGTGATCCCTTCATTGTTCAATCACAGATTCATGCACAATAGTCAATTACACATTGATAGACAATCAAAATGTTACAAAGGTAGTCTGGGGATACCAGTTGCTGAATGGTGTCTCCTATTTTGATTGGACCAGAGGTTGGATCCTTCTTACGTGTTGATCAGGAGGCTTGAAATTGGTGTACTGAAATGGCGAAATTGGTCACATAAGTAAAATAAAATCTGAAATATAGATGGCTGAAGGTATTTTAGAATTTGTTTTGTTTTGGCCTGGGAATAGGTGTTAAGTTTATGGAGGAAAGAGGAAAGATTGTCCTCTGATGTGAGTCGATCATGAAAATGCCATTACTGAATCTGAACCAGACAAGAGGTTTTATCTGTTGACTGGATGAGAAAGATTCCTCCAGAATGCCCAGAGATAAGATAACATACGATGGTGCCATGCAGAGTACCTATGGCAGTCGCATGGATTTGTTTGTTGATTTGGCCTTTGAAAGTGAAATAATTGTGGGTAAGGATGTGGTTGTCTAAAAGGAATAGGAAAGAGTAGTAGGCTTTGTGTCAGGAAGACATTGGGAATGATAGTGTTCCATGGTTGAATGGCCATTGGCAGGGAGATGTCAGTGTAAAAGAAAGTCACATCAACAGTGACCGGCAAAGGGTCTGGTTGTAAAGGGACAGGAACTGTGGAGTGGCAGTGAAGGATGTGATCATTGTCTTGAATGTAGGATAGTAGGTTGCTTATATAATGTGGAGGTGTTAGTCAACAGAGAAACAAGTTTATTCTATAGTAGCACTGCACTCAGCCACAATGGGTGACAAGTAAGGAGATCTATGGGATTGTGTTTGTGGTGTTCGTGGAGTCACTGGTGTGAGGAGGGAGGTGGATTCAGGTGTCTGGTTTTGGGATGAAACTAAAGCCTCAAAAACCTGCTGGAGGTCTTGTAGGACTTCTAGACTAGGATCATGATTGTTGGGTTTGTGTACTGAGATTTCAGAAAGCTGAGAGAGACCCTGAGCCAGGGTCACTGAGATTTCAGATCCTTAGTCTGTTGGAAGTATGATAAGTTTCAGATTGGTTTTCAAGTTATGAACTGCTGTGTGTTGCAGTGGACTGATGTTGGACTCGCTGAGACCAATTAAGAAAGGAAGGTGTCATCAGGTTAGAAGTGGAAATTCCTGGAAATTAAAATTCACACATTTGCTTTCTAAAATTGTGTTAGCACATAGTATCCCACTTAATGGGCTAACCATGAAAGTTGATACCTAAAGATTTTACCCATCCTACTGTAAGAGCCTTCACCTTTTCCAATTCCATCAGTCCCTCACCCTCAGCAGTCAGGTCCTTTGCAATGATGCACAGCTTGAACTATACTTGACAGGCCTCTACTATTTTCAAAACATCGTTTTACTCAGTGACCCCAACTTCTAGAATGGCATCAGTGTAATAGAAACTCTTTCACTCAAACTGTTGGAAAAGCATTCCCCATTTGTCTTAGCCCTCTGTGTGACTTCCTAAAGCCAATAAAAAGCTTTAAAATGTGATCTGAGACTCACATCAACTTCTTGTAGCTCCTAAACAGTGCCTTGCTGTCTTACTCCATCTTCCATATCGACAAAAAGTTCCTTCACCCTCCATGAAACACATTACTCCTGAACACTCAATCTGTAACATTCTTGCCAATCTTTCTGCTGCAGCTCTGATCTCTGTAGAAGTCTCAGTACTTTCTGAAGACCTCATCTTGCTCCAAAATTAATGTTAACCATGCTGGACCTTTGAAAGACCTTCTTTCCTTCACTTATTCTTTGCAGTGGAAACAGTTTTTTGCTAGGCATCTCACTGACACCAGCCATGCAAGACACTGTAGAGAACCTTGTTTACAGCAATTCTGTGCTCCCTCCAACTTTGATCCTCTACACTATCCACCCAATCCTCTGGTGATATGAAGTGTGATCAGAAAAAAAACAGGGAATGTGTTTTTTTGGCAGCAGCTGCTGATGTTACAACCATTTTATGTAATTTGTCCAATGGCCTGATCTGTTGTGACAGGCATTGTGACATTGACACACATTCTGAATTGTAAGTCAGCATCCAGAGAGGCTCCAGTTCACGGTGCCCCCTGTCAATTTGAACACTTTTGTCATGCCATGACTGGGCAATCTACTTCATGATTGATAGCTGTCCAGAACTTGTGCAGATGTGCCAAGTGTTTAGTTTGGTGGCCTTTCTGATGATGACCTCTGAGTAACAGGTTGAGGTCCTCCCTAAGTAACGTTGCAAGAATCATGTCGAGGGTAGTACCCTCTTCCATTAAGAAGATAATGACACAATCTAACAGAGAAAGATGATGATTGAAATTGTACAAGATCCAAAAACGGCCAGACAGGTGTCCTGGCAGACAGTCAATCTGCCCTTGTCATACGTGCACACAACTTGTTTAAGCCCTGGCTCCGCAGCTACTGCAGGTGCAGTCCTGGAGCTCGTACAGGGTAACTATCATGCATCTGTCTATAGCTGGAAACCCAACAAATCTTGGCAATCAAAGGATGTATGGAGCCCTAACGGGCACTCAAGGCAATGTATCAGCATTTGCATCCTGTGATGTGAGGTGGAAATTTCTTATTGACAAAAGCAATCCCTGATAGTGAAAGGTAATGAGTGGATGTGTCAGATAAAGCAGATGATGGGTTAAACAAGGAAACTGAAAGATTGACATGTGGCTAAGTGGAACTTCATTGCCATATTAGAATATGTGAAATTTTTTTGGTGCATAAACTACTATAAGGGCATCTTTTTTGAGTTGCGAATAGTGATGCTGTGCTATGTTAAGTGTTTTGGATGCTTAAATGATGGGTTGCTCAGAGCTGTTTGCATGGCAATAGGGCAGAACAGCCACCACCCCATAGTAAGATGTGCCTGTGGGCAAGACTATAGATTTAGCAGGATGGAAAGTCGCAAGGTGAGGAACAGAGCATATTGTCATTAATTAAAACTTCCGGGCTGAATTTCCGTGGTCCATATATAAAACTGCTTCTCATTCCTAATGTTTCATTGCCTACTGTGGGCAATATCTTCTGAGGTGACTCATCTCACAAGATGTTGCCCGCAGTAAGCAACGAAATGTCAGGAAGAAAAAGCAGTTTTATATATCAACCATGGCAATTCAGCCCAGAAGTTTTAATTAATGAAGACGCTGGTCGTGAAAGCTTACATGTTATCAGGATTAGAAACCCAACAAATGGTTAGAGCATAATGTGTTACAAAGTTCCACAAAGGTGTGATCACAAGTGAGAGACTGCTTAAAAGAAAAAACTTTATAAAGAAACTGGTGCAGAGGGTGTCCCAGAGTGGCTGCACCTGAAATAAACTGGTGATGGAATGCTTTCCTTCTGAGGAATGCCTGTAGTTCTCGCAAATTGGTCAGAACTGTAGAGCAGTGTCACGCTGTTTGGGGCTTGGACACTGTTTATGGAAATTTTGTGTCCAAGATATACTGCAGAGGAAGGGGAAAATGTGGGTCAGTTGGATTACACTTCAGATGCTGTAAAAAATGTTAGAGAGAATGAAGCTTATGTAACTGTTCTTTAGTTGAAGTGCCTGTTACTGCAATATTGTGGGAACAGATGATGCAGTGAGCAACATCGACCATATGTTGCTCTGGTGAGCATTGAAATTTTGCTGTGGGCTAGGTACTCCAAATATTTAATGTTCATATCAACTAAGACCAAAATGTGCACTTACTTTGTGAAATTGTTTCACTGTGTCTTTTAATGGAACCTGCAAGGGACACCGTACCCAGTTAGTTTGGGAATAGGATTAGTGCAATTTTTGCAAGTAACTCATCAGCTCATAGCAGAAGGTATGTGTCAACAACAGGACTCTGATATATTTGATGTCCCCACAAAATTGGAGGTGACACACCTGTGTTTTTGATGATCATTAATGGAATAGCCCATCCATTTGTCTAAAGCAGTCGAATTATGCCTGGTGACTCAACAGATTCAGTTGTGGTCATTCATGTAAGGACGTGAAAATATGCAGCCAAGCCAGATTGTTAGATTGATATGTGCTGTGAAGTTGTTCACACTGTAATCCCACAGAAAACAAATCCGAAGTTTCAGAACGCAATTAATGTAGGTCTTGATAAGGAACCATATCTCACAAAAGATACATATTTTCATTAATAAAAAATTCAAACGTAACAAAAGCACGCAACCCAATTAAATTTTCAGTGTCAGTACCTTTAACAACCAAATAAACATCTGCAGTACATTCAACCATGTAAGCTCTGGTGGACAGAAACTGAGTGAGAATTGGAATATGCTGTTTGTTTGTAGCTTACCACATGGCATTTGATGGTTGCTGATGGTGGGAGCCGATCTGTGTGTGGGTCTGAGAGCAGAGGAGTGAAACGGTTGATCTGGTGTTCAGTTTTGGAGATAATGGTTTCTGCAGCACAAACACTTCAATAAAAAAAATCATTTTAACCTGCAGACAATAATGAAATAGAATGAATGTCAAGGTCCATTCATATCAAGGAAGGCTGTGTGTGACAAATAGAAGCCATGTGGATTTTGTTATGCCACAACTCACCATTTGGGGCATGGAGCCGCCTCATGCTGCACAAAGTGAGAGGGATTTGTCCATAGTGCCACAGGGTCTCCTTCTCATCATCATCAACAGGTTTATCCATCTCAGCTAGGCTTTCGGTTTGAGGGGCAGTGACTTCCACAACATCTGGTGAATTGGTGCCATGTGCTGAAGCAGTTCACTGTGTATGATGGTGATGTCGCCTGGCGCTTCGATTTGGGAGGTTACTTAAAGAGAGTGACCAATGGTAAAACTTCCTCTGAGGACAAATCCTCACATTGCAGGGTTTTCTGATGAATTTCCTTATCAGGCATTAGCGAGACATTCACGTTGTGAACTATAAAGTCTGCATAAGATTCTTTGGAGCTTTTAGTAACAAAGTGACATTTACAGCCCTCAAACCCTTCAGCTCTGTTATCTAATCCTGATAACTGATGTGACTGCCTGCATTACTGGTAAAACTCTACACGGGCAACACATGTGGATGCACTCATGACTATGAGATGACGACAAACTACACATTTCATCAAAAGTGTGAGGCCAGTTTATTTAAAGCACAGCCATTGTTGCACACATGGCAGGAATCCCCAACAAACACTTAAGACTCTTTGTCCATTATCCTGAATTCAATGAGGTGTTGGTGTAGCCATTTTTCACAAATTTCGCTTCTTCAGCATAGTCATTGTATGACTGTCATAAACCATGGTTGGTGCACCTTTGTTGGTGGAGCCTGAACCATCAATGTAGCCACTAGTTTTTTTGAGGTGGTTATAGTAAATTGCTGCTGCCACACAAGTGGTAGAGGTACCACATTCATAGGTGTCATACAAGAAGAAACAGTCACAGGAACTTAGTGGTTGAAATTTCTACTTGTTTCCACGTGTTGTCTAACTCTGAACACAATAAAAGGCGCGACTGTTAGATAAATTCTAGTTATTGAGTAAGGATGTGTCAGCTTAAGTACAAGGTAGGTGGCTGTATGAGAAGCATTTGCCCAACAGAGGGAGCTGTCTTTCGGCTGCAGGCAATAGAGGTGCAGGCTCGAGATCAGTGGCCTCTGTCTGGGAACCAGAGCAGGTGAACAGGGCACTACTCAAATGAGCGATAGTGGTGGTGGAGGTGTAGTGATGCCTGGGCTTCTATGGACTTCATATACGATTTCATTCCATATGATTCACATCACCCCATGATCTGTGTACTCATATTTTTCTGTTCCTGCTCAGAAATCTGTGTTTGGACTGCAAGATTTAAATGCATTGTAAGTAAATTGCACATATTGACACTGTTCTCTTTTGCATTGGATTTTCATATTTTCTCATTTGTAATGGAAAATTCCACAAAGAGTACATTTTAGTAGAAATGATGGTACAACAATCGTGCTTCTACTCCAATGAAAATTTCAACGAAAATAATACATTCTATTAATAAGTCTAGTTCCCAAAATATAAAAAAGTACCTAATTTGAGAGGATCACTCAGCAAAAAATTTGTACTTGTGAAGTGAGGTTCAGTGTCCATGTTAAAATTTACATCTTATTGAGGTGTTAACTGAAAACGGATTTAAGAATTACACTAAGATGTACGTTCAGTTGACACTTGGAACTGCAGTGGGGAACACTGTCTTTAGATTTTACTTGTTATTATTAATGTTATATTTTCCCCCTGTTATTTCTAATTATAAAAAGACACACACAATTCAAATTAAAAATGTTTAGTTGTGTTATAAAGCACAATTAAAATGAATAAAATTGCATACTAATTGCAGCAACTCCTTGGATGGTTTATTTATTCGATGTACAGTATACCCAAACTTGAGAACAAGAACTTGTTAGCAGTTTGCTTTGTAGATATTATTAGCCTATTCCATAATACCTGTATGGTACCCACATGAAACTTACGGATTAAATACCTTTCACTTTAATGGGAAGTTTGATTGTAAAAGTAGTTTTTGCCTCTACAATTTGGCAAGAAAAACAAAACCACTGTGCCTCATGAACTAAAACTTCAGCAAAGAATACACTAAAAGATACAGACATGTAAGAATATTTTATAAAAACCAGAACAACTCTAGTATTAAATTCAAATATTTTTGAAGTCCCTCGATTGTGTAGAAGAGGCAACAACTTGCTTTCCCAGGTATGTCATTGGCTGTGTGACCACCAGCAGGTGTGGGGTGAGGTGTGGCCCAGTGAACAGCAGCAGAGCATGCCACAGACTGTGTGTTGGAAAACCCATTAGGGCTAAATTCATTATTTTCATTCGACTTGGTTTGTGGAGCTGTGTTTTTGTGGGTAAACATTTCTAGGTGCTCCTGTATGTATAGGGTATGTCCTATTGGGGCTCTAGAAAACACCTCTGTGCTTCCTCTCAGATGACCCAGCTTAAGATTCTTGACTTGTCAGTGCATCTTTATGCACTGTCTCTCCAGTTGTAGCAGTGCTCCATAAACAGTGTCATGATTTTTTTTTTTTTCTCTTTTGGTGTCTCATAAAACTTGTCATAAGGGTTGCAGTTTATTTTGTACATTCTGAAGTACAGCATTTATTGCATTTATTTCCAGTTTTGTGGCATGTATCCCTGGGCAATATCCCTTCCCACATATTTGGGGATGTTTTTTTGTAGATATTACAGTGAGTTTGTTCCTGAACTGAAACTTACACCATTACAACTGTAAATCAGATTTATGCTGCTGCAATGTTTGCAATCCAAACAGTCACCTCATCTTGAGAAACTAATGTCATTATGAGCAAATACCCTCACTGGCATATGGCAAATAAGTTAAATATTTAAGGTCCCACAAGAAATGCAGTTGGATGCTCTCTCTGTATTGAGGAACACTCTGCTGATGCTCTATCACTGATGTTTTGCTGTGCAGATCCACTCTGCTGATCGCAGGGGCTGGTAGACTGTGAAACACTCGTTGAGGAATCCAGACTGTTCTGGGAGTAAGGTATCAGTGTCTGAAATGAATTATGAGCAACTGCATTCCAATATGTTAAATTCTGCGTAACGAGGTAAGGAGAGCAATTGGAGTAGAACTTTGGTGAAAGAGCAGGTCGTTTTGGAGTAAGGGAATGGTGATGAGTTGAGCTGACTTAAACAGAGAAGAAACAGGATAAATTAAGGTCGTGGTTGTATAGTCTCATAAGAAGGTAACAACAGAATGGGGAGGGTGTTCAAGAGGAGGAGCCATAATTCAATTGGGCCAAGGTATTTCTTGGTTGTATGATGCTCAGAATGCATCCAATGTCCCATCTTCACTGTGTTGAATGTCCATCTTGATTTTCTGTCCTCATTTGACTTACTCTTCTAATAATTTATAATGCAATTGGATACATAAAAAGATCTACTATATAGAAAGTCTTTAAGTTGGCAAGCTTAGGTAGCCAATGGGCCTTCCTTGTGGAAGAAAGGTTGAAGGGAAAGAAAGTGAGGCCAAGGAAAAGAACTGGTGAGGTTTAGAAAAAAAGGGGTGGAGTTGGGAGAAGCTGGAACTCTTAATGCCGCAAATGGTCCCCCTTGTTTTGGACGACTTTGCAAATTGTACCACTTTTTGTTCACCTCAACAGGCCTTCTCCATCACCTCTCTTCCTTCCCCTTCAACCCCTCTGCCAAGAGAAGAGCCACTGGCTCCCAAAGCTTGCAAACTGTAATACCCTCTATATGAGTGTTAGTGAGTAGATCTTTCATCTATTCAGTTGCATTATATTTTCAAAACCTGATAGTTTTCTTCTGACAAATGTCATTTTTTACTTCTTATCATTTACTATGTGAATCTGAAACTAAAATTACATTGATTAGCCCATAATTTGAGGTTGACTTTCTTTGAACAGGCTAAACTGTTCTACCATAGTTCTTTCACTGATTTCCAAGGAATTTTGCCAGCTTCAGCCAATATTGGCTTTTCATCCAGAAAGCAGATGCTTTGCTCCTCTAAGGATTCCTCACATGAGACTCAAATTACATTAGAATTATCCAGTCATCCATGTCGAACAAGCACTGTTATTCCATTGAGTTAATGCAGGAGCCCCAATCTGTGGGGACAGGTCCTTCATTGTAGATTCAGTAGACCATTTGTCACTAGAGTATCACATACAGGTGCAAGACACTTGAGTAAAGTAATAGATAGCTGATTGAACCTCTGGTTCGCTAATCATATGTGGGGTGGCTCCTCATACTTCCCTACCTGGTTATTATGATTCTCAGAGTTTGCAATGTAAGTTCATTTAACCATCCTCCCAGCATCATCTTCAACACTGGAAAGATGTGGACGTCTGCATTAGTTGCATAATGTCCCTGTTAACATCAGCCTTACATGATGCTGTTAATGTTTTGAGACAAAGTGTTATTATCCCTACACTTAGCTGCATAAACTTAAAATGTGTATTATGTATTATGCTGCTGAGAGAGCAACTGTGTTGGTTTTGCAACATTACTTTCACGTTCTCATTGGTACGGTACCAGAACATTTAAGTTCTACCACTTTAAAGATGGAAGATCCGCGATTTGGAATGTCAGAACTGTGCAGTAAGTAGCGGCAGGAACACCACCACAAAATCACGCAGCATTAATGCTCCAAACCATCAACTATTTTTCTCCGAATCGTACAGTTTGGGGAAAGGCAGTGAGAATAATTACTTTTGGAAACCTTTTATTACACAAAGCCTGTTATAACAATAAACTGTTTTTCTTAATAAAATGGCTGCCAGCCCAAATCAGGCACAGTGTCTACACAAAAGATGAAGTCAATTTTTGACACTGAATAAATAACTACTTTCACTTACTGCTGTCACTTGGCAGTAAGTATTATTAATCCCACTTTCTCCTACTTACGGAATTTATCACTATACTTCAGTAATTATTTAAAGAAGACACACATGTTTCAACAAAAAAAAAAAAAAAAAAAAAAAAAAAAAAAAAAAAAAAAAAAAAAAAAAAAAAACTTATAGCTACAATTCATATGACCAAAACCATTACTTAACACGACTAAATTTCATTTCTTTAGGACTCTTATTTGTTAATGTTTTACTAAAATCAATATTTGTCTGGCTTTCTTTGACATGGAGAAGCAACACGACCAATTACTGTTAAGATTGTTGCAGTTAAACAGTTATGTTACTTTACTTTCACAAATACTATTGAAAACTTATCCGCTAGGTCACGCAAAGCGGTGGCCCTGAAAGTGATATGTGCAAACTTCAGAATTTAATAATGATTATCAGAATTTACTACCAAAACAGTACTACTGCCAGTTATTTACTATTATTCAAGCTTCAGTAAACATCAGGATACTCAGAATAAATTTGTTTAGGTAAGGAAATAGGAAAATTACAGTTAAACATAGAGGTACATTTAACACTTATGTTCCACTGATTGAAGATGGATGGTTCATACTGTGATAATCTTCTAAATAAATTACTTTGCCTGTTACTGATGTTGACGGTGGCATGAGGTGGTGCTGCGTAGTAACATTGCACATATACGGCTCTTGATGTACATACTCCGTCTTCCTCTTGGTGGCGACGATAAAATTGCAAATTTCTCAGCTATTAATTTATTGCCTTACAGTGCCAGCCATGTAGAACATGTCAGAGGCCAAAACCCAGTCTTGCAGTTAAATTCGGGGACTCTAGTGCTTGACTAACGTAATGCGTGTTCACTACTTGCTGTGCAGCTACCGACTGTATCAGCCACTTCAACGCTAAAATCTCAATCGCACGCCCCACCACCTTTTCCATTCCACCACAGAATGGAGTTCCGTTCTACCTATGATCCCTACACCTTTTCAATTTACACTTCTGCTTACAAAAACCCTAAGTATGAACCACCTACAATAGAATGACAACATATACATACATAATTGACCTAATTAATTACAGTTGAACTTGAAATATTACATAATTATTTACAAAATGTGTTTTAATACATTTATTCCACGTATGTCAGAGAGGTTATTTTAAATAGATAAACTACACTTAACAAAAGCTTACTCTTGCTATAGTATTTTCTTAATTTTTCAGAATTACTATGGGACAAAAAAAAATTTTTTTAAATATACAGATTAATTGCAGTAATCACCTCCTGCTCAGCTCCATTGGGGACAAGTGTGTAGAAAGTGCTGGCCAGAGAAGAGTCTGCACATCTTGCAGGACATGTTGAGTTCTATGGGCACTGTGTGGGCTAGTGTTAACCTGTTGGGATGACACATTAATTTCCTGCTGCAAGAATGGCAAAACAACTAGGCCAACAACATTCTGCCCGGACAGAGCAATGGTTCATGTCCCTTTCAGAAATGCAAAGATAAATGAGAGTTGTAGCCTATCGCAACCCCGACCGTAAGACCGGTGGTGAGACCAGTGTGCCTTGAATGAAATGACTTTGAGATGTTACTCACCAGTACATGTCATACACGCAAATGAGCATCACTTGCTCACAGGCAGAATCTGCTTTCATTGTTGAAGTCTGTGACACACCATTCTGTCTTCCAAATGATCCTCTGATAGCATGAATAGTGCATGTCGACGCTGTGCCGTGGGTGGAAGATAGGCTAGCCCCACTACTAATAACCAGTTTGCAATGGTTCATGTTGGCACATCTTGGCTGGCAAGCCCTCTTACCTATGCTGTGGTAGCTGTACTATCTTCCACTATTGCCCTTACCATGTGTCTGTCCGGACAGATGTCTGTGCTGTGTGTAGGTCCACGATCTCTTTCATGTGAGTGACAATCCGAGTGAGGTGGTGCAATGTTTAGTGTTGGACTCACATTCAGGAGATGACGGTTCAAACCTGCATCCAGCCATCCTGATTTAGGTTTTCCGTGATTGCCCTAAAACACTTCAGGTAAATGTTGGGATGGTTCCTCTGATAGGGTATGGCTGATTTTCTTCCCCATCATTGCCTAATCCAGTAGAACCAATGACCTCATTGTTTGGTCCCTTCCTCCAAATAAATCAACCAACCAACCATGCAATGGGTGTGACAATATTAACATGACCACTGACAAGAGTGTTGTTGCACAACTGACACAACACATCCAGGCAGTCTCCATTTCATGACACGCAACTCACACAGGCTCTGTAGTCAGATGTGCTTGACAAGTAAACTTACTGCACTTAATAGAAACTTTCATCATGGGGTTTCCTTGATTTTCCTTTCACACACACAGTAATGCCCATTCTTCATCTTCACTGGTGTGTCAATGATAGCTTCTGAAGGGAGTTTCCTTCTACAACAATTCGGACATCGGTCCTCAGTGATATTATTTTCTATTTATTTTGCAACGTGTTCATTTGCCAATGTAAACGCTAAATTCTTCAGGAAATTACATCAAATTTTTATGGTTCCTTTTGGTTTTGAAAGTGAATAAAAAATTTGCCAATTTATCTCAGATACATTTAGCATACTATACTGTTTTGGAAACAGAATAACCTGTAATCATTTTATCTACAGTATCCACTACTCCTTCAGTGTGAATGTAATCAATAATGATAATTGGTTTCCCTGTTTTGGGCTCGATATCATCTATATCATGCATCGTGGACAGGAGTATCAGCGAACAATTACTTTTCATTGGGTACAAATAAGAAATTTATTAGCTTGGAAGCAAAATTTTGAAACTTCACAGGTTGGTCTCTTAGATGCAAAATTCAGGAGGTATCTCCCTTTCCTTCTTGTGAAGAGTGCGTAGAATTGTCACTTTTCTCTCCAACATGTCTTCCACTACTGGCAGCTTGTGTACCAATTGTCAATGATGACATGTCTGTGTGTACCTTTGTTACTGACAAGCCTTCCTACAATTATTGCTGGGCTGTTTGATACTAGAAATGGTCCATCTAGCTGCTTTCCTACATACACTTCAATATTACTTGTATAAAGCTTTTTTCAGTCACTCATGGCACATATTTCATTTTAATATTTTGTGGGTTTGTGTGGTATATATAGGGTCCAGGACTAGTGGCCTCTAAACCGAGTCAACATTTCATCAATTGTCACATAATCAGCAGGATTATAGAATCATTTCAGGTTGACTGCAAAGGAATGTGGACACTTTCTGACATTACTTATACAGTCAAGTTTTTTTTCCTTTCATTTGGAGTGGAAATGTCAGCAAATCTCAGACAATGTATTACAAGCAGAAATCTCTCCTAGCTCATTATGGCATTCAGGATATTCATACGTGTACTGCCTGACTCCCAAAATTCTTCTACATTTACATGCTGACCTTTCTCTGTACCTGTCAAATGCAAAATGCCAATTAGTGCCATAATTTCATGCCTATCCATGACTATACAATCTCTTGTACATTTTTAGTTTGTTTCAGGGTTGTCAGTATATTTGGTAGTAAGGGATACAATCATATCTGCAATATTAGTGCCAAAAAGCTATAAAAACAGAAAAAAATTATTAGAGAAATCTTTTTAATAGCTTGTGAGACTGGGTAGAAAAAAAATTCTCTCATCAGAACGGGTGCATTTACAGACAAGTATCTGTACCAGGTATTAGTTATTAAGAACCAAGTATGGGGTAATGCAACTGTCATTCAATTTTAGTATTTAAAATGTCTACAGCCTTGTACCTGTACTGTTTGGCTGATCCGTGTGTAGGAGATGTGATAAAATAACCTTGTTCTCCTTATTATTTCAGGTCTTAGTGTCAATGGAGTTATTGGCTCTTCAGTTTGATTGGGCATATGGATTAACAATTAGAGATTACTTCAGTCAAGGAGACGCTTCTTTTTCCAACTGAACAATGATAATTTATGTTAAACTTTCTACCGTTCCGTGATGCTGGAGGGTTGCTGTTTGGTATCTTGCAGAAGTGAAGGTACGGAAAGCCACCTAAGATACACGTCATAGATATAAGACAGACCATTAGGTCTTGACAACTCTGTCAAATATGCTCAGGTTCAGATCTCATTGGTTGCAAGTTTGCACATACCATCTTGCGCTGAATTAACTGATACTGCATAGGATGAAAAAATAAAACTTACTGGCAGGTCATTATCAAATATGCTTGTAGAAGTGCTAGATTGGGTCAGCTGGCAGCATATGATTTTTTTCTAGTGGAAATTAGTTTGTCATATGATTGCTTCTCATTAAACTTGAGTAATAAACCCATTGTAATTTCCATTGGATGTTAGTGTGCATATGAAAAGTTTTGAATGTCTGGTGAGAGGGGTGATGATGGAGACCAGGCAGTATCAGTACTTGATATTGTGTACTTGGGATAAGCCAATAATCCTGGCATTCATGCAAGGTTCATAATTGAGACAATTCACGTGCTTGAAAAACAAGAGAGAATTTTTTCACAAAACTTGGGCATTGATCGGCAATCCCTCAGTACAGGTATGGAGACCCAAATTTCCACCACTTGTATTTGAAGTGGGCCATCCCCTCTCTACTACTGTGGGCAATATAATAAGAAGAGATCCAAAGTTGTGGCAATCTGCTGGAGCAATGCCGTTGTCTCACCTAACTCAAATCTTGTAATTTTTTCACCAAAATAGAGATCAGTCAGTCCACCAATGAAATCAAAGTGGCACAGCAGACTTTACACGTCTATGTATGCAGATAATGAGCTCAGGCAACTTCTCATAAACTCACACTGTATTGAAGTTTCTGGATTGAACTATGTCATTTAGATGTGCAAGCCCTGCATGGAAATTTGCCCTTAGTTGTTTCATTGCCATATGTCCATACTGATGTGTTCTTGGCAGCATTAGTTAAATGGTTCTCATAAACAGCATTGACCAAATTATCTGAATAGGCTGGAAGGTAAAGCTTAAAATTTTAATGAAATCTGTTGTCCATAGCATTTGTGGGTGTCAGCTGATCAAATGATGGAGCAAAATGATAAATGAACAGGAGATACATTGGCAATATTGAGGTATCAAACAAGATCATAGGGTGACCTTACCAGTCTGTGGAACTAGTGTAGACACCACCCTATTCGTTAAACCAAATTGTGTAATTTTTATCAAAATTACACCATTCCCACATGCAATAATAAAAAAAAACTATCTTGATTTAGTTTACAGTTCAATATGTAGTTGATGTATATTCTTTGGTGTTCTAAACCCTTAAAAGTAAAGTTTTATTGACGCAATGAAACATTTTTGAAACTGCAACACTTTATCACCAACCACCATAGTTTATTGTCATAACATCAGATAGAGGGAAGGCATGCGTCATAGGTCAGTCTGCAGTTCCCAAGCTGTTGGAAGCAAATACAGAAAGACAAACTTTGAGTGACAGCAGGGTTTATTACTTTCATCAGCATCAAATGGCCTCAGGGCATATATGAGCAGCACAGGTTTTCGAATTCTAAAGGCTACTAGCTGCAGGAATTCTAGGAGCCCATCTGTCTGAATAACACAATTTGAATTGAGACTTATTATTACACTGAAGTGTAATTGTAGACCTTTAAAAAAGCAAAGGATGCAACTGGCTGCATGACAGAAGACAGTGTTCCTGCCTGCAGGGTTACAGTGAATGACTGTATCACACTTGCAGCACTGTAAAGGGCAAACTTCAATGAGGGCACCACTCCAAGTGAGAAAATAGATTTGTTGAAGCTTACCTGAAGCTTTTTGTAGGGACCACACAGCATGTTACATCGGATGGAGGGTCTTCTTCAGATATAGAAGTAATGTTGGGTGTGCCTCAAGAAAGTGTGTTGGAACTTCTGCTTTTCATGTTGTGTATTAATGACTTCTTTCAAATGATGCAGTTACATATAATGAAGTACTACATGAGAGAAGCTTGATAAATATTCAATCAGACCTTGATACGAATCCTACGTGGTGCAGAGCCTGGACAAATGCTCTTAATGTTCATAAATGGAAAATTTGGCACTCCACAAAATGAATGAATGAATGAATGAATGAATGAATGGAATGTTCTTAGACTATTGTATCAATGAGTCACTGGAAACTGAATGAGAACATAGGTTCAGTCATGAGTAAAGCAAATGGTAGACTTCACTTTATTGGCAGAATACCGGAGAAGTGCAATCAATCTACGAAAATGATTGCCTACAAATCACTCCTTCAATGTAAACTGTCCCTAGAAAGTCTGTTTCATGGAATGGCTTTAAATGTTTACTCCAGGGATATTCTACAACCCCTTACATAACCCACACATAGGGATTGTGAGAGTAAGTTTAGAAAAATTATTGCATGCACAGAGGCGTTCAGTCAGTTATCCTTCCCACACTCCATATATGAATGGTAAAAGAAGAAACGCTAACTATTAGAATGGGACATACCCTCTGCCATGCACATCACGGTGGATTTGGAGAGTACAGATTTAGTTTAAGATGTAGAAGTAGAGGCTGGCTATGAATGTCAAGGAGTTGCGGCCCCAATGGTCAGATTGAGAACTTGCCCTGAATAAAAAACTGCAAGTGTTTAAGGGATAGTGGTAGCACACTATTTCTCCTTACTTGTAGTTGGCCAAACAATCCACTGATACTACATGCGTTGTGCGTTGTGGCTTTGTACTTCCCTGGTGTCTCTGGCTAACGAGTTTGTATCCTTTCTCTTCTCCTACTGTGTAGGTTGTGGTGATCTGGCCATTAAATTAACTCCAAGTTTTGTAACAACGAAAGCTGAATGTCACTGCACTTCCTATTAAGACTAGCCACAACCATGTTCTATGTCACTTGGCACTACCCTGAGGCATCTCATGAGTGGGGAGTGATGTCGCAGCACTGTTAACCCTGGAGTTGCCATTTAATTTCCTGAAGAGAACATTCTACCCTGGGACAGTTAAAGTGCCTGCTATTTGGACAACTCAAGGAATACTATTTATCTATGTTATTTTAAATACTGTCACTCTGCCTGCTATCTGCTTTGTGTGTCTGATTTCCTATCCTCTAGTTCCAAAGCTGACTTCCAATGGCCTTCAGCTTAACAATGTACCAGTCAATATGTTGTCAATATGTGACATAGAGTAATTTTTATGGTATTATCCTGAATTGTGAGACGGATTGCAAGTCCGTTGAATAGAGGTAAACCTTTATCTTTTGGGATTCTGTTGTTCAGTACATAAAATATGTCATTAATGACTTCAGTAGAGTAACCATTAGTGTCTTTGCATAGAACACACTTCAAGGACTGAACTGTTAATCATGAAAATAGGCATGATGTCATCCCTACATCCTGCCTTGCTCAACCAGTTAGACTAAAGTTTGACCTAACATTAAAAAACTGCATTACTGAGGTAACTCTTTTGATTAGTTATGAAGAAAATGGTACAGAAACTTCTTAATTTCAGTCCATTGCATAGCACAATACCTCTATCTGTAAAATGACTCCGCAACAACTTTCACAGATGTGACATTGAAGAAAAAGCCCCTGGTCTTGGTTAAGAAAATGTTGTTTTTGTATCAACACATACCTGAATATTTTTTACACCCATATATTATGTCATAACTACAAAAAGTGTTGCACATTCTTTGACAGCCTTGATTGAAGTCAGAAGAAAACTGCTAGTCATAACTGTACAGTAATCGTAATAACCTGTGGTTCCTTATACAATGTGTGAAGTGTGGCAATCTGATCACTGGAGAGGGGTAATGCAGTGCTTGTGATGCTCAGAAGTATGATGCACTGTTGCTTTGGACATGCATGCCTGTCCGAAGGAACATTGGACTGTACTTCTTAACAACATAGAGCATCTCTCTCCCCTGACACCAGGTAAGTGACATTTGAATCAAAATGTGCACTTCAATCAAAATATTTCATCCATACAGGAGTATACATAATGAATGTAAGAGTGAGTTGAAGACACATGGTTGACAATAAGTGGAAGTTTGGGTTTCCCCATGAATTGTGCTTGGATAGACTAATGGTAAGGCTACCTTGCGCAATATGGAGAAATCTGGGTTAGTCCTGGTACGGCAGAAATTTTCATGATTATCATTCCATTATACAACTGATGGCTGGTCATATTTGAAACAATGAATACATTTCATGAACTCCACAGTGCCGACCTACTGGTATGCCCTCCAGTGGTAAATGTAAGAAATCTACCAGGATACCAGGTTGGCATTTAAATTTGGATGGATTCATTACCTCCGCCAATAATATGTTGCATCCTTTTAGTGCCGGTTCTTTCTCTACCTCCATTTCTCATGATGTTGGAACCACAAAATATCAACCAGTTACAGTCTACCTGAATCTGAAGAACTTTCAACCTGATGACATTTCGATCTCACCTCTACCCCTGTCAAAGAATCCTGGTTCAGTTCATGATCTAGATGGAGTGAGAAACCTCAGTCTTTCCATTCAGATATATTTTCCCAAAACACAGATTTCAAACCATTTTCTTGTTGTGGGCTTCAGTGCAAATAGGGGTTTGATGCAGCTGCTCTTAATAACACAAAAATTCCATTTAAACTCAGCTCTGTTTTTGCACCACTGAAATTCAATACTGCTTGGTGTTAATTTTATAGATCCTCTTCTACAACTGTGTATGTGAGAGCTTATGTCCTTGGTATGTCTGGGCCAACCTAATTAGCAGTGAATTTTTCTCCTTCCCACAATTCAAACTTCTTTCTCCACAATTGTGGCCATAGTGACAATTCCTTTTTGTGATTGAATTAGTGGGGTTTCACATCTTCACACTTACCACATGTGATATTGCTGATAACCAGAACACCACTTCATGCAAAACAGCAAGACCTCACCTACAATAATAATCCCTGGGTGAATGACTTTGCGGGATATATACCAGGTCAGATTGAAGAAAGATTCAGAAGCAGGCTGCAAGATATTTTATGTGTAGGTTTGAACAGCATGCAAGTATTATAGGTCGGGAAGTTGAATGAGAATCCCTGGAGGGAAGGAGACTTCCTTTTTGTGGAACACTGTTGAAAAAATTTTGAGAACCAGCTTTTGAAGCTGACGGCACAACAATCCTACTGCTGGCAACATACATTTCACATAAGATGAGAGAGAGAAATTAGGGCTTGAATGGAGCAATTCAGATAATTATTTTCCCCTTGCTCTATTTGCAAATGGAACAGAAATGGAAATGACTACTAGAGTTCTGGGCTACTTTCAACCATGCGCTATACCGTGGCTTGCAGAGTATTTATGTAGGTGTAGATGTTTGCAAAATGAAACAACATATATCAGATACCATCCCTTATACCATCATGATGTGAAAAGTGATTGCTCCTAAGTCTGTTCTGTTTAACCCATCTAGTGGCTAATAGTGCTGCCTCTGGATCACAGGGTCCTGGGTTCGATTCTTTGGACAGTTGGGTATTTTCCCCACATGTGGAATAAGCATTTGTATAGTTCTCATCATTTCATCATTCATGAAAGTGGTGAGATTGGACTGATTAAATTTAAGGATTTGTACAGGCACTGATAACTGCCCAGTTGAGCACCACACAAACAAATCATCATCATCATCATCATCATCATCTGTTCTCCCCTTACTTTTGACTACGCTATCATCTGTTCCATCATCATTGTAATTGTTGTTGCTTTTGTTGTTATGAGGTACTGTCTCCCATAGGATTATTTCCTCATTCTGCAAATCCAGTCTCGACAAATTTTTTTTACTCATTGCTGTTTCTACTGAACATATTGCCATAACTGTTGTTATTGTGCATTTGTGGGTTCTGAGGCTACTGTTCTCTGAATCATACTCATTTGGGAATCTTCATCTTTGATTTTCAGTTATTTGGTCTGTATGGCTGTCCCCCTGCGGGTCCGGGGTAAGAATAGGCCCGAGGTATTCCTGCCTGTCGTACGAGGCGACTAAAAGGAGTTTCAACCGTTTCGGCCTTCCACGTGATGGTCCCCCTTGGGGTTTGACCTCCATTTTTCAAAATTCTACAGAAGTATGAGCCTTTTGGGGAAGGACACCTTACGTGGTGTACCACTGGTCCTAAGTGCACTAAGACCTTGGCACTCAGTATTGTACCGGCGTTGTAACCATACCCACTATTCCTCAAATTGGGCCTAAACGCCTGATGGGTTGTCCAAGTTACGCCCATAGTGCATCTCCATCTGCCCCAGCGATCATGATGGACTTTCCATGGCACCAGAAATCCAGCACGGTAGCCAGCCCGTTGTGGTGGGGTCGTCATGTACCCTCTAGGTTGTAGCCCCCTGACAACACAGGGATCGTACTGCCGATACCTGAGCTGCACCCTCAGCCAAGGAGTAGATGCCCGTCACCTTGGGGCATCAGGACTCCCGGCAATGGTCATCCTGCCAGGTGGCCCTTGCTGCGGCTGGGTGGCGCCCGTGGGGAGAGCCCCTGGTCGGAGTGGGTGGTATCGGGGCGGACGTTTCGCAGATGAAACGTCAACACGTATCAGGTCGCTCTGCGGCCGAGTCTTTTGAACGGAAAGGTACTGTGTATGGTTCTGGTTCTCCTGCCCTTTCCCCCTTGGCCACTCCATGGGAGGAGGGACAGGCCCGCCGGCTTGGGGCGAAGTACTTCCCCCGCTATTTGGTCTGTTCTCGAACCGATGGGGGGACATTCGCCGCCTCCAAGCCCATGTTCTTTGTTCAGCACATTGAGGACATCTTTGGGGAAATCGAGGCTCTCAGCAAGATGCGTTCAGGGTCCGTACTTATCAAGACCACCTCCGCCACACAGTCGGCGGCGCTCCAGGCATGCGACCACCTAGGGGACATCCCAGTATCCATTGTCCCACATCTGGCACTAAATAGGACGCAGGGGGTTATTTTTCATCGTGACCTCCTGCTACAATCTGATGAGGAGCTCAGGGCCAACCTGGAGCGCTGAGGCGTGCATTTCATCCGGCGAGTCCAGCGCAGCCCCAAAGACCGTCGCATCGACACCGGGGCCTTCATCCTCACCTTCGAGGGGGACGTTCTCCCGGAGAAGGTAAAGGTGATGTGCTACCAGTGTGACGTGTGACGTGCGACCTTACGTCCCGCCTCCTATGCACTGTTTTAGGTGTTTGCGCTTTGGGCACATGTCGTCACGGTGTGATGCTGAGCCCCTTTGTGGCAATTGTGGACGTCCTCTTCATGAGGAACATACATGCACCCCACCACCTTGGTGCATTAATTGTCCTGGCGTCCACTCGCCTAGATCCTCAGACTGCCCCACCTATCAGAAGGAGAAGAAGATACAAGAAATCAGAACTTTGGATCGGCTCTCTTATTTTGAGGCCAGGAAGAAGTATGACCGCCTTCATCCCGTGCCATTGACCACTTCGTTTGCCTCAGTTGTGTCCACTCCTTCCGCGGTGTCCTCACCCCTATCCTGTCCCCCCCCCTCCGCCTCTTCCGCCTCCTCCGCCCATCAGGGGGCTCTGCCCACGCCTCCCAAATCCCTCCCTTCCAAATCCTCCTCCCCCGTGGCCCCCACCCCCTCTGCCCCAGGGGCCACCCTTCCTCCTCCTCCTCCTCCTCCTCCTCCTCCTCCTCCTCCTCCTCCTCCTCCTCCTCCCCCTCCCCCCACGCCACCTGAGAAGCGATCCTCTTCTCAGGCGTCCATCGGGGAAACGTTCCGGACCCCATCTTCCGAGGTCCGGCGCTCCAAAACGGACCCCGCGCGTGAGGACCTTCTTCGGGTCCAGCCCACCATCCCTGTGCCTCCTCGGCCTTCCAAGAAGGCCTCCAAGAAGTAGTCTCTATCCCCCCTCTCCACCCCGGCGCGTTTCGTCTGACACTTCATCCGTGAGTCGCTGCTCCCGGCCGTCCTCAGTTTCGCCGTGACGCTCTGCTGCCAGGCGCTCCACCGGCCTTTCGTTGGCAAATGATGCGGCCCCTTCTACACAACCAGGGACAGTGGCCACAGCTGGCGACGAGTCAATGGAACCGGATCCGCCTCCTGTCGGTTGTAGCGTTGTTCCCTCACAACCTGGCCCTCCGCAGCCGTCGAGGTGACCAGCTCTTCCCCCGTCTCGTTCCCCCAACTTTTTGACTAGCGATGGCGTTGTTTCATTGGAACATAAGAGGTATTCGATCTAATCGGGAGGAATTACAACTGCTCCTCCGCCTGCACTGTCCGCTCGTCCTCGGTCTCCAGGAAACCAAGTTGCGCCCGACTAACCATATTGCCTTTACCCACTATACCTCGGAGCGGTATGACCTCACCCCTGTGGACGGTATCCCAGCTCATGGTGGGGTCATGTTGCTCATTCGGGACGATGTCTATTACCGTCCCATCCCATTGACCACCCCACTCCAAGCAATAGCTGTCCGCATTACTCTTTCTGCTTTTACTTTTTCAGTTTGTACCATCTACACTCCACCGTCATCTGCTGTTAGTCGGGCTGACATGATGCACCTGATCGTTCAGCTTCCCCCGCCATTCTTATTGTTTGGCGACTTCAATGCCCATCATCCCCTTTGGGGCTCTCCTGCCTCCTGTCAAAGAGGCTCACTCTTGGCGGATGTCTTCAACCATCTCAATCTTGTCTGCCTCAATACCGGCGCCCCGACTTTCCTCCCGGACTCTACTTATACTTACTCCCACTTGGACCTCTCGATCTGTTCTACCACTCTTGCCCATCGGTTCGAGTGGTATGTCCTTTCTGACACTTATTCGAGCGACCACTTCCCCTGTGTCGTTCGTCTCCTGCACCACACCCCATCCCCACGTCCTTCGAGCTGGAACATACTGAAAGCTGACTGGGGACTTTACTCCTCCCTGGTGACCTTTCCGGACCACGATTTTCCCAGTTGTGACAGTCAGGTCGAATACCTCACGGCTGTTATCATCAATGCTGCCGAACGTTCCATTCCTCGTACTACTTCTTCTTCACGTCGCGTTTCCGTCCCCTGGTGGAACAAGGCTTGTAGGGACGCTATCCGTGCTGGACGACGTGCTTTACGCACCTTTCGCCGCCATCCTACGTTGGCGAATTGTATTGAATACAAACGACTCCGAGCGCAATGCTGTAGAATCATCAAAGACAGCAGAAAAGTTTGTTGGGCCTCTTTCACCAGCTCCTTTAACAGTTTTACTCCCTCTTCCGTCGTTTGGGGTAGCCTGCGCCGGCTGTCGGGCATTAAGGCCCACTCCTCGGTACCTGGCCTGACCTCAGGTAATGAGGTCCTTGTTGATCCTGTGGCTGTCTCCAACGCCTTTGGCCGCTTTTTCGCGGAGGTTTCAAGCTCCGCCCATTACCACCCTGCCTTCCTTCCCAGGAAAGAGGCAGAAGAGGCTCGGCGACCTTCCTTCCACTCGCTGAATCTGGAAACTTATAATGCCCCCTTTACTATGCGGGAACTCGAACGTGCACTTGCACTGTCCCGATCCTCTGCTCCGGGGCCAGATGCCATTCACGTTCAGATGCTGCCTCACCTTTCTCCTGCGGGCAAAAGCTTCCTTCTTCGTACCTACAATCGCATCTGGACCGAAGGTCAAGCCCCAGGCGTTGGCGTGACGCTGTTGTTGTTGTTTCTAAACCCAAACCCGGGAAGGATAGACACCTTCCTTCTAGTTACCGCCCCATTTCTCTTACAAGCTGTGTCTGTAAGGTGATGGAGCGCATGGTTAATGCTCGGTTAGTCTGGATTCTTGAATCTCGACGACTACTTACTAATGTCCAATGTGGCTTTCGACGCTGCCGCTCCGCTGTTGACCACCTTGTGGCCTAGTCGACATTCATCATGAACAACTTTTTGCGAAGGCGCCAAACGGTAGCCGTGTTCTTCGACTTGGAGAAGGCTTATGATACCTGTTGGAGAGGAGGTATCCTCCGCACTATGCACAGGTGGGGCCTACGCAGTCGCCTGCCCCTTTTTATTGATTCCTTTTTAACGGATCGAAAGTTAGGGTACATGTGGGTTCCGTATTGTCCGACGTCTTCCTCCAGGAGAACAGAGTGCCTCAGGGCTCCGTCTTGAGTGTAGCCCTTTTTGCCATCGCGATCAATCCAATTACGGATTGCATTCCACCTAATGTCTCAGGCTCTCTCATTGTCGATGACTTCGCGATCTACTGCAGTGCCCAGTGAACATGAATCCTGGAGCGCTGCCTTCAGCGTTGTCTAGACAGCCTCTACTCATGGAGCGTGGCAAATGGCTTCCAGTTCTCTGAAGAGAAGACGGTTTGTATCAACTTTTGGCGATATAAAGCGTTCTTACCGCCATCCTTACATCTCGGTCCCGTTGTTCTCCCATTCGTGGACACAACTAAGTTTCTAGGGCTCACGTTGGACAGGAAACTGTGTTGGTCTCCACGTCTCTTATTTGGCGGCCCGTTGTACACGTTCCCTTAATGTCCTCAGAGTTCTTAGCGGTTCGTCTTGGGGAGCGGATCGCACTGTCCTGCTTCGCTTGTATCGGTCCATAGTCTGATCGAAGCTGGATTATGGGAGCTTCATCTACTCGTCCGCTCGGCCATCCCTCTTACGCCGGCTCAACTCCATCCACTATCGGGGGATACGTCTTGCGACCGGAGCCTTCTACACTAGTCCTGTCGAGAGTCTTTATGCTGAAGCTGCAGAGTTACCATTGACCTACCGGCGCGACGTACTGCTGTGTTGGTATGCCTGCCGGCTGTTGTCTATGCCCGACCACCCCTCTTACCAGTCCTTCTTCGCCGATTCTCTCAACCGTCAGTAGGGGTTGTGTCTGCCCTGCTGCCCCCTGGAGTCCGCTTCCGTTGCCTGCTTCGACAATTGGATTTTGCCCTCCCTACCACCTTCAGAGAGGGTGAGAGCTCGACACCACCTTGGCTCCAGGCTCCGGTTCATATTTATCTCGACCTCAGCTCACTCCCGAAGGAGGGTACTCCGGCTGCAGTGTATTGCTCACGGTTTGTCGAACTTCGTGCTCGCCTTGCCGGTCACACCTTTATTTACACCGATGGCTCCAAAATTGACGATGGTGTCGGCTGTGCCTTTGTCGTCGGGGCCGCCACCTTTAAATACCGGCTCCTCGACCAATGTTCCAGCTTTACGGCCGAGCTTTTTGCTCTCCATCAGACCGTTCAGTATGCCCGCCGCCACTGCCATTCATCGTACGTACTCTGCTCTGACTCACTCAGTGCTCTTCAGAGCCTTGGAGCTCCCTATCCGGTCCATCCCTTGATTCAACGGATACAGCAGTCCCTCCATTCTTTCGATGATAATGGTGGTTCTGTCAGCTTTCCGTGGGTTCCCGGACATGTAGGGGTGCCTGGGAATGAGGCTGCGGATGCTGCAGCCAAGGCTGCAGTCCTCCTGCCTCGGCCAGCCTCCCATTGTTTCCCGTCATCTGACGTTCGTGGGGATGTATGTAAGAGGCTTGTGTCGTTGTGGTGGGATGCTTGGTCATCCCTCCCAGGAAACAAGCTCCGGGCAGTAAAACCACTCCCAACTGTATGGACAACATCCTCCCGGCCATCTCGGCGCGAGGAGGTCCTTCTGACCAGGTTGCGGATTGGGCATTGCCGGTTTAGCCACCGCTACCTGCTCTCCGGTGTCCCAGCCCTGCAGTGCCCTTGTGGTCAGGCGTTAACAGTGCGCCATGTTTTATTGTCGTGTCCCCATTTTAGTCAATTTCGTGTTGTCCTGTCCCTGACATCTACTTTACCGGATGTTTTAGCTGATGACGCTCGAGCAGCTGCTCGTATTCTGCGTTTTCTAACTTTAACTGGCTTGTCCAAAGACATTTAACCTTTTTACTTATTTTATCTGCATCTTTGTCAGGTCCTTCTGGTGTCCCCCCATCCCCTTGAGTTGTAACAGATTCCATGTGCTCTAACAACAGTGACTGGGCGCTAATGACCTCAGCAGTTGAGCGCCCTTAAACCCCCAAAAAAAAAAAAAAAAAAAAAAAAAAAAAAAAAAAAAAAAAAAAATGTATGGCTGTGGCAACACCTCTAGCTTCCATCAGTGACCAAAGAATCAATATCAAAAATTCAAGTTGTAATACTCCAGTTCTTGTAGAAACCTTTGAAATGCTTAAATATTATCATTACAATAGCTTGCTTGTATAATATGCATCAACTGTAGCCGAGACATTCAAAAATTTACTTACAAGGTATGTACACCGACATAGTCACAGCTGTTTTCGCTGAACTTAACTGACATACTTGTTTTTATTCCTTTGTGGGGATACAAGAGCCAATGTGTGTGGCAATTGGATGGTATATAAATATCATAACCGAGTGAGATTCAGTTATTTGGTCTGTATGGCTGAAGCAAGATATTTGAGTGCCCTCCGTAGCTACTTGATGTTATCACTCAGGAACCCAATTTAACAAATTATGGTTCATGTAGAAAGGTTTGGAATGCTTAAATATCACCCATGCAATGGTTTTCTGGTATCATGTGTCTTAGCCTTACAAGTAACTTTGTCAAATATGTGATAACCAGTTTTGCAGGACTACATGGATTGTCAGAAACTATTATTTCTTTGGAACCATGTATCTGAGGAAATGGGCAAGACTTCTAAAAAGCCATAATGTTGGAAATTTCTGGGCATGATGTTGTTTGATATCAGCTTATACTGGTTGTAATCAGTATGTCAAAAGGAACACATGACAGGACATGTGACTTGTATGGAAGAGGCCAGATTCTGATACTAAATTCCCCTTCTATGGACCTGCACATCAAACTTGAGCTTGTGACAGGTAGGGCACAAGAGAGACAGTGAGGAATCAAACTGCTCTATCAAAGTGCTCAGGTGGATATTACTACCAGCATTCCAAAATACCTGAAATTTCCAGGCAAGAAAAGAAGAGTTTGAACTGAAAACCATTGAAGTCTGTTACATGCAAGTTTTTTGTGATCTCTCAAATTGTATGATGAATATATTGAATCTGAAAAAGATCATACCCATAGGAGCTTGTCGTAATGTTGGGAGTCATGTTGTTCATTATGGCACCCTCCATTGTTTGCTACTGTTGTACTATCCTCTGTTGATGACCAAAATTTTGTTCGACCTCCATCATTTGAACTAGAAGAACGTTGATGAAATTGGGTTCTGATTCTGATGGCTTGGGGGGATTTGGTACCCCTGGAATCATCATGGGGTAGCATTCTCCTGAGGTCACACCTGTTATTTCTCTTTAATTACTTTAAAGTACTGGAGCACTAGAGGGCTTACCTGCTGCAGCAGTAAGATCTGACAAGGAGCCAGCAGCTGTGGGACCTGTTGTCCATATCTCATTCATCTTTTGGCATTTGTCAGGTTACTGTGAAACCTAATTCTTTTGTTCATAGTAACAAAATTGTAAAGTGAAAATAAGCAAATGAAACCACAATTGTTTCTGTGTTCTCCAGTGATTTTATAGTAATGAACTACATACTGGGAATCTATGAAATGCTGTTACGTTATGAGCAATATCAAGTGGGCTGTGGCATGAATGGGAGTTCCGATTGAGGAGTGAAGCATGGAAGATAATTGGTGAGGTTATGCAAAACCACTTTGAAATCTTATTAACTATAGTGGTTAGCACATCTGCCTAATGAGCAGGAGGCCTGGGTTCAAATCCTGCCTTTCATATTTAATTTTCATTCTTTTCAGTCTCCATGTATATATAATTTGTGTTTGAGGCCTCTGGAACTATATAGTTCCACTCGAGTAAATTATGTTGCTTTAGTGTTTCCACTACTAATGTAGGTGTCTGGTTGTGTAACCTTGCATTGTGCTCTAAGGAAATATTAGAATCGCAAGGGAAAGTCAATGACCAAATTGCAAAACACCAATAAATGTCAAACATTAAACTGGATGATATGGTAACAGGCTATTAGGACAGGGATGTACTGACAACTACAGAGGCTAATATTATAGATAGTGTAATAAATGTAATTTGAAATATCAGTGCAGTCAGAAGAAGCAGAGCATGCACAGGCAGCATTGAATGTACACCAGTGTGCTTGTGCTGTGTGGCACAACGTTGACAGGAGAAATTCATCACTTGTAATAATTATTGCTGAATTGCTATTCAGTACCAAAAATAAGTATTCAGAATGAATACACATTACCAAGTTCCAAACTGATGCACTGAACACTTCAGCACACAGATGACACATCATACGCTGAAGCTGTTAATACATTACCCAGGCAAGAACAGCGACCAAAAGACGACGACGATACGTCCTCGACCTGCTCCCTCATCAACTATCTTGTCAATGACATCCTTCATCCACAGTCAGCACATGCCTGACCACCATTCCAAATTTCATATGGATTTTCAAATATTTGCAAATGTGAGGAACACAGTTGTTCAGGTAGTAGTAACTGAACACCATTTCTTTGTAGGTACATATTGTTACATTTTATATTCTGCATGAACTGAAAATTTGATATCTGCTCTATAGATAATTTTTACTCTTCTCTTGTTTTATTCATTTATCTTTCTTTAAATGTTAATCCAAAAATTTCTTATTGAATGAATATAAAAGCAAAAACATGTTAAATTTGGTAAATAATGGAGGTACTGCCAGTGACCTGCGCACGGTAGTGACACAGGTCAACACCATAGAGATGGGAAATAAATGCTACTACTTCTTCCAGGATTCAAAATGAGAGGAGGTGAGAGCTAAACTTTTTGTGTTTTACATTTGCTAATTAGTCTCCCACACTTCATTGTTTGGGGAGGGGGGTGTGGTTGTGAATGCAGTTGACGTAAAATGTTCAGCCACATTTTGAAAGCTTCTACTCTCCTACTCTTCTACTATAATTGAGCACAAATTTTTTCTTTTTTTTTGTACAACAACAATATAATGCTTGAATTAAAAGCGTTTTCTGCATCAGGATCACCATATTTTTATTATTCCTCTTAAGAATTTCAACAACCACCTGCTCCCATCTGATATTACATAAAAAATTTTCTGTAAGATGCTCACCTCCTAAATCTATCTCAACAAGAATTATCACTTGGTTTTGCTGAGATATTATTTTTGTTGCACTGGTATACACTGAATTTAAAAATCTCAACCTTCAAATGCTAACTCTCAATGGGTTTGGTCTGCTGGTTAGTAGTTACCAATTTAGTATGAATCAAAGTGTTCTATTATGTGTAACAATGACATACCAGATACAGCAACACTTTCCCGTGGAAAGTGCATCTCTTTCAGTACCTATGTACTACCTCTCCCAGTGAGTGTGTGAGTGAGTTAGTGAGTACACTAATTGTGAATGCTACAGTAAAATTTTCAATGACTCAATTACCCTCATACTTTTCTGCACCAAGGGAAAATAAACAAAATCAGAGCCAACATAGAAATTTTGCTTAAATCAGGATGATGAAGTATCAGTGCCTCACGCAGCTGGTTTTTAATTAACTTAAATGCTTCTTGATATTTCTTATTCCGTTTCCAAATGAGACTTGTGAAGATAAACAATTTCGAGGTTGAAAACTGTGATATAAATTAAAATTACTGTGTGACTTTTAGTTGTCTACAATATTTTGGTGCAGCAAAATATTTCTCTGGTTCTATTTTTGTCAGATCAGATTTGATTCTGCACAAAGAAATGTGCCCAAGGAAATTGTTTTGTGACTTGGTGAATTCTTATTTATCCATCTGTAATGTGACTCATGCTCCACTAAACCGGGAGTCCACTTCCGTCAACTGCTCCATTCTCTTTCCTTCCGCTTTGCTAAAACCTTCTTGACAACTTGGGGTACAGCACCGCCTTGGGTCCGTCCCCGGATCTGCCTGCTCCGTGACCTTTGTCAGTATCCCAAGGATGGTACCCCATCACTTGTTTATCGCCGGGCATTTGCTGCTCTATGTGCACAAATGAAGGAAGCCACATTTATTTACACTGATGGCTCGAAAACATCGTTAGGTGTAGGGAGTGCCTATATTGTTGGCGACACCCCAAATCACTTTCGGCTTACCGACCAATGTTCGGTTTATACTGCGGAGCTTTATGCTGTTCTCCAGGCTGTCCACTACATCCGCCACCATCAGCGGATACAGTACGTTATCTGCTCAGATTCTCTCAGCTCTCTCCTCAGTCTCCAAGCTCTTTACCCTGTGCACCCTCTGGTCCACCGGATTCAGGACTGTCTGTGCTTGCTCCACCTGGGGGGCGTCTCGGTGGCGTTCCTCTGGCTTCCGGGACACGTTGGTATCTGTGGAAATGAGGTGGCTGATATTGCAGCCAAGGCTGCAGTCTCCCTTCTTCGGCCAGCTATTCAATCAATTCCCTTTGCCGATCTATGGAGCGTTTTATGTCATCGTTTTGTACATTTATGGCACGCTCATTGGTTGATGCTTCCCCGTAATAAATTACGGGACGTGAAAGCTCTTCCATGTGCTTGGACCTCTTCCTCCCGAACGCGTCGTCGGGAAGAGGTAATTTTACTTGACTCCGGATAGGGCACTGTCTTTTTAGCCATCGACATCTTTTAAGCGGCGATCCTCCCCCACTCTGTCCCCACTGCTCTCAGCTGTGGACGGTAAGACACCTTTTAATTGAGTGCCCCTATTTTAATCCGTTACGCTCCCGTCTACAGTTATCGCCTGATATATCGTCGATTTTAGCAGATGACACGCGCTCAGCCGATCGCGTTCTCGATTTTATTAGTGCCAGTGAAATGACGTCAGTCATTTGAAGCTTTTTTTGCAGACAACCAACCCCTTTCTGTAGTGGATTTTTAAGCCTTCCTTCTGCTTTTAGTTTCTCCAATTTTATGACTTTCGTTCCCATTGCTGCTGGTTTCCATTTTCGGTTTTTTACTGTTTCCTAAGTCACGGACTGGGCGCTAATGACCATAGCAGTTTTGCGCCCTAAAACCAAAACAAAAAACAAAACAAAAACAAAATGCTCCACTAAATGCTTAAATTAAATAGCATAGAATGTCTAAATGTTCTCCTTAAAGGCAGCACTAATTAGAATATCACCTACATAATGCTGAGTGTGTTAAAAATTCTTCTCTTAGAACTTCTGTAAGTTCTGTTATAAAGGCCGCTGATGATCCTGACAGACTGAAGGGTATTCATTTAAACAGGTAACATCTTCCATTCAACAGAAAGTCTGTATTTTTCCAGCTATACCTTCATTTTCCAGTTGATCTCGTTTTACAGTAAACCACATCACTGCACCATAAGCATCAGTTAGTAAATGCACACTGAAATCCCTTTTTTCTACAGTGTGGATTGGATTAGAACATTCAATATCTGAGTGTTAAATTACCTGATTCTCCAACTTACCCTTAATTACTTTATTAACTACTGCTTTCTAGGGCAAGGGTACTGGATACAATATGCTATGGAATGGCTCATGATTCTTAACTACAATTCAACAAGTGCAACATCTGATCAGCTGAGGTGTTTTTAAAATAGATCAACGTAACACCTTAATATTTCTACCTGTTTCTTCCAATTAGCTACAGGCACGTCCACGAATAATTGAATCATACTGTGAGTATTAGTCAGAGCATCATCATCATTATTATTCACCTGGAGCTCAGTATCTTCCTCAGACTTTAAGTTGCAGTTTCCCCATTTGTCGAAAACGAATAAGCTCATATTTATGATTGCAGCTCCCTAATCGTCTCCCTTGTTGAATCCTGAAACAGTCTCCTCTTCTGTTCCCTCCACTAGTCACATAAAAATGAAGTGTAGGGGAATGCATTTACAAAGCTATTCAGAATCAGTCAATTCTGAGGGATAAATTGATATGAAGTGATCCAAAAATGAATACATTCTGGTCACACATACTTTCCTGAATTCTGAATTTTAACAGTGCCTGGCCTTCAATTATACAGGATACTTTTCCGGCTCCATATTATGTGAAAATCAACACCTATTTCTCTCGGGCACTGTTTATATTGTATATGTTTCACAGATTTTGTTTTGGTTGATATCAGGTAATGCAGCACAATTTCTAAACAAATTAAAAGTATTTTCAATATTTTTGATCCTGCTTAGGGTTATTCAAAAAGATTACATAGAAACTGATGCAACTTTTTTTCCCAAAATGCTTCCTCAAATTGAGGTGCCATTTAATCCAATGTTACACATTTGAATGAGGCCAAATTTTTACCAGATATGCACAATATGATGGCTGAGGTGCTAGACCTATTTAATTCCACCTATTATGTATATTAAAAGGATAAAAACATTATCTCTTACATTTTAACCTTTACAATTTTTTCCTAATAAAAATGTTACATTTTCTATAAAGTTGATTCTGCAATATAGCTTATGTCTACTACCTACCTATGGACTATTGCAAGTTAAAGAAAAAAATTAGAGCAATGCTATATATCTTTAGGAAATATTTGTACCTGAAATCTGAAAAATACAGGTTGTGGGAAATTGTGAATGAAGATATGAGAACAATTAAATCGTACCTCAGAACATTCCTGAAGCATATTCTTCATCCTGCAGCATTTCTTCTCCTTCAAGCTTCCTCTTGGCTCTCCTTTTAGCACTTCTTGCTTCTTCAGTAACTTCAAGAGCTGAATCTTTCAGCTTCATGCACCCATTCTCCGTCACACATGAGCAATTGATCTTCCATATTAGATCCACATTTTATGCCTAAATTTCTCAGAGCTTCCAACTGTCCCATCATTCCATCATTGAAACGTATCACTGCCTCTAGTACACCATTTTTTAATGTATTTAGTCATATAAAAACATTCTTGTGTTATCTTCCCATATGCAATGGTTGAAACATTCATTTTTATTCTGGGTGCCCCCATGAAGACAATTACTAAGCAAAACAAGATCACTCACATCTCTCAAAATTAGCTTTATTTTATTCATAACAGGCTCAGGAAGAGAATACTTATAACAGTATATTTGACCACTTTTTTTGCTTTATTATAACCACACCAAGAGTCTGCTCCTCTAGGGCAAAGTCCGTCAACAGGGTGGTCATCTGTGGGCAACTCATGAAAGTAGGTGACCCAGACAGCTTTTCTCGTTGCTGTAACATCTTCAGAATTGTTATGGACTAGCCATTAGATGACCTGCACCTCTGAATTAAGGTCTATTTCAGTTTCTGTCAATCTGTATTGGCCAGACAGATTTTCCATCCAATAGCAACTTTCCTTTCATTTATCTTCATAGCTTCCTCAATCTAGCACCCATCCTCTTTTGCATAAATCCACAACACTCCAGTTTTGTTACCAAGATATCACCATAGACATTGAACTCATTAATTTTGTTGAAAGCTTTAGAGTCACCATCGCCTAGGTACTTCGTATAATTAACATTATAAATGGCCACTGACCTTTGAAATAATTTTAGAGTTCCATAACACTCGATACCTCCACTGTAGCCACCATAATTCTTAGAACACTTATGTTCAGTATGTCCAGTGTTACCATCACAGGTGTGGCAGTACTTAGATAAGCTCTCAACATCAAAAACTTTTCCATTCTCCAGAGAAGTTCCACTTCATACACCATTCAAGAAACAATGTCCTTGGCGTTGCTATGTCCCATCAAGTGCAACAGCAAAGTCCCTGGTTCCACTAATATTTACAGTTTCTTCTACCGCAAGTTTCATAGATGTTTTAGACACAACAGTCAAGGCACCTAAAAGTATTTTTATGTACTTGTTGAACCTAGTTTGAGGAAGAGGTAGTTCCATCAAACCACAAAATGTTTGAGTAGCCTTGTTCCCCTTTTTGTATTGCACACATGCAGGCACTAACTTTAGATTTACACCGTATGTATCATGCACAATGTTCAAAGTCATTTTTAAGGTTATTTATTGGAGGATGTACACAGAACTACTTTTGATGCCAAACCCTTCCAGACAGCCTACCCCATCACACTGCTTACATTTCCCCACTTCCTTTATCAAAGAAGATAAAATGCCATCGACAACAACAAATCCACTACAAACAGCATCATTGTTAACACAAAAATTTGAATCATTGGGAGGCGTGGTGGGAGTGTCTTCCCTAAAGAAATGATACAGAAGTTATTTTCAACAGTGTGGCTTGCTTTTTTGTATATGTAGCACTCGAGCAACACGTGCGTAAACTGTTTCAACAAAACAGAGGTAAATACTAACAAAGGTAATAATTTACAGGCACTAGAAACCTGCATTGTTACTAACATATACAATGTATCATACAAATAATCACTGGAAACAGTTTACAGTTCTTTCCAAAATAATACTGGTTTTTGCAACAGAAGTAAAGGGGGTGTGGTGGCATACATGTCCGTAACTGTAAAATTTGCTATACTTAGGTCATTTTTCGTTTGAAACCCTGTAATGTACATATATCAATGTAATCGGGAAAGACTATAGAATTTATTAAAGTCATTAAAAAAAATTTCTATTTTTCCACCAATTATAAGTACCCAGTATGATTAATGGGCTTACTTTGATTGTTTACAGCAATGGTAATATGAAAGTTACTAACAGGAAATACAGAAAATGCAAGGAGGTAGATTTTCCATAATAGTTCTCATCCGCCTCAACGAAATGGCTGCTGCATCCATAATTCAGCATATTTGGACTTCCACAAAAGGCATTAAAATGTATTTATGATGCTATGTTTCCTCCCTCTATAAATCTTCTTACACTTCAGTGATAGGTTTGCACTTTGTGGTGTTCATTGTGACTTCTGACACATTTCCGACGACTTCAGTTTTGGAGTGACCTATTTCCAAAACTTCATTTAGTTTGCTGAATCACGACTTCTCGTATTATGACTTCAGCTTCTGGAAATTCTGGCCTTTGGTTTTGCACTCTTTCTCTGGCATATGTTGGGATTTTTGGTTTTTAATTCTGTTTCTTTTCACAAAACCAAAATGTGTTTAAGAGTGTGGCTTAAAATTCTTCACCTATGGAATAATTTTTGTTTCTGAAATAAACGTATGAACTGTTTGAACCCAACCATGGCACACATCCTGTGGGCTTTTTTGATTGTCCTGAAAGTTCTGTTATCTACAATTATTTGAGTTGCATTATGAATGTTAGTCTCTACATTGCTTAATGCTGCATTAATGTTGTGCAGTGGAAGCTCTCTATTTATTCCATCGACACTTCCTCATAGTGTATGAATTGCTGGTGGATTTCATCTTCTCCAGTACACACTACCATGCACCCACAAACTCTATTGACATTTTTTGCCATGGGCGCTACTGCACATTAATGCTGTCAGGGATATTAAATTCAAAGATATATGGGTACTTTTCCCTTCAATTGGTACAGTGGTACTTTGTAATTATGACATCACTTTCTAGTCACTTTCTTCTTGCACATAGCTGATCTCCATTGTTTGTATGACTTCATTGTTGGACAACCATGTTGATAACATGCATAAACAGTATCTTTCCTAGAATTAGGCCTTTGGTTCGACTAATGCTTCAATGTTGAGTTGACATGTTTTAATACTTGGTCTCACTTCTGTAGATGTTTGTCCCTGGTAAAGAGCTATTGATGTGATGATGAGTCATTCCTTCCCTAAAATATGTACTTCTCATGTAGTTGGGAGATTAGCCAGTTGTGTTCTATTTGTAGTACCACCCAAGGATCACATGGAGGGTCCTTTGAGGTTGACATGTGCACTTATGAAGCTTGTTAGCTATTTCAGGGGTCAATGCAGCTTCACAACTGACAGAAGGTTAATAAAATTATATATTATGTTGGATAAGTAGTTTTAAACATAGATTACAACATAGTGATTATAGAGTGTTATGTAGTTTAGTTTTTAATAGATATTTACTATTCCATAAGATTTTCAGCTCAGTGGGAAGGAGGTTGAGAGTTTTTACAGCAGCATACATAGCATTTCTCTGCAGCAGAGACAGTGTACATAATTCTTTGTTTAGTGACACACCTGTGAATTGCGGAGTTCTGTCACCAAGGATCCAGTCTCTAGGAACATGATACATTAGAGAAAATAAGTGTTGACAAGCAGTAGTAAATATTCTCAGCTGGCTAAATTATTTGCAATGGGAGTTTCATGGACTCATTCTATATATGACTATTTTCACTGCTCAGTAGGAGATTCTAGTTTGATTAAGGAAGAGTTCCCCCAGGACATATTTCTATGTGACACTATAGAGCGCACAGAAGCAGAATAAGCTACCTGTCTGACCCCTTCATCATCCAGAATGAGAGAGCAAAAGCTGCTGAGCTGACTCTCTGCTCAGTCTGATAAATGTGACATTACTTCCATAATTTGCAATGGATGTCAATGCGCAATAACTTGATGGTATCAACTGATAATATGGTGCTTATTCACTGTCACTGAGTGTTTGTCTGGCTTTTTGTGACTTCATGTAAATTGCATAAATTTTATCTTGTTTAGGTTGGCAGGAAGGGAGTTAATGAACCTGTTACAGAAGTTTCATGAAATGTCATTGGAGACTGTGTTTGACAGATATTCTGTTACAATGATGGTGTCATCTGTAAACATGGTACATTTCCACTATACGCGATTCACTACTGCAGGCAGATCTTAGCATAAATCAGAGACGCTGAAGGACTCAGGAGGACAGAAGTTGGTTCTTTACCCAAACACAGTTCTGGCAGTATTACTAAATTACTAATCAGGTTCATTACACACTGTACCAGCTGCATGTAGCCTATATAAGTGCTTTCTTTGATTCTCAGTATTTCATACAAATGTAGAGTGAATTTAAATCCCTGCCATAATTTTGTCCTTATATCTTACAACAAAAGTTTAACCCTGTGGGACGAGTATTACAGTCGGAAACTGTGCATACATGTCTCGCAGCGGTGTAGCTCAAGTTGCATGATTTATACACACTGTATACATCCAATGTTTCATAATGAGAGCACTTTGTGATTTCCAAAAACTTCAAACATAATTTCAAACCTCTCCTAAATGCTCAACGTCAGAACATAGTTGTGCATTTGCAAAATAGTCAGAAGTATGAAGTTGTTTTATACATTGTAGTTTAAGTCTTTTAACATACTGAGTATGATTTATGTGGAAGATACTTGTTATGCATCATAATTTGAGCATATTTTTACAATAATGTGGCTCTTCACTCTTGCCTGAAATTCTCTGATGCAGATGTAACAATAATTTACATCCTAAATGATTACTAAGTATTATTAGAAATTTCAGTTATAGGTTTCTCTTCTAACTGTACTTCACAGATAAGTAATGGATACATGTGTTTGCTGAAATTTATTATGCCAGTGTTCTAATAATCTAAATGTTAGTAATCTGTTAAAAGCTTACATGCATTAAAACTTGAAAAAGCAGTTCATGATCTATGTACATTTCTACTAAGCAGCAATCTTTCAAGATTGACACAGCTCTTCAGTATTATAAAATATGCATCATATTAGTATAGTCAAGTATGAGATGGCAATTGTGAGTGACTGGATATTATCAGTCTTCTCACTGCATACAGGTGTTGCTAACATTCCAGTAACAGGGTTTATACCATTTTGGTCTATTTTAGAATGTAAGATTCAACTGACACTAATTGGTACAACAGAAAATTATGTAATGTGCCTTGTCATAGAGTATCAGAAGACATGTTTATTAATTTTTAATGTGTCTGTGGTGGAAATTGGAAGAGCTGATTAATCTCTCATTCTGTGTGTTGATGTTACTGGTAGATTTGATTAGTTGTGGTTTACACATGATCCAGTATGGTTCCGAGGTGAAACGACAGGATCTTCATACCTGAATTATACTAGGTATGGATATTTTCACATACTGTACTGCTCCTTCCTTTGTATTTTATACAGAACATACTGTTGTTCATGTGTGCCTTTGTATGTGGGCTGTTCGTTACCTGTATGTCACATCTCATGGAACATGGTGCATATTTTTCAGTACAGCCTACAATGGACGATGTTACCTTTTATAAAATGATTATCATATTTGGAGACTGTGGACGTGCATATAATCAAACTTGTTAAATGTAGCTACAATAACTGCTGGTCAAGAAGGAATGGGAATTTGTTAATGACATTGTAAATATGTGATTGTCATTAGTTTTTAAATTTTATTTATTAATAGAAAACTTACTTTAGCATAATTTAGAAACTCAGTAATACAACATTCCATAAATTCCTCTATGTGTTAGGTAACCTGTGTATACAGGTAATTACCATATTTTGTGTTGGTTAAATTGTTATCTGCACACGTTCATACCATTGCCACAATAGCAGTATGTTTTCCTAAAATTCTAGTCTCTCAACTTTGATATTTCTGTATGATGCTTCTCTATATAATGACAGTCTGCATTTGTAACCCAATGTAGAAGGGGCATTCACTAAGTAATGCAACATATTTCTATTCCTGGCTGATGTCAGTTCGAAAAAATGTGCATGAAACATCTTCGGCTTTGATGAAACTATAGGGGCTGAAGAAGGAATATTCCACAAAGTTCCAATAAGTGGCAGCACTATTTGTGCCTTAAAATCTGTCTGTAACAGAGGTATGTTCCAAGCAGGGCCCTGTTGAGTTCTCAGTGCAAAACCAGACCATTTCAGTTATTCATAGGCACTTGCAGAATATCTACAGAGACCTAGAAAAAAGTGTGCCATTTGCACACAGTTGTGACTGCAATGTTGGAACATGCAAACACTCTGATTGTGATCTGGCAATCACAATGGATGGAACACCTTGCTGCTCAGCTGGACATCTCTGTTGTTAGTGCAGACACAGTTGTCCACCAGTTAGGGCACTCAAAGATGTGCCCTGCTCTGTTCTGCCAAACTGGAGATGGTAAAGACCAACGAACAACCATCTGTGCCAAACAGACTGTGCATTAGGAGGGTTATAGTGATAATCTTTGTTGAATCTTGTCAGATAGTGCAACACTTTGAACTGAGAAACAAAACGGCAATCCACAGAGTAGCGCCACATCATCTCCTCTGAAGAAAAAGTTCAAAGCTTCATCCTCAACCAATGAAGTCATGGTGGTGGTCTTCTGAAATTTTGAAGTTGTTATTCTTTGTGCTTATCTCCATCATAATGTAGTGTTTTGCACTACCATCAGGAAGTTGAAAAATGACTTCAGCATGCACATCACCACAAAAATGGAAATGAACTTTTCCTTCTCCATGGCATTGCAAGACCACGCCAAGTCTGCACACTTGAGAGGAGCACACATACTTCATTGGGACAAAGAAACGAAAGCCAGAAGGTGCGATATCCAGACTGTTGTGTGGACAAGGAAGAATTATCCATTGAAGGACGCTCTCTACAGAAAGCAGTGTGTGGATGATAGCGTAGTTGTTGAAGCAACAAGATGGCACCAACGTCAATCATTAGAATTGTGTCTCACAGGCATACAAGTCCTCCCTGTAAGGTGGCATAAGGCCATCAAATTGAACAGAAATTATGTTGAAAACTCAGGTTTTGTATCAAAGACCATAGGAAATTATATGGTGTTATGGAATCCTGAATAGAACCAACCTGCTTTCTGAAAAATTGTTGCATTACTTACTGAATATCCATCATATAATTGAGCATTTTAGACAATCCGATGTTCCAATTTAGTAATGTAGGACATACTATTTTGTGTATTACGATCAGCTCAAACAAGCTGCATAGTTATTTCAATTTTAATAGGTGTCAAGAAATTTCTTTTAAAACTTGTTATTTAATGTCAGCTGAGTTGTAGCCTGTAGTGACTACAGAGGCCTGTTACATGTTATATTTCATTAATGTGTCTGTGTTGTAAAAATAAAATTTCAAAAAATTTAATATCAGCAAGGTATTACTTGGAAGGAATATCTAACAGCATACATCAGTGCATAAAGTGTTGTTACATTTTTGAATAATTTAATGTTGCACTTCTGTACATCTACCCATTGTTAATTGTATCATGACCAAACAATGTACTTGCGATGTTAGAGAACATGGCATTGTGTCAACTTGTTGGCTCAGCATAAACATTTAAATTTCACAGTATTAAATCTGACCTGATCTTTGGTTTTAAATATGGTCAAATACCACTTGCCATAAACAGAACAGTCATATGTATGTCACTATCACCTTTCTAGAAATGTCTGACATTACTTCCACTTACTTGTGTCAGACATATTCTGTTTCCTTTCCTGTCGGTCTCTCTTGACCAACTCTTGATCTTTTCGACCCCAATGGTATTAGGTTGCGAGGCCAGAGGGTGTCTTTCATTTTCTTTATTTAATCTTCTCTCTGATGGATGGAGGACATGCTCATTTATTGAAGAACAAGAACTATATGAAGAGGAAGTAGTTGTGATACTAATTTGTATCTCCTCAGTGTCTGGAGAAACCCTTAGCAATGCATGTATCAGAACAGAGTGATGAGCATGTTGTGGTGGAGCATTATTAAATTTCCGTGAAGTTGTGCATAAGGCTGGACATCCCAAATGGACACAAAAGTAATTTGGAGGTGCCAGATGTTTGGAGAAGACTGAAATAAAAATGAGGACAGGAGTTTGTGATGGAGCAGTGTTGAAAGTATATGAGGTACTGCTGTATCTCCTCTCAAGAGAGTATCTTCTTGCTAAACAGTTTCCCAGATGCTACTGTGTTCAGAGTAATGTCTCACATCACAGACCTCATGGATGTCTGCCCTGCTCCTATCATTTGTATTTTGGTGTCCATAATTGTCATCATGGGTGAATGTTCTCTAAGGCTGCTAACAGGAAGATGACACAAGGTCCAGCTAGCATTGACAGATGCCTGAAGTACCTTTACCTGCAGCCTATCACTTGGGGAAGGCACCAAACTGTCTCACATCAGAAGCCCTACTTGCTGAGCATCACACTTTTTCCAGCCATTTACATGCCTCACCTTCCCAAAAATGTGCATCAGCATTATAAAAGCCAGAGCACAAATGTATGAAGGGTAGTTCACGAGTTTCATCAACTACAAGTTGTGGATTCTCCATCACGCATTGACATTGTAGTTACTCACAGAATTTCATATTGGTCTGAATGCAATGATAAGTGGTTGTGAATATCACTATTGTCTGGTGTGGAAGGAACCAACTTAAAATAAATATTGTGCAAGTTGCCAGTGTTATCCCTGCACTTCAGATGTGGAATTCCCTTCCAGATGTTTTAAAATACACCCAGTGAGACCTGGTGTAGTTAGGCAGGATCCCATAACTTCAGAATTAAATGGATAAAAGAAGTGGTAAAGTCACTATTTTGGTCATTTATTTATTTAGTCTTAAATACCATATGCTCTTGGGATATTTTCATTGGTGTTAAATACATTTAATGTAAAATATGCAATCTGTTGTAAAACTGCCACAGATTTCTTTTTCTGTACCCAGGGCATTACAGAATTCCTATTACGGGTGTGTAAGAGTTATAGAAGGGACTTTGTACATTTACAGACATGGGTTCATTAATGAAACCTGGTGGATAAAGTTTTCTCTAGAACCTCTCTGTAATAGGAATTGTGAAACACTTTGGATTTTTAGTGACTGATGGATGGCATGTGTTGAGTGTAGACTTACTGAGGCTCGATAGTCACAAAAATCTCGCACTTAAGAAGCTTTGCTTTAGTCTTACCTAATCGATATAAATATGCAATAATACAAAAACATCATTATTTGGTGAAGTCCATACGATTCTCAGTTTAGATATTTTTGTAGTAATATTACCCCAGTTTGGAGTTGTCAGTTATCGACTTCCATGTTTTCCTTTTAAATTCAGTATTACAGTGGCAGAGAATGTGACTGAAACACAACTGGTAATATTACAATAGTTAATTCATAAATATATTCTGAGTGCATGTGCTGTCAGCAAGAATGTATATATGTTACACTTACTCTGTTAGAACAAACTTTTTTGTGGTTCACAAGTTACTGCAATAATGTCTTTGTATTCATAATATCATCCCTGTTGTGATAATCATATGTACACCAATTATAGTGATATTTGCATGTTCCTGTTGTTCATAAGTGAAAATTTAGTACCTTACCATCTGGATTTTGTAAAGGTATCAACAAATTTCAAATCGTTCAGACTCTGATGCCCTTTTATACATAGGAGTTAATCTTCTGACTGGTTTGCAAATAAGTTAATGAGCTCAATGTTTCACTTAAAGCATAATTGCAAACATATGCTTAACTTTTTCTTCCTTACATGCTTGAAGTCATCAGAAGTCTGTAAGTGCACTCATCCTGAAATACTCAACAAATAATGTTACACTGCCTTGACATGCACACAGTTTCCCACTGTACTACTGGCCAATATCTACTCGCTAAGACACAAAACCTTATGTTAAAAATGTCTTGTTGTGTTTAAGTCCATCAATAACTAAGCAAAATATGTTTGTAGTTCCTTGAAGGCATTAATTAGTCAACTTGTGACTGGTACTCGGTTCCTGGATATACAACTGAATCTCCAGTACCATGGTGTAAGACTTAACTTGAAGGTCAGTTACTGCAATAACATTAGTTCAATAAGTGATTATGTCATTCGTTGTTATGTAAGTGACTTCTGTGCATACAAAGTTAGTTTTGCAATACTGTCTGATTGTAAAATGACTTATTATGTCAAAAAAACCTTGAGTTATTAATATAGTGCATCATCATTAGGGCTCTTGTCTGTTTTTATTACACTAGCCATTGGCTACAGGTTTTTCTTCATCAGATGCGTGTGTCCATGCATGTCCACTCTATGCACATTTCTTACTAACATTTCAGAATTTTGGGTATATGAACGGTGGTTAGGGTAGATCTTGTTTGTGTACATGGTTGTTGGGTGATCATAAATCATTAACTCAATCCATTAATTTGTGTCTAATGTTAGAAGCAGTTCCCAGGTATGGAATTTTCTTCATTCTCCTGTGTCATATCTTTACTTCAACACATGTTTCATTCTTCTTGTGATACTGATCACTGCAATACAGGGGACCAAGTATACAAAGCGTCTGTTAACTGTTGTTGTTTGAATACAAACTTCTGTTCGTGGATACAGGACTCAGAGCATGTGAGTGTGGACTACCACAATCCAAAGACCCACGAATACCATCAAAAGCAGGAGACAGCTGTTTCCATAAGCGGCTCCTACATGATTTGCTTGTAATTATGTTGGCAGATCTGAGTGGTCATTACCAAGATAGTGAGCTGCAGTAGGTTTGATATAGCAGTTTACTCCCATTGACTGGTTGCCTTGCAATGTAAGGGAAGTTAGACATATTTTTGCACTTCCATTCTTCCACTGTTCCTCTCTATTAGTGTGATTTAGTAACTTTATGATTGGATAGAAGGCAAAGATCTGGAGTGTTTCTCTTGAATGTTTCTAAATGCTTTTAATGTGCCTATTTACAGAGATTGCTATACACACATTCATTTCCTGTGTTGGATTAAATGTACTAAGCAATCAGTAGGAATAAATGTAATCAGTACCAATGTAGAAATTTCTTCTTAAATCAGGATGATGAAGTATCAGTGTCTCATGCAGCTGGTTTTTAATTAACTCAAATGCTTCTTGATATTCCTTATTCCGTTTCCAGATGGAGATGGACTTGCGAAGATAAAAAACATTGAGAATGAATACTGTGATAGAAATTGCATGAAATGAGAGATTTTCAGTTGTCTACAGCTTAGTTGTGTAGGAAAATTTGTCACTGGTTTCATTTTCATCAGATCAGATTTGATTCCACACAAAGAAATTACATGCCCAGGGAAATCGTTTTGCGATTTGGCAAATACTTATCTATCCATCCTTAATGTGACTCTTGCTCCACTAGATACTTAAATTACATGGCATAGAATGTCTAAGTGTGCACCCTAAAGGCAGTACTAATTAGTATACCACCTACATAATGTTAAGTGTGTCAATAATTCTTCTCTTTGAACTTCATTAAGTGCTGTCATAAAGGCCACTGATGATACTGACAGACCGAAGGCCATTCTTTTAAACTGGTAACAACTTCCACTCCACAGAAAGGCTGTGTTCTGCCTGCTATACCTTAGTCTTCTAGTTGGTCACATTGTACAGTAAACTGCATCATTTCTCCGTGAGCATCAGTTAGAAAATGCATACTGCTATCTTCTTTTGTTACAGTGTGAATTGGAATAGAACATTACCTACCTGAGTTATAAATTATCTGATTCTCCTACATATTCTTAATTGCTTTATTAACTACTGCTTTCTAGGGCAAGGGTACTGGGTACAATTTGCTATGGAATGACTCATGATTCTTAACTTGAGTTTCACAAGTGCATCATCTGATCGGACCAGGTGTTCTTCAAACAGACCAACATAACACCCTATATTTTCAACTGTTCCTCCCGTTTAGTTTCAGGCATGTCCACTAATGTTTGATTCACACTTTGAGTACTAGTCAGAGCATCATAATCATTCTTATTCTCCTGCAGACCAGCATTTCCTCAGACTTACTTGAAGATGCGGTTCCCAAGCTCATATTTATGAATAGAGCACTCTAATCATCACCCTTGATGAATCCAGAAACTATCTCCTCTTCTGTTCATTTTGTCTGGCTAGTGGAAGGAAGTGTGGGAGAATGCATTTACAAAGCTATTCAGAATCAGCCAACTCTGAGAACTAAACTGGTATCAAGTGATCCAAAAATGAATACACTCTGCTTGTACATACTCTCCTGAATTCTGAAATCTAACAGTGCCTGGCCTTTGGTGAGATTGCATTGATTGTTTACAGCAATGGCAATATGGAAATGATAAACAGGAAATATTCAAAATGCAAGGATGTAGATTTTCTGTAATAGCTCCTGTCTTGCTTGCATGAAAGGCTTTAAAATGTATTCATGTTTCCATTTTTTTCTTCCTCTATAAATCCTTATTCACTTCAGTGACAGGTTTCCACTAGGTTGTGTTCTGACTCATTTCTGACAATTTCAGTTTCTGAATAGCCCGCTTCCAAAATTCATTTAGTTTACTGTGTCATAACTTCACATATTACGGCTTCAGCTTTGGAATATCTGGCCACTGGTTTTGCACTCTGTCTGTGGCATATGTTGGAAGTATTTCATTTTCAATCCTGTTTTTTTTTTTTTTTCACAGAACCAAAATTTCTTTAAGAAGGCGGTTTAAATTATTCACAATTGTAATAAATTTTGGTTAAACGAATCGTCCAGGTATTTGCTTAACATTACATGTGGGTAATGCACATGTCTACTTTGCCCTGGTTGGTTTAATGTTTCTGAAATAAATGTTTGAAATGTTTGAACCCAACCAAGGTGAACACCCTGTGCCCTTTTTTATTGTCCTGAAAGTTCCATTATCTACAGTTGTTTGAGGTGCATTGTCAATGTTAGTCCCTATTTTGTCTAATGCTGCATTAATCTTGTGCAGTAGAAGCTCTTTATTTCTTTTCACTCTGTCACAGTCTGTGGATTTCCGGTGGATTTTTTCCTTCTCCAGTATGCACAACCACCACCCACAACCTCTACAGACCTTTCTTGCCACACGTGCTACTGCACATTGATGCTTGCTAGACACCTTCTTCCTGTATGTACCTGATCTCCATTATTAGTATGACTTTGTTGTTGGACAACCATGTTGATAACATGCTTAAACAGAATCTTTCCTAGAATTTGGCATTTGGTTCAACTAATGCCTTCATTGTTGAGTTAACAAGTTTTAATACTTGGTCTCACTTCTCTAGGTGTTAGGCCCTGGTAAAGAGCTTTTGATGTGATGATGAGTCATTCCTTCCCTGACTGATATGTACGTCTCATGTAGTCAGGAGGTTAGCTAGTTGTGTTGATTTTTTAGTAACGCCCAGAGGTTAGGTGTAGCGTCCTTTAAGGTTGACATGTGCACGTGTGAAGCTGCATTGCTCCCTGAAATAATTTTACTAACCTTTTGTCAGTTATGAAAATTGTTAGGTATCTCTTATGTTGGATAAGTAGTTTATAAACATATTGTACAACACAGTCATTAAAGATACAGTTATGGAATAGTAAATAACTATTTAAAACTGAACTATATGAGGAAACTACATAAGGTTTTCAGCTCAATGGGAAGGAGGTTGAAAATTTTTACAGCAGCATACATAGCATCTCTCTGCAGCAGTGACACTGCACACAATTCTTTTGTTTGGTGCCACACATGTGAATTGCTGAGTTCTGTCACCAAGGATCCAGTCTCTAGGAACAAGATTTTCTGTGGTGTATTAAATGTAATAAGTGTATCAGTGGGAAGCTCTTTCATAGCCTCTCACAGTCAAACACCACTGCATTTTGTAACAGGCCTACTCTCCACTTTATCACCCTTAAGAACACACAGTTGCTGTAAATGTTTGTACACAACAACAGAAGAACCCACATAAGCCACAATCTTATTGGTGGATGTGGTCTGCCAGACTGCTGATTTGACTCGTGCAGCAGTTAACATCCTGTTGCAGCTTATTGCTGTTTTCAACTTTTATTAGAACTATCAAACCTTCAGCAAGTAGATAAATTTATGTTCTTTTACACTTACATGCATTATGTTCAGCTGCTTTGCCATTTGACCACTTTACCTAGAGTACCATCTGCTAATGACACTGTAATACACAGAAACGTATTATCGTTTAGGAACTCTTGGAGGATACATGTTGACTTGGACTGAATTTCTATTTAGTATGGTGAACAGCAACTTGTTCTACATGTAAAAAATGTAAGTGGATGTGGATGAGTAGGAGAAACAAGCCATTAACATTAAAATGCAGTATCGGTACTGTGATGCTTGACACAATCTACATCCACATGACTGATCTGCAATTCAACTTTAGTCACACCATGTGAGCTCTACTTTAATTTGTGGTGGTGGTGGTGGTGGTGGTGGTGGTGGTGGTGAATATAATCATATGTAGGTTGGTGCCAACAAAATATTTTCACATTAGGAGAAAACTAGTGATTGATCTTTCATCAGAAGATCTCACTGCAATGAAGATCATCTTGGTTTTAATGATTGCCACACAAATTCGCTTATTATAGCCATGACACTGTCTCCCCCTATTTCGCTATAATACTAATTGTGTGGCTCTTCTATGGACTGATGTTTTTCCTCCGTCAATAATATCTGATGCGGATCTCACAAAGCACAGCAGTACTTCAGAAGATGGTGAACAAGCTTGATTATATGAAGTCCCTGTTGTAGACCTGTGGCACTCTCCAAGTGTTCTGTCAATAAATTGCAATTGTTGGTTTCGTTTCCTCACAACATTGTCTATATGACCATCCAATTTAATTCGTCTGTAATTGTAATTTATAGGTATTAAGCTTAATTGACAGCCTTTAGATTGATAAATTGTCAAACTGAAATTTAGTGGGTATCCCCTCACTCATGTGGATGATCTCATTTCTCCTTATTGAGAGACAATCACCACTCTTCACACCATACAAATATCTTGTATAAATCATTTTGCAATTCGTATTGATCATCTGATGACTATGTTTGATAGTAAATGACAGCATCATCTGCTAACAATCTAAGAGGACTGCTCAGATTGCTTCCTAAATCATTTGTGTAGATCAGGAACAGCAAAGGGCCTATAACGCTCCGGTGGAGATCACCAGATATTACTTCCATGTTACTCAATGGCTCTCCATAAATTATGGTCTATGACCTTCCTGACAGGAAATCATGAATCCAGTGCATAACTAAGATGTTACAACTGTGCAATTTTATTAGAAGTTGTGTCTAAGGAATAGTGTCGAAAGCCTTCTGGAAACCTAAAAATATCGCATTAGTTTGGATCCTCCGGTCAATCTCAGTTGTTACTTTGTGGAACTAAAGTGTGGATGTGTTGCCTTGTTTAATGAGAAAAACATTTTCAGAATCCATACTGACTGTGTATCAACAGATTGTTTTCCTGGAGCAAATGGGTGTGTATGATTACTAACTTTGGAGTTATTGTATGAGCATACTCTGAAACAAACCTGAGTGGCATGCAATCCAGACCAGAGTAATGTAAGCTGCTTCTCAACATGGAGAATACCTGCTACCAAGTTATTCATATTCGCATTCATTCTTGATTTGAATACTGGAATATTTTCTTGCTTTTTGAAATTCTTTCAGCAAAGAAAACTATGCTTTCTGCAACTCAGATTTAGTCTCACTTCATCAGTAACATCACTATTGTTATCGCACAGTGAAGGTATTGATTCCATGTTGGTGTTGTTGTACTTTACATATGACCAGAACCTCTATCGATTCTGCCAGTTTTAAGGGCAGTTTCATTGTGGAAACTACTAAAAGCCTCTCGCACTGGGAGTTTACGTTGTTTTACAATTGGCATGCATTTCTTCATAGCTTTTGTAATAGTGTTCTGATCTGTCTGTTTCGTGTACTAGGTGGGACCTCTTATTAATTTATTTTGTACATAGCTCTCAACTGCCGTTGATTCCATTTGTTTGTATCCATGATCTCTGGTCTAGGCCTACATAGTCAGATCAGATGGAGTTCAGGCTGCCTCTTAGAAAAATGTCAAGTGCTTTTTTAACTGCATTTCTATATGTATACTTTACGTTTATTTTTGTGTGTTTGGATCTTACAACATTTATTCTCTCTACAATAAGCATGTGGACACTAAACTGTGTATCCATCATAATGCTCCCTAATTGCTCATTATTATTTGTGGATAAGTAGTCAGCAATGCTTCTACAATAATTTACAATTAATGTGGGCACCTGCATTAATAATTATTGTTGTAAATACTTCTCTGAGAAAGCTTTTGGTATGTCAGATGACATACCTAAAACCGACTTGCAACATGTATTTTAGCCAACATATGTAGGCTAGATTGAAGTCATCACCAACTGTATTTGTATGAATGGGGTACCCATTTGGAATGGCTAAGTTCTTCTTTGAGCTGTTCAGCAACTCATTCAGGTGATTGGTAAAACAAGGTATGTAAGCTTCAATGCTTTCTATTAGTGATTGGAGTTCTGGATTTTCCCAACACAGCCACAATAATTTACAGTTACAATACCGACTTTATCTAAAACTACCTTCATCCTGTTTTTGCTCTGCACTATTTTAAACTGTCAACCTTTCTGTAGGTTACCGAGACCCTCTATGATAATAAGACAGCCATTCACCTCCACACAGCCCCCAATATCTGAGTAGGCACCTCCTGTGTGTAGTGGTCCCCTGACATATTAAGCATAGCCCAGGAAACACACCACCGTAAGGCGCAAGTCAGAGAATCTGCAGACTGAGTGCAGGACTGTCATAGCCCTTGATACAGAGCTGAATTGGTGGTATGTTTCAAAGGACCATGGTCAATTCTGTCATGATGCTATTGATAGAGCTCCACCTTCAAATAGCAAGACAGGCAATCTTTACCATATCAGCTAGCCGCCAAAAAGCCCACACACACACACACACACACACACACACACACACACACACACTGTGTGTGTTGCTTTGGATCAGATCAGTGTTAGTACCAACATGAGCCACCATCTGCAATTGGCCGAAACCATTGCTCATCATGGCATCCAGAAGCACCTGTTCCATATCAGGAATAAGTACTCCTCAACTTTCATATAGGCTTGACCACAGAGTTCTGCAACATTAGTTGGTCCAGTCCTAGTGTTCTATTCCATCCTCAGTCATTGCCAGATTTCTTCACTGTAATAGGTCTTCAACAGTCCCATAAACATTTTATCCAGTGGCTGAATCTTACAGGTGCAGTGAGAAGGGAGTCTAACTATGTGAACATGATGAATCCTACTTGCAGATAAGAGACTTCCATGCTTAGGTGGAGATTCACTGGTAACACAGTTCTACATGCTAATTTCATTGTTGCTGCCTCCTTCCCTGACTTAGCCAACCAAAAGCGTCATCCAATGGACATTGTGGCAGCTTTAAAATATTGCATTTTCTTTTCCCCACTAAGTTAACAGCTTTTGCCATTTGATCAGAATCCGGTTTATTTTGTTGTTGTTGTTGGTCTTGTGACACACATTTCTTGTGACTGCTAATAGAATCCCCATTTTTTCGTTAGCTCAGTGTTACTCAGCCTATATTTTACTGTAACAGACAGAAACCACTTTGAACACAAGAATTAAGATTTAAACATCCATGTGAACATCAAGGGGGTTACGGAACACTTGAAAGCCACACTGTTTCATAACCCCCCCCCCCCCCCCCCCCAATAAAATCTGACTTCCTCATTCTCTGGATGATTAACTTGTAGACCCTTCATGGGGAGTTACAAAATTGACTTGCTTTATTAAATTACTATCTGAGCAACTCCTGCTCCTCAAGGAGCTCTTACCTATAAATACTTTTTCAGTGTTTTTTGTAAGTGGTCAGCCAGCCACATACTCCCCTGTGTCTCCTAGTTTTCCTTTTGTGTCAGTTGTTTAAAAACTGTCAATTAAAACACATCTCCACACTTTCACATTTTTTTCCATGTGGTTGAGCAGCTGTGGTTTAGCCCATGAACACGCACATGTACCATACCACACCTGTATCAATCAGCGGCTGAATGGGGCAGCCAAAGGAAGAATAGCCAATGTACAGCATTCGGGTCTCCCAGCTCTTGCATCTGTTAGAGCTACTGCCACTCTGCTGATGAGAAGCAAGAAAGTCAGTTATTCACTGATCCATCCATCCATCCATCCATCCATCAATTTCACCTTTTCAGTTAGTAGTATTGCCTCTGACATATACTGTGTGGGAATTGTCTACAACAAACAGTTGGAGTGATGGACGACATAGGAGAAGATACGCATAGAAACAGATGAAGAAAGATCATCAGAACAGGAGACAGACTGACTCCAGTTTAAATCTGTCGTATGACAGATCCAGCATTACTGCACAGGTACAGTGAAACAGTCCTCTGTCAACCAGCTTTCAGAGGTTATTCAGGGTTACCTCTTCAGTACTTTGGCATAAGGGATCTGTGCTCTCCAGTAACTCATTTCAGAGTTATTGCATTCCATTTGCTTTCATGGCAGATTCGCTCAGTATCTGTATTGCACTAAATATCACAACACTGCCAATGTTGAAGATGTGTGCTGTGCATTTTGTTTATTAACAAAACTCCTATTCCATCCATTAACAGTACTCTCTGCTCACGACATAATGCCCACCTTACTCTTCAACCTTGAACTCACAACCTCCAGGGGACTCGCCGATCTTTGGTGGGTTCATGCTTGGCTACCACAGGCTCCCACCCATAGCAGCATCTTTTCCCTTTCATGCTGCATGTCTATCCTCTTTGGGAACATGTCTGGTCTGTTTTTGGAAATGTTGCACACTGTCCATAGCTGACATACAAACAGTCTCACCACTGGTTATCATGCCTATTTCCCTTCCTTCATTGACCTTTTCCTACCCTTCCTTCTCTTGGATATTTGAGGCTCCTCTTTCTCCTTCTTCATCCCCTTCTCAATCATTTTTACTCATGGAGCATAGAGAAATGGTTTTGTTTTTCCACTCACAAAACCATCTGTATGAATTTCTGGTGGTGTAAATTGTTTCTCCCACCATTTTCACAACTAGAGCCTGATGCTCTTTCGTTTGATGAAACTATGAAATGCCTCTCACTCCTACTTGATAGGAAACTTTCTTGGTCCCCCAATGTGTCTTAGCAGGGAGCGCACTGTATGTGATCCCTTTGTGTCCTTAGTGGACTTCCTGTGAAGCAAATCGATCTACATTCCTTAGTTTGTACCATTGCCTTGTCTGGCTGAAACTAGACTATGGGTGTTTTGTGTATGCATCTGCGAGTCCATCACCCTTACACTGTCTCAATACTGTCCACCATTGTGGCATCTTTATGTCCACCAGCATCTCTTACACTAGACAGGTTGAGTGTCTGCTGAACAACCACTTTCCTTGTGCCATGATTTTCTCCTCAGCAAGTATGCATGCCTTTTGTCTGCCATGCATGGCCACCCATCCCATGTCTCCTTTGATCTTAGTATGGGGTGCATCCCTCTTCTGTTACCTCTTGGAGTTCGTATCTGGATCTTGCTCTGGCAGCTTAACTTTATGCTCCCTGCAACTTTCCCAGTGGGTGTGAAACCTTCATCACCTCAGCTTTATGTGGTGGCTCATGTTTACCTTGGTCTTCATTCTCCTCCTGAGGTCACTACTTTAGCCTCACTCTATCCCCCTCAGTTTCATGACTTTCGCGTGGAACTCTGCGACTGTACCTTTGTGTATACTGATGGTTCTCGGATTGACTGTGGTGTCGGGTACACCATTGCCATTGGTGCCAACGTCTTTAGTTATTGGCTTCCAGTGCACTGCTCAGTATTTACAGCAGAGCTCTTCACCCTGTATCAGGCCACTGAATACATTTGGCAACACAGGCTTTTCAGATGTGTCAGACACTGTCTGCACCCTTCAAAGCCTCTGGGGGCTGTACACCGCCCATCCCTTAGTGCAATTGTTCCAGGAAAACTGTCACTTGATCACTCATGATACAGCCCCTGTGATGTTCACGTGATTTCATGCCCATGTCGGTGTGACAGGAAATGAGGCTACTGATGCTGGTGCTAAGGCTGCAGTAATTGAACCTCAGCCCATTGGTTCTTACATTCCTTCTAATGATCACTGTGTCGCCGTCTCTCAGGAAGTGGTGTCACTTTAGCTTCACTGGTTCTCCATTCAATGGATTTAAGCTCTGGGTTATTAAGCTTCTCCCTGTGGCTTGGACAAACTCCTGTCAGCCCTCCCTTCATGAGGAGGTCATTTTATCTAGGCTGCGTATTTTGCACTGCCTTTTCAGCCATCGCCATTTGTTAAGTGGCGCTCTGCCAGCATGTTGTGGACATTGGGTGCAATGTTAAAATGTCAGGCATTTCCTGACAGAATGGCGTTTTTTTAACACTTTCTGTTCCTGTTTGAGTTTTCCATCTGAATTATCACCCGTTTTAGCGAACGACAAGTGAGCTGTCGACCGTGTGTTACTTTTTATCCATAAAAGCAATATAGCGAAGACCATTTAATTTTTATTTCAGGGCCTCCATTCCTCTATGGCAAACTTTATACACTTTTCTCCATGTCTCTGTTTTAGCATTCTTCTGTTCCACTGATTGTGATTAGAGTGTAGTTGTTTCTTCCTCCTCTCTTAGTCTTCATGTTGTATAGTTCTGATATGGATGCATATCATTATAGTTGCTTTTGCACCCAACTACAAAACAAAAGAAAAGGAAATAAACACCACACAAACTAATGTGTAGAAAGCAGGAGCTTTGAAATCAGAATGAAAGATGCAATTTCCATTTGTGCATGACAGCAGGGGGACTGAAACTCATACAGGTACATCTGGAAACACAATTCTGGTCTGCTCTTAGGCCATTTGAAGTGCTCCACGTTTTTCGGTCCAACGTGTGGATCTCATTGTGTGATTATTTTTTTTTTTTTTTTCTCTCTTCCATGTCCTCCATATGTGATTAAGACTTCTTCATCTTACACTCTCCAAATTGAATTGTTAATATGTTGCTTGTGTTGAGCTTGACATTCACTTACATCTGTTAGAGAGAAAACTTGATGAAAGACATGGCAGTAAGAAAGCAAATACTGGGTTGGTGTATATGTTCGTATCATTTTTCCAATTTTGATAAACACAAGAGTCACACAAGAGATTTCAGTCTCCAGTAATGTGTTTCCCTTCACTGGGGCAACTTTACTATTCTGTGACTGTAGAAATCGTGTAGTTTTGATGCAAAGAACTCACCAAGCCATGTTGACAGTGCCTTTTCATCCAGAAAGAAAGGAATCAAGTTCCTCAAAGGTTGTTAGGCAGAGAGCAAAAAAGGTAAAAATCTGAGTGCACAAGATTAAGTGAATAAGGTTGGTCTGGAATGACTTCTAAAACAAACTCCTGTACATTATTTTTTGTCAGTCTAGCAGAATGATGGAGGTTGTTATCATGGAGCAGCATCACTTCATACAGTCTTTCTGGTAATTGTTCTTGGATTGCATCTGAAAGAGGTCATAGTTGTTGAAAATTAATGTATTTTCTTTGTGAATCTTTTGTTGATGTGTGCAGATCTTTGTAGGGGAGTTGCTGCTTTGTCTGGACACAATCATTCCTTTCTTTTCCTTGTGTTAGCATAGAGACACAATTTCTCAAGGCCAGTGACAATACAGGATTGGAATGGTTGGTGTTCTTAATGAACCACTAGAATCCAATCAAGCAGTGAGGTACAGATGTATACCTGTCGATTTTCGTGATTTTTGCCTTGGAGCACACGATACCTGTAAACAGTTTTTGAATATTCCCCTTTGCATGCAAATGTAACATATGGTCAACTAATCACACACAATTGTACTTCCCTGTTCTCAAGTACACTGATGTGGTTCATTGGGGGTTAAGGTGCCTTTAACTGAAAAAATGACAATATATGAACTTAACAAGCAATGGTGAACCTCAAATAAAAAAAAGCAATAAATAAATTCATAGCAATTGGAATAACAACATGCAAAACACAAAAGCTACAAAATTATACCCCAACCCAATACCTATTAAGTCATGGTGTGAAGGCATATGTACAATACAGTTTAGAGACCATACACATGATTTCCTGCTGGAGTGGCTACATGGCTGTATAAGATGCATTTGCCCACTAGGCATTTGGCTGCATGTGATTCAGGTGTTGGACAGAGGTCGGGGTTCTCAGGTGGGGGCACACAACAGCTGAACAGCACGCTACCCAAATCAGCACACATACCAATACACTCTACATTAGTGATGGCGAAGGTACAGTAGTATGTATGTTACTACAAACTCTCATTGCTTTGGGGGAAAAGTGACCAGATGCCAGCACCTTTGTGGTGCACTGAAGTTGACATGTCCATAGTTTTGAAGTGGTCATGACAGGTGTGAACAGTTCCCATTTTGTGTGAACTGCTGAGTAGGAATGAACGTCACGTGTGTGCAGAGATGCACAGCTACTGGCCTCCTCCACGAGAGTGGCACTGTGAACTGGAAAGCTGCAGTTTCTGAAGGTAATGTAGGTGGTGCCAGCAGGTGGATGGCAGCCACTGGCCTCAGTTTAGGAGGCACCTGTAGGCATGTCAATGAAACTTCAGCGTCCCCTCCAATGAGAGAAGCCACTGCAGCTTTTGGGGACCAGTCTACTGGCAAAGGACCAAGAAACCACATTGGGAGGGTGGCCAGACATAGTCTGGAGGGCATGCTGCTCACAGTGAACTGTGATGATGGCATATGAGGCACCTACATGGTGGGTAGCACAGGGGCATCTGTACCACCCTAGGACAGAGTCAATGACAGTGGTGCCCCACGGGCACTCATCAGTGTGTGCGCGTGCACGTGCTTGCACACACACACACACACACACACACACACACACACACACACACACACACACAAAAGCTACGGACAGTGCCTGGAGTCCGTGAAGACCAAAATGCGTGCTTACTTTGAGAAATTGTTTCACTGTGTATTTTAATGGCACCTGCAGGGAAACCATACCCCAGACAGTTTGGGAATGGGATTAGTGCAATTTTGAAAGTAACTCATCAGCTCATGGCAGAAGGTATGTGTCAATAACAGGACTCTGATAAATTTGATGTTTCCACAAAGTTGGAGGTGAGACACGTGTGTTTTTGATGATCATTAATAGTGTAGCCCACTCATTTGTCTTAAGCAGTCAAATTATGCCTGGTGACTCAACAGATTCAGTTGTTCTCATTCATGTAAGGACGTGAAAAAATGCAGCCAAACCAAATTGTTACATTGATGTGTGCTGTGAAGTTGTTCACACACCCTAATCCCACAGAAAACAAATCCAAAAATTCAGAACACAATTAATCTAGGTCTTGATAAGGAACCAGATCTGACAAAAGATACATATTTTCATTAATAGAAAATTCAAAAGTAACAAAAGCATGGAACCCAAACAAATTTTCTGTGTCAGTATCATTAATAACCAAATACACATCTGCAGTCTGTTCAACCACGTAAGCTGTGGTGGACAAAAACTGAGTGAGAATTGGAATATGCTGTTTGTTTGTGGCTTACCACATGGCATTTGATGGTTGCTGATGGTGGGAGCCGATCTGTGTGTGGGTCTGAGAGCAGAGGAGTGAAACGGTTGATCTGGTGTTCACTTTTGGAGATAACGATTTCTTCAGTGCAAACACTTAAATAAAAAGTTCATTCTAACCTGCAGACAATAATGAAATGGAATGAATGTCAAAGTCCATTTATATTGAGGTAAGCTGCTTGTGACAAATTGAAGCCATGTAGTTTTTGTTGTCCCACAACTCTCACCATTTGGGACAAGCAGCCTCCTCATGCCGCACAAAGAGAGAGGGATATGTTGCAAGTACCAAATGGTCTCCTCATCAGCATCATGATTGGGTTTATCCATCTTGGCTAGGCTTTCCCCCTTGAGCAGCAATGTCTTCCTCATCATCTTGTGCCATGTGCTGAAGCATGCAAATGTGTAGCCGGGTTCTTTGATTTGGTAGGCTACAGCATGGGGGACTTGGAGACTGACCAGTATTAAAATTTGTTCCGAAGACAGATCTTCACTTCAAAGGGTTCTCTGATGATTTTCCTTATTGGGCACTAGGCAGATGATCATATCATCAACTGCAAAGTCTGCATAATATTCTGTGGAGCTTTTAGTAACAAAGTGTCACTTACAGCCCTCAAACCCTTCAGCTCTGCTACCTAATCCTGATAAGACTGGCATGACTGCCTGCATTGCTGGTAAAACTCTACACAAGCGACACTGCTTTGGATGCACTCGTGGCTATAACGTGATGACAAACTACACGTTTCATCAAAAGTGAGAGTCCAGTTTGTTTAAAGCACAACTACTGTTGCACACATGGCAGGAATCCCCAACAAACCCTTAAGTTTCTATGTCCATTATCCTCAATACAATGAGGTGTTGGTGTAGCCAGTTTTCACAAGTTTCACTTCTTCAGCAGAGTTGTCGTATGACAGAAATATACCATCGAAACTAAGTGTTTGAAAGTTCTACTTGTTTCCACTTGTTTTCTAACTCTGGACCCAATAAAATGTGTGGCTGTTAGAAATGGTCTAGTTAGTGAGTAAGGACGTGTCAGCATACGTACGAGGTAGGTAGCTATATGAGAAACATTTGCCTGCCAGGGACAGCTCTGTTTCAGCTGCAGGCAATAGAGGTGCAGGATTGAGATCAGTGGCTTCTTTTCTGGGCACAGAGCAAGTGAACAGTGCACTACTCTAATGATCAATAGTGGTGGTGGAGGTGCAGCAATGTAAGGGTTACTACAGACTTCATATACGATTTCATTCTGTATGATATGGAATCTGCTTTCACCACATCATCTGTGTACTCGTGTATTTTTGTTCCTGCTCAGAAATTCGTGTTTGGACTTCATGGTTTAAATGCACTGTAAGTAATTTGCCCATATTGATGCTGCTTTGAATGGCTTTACTTCTTGACATTGAGTATGCTTTGCAATCTTGTTGACTAAATCATTCTTCCATGTAACTGCTAAAAATGCAACAGTAGTTAAACAAATGTGTTCACATGTTGCACGTAGGAGCCACAAAGAGTATGTTTTAGTAGACATGAAGGTCCAACAATCATCCTTCTACTAGGATGAAAATATCAAAGGAAATAAAATTTTGGGAACTCGATTTATTAATAGAGTGTATTAAGTCAAAACCTAATTTGAAAGGATTGTTGTCGTTGTGGTCTTCAGTCCTGAGACTGGTTTGGCGCAGCTCTCGATGCTACTCTATCCTGCGCAATGTTCATCATCTCCCAGTACATACTGCAACCTACATACTGCAACCCGCTATTTGGAGAACTCTAGGAACAGCATTTACCTCTGGTATCCTAAATAGTGTCACTCTGCCTCTTCTTTGCTTTGTGTGTCTGATATCCTATCCTGGAGTTCCAAAGCTGACTTCCAATGGCCTTCAGCTTAATAATGTACCAGTCAATATGTTCTCAATATATGACATACAGCAATTTTTATAGTATTCTCCTGAATTGTAAGATGGGTTCCAAGACCGTTGCATAGAGGTTATCTTTGCGGATTGTGTAGTTCAGTACATAAAGTATGTCATTAATGACTTCAGTAGAGTAACCCTTAGTGCGTTTGCATAGAATGCACTTAAAGGACTGAACTGTTGATAAAGAAAATAGGCGTGATTTCATCCTTACATCCTGCCTTGCTCAACCAGTTAGACTAAAGTTTTACCTCAATAATGCAGTTTATTAATGTATGGTCACTCTTTTGATTAGTTACGAAGAACATGGTTCAGAAACGTCTTAATTTCAGTCCATTACATAGCACGATACCTGTATCTGTGAAATGGCTCTGCAACAACTTTCACAGATGTGACATTGAAGAAAAAACCTCTGGTCTTGGTTAAGAAAATGTTGTATTTGTATCAACACAAACCTGAATATTTTTTACACCCATATTTTATGTCACAGCTACAAAAATTGTTGCACATTCTTTGACAGCCATGACTGAAGTCAGAAGAAAACTGCTAGTCATAACTGTATAGTAATTGTAATAATCTGTGGCTCCTTATACAATGTGTGAAGTGTGGCAATCTGAACACTGGAGTGAGGTAATGCAGTGTTTGGACTGTCTGAAGGAACATTGCACTGTACTTCTTAAGATCACAAAGTAACAGTGCATCATATTTCTGAACAACACAGAGTGTGACTATCTTCTAACATGAGGTAAGTGACATTTAAATTAAAATGTGTATTTCAATTAAAATATTTCACCCATACAGGAGTGTACATAGTAAATGTAAGAGTGAGAGTTGAAGACACATTTTTGACAATAAGTGGAAGTTTGGGTTTCCCAATGAATCATGCTTGGATAGGCTAATGGTAAGGCTACCTTGTGCAATATGGAGAAATCTGGGTTAGAGTCCTGGTCCGGGAGAAATTTTCATGATTGTCATTCCATTATACAACTGATGGCTGGTCATATTTGAAACGGTGAATACATTTCATGAACATCACAGTGCTGACATACTGGTATGCCCTCCAGTGGTAAATGCAACAAAACTACCAGGATACCAGGTTGGTATTTAAATTTGGATGGATTCATTATCTCCGCCAATAATATGTTGCATCCTTTTAGTGCCAGTTGTTTCTCTACCTCCCTTTTTCATGACGTTGGAATCGCAAAATATCAACCAGTTACAGTATGCCTGAATCTGAAGAACTTTCAACCTGATGACATTTATACAGATTTGAAAAAGTGAATTTTCACTCTGCTGCAAGGTGCAAGATAATTATAAACTATAAATTTTTTGACAGATGGAAACTGTGAGATTCAATGTCTTGAACATGGCATCTTTTGTTTCTGAGGGCAAGTGCACTACCGATTGAGCTATCCAAACATGAGTCGTGAACAGCCCTCACGTATGTACTTCCACCGAAGCTTCATCTCATACATGATTACTGAAATTCTTTCTCATAATTTCTGAGACTGCTACTCTTGGAAAAAACGGATATTTAGGAGGGACAGCTTAACCACAGCTTGAGGGATCATTTGCAGGGGTATTAGTCCCAGAAAATTTGCAGGAGAAATTCTGTGAAATTTGGAATTTAAGAGATGAGATACTCCTGGACATCCGTCTGAAGGCTGGTCATGAGATGTATTTGGCTAGCTCAGTTGGTAGATCCCTTGACTATGAATGGCCAAGTTTCTGGATTTAAGCCCCAGTCTTGCACACAGATTTAATCTGTGTGAAAGTTGTCTTGAGGACAATTCAGAACGTCATTCATGATCACAACATGACATTCCGATCTCACCTATACCTCCATCGAATGATCCAAGTTCAGTTCATGATCTAGATGGAGTGAGAAACCTCAGTTAATCCGTTCCAACATCTTGTCCCAAAACCCAGTTTTCAAACCATTTTCTTGTTGTGGGCTTCAGTGCAAATACGGGTTTGATGCAGCTGCTCTTCATAACACACACATTCCATTTACACTCAGCTCTGTTTTTGCACCACTGTAATTCAATATTGCTTGGTGTTAATTTTAAAGATCTACTCCTACAACTGTGTATGACCTTTGTATGTCTGGGCCAACCTAATTAGCACTGAATTTTTCTCTTTCCGCCCAATTCAAACTTCTCTTTCTCCACAATTGTGGCCGTAGCAACAATTATTTTTTGTGATTGAATTAGTGAGGTTTCACATCTTCACACTTACCACATGTGATACTTCTGATAACCTGAACACCACTTCATGCAAAACAGCAAGACCTCACCTACAAAAATAACAGAGTGAATGACTTTGCAGGATCTGTACCAGATCAGATTAAAAAAGATTAAGAAGCATGCTGCATGATATTTTACCCATGGGTTTGAACAACATGTGAGTATTACAGAAGTTAAATGAGAATCCCTGGAAGAAAGGGAACTTTGTTTTTTAGGAGCACTGTTGAAAAAATTTAGAGAACCAGCATTTTAAGCTGATTGCACAAGGATCCTACTGCTGGCAACATACATTTCACATAAGATGAGAGAGAGAAATTAGGGCTTGAATGGAGCAGTTCAGATTATTATTTTCCCCTTGCACTGTTTGCAAATGGAACAGAAATGGAAACGACTACTCGAGTTACGGGATACCTTCAACCATGCACTACACCGTGGCTTGCAGATTATGTATGTAGGTGTAGATGTATACAAAATGGAACAATGTATATCAGATACCATCCCCTTATATCACCATGATGTAATAAGTGATTGCAACTAAGTCTGCTCTATTTAACCAGTATAGTGGCTAATAGTGTTGCCTCTGGATCACAGAGCCCTGGGTTTGATTCCCGGCCCAGTTGGGTATTTTCTCCACACGTGGACTGGGTGTTTGTATAGTTGTCATTTCATCATCAGTCATGAAAGTGGTGAGATTGGACTCAGTAAATTTAAGGGTCTGTACAGGCACTGATAACGGCCCAGTTGAGCACCCCATAAACAAATCATCATAATGATCATCTCTTCTACCCTGACTGTTGACTCGACTATCACCTGTGTCATCATCATTGCAGTTGTTGTCATTGGTGTTGTTGCTTTTGTTGTTATGAGGTACTGTCTCCCATAGGATTATTTCCTCGTTCTGCAGATGCAATCTCGACAAACTTTTTTTACTCATTGGTGTTTCTACTGTACATACTGTCACAATTGTTGTTATTGTGCATTAGTGGGTTCTGAGGCTACTGATCTCTGAATCATACTCATTTAGGAATCTTCATCTTTGATTTCCAGTTATTTGGTCTGTATGGCTGTGGCAGCACCTCTAGCTTCCATCAGTGACTGAAGAATCATGATCAAAAATTCAAGTTGTAATACTCCAGTTTCTGGAGAAACCTTTGAAAGGCTTAAATATTATCCTTCAAATAGCTTGCTTGTATAATGTGCCTTAACTGTAGGTGAGACATTCAAAAAATTGTTGTAAGTGTCCCCCCCACCCCACCACACCCCACCCTTTCACCCACCCATACACCCACCCTTACGTCTATTATGTCACTGGTCTGGAGATTCCAGGGAGAGGGCCCTGTAAAGGGATCCAGAGGCATCCAGTCACTAGTAGATGCTGGAGGAGGACACTGTGTGTGGGGAGGTGATGTCCCCAAATACAACACATAATAAAGATATTTCTGGTTATCTATCCACAGTCATGGCAGAAAGCAATATCTTTGATATGGTATTAACATAATAGTACTTTTTCCAGGCTCAATAATATGACAGGCAAGCAAAGACCTGAAGTGGTCTGATTTTACATTCGTTAACTAGTGAAGCACATTTTGAGGATTGGAAAGTCGGTGGGTTTTTGTTAGCAGTTTCTGCAGATGGCACTCGATTACACCAATGCCCTACTGCTTCAGCTGACCTTTCTGAGAATTTCAGTGCCCACAAACAGGCTGACAACTACTCATCATTTTGCACTGGGTGGTAACAGTTGAGGCTTCACTTGTGTGCACCTGCATCATGAAGGGCTGCCACTGTGTATGATTATTATGTCACATGACTGCTGGAATTGCTGTGATTTTTTTAACGGTAACAGTTTTAGGGTGGCAGTTCACTCCACCACTCCTGTCTGACACCGCTGCTGTAGTAGACACTTGCAACAAGCAAGGAAAGGAATTAATCTGTATAACAAGAAAGAAACTGTATCACTGTTGACAGTGTAGTCAGTCGTGGGATTTGATGTGTGTGTAAAGGAATTAGAAGGGTTGTTCTGCAGCTGGACAAGTGGCAAATCTCCTGGCCCTTATTTCTAGTTCTGTATCATCTGCATGTATTGTGGTTTTTTAGTGCACTGCCTCTGTTGTTGAAATGTCCATGATTATGCACTCACCTACTAATTAGGTTCAGTTAATTAGGTGTGAGGGGAGCATCATATGGGATGGAGTGTAAATGGTTGCACAAGAGGAACAGTGCCTCCAGGTGCAGGATGTCATCCCTTCAGTGTTGAATTTGCAGTTTAAAGTGCAGCCCGAAAAGGCGTAAAGAATTTCCTGTCCGTCAGCTATAACTTGTGAATGTCATGTGATGATGTGTTCAGCATGCAAATGTGATAGTTACCAGCATATTTTTTAACTGCCAGTCCTTTATGAATACAATGGCCATCCACAATTAAGAGGACTGGACTGGATTCATTCCTGTTGGCAGAAACTGCTGTTTAAAATGCTACAACCACTGCTAGAACACGTCCCGATTCATCCACCTGCATTCAGGAGCTCCACCAAAAAGTATTTCTTTTGAACATACCAATAATAGATTTTATTTTTTCCATTTCTTCTGAGGAAAAATGAAAATTGAAAAGTGCAGGTATAAAATGGAAGTGACATCCACTGTGGAAGTTTGTGTCAATACTCTACTGTTTTGAAAAAGTGAAACACTGAGAGATGTGATCACAGTGAAATTAGTACTACTGATTACAGACTTGACACTACAGACATGATTAACACCTGTGCACCTGTACCTGTGACACCATTCAACATGCATGTGAACATGTTGCTGGGGTATACTCTGCCTCACAGTTTTTGAGCACATCTACAAAGCATCAGCTGTGACTGCAGTAGGCCTGAATATACACATTGTCACCCATCGAACTTATGTGGGATATGGTCATTTGGCATGTCAGGTAAACAGACAGGCAACAGAAGTGAGAGCACCATTTGTTCTTCGAAGGTGATTTGCACATTCCTTGCTACATTTAGCCAGATGTTGTCATGCTAAAATATGACACATGGAATGGCCTGCATTAGTGCTGTAAAACCTCTGATTTAGTGGTAACTGTTCAGACAGTCCTCAAAACATAGGTGATGAGATCACATGTTCCAGGCAATGGTGCCCCAAACCTTCACAGTTGGTGATTGTCCACTTTCCCGCTCACCATACAGTCTGCATGACTCTTCACAACAGCGATGTCGAAAGTGTGTGCAGCCATTACTGTGGGACACCTCGTGGAATTTGGTATACATATACAGGCAAATTCGTGACCCCCTGGTATTCTGTGGCACTACCAGATTCAAGCGCTGCAACAGTTTGCCACTTCTTCTCTGGTGCTATCTTGTGTTGCGTTAGGTCACTGCTATGGATTTACACCTTACCTTCACACTGTTGTTAATCTTCTGTATGGTTTTAGTGTCAATTGTTGGTGACTGCTTGTAAATAGCAAGTGACATTGTTGGGGAGGGGGGAATAGATCTACTGTGGGATATCACTTTTGGAAAGTGTCCCTGTTTTCCCATCACTTGCACGTCAGGCATATCACATCACAATGTCTGTCTTTCCAACACGATAGTGTCCCTTTCAAAATGTTGGTCTGACAGGTTCAACAACTCCCTTAAAATGTGTGTTGGAGCTGTGTAGTCTGAGGGTAGGTCTGGGTCACCTCCATCATTGGTGTTCGTACAAAGCTCGGGGATTACACACCATTTCAGTAATCTCACTACAAAACCTCATTTTCATTACATTGATATTGAACAGTTGAATAGGCCTGTCCCAAGATTCATTATTCACTAATAACACCCACCACAATAAATGCCACTACTGTACAATGCGTGCATGTGAGTGCCATCTTCCACACATGTGACCCCTCATGTGATCTCGCAATGCATATGATATATACTGTTTGTCCGTATTGGGCTGCAAGTACTTCTGGTGTGTGGTAGGGTGCGTTGTCTTGCACTCCCGTTTTTCTGTGGGATACATGTGGTTAGTCAAACATGTTTAACTTCAGACCTCGTCCTATAAAGCTAATTCTCTTTCTCTCTCTCTCTCTCTCTCTCTCTCTCTCTCTCTCTCTCTCTCTCTCTCATGTAGGATGCTCATACCACATTTATCACAAACTCTGTGATTACACATATTACAATCAGACATCTCCTTTGCATTAAGTAGTTGGAGAATTGTGAATAGTTATGCCACCCAACCTGTTGGAAATATTATTTACCTGCCTGTAACCATGAAAAACCAGTGCATATCCTCATCATTCATGAAAGTCTAGCCCAAAATCATGTGCCACATCTAATGCACCTCATAGTTCAAGTTTGTGTGCTGAATCCAAAATGGCATATTTTAGTATTTCCACCATGATGAGTATTAGCACCATAAAGTGTGTCCCAGTCTACAGTATATCACCATTATCATACATATAATCTTCTTTAAATAAGCGATTTTCAAAGTAGGAAGTTAGATATGGACATTAGCCTACCACTGTGTTGCAAGCCGACCCCTAAATTACATGTCCGGAGGTTGTGTGTGACTGCGAAAGGCCATGTTTTGCACAAATTGCTTTCTTTACAAGCCTGTTCACCTCTCAGTCTCATAAAAAATCACATCGGGAGATCGCATATCTTGTCTGGTATGTGATAAATTTCCTACCATCTCAAACTAACTGCTTCTTTCATTCTATTTTCATACTGTTATCCTCTATTATCCCTTCCCTCAAATTTTGGCACTTACCAAGCCATGCAACAATAAAAAGGGGATTTTAAAATACTATTAATAAACAAGAAAATTGGCAAAATAGTTGTTGTTTGTTAGAACAATGTTTTGTAATTGGAGAGGTACAGAATGTTTCAGTGATACGTGATTGCCATAATGTAACATTTTTTGACAGGGCTCTTAAATTGTTCAAAAAAATATTCAGTAGACTACTGTAGGCTTAAAATGTTTGTGTGCCTTATGTATTTAATCAACAGACATGTAAACACACACATAATATGTGATCAATGCCAATTAAGTTTGGTGGGAGGGATGAAAATTTTTTGCTGTGAATGACTCTCATTTGCAAGTGACTCGCTCAGCGCCAACACCACAAGTGATATGTATATGTTCTCACTCCAGAGGATGAGCATTTAAAATAATTTGATATACACACTGTGGTTAGTATTTTCAGGAATTCAAATGTACACTCTCACCCAATGCATTGACCTGCATGATTTTCACTACTTCAGTTAGGTAAACAAACTTCATCCTTCATTTTACTTTTCCTGGAAAAATGGGAGAGCAGAGAAATGTGCTGCACATTTCTGATGACAGCTGTCTTTCCACACTGAAAAGCATAAATCACATTCATGGAAAACCTGCAGTCATTTCACAGATTGTCAATTTCATAGGCTGATCTCAACACTACTCAGATCATGAAAACTTGCAGATAGAGAAATGTGTTGTCCAGTAACCTATTTTACAGTCTTTCCTTAAAAAATTGTAATGGCATGGCCCGAGCAGTTTGTAACAGTAATTGAAGAGTTTTAAAGTATTCACCGTGTGTTAGACGCAAGGTGGTGGTAATCTGTATCCTGGTATGTCACCAACTGCCTTTATTCTGAATTTTTCATGCCATTTTTGTTTGCATATAATACACAGACACACACGTATATGAGTACAGCAGACAGTAGTCTGAGCCTGGTAAAGAGAGGATGACAGTGCTCTCCGGGACATGTTTTATACATTGTGTGTTACATCCGTTACTGTATTCTAAGAATTTTGCTAGTGTAAGAGGGTGTCTCCTCAAACAAGAAGGCAATATGTATATGCGATTGAACAGTCCAAAGTATACTAGTCTCAGGAAGTCAATACTAATCATGACTGTAAGTTTCCAAAGCAGACTGGAGACCCACAAAATCTTTTTGCATACCTGACTAAAATGTTCATCACAGTTAAGTTTGGAATCAATATGCATTCCTAACAGTTTTACAGATTTGTTTTCTGTGGTCTTGGGTGGCCATAAATGAAGCTGTTTTATTTTCTCTGGGTTACGGAGTAATTTATTTGATGAGTACCAGTGGAGGGCAGATTTGAGTGATTGCTGTTTACTTTTATGCAAGGCTGAGATTTTCTGACATGAGGTGACCAGTGTTGTCATCCACATGGCATATGAGAGTACAATTCATATAGAGAGAAATGTCACTGATAGCGATGATGAAGAGGAATGGTCGAAGTAATATGCCCTGTGGAACACAACCAACATGGGAGTGTTTATTTTTAACTGTGGCAAGCTGTCTTGTACTGTGAAAATATGAAGCTAATACACCTAATTCTGTATTACATACCTCATAAAATTCTAGTTCTGTTATCGGGACATAGAAGGGAATACAGACAAATGCTTTGCTTAATTCATATAAGAAAAGTAATTGGATATATGTAAGTATTTGAAATATCTCTGACAATATTGGTATGATTTGTATTGGATCATAACTTTTAGATACCATATCTACTCAATTATAAGATAAGGGTTTTTTTCCCCAATTTAATCTTTAAGAAAATATAGGGGTGCCTTATATTCGTTGATAAAACTATAGCTGCTGAGGTCAACATTTTTCCGTTGTTTAACAGAATATATAGTGGTTGTCTTATATTTACAAACAAAGCTTTGGCTATTGAGGTCACACAAAAATTTATTTTGAAGAATTCAGAAGGACAGAAATGGGCAATGAAACTTGGCTTTGAACAGGTTCAAGATTTCCACACCTGCTGAAGTGCCTACGTACACCATCGATGCTACATGAACAGTCATGTGACACAACTCGGGCAGTGCTAGTGTATGTGATATGTGAGAAACTATCAAATAGCCGCTACAAAAATCTGTTGCTCTGCATAAAAATGATGATTTTGTGGAACATGGGTGGAAACTGTGTCATAGTCTATCATTTATAAACTCTTGTTCTACTTGAACAGGTATGGAGTAAAAGGTCTCATACATGTGTGGATACCAGGTTCAAATAAAGTGGAAATGTTATCCTTACAAAAAAGTTACTGGATTCTGAAACTAGATCAATATTTTGATTGAGAGACTGTAATGATTTAATAAGTTGATTGCAAATGAGAAATTTGGTCACTGTTCATGTATTGGAATACCAAATAAAAACTTTATCAGTTTTTAATCAGCTTTAGAATGTGATGCTGACATTCTGATCAAAAAAGATGGTACAAATGAAATAAATCATATTAAATGCATACGCGAGAATAAATTATAGTGGCAGGACGTGTCATAGAGATGGTACCAATAGACATCAGAAGATGGCGGCCTTCAGGAAGTTCGAGAATTGAATGTAATTGTAATATTAAATTATGTATTTGCTGCTGCTGCTACTACATATGACTTGGTCCCCAGAAGGTATTGCAATCAGTGTTCACAGTGCCTCAATCACACCACTATGGAAGGAGAACAGTGATATCAGCTTAGCTGAAAGCTTGATTAGTATGGACAGGGGAGTAGTGAGTAGCCAGCAAATTACATTGTTCTATTGGCAAACCAAGGGCATCTACCTTGCATGCTTTGGCTTTTTAGGAGCATATAACCTGTTTAAATTGCAGTTTGCCTTAATCAGTTTGTAGTTAGAATTGAACTGACTGAAAAATTTTACAAGAACTCAAAAAGAGTATGCATCTCTGCAGGAGACATTAAAAGTCTAGTTGGGAATGGTGGCATACTTAAGTGTATCTTTAAGCTGTGTAGTTGATGGTCACCATGAAGTATGATGGGAACAAAACCAGGTGTTTCAGATGCTGGATCAACGCAGTCAATGAGAAAGCATTGAGCAGACAATATTTTTGGAAGTGCCACATTGTAACATACATCAGAATAGAAGCAAAATCCTATATGCGTATGTATAAAAAGAGCTGTATTCGGAGATTACGAGGTAACGACAACGTCTGAAAAGGCAAAGTATTTGGAAGAAATGGCCAAATGTTTGTGACAATGATGATAAAATAATTGAAGAAAAATGGTTACATAAATTTACTTATCTGTGAAATTTCTATTTCTCCTTACATTATCAAAATGTAAACAATCAACAAACAGCATAAATTTAGAATAGGTATTATATTAACGTTTTAGACAGATATTACAACATTTTGTAATTTTGATTAGTCAGAATACGTTAAGAATTATTTTCTCTCAAGAATCCCCTTGAAAACAGGTGGTTGTCTTCTAGTCAGGGTTGTCCTATACCCTGCTAAATATGGTAGATTTGTATCACCCTTTTTAAATACTGGAAGAACTTTGCAGTCTTGTGTGTCTGCCAATTCCCTCAAAATTTCTAAACAGTTTTTAAGTATGGAAGCCAACTGTCTCCATATCAAATCTATTGTCATGTTTACCATGTAACTTGAGTCACTAACAGCCCATATTTAGGGTTCTATAGTTTTGAGACTTAATTTAATTTTAGTGGGTGTAATACTACATCAGTGGATAATATTATCTTCTGGTGGGTGGACATTAAAAATTTCATGCAGATGTGTCTATGGGAAGCAATAAATGAACAGAAGAAGCATCAGTATCAACATCTACTGATTACTAGTAAGTGTTGCATCCATTTTTCTGGCAAGTAATACTCCTGCTTCAGGCAGCTAATACCATAGAGCAACCACTACTCTTCCCTTATTGAAGTGTAGACCCAATAGAACTATGATCCACATCCTAGATACTCTGGAAATACACCATCTGGCAGAAATAAATGTGTGTCAAGTTTTCCCCCTTTCCAAAAGTGTGCATATATCCGTCTCTAAGAGAGTCATACTACAGGCCAATATGCAGTGTCCTATTACATGCTCAGCTCACAACAGCAGAGGTTTTTCTTCATAGAAAATGAATCCATATAGGTGACATCATCCATTATCATCAACAGAACCTGTTGTCCAACTTAAGATCGAGGCAGCTTTCTGACACACTGTCCCATGTATTCCTGATGCTTGAGCACCTTTGCATTCACTTTTCTTCACTCTCTGTGATACATAGTGAAGAAGTTTAGGGAACATATTGTACTGAGTCCCCATTTTTCCCAAATAGAGGCTTTACTACCTCAAATCATTTTCCTGCTGTATACTATTTGATAGGTTTGAAAGCACAATACTGATATGTTCCTTACAGTTATATGCTGATCCAGCATATGAGTGTCACCCCTCTGTCATTTGGCTGGTGTTCACCCAAAAATGTAAAATTTGGCAATTGTATGATGAAAGTGCGGTCTGCTTCCATTTGAAGGAAAGGTCGTTATCCAACCTCCATGACCTACCGAAACATTGTCATATGCATGCATTAGTACTTGAAAGCTGCTGGTGCCACCATGCATGGTCCATAGTCATTCTGTGTGACAAGACACTGTGTGTCACAGGCTGTGGTTGCTCATTAAATTTGGCAGACAGTGTCAGCAGAAGATGCTTCTTTCCGCCCAGCAGTGCTCTTACTCGCCACTCACAGTACTCTAAAATGCTCTTCAGCTAGATGACCACCAGTAACAAGAAAGGTTAAACATAGACCATGCTGCAAGGGAGTGTGTTCTGTCACAACATAAAATTTCCTTCCATGCAGGTGACAATGTAAATACATTAAACCATAGATGATGGCCAGGATCTCCCATTGTCAAATAATTTCACTGCACTTTATACTGAACTGCCTCAATATATATATACTACTGGGTTTTCCTTGCCATCTGTATCTTGCCTGAGAATCCATATGACAGCCAAATAACTCACAACTCATGATGAAATTACTTACTTTTTAAAGTCTGTCATTATTGCTTGTTTTACATCATTGAACACAGCCTGATAGCCAGTAGACCACTGAATGTTTGCTCTTTTCTTTAATAAATGGTATTATGGCTCAACAACTTTGACAAAACATTAAAAAATTTTTTTGTATTACTTACAGGGACCTAGAAATGATTGAAACAGCTTTTTCCATGGTTGCAAGGAATCATGTACACTGGAAATTAAATCTGTCTGTTTCCAGTTCCTCTTGCATTAGGTATTCAGCAGATTGTGCACAGCACATTTAACAACAAAAGTTGCTAAATGTCACTTTGCTGCAAATTAGTCGAGCTGTAGATGCTCTTCCATATCCTTAGGAAATAGAATTATTTCATAAAGATAAGCCATCCATAATGATTTTATAGACTGTCGCCAAATAATATGTACACAGACCCAAATTGTTTGGACTCCGTTACATTCGGTATAGGATATGCATCAGTGGTGGTTCCTAAATTCAGTTATTTGTAGTAGCATCAAAAACTATACTTTCTTTTTTCATCTGATGACCTTTTGGTCAACAATTAAAACAGCTGCATCACACAGATTATCACTACATTCAAATATGCCATAAGCAAAATTTTGATTGAGCAATTCTTACATTATTGGCTGTAAGGCTTTCAGGATTCTGTATGGTTTCCCGTGAACTAGTCCATCACTACCCTTTGGCATCATATGTTGCATATCTGTTGTTACTCACAATGATCCACCAGGATTTGAAAAAGTCTGAATCATCAAAGCATAGCTTCAACCACCGTTCTGTCTTTTTCCACGAAGTGAATCGCCTTTCCATGCAATGTAGATGCATCGACAGTCTGCGTGGGACTAAGGACTCTGCCTGATGTACCTAAATCATCATCCTGCAGGGTGTCCAATTTGAATTCCCTGGCCCCCCAGGGGGTCCACAACTCTTTTGTGGATACGTGCGTGGCGAGCACGGGGCCCCGAGCCATTTCAGCCTTCTTTCTCTCCCGGGCTGCATTTCCTTTCCCTTCCCCTCCTTTCCCCTCCATACCCCTTCCCCTCGCCCTCTCCTCTCCCTCTATTGGTGTCTTTGCTTATGTTGGCCCCCGCTATCCTCCTGGTTCTGTTGGTTTTACACTCCGGCTTTGTTGCGTAATCATCTCCTCCTTTTGGCATTCCTTGGTCCCCCTCTGGGGATTGACCTCCATTCCAAAATTTCTCTTCCGTAGTGTGAGCCATTTGGGGAAGAGCACCTTACCTAGTGTCTCCGACGTGCGCCCTCCTCGTACATTCCATCTTTTCTTTTACGTCGTTGTCTAGGGTGCATAGCCAGCACGGTAGCCAGCCCGTGTGGTGGGGTCGCTATGTACCCTTTTGGTTGAGCCCCCTGAACACACAGGGATCACACTTCTGATACCTGAGCTGTGACCACCTCATGCATGCCTTGGAGTGGTTGCTCGTCATCCTGGAGCATCGGAACTCCCGGCAATGGCCGCCGTGCCAGACGGCCCTTGCTGTGGCTGGGTGGCGCCCGTGAGGAGAGCCCCTGATCGGAGTGGGTGGTATCAGGGCGGACGCTATGCAGATGAAACGCATACGGGTCCAAAACTCTGGCCGCTCTTCTGCGGCCGTCTCTCTGCGTGGTACTGATTCCTCAAGTGCTGCTTCTCTTGCCCCTTCGGCCTTCCCTTCCGTGGCTACCCCCTGGGAGGAGGGTCAGGCCCGTCGTCTAGGGGCAAAACCTTTCCCCCGTTATCTAGTTTGCACCAGGACTGATGGAGATACTTTCACCAGTGTCAAACCTTTATTCTTTGTGGAATACATTGAAGACAAGTTCGGCGAAGTGGACTCCCTGAGCAAGATGCGGTCGGGTTCGTTGCTGATAAAAACTGCTTCGGCTGCCCAATCTGCGGCCCTTTGTGCCTGTACCCATCTTGGCACAATTCTCGTGTCCATTACCCCTCACCAGTCTCTAAATATGGTACAAGGTGTGATTTTTCACAGAGACCTCATCCTTCAAACTGATGAGGAACTTTGGGAAAATCTCGGACGGCGGGGTGTTCACTTTGTTCGGCGTGTTCAGAAGGGTCCTAAAGATAATCGTATTGATACTGGTGCCTTTATCCTGGCCTTTGAAGGGGATACCCTTCCTGAGAAAGTTAAGATTATGGTCTATCGCTGTGATGTGAAGCCGTACATCCCACCTCCTATGCAGTGTTTTAAGTGCTTGCGTTTTGGCCACATGTCTTCTCGCTGTTCCCAGGACCCTCTCTGCGGTGACTGTGGACGTCCACTCAATGAGGGGAGTCCCTGTGTTCCCCCTCCTGTATGTGTAAATTGTCATGGTGGTCATTCTCCACGTTCACCAGATTGCCCAGTCTCTAAGAAAGAAAAAAAGATACAGGAGTATAAGTCCCTTGATCCTTTAAGCTACACAGAGGCCCGTAAGAAATATGCACGATTGCACCCTGTGTCCATGACATCTAGTTACGCCTTGGTTACATCTTCATCCCGGACCCCTCTCCTTCCCCCCTCCCCTGCGGCTCCCACACCTTCTCCTCTGGGCGCTGCTCCCCCTCCCCAGCCGGAGAAGTGTCCCACTCCTTTGGCATCTGCCGGTCAAGGGCGCCTCTCCCGGGATGCCCCTTCCCGGCACCTTCCAGGTCAAAGGTCTGCTGCAACGCGGCGACCGCGAGAGCCGCGGTCTATCGGCCCCCAGGTCGCCCGGTCTCTTTCTGTTCCTGATCTTGCTGCAGCTGGCTCCTTTCTGCCACACAGCCCTCCTCGATCTCAGCCTGAAAAGAAGAAGAAACATAAGTCCCGGGACAAAGAGCCTCTGGTGTCACCGGAGGTCCCTTCCCCGACTTCACAACCGGATTCTGACCTGTCGTTTATGGATGTCGCCCCCTCCTTGTCGGTGACGGGTGGGGACCCGGCGGTATGACTGGATTTAGCGTGTTCAGCCCTCATTTAAACCATCGTTCTGTGGTTCTCCAATGGAATTGTAATGGCTACTAACGTCACCGTCCAGAATTGAAATCCCTTCTTTCGTCCTACTCAGCAGCTTGTGTGCTTCTCCAGGAATCTCATTTTACTGATGCTCACTCACCGACCCTCCGTGGGTTCCGCGTTTTCTGTCGAAATCGGGTCGGACCCTTGCGGGCTTCTGGTGGCGTTTGTACGTTGGTCCGTACAGACATTGCTAGCACGTGGATTCCTCTCCAAACTAGATTGGAAGCGGTTGCTGTTAGGGTCCACTTAGACTCTGCAGTCACAGTTTGTAATCTTTATCTCCCTCCTGACAGGACTCTTACATCTGCTGCCTTAACCACCCTTCTTCAGCAACTTCCTCCTCCCTTCCTCCTCCTTGGGGATTTTAATGCTCATCATCCTTTGTGGGGCAGTGCCTTTCCATCTAGACGAGGTCTTCTTATAGACCAATTTATAGCAGACCACGACCTGTGACTTCTTAATGATGGCTCCCCTACTCATTTCAGTGCTGGTCACGGTACCTTTTCTGCCATTGATCTTTCTCTTTCTTCTCCCTCTCTCCTGCCTTCATTACACTGGTCGCCACATGACGACCTTTGTGATAGTGACCATTTCTTGTTGATTATCACGCTCCCTTCCCGCTCCCCAATGGACAGGTTACCTCGTTGGTCTTTCCACCGTGCCGATTGGCCTCTATACACTGCACAGGTCGAGTTTTCTCCCTCTTTGTCGGGTTGTATTGATGACGTCCTACGTGACGTGTCTGACGCGATTGTTCGCGCTGCTAACCTTGCTGTCCCGCGCTCATCTGGACAATTTCGTCGTCGACAAGTCCCGTGGTGGAGTACGGCCATTGCCATCCGTGATCGCCGTCGAGCTTTGCAACACTTTAAGAGGCACCCATCCATAGCCAGCCTTACTACCTTTAGACGCCTTCACGCTAAAGCCCGTTATTTAATCAAACAGAGCAAGCGGATATGTTGGGAACGATTCGTTTCTTCCCTTGGGTCCACTGTCCCTCTGTCACGGGTATGGGCTACACTTCGCTCTCTCCAAGGTTGCCATCAGCAGTCCACCCTCCCAGGCCTTCACCTCCCAGATGGCATTTGTACGGACCCATTAGTTCTCGCAGAACATCTTGCGACCCATTTTGCAGTGGCATCAGCGTCGGCCTCCTATCCAGCTGCTTTCCTTCATCAAAAACGGCAGGCTGAAGCTGTCACCTTATGTTTCACCACTTGTGAGTCAGAATCTTACAACGAACCTTTCACTGAATGGGAATTTCTTTCTGCTCTATCTTCTTCTCATGATACGGCCCCTGACCCAGATTCCATTCATAACCAGCTGCTTCAACATCTCAGTGCTCCACAACGGCACCATCTTCTTCGGGTGTTTAACCGTATCTGGCTCCAGGGTGACTTCCCTTCTCAGTGGAGGGATAGCATTGTGGTTCCTGTCCTTAAGCCTGGTCAGAACCCCCTATCTGTTGACAGCTATCGGCCAATTAGTTTGACCAATGTTGGTTGTAAGTTACTTGAACGGCTGGTAGCCCGTCGGCTCACTTGGGTCCTCGAATCTCGGGATTTATTGTCCCCTTACCAGTGTGGCTTTCGAGAGGGACGATCTCCAATCGATCATTTACTTCGCTTGGAATCCGCAGTTTGGCAGGCTTTTTCCCAGCGCCACCATTTGGTTGCAGTGTTTTTTGACCTTCGCAAGGCCTATGACACGGCCTGGCGCCATCACATCTTACTAACCCTTCATCAGTGGGGTCTTCGGGGCCCACTCCCGATTTTTATCCGCCAGTTCCTGATCCATCGGTCATTCAGAGTTCGAGTTGGTACTGCTTTTAGTTCTCCACGGACCCAGGAGACGGGCATCCCACAGGATTCTGTGTTGAGTGTCCTTCTTTTCCTCATTGCTATCGATGGACTTGTGGCCTCTGTCGGTCCCTTGGTCGCCCCTGCCCTGTATGTGGATGATTTCTGCATTTGGGTTAGTTCCTCCTCGATGCCATCTGCAGAACGGCAGCTCCAGGTGGCTATACGGCGTGCCTCTGCATGGACCCTCTCACACAGGTTTCAATTCTCTCCTTTAAAATCACGGGTGGTCCACTTCTGTCGCCGTACTACGGTCCACCCTGATCCAGAGCTCTATCTCGCTGCACAAAGATTGCCTGTGGTTCCACAGTTTCATTTCCTGGGTCTTCTTTTCAACAACAAGCTCACTTGGCTGCCCCATATCAGACTCCTGAAGGTAGGATGTTTCCGTAAACTCAATGTCCTTCGCTTCCTTGCCCACTCCTCTTGGGGTGCGGACCGTTCCCTCCTCCTCCGTCTTTATCGTGCTCTAGTTCTGTCACGTTTGGACTATGGTTGTCAAGTTTATGGTTCAGCTGCTCCTTCCACACTGCACGTGCTGGATCCAGTCCACCATCGTGGTATCCGTTTGGCCACCGGTGCCTTCCCTACTAGCCCTGTTGATAGTCTCCTGGTTGAAGCTGGGATCCCCCCCTTTCTGTTCGGCGGTCCCAGCTTCTGGTGTCTTATGCCCTTACTATCTGTTCTTCTCCCGCTCATCCTTCCTATTCTATCCTATTCCCAGACCATGGCCGTTGCCCGCCCGACTCCCGCCCTCGGGCGGGTTTACCGGTTGGGCTGCGCCTTGCGTCTCTTTACCGTGATTTTCAGCTTCCTTCTTTGTCATGTCTTCCTCACTCCCTCCCCTCCACTCCTCCTTGGTTAGTTCCTCGGCCTCGAATTCGGATGGATCTCCGCCGCGGTCCGAAATATTCCATCCCCCCGGTGGTGTTCCGTACCTTTTTCCACCAAATTTTATGGGAGTTTAGGGATGCTGTTGTTTTTTACACTGATGGCTCTAAATCTGCTCATCATGTTGGGTATGCCTTCACGTCCTCTGTTGGAACGGAAAATCATCTGCTGCCACCTACATGTGGGGTGTTTACTGCGGAATTGATGGCAATTTCCCGGGCCCTTACCTTTATTAAACAATCCCCACACAACCGCGTTTTGTTATGTACGGACTCGATGAGTGGCCTTCTTGCTATTGACCGGTGTTTGTCGCGCCATCCCTGGGTCTCTGCCATCCATGACCATCTCGCTGATCTTCACCGTGCCGCTTGTTCCATTGACTTCCTATGGGTCCCGGGCCATGTGGGTATCCCGGGTAATGAGCTCGCTGATCGTTTGGCTGGGGGAGCAGTTTCTTACCCCCCATTTTCTGTAACCCCTCCTGCAGCGGATTTACGGCTTCACATCAAATCCCACTTCGCACAGTCATGGGCCAATTCTTGGGAGGCTACTCCACTGTCTAATAAACTTCGTGCAATTAAGGTGACACCAGGCCCATGGCGTTCTTCTTTTCGCCTCTCCCGCAAGGACTCGACCACACTGTGTCATCTCCGCATTGGCCATACCAGGCTGACCCATGGTTTTCTTTTGCGTGATGAGCCACCCCCGCTATGTGGTTGTGGAGCCTTCCAGTCAGTGGCCCACATTTTGGTTGAATGCCCCCTTCTTTTGGCTCTGCGTGCTAAGTACAGACTCCCCCACACTTTACCTTTGATGTTGGCTGACGATTCCCGGATGGTCTCTCTGGTTCTCGGCTTCCTCCGGGAGAGTGGTTTTTATTCTCAGTTTTAAAGTTTTTAATCTCTCTCTGGTGTTGGGGCAGGGCGGTGAGTGTTTGGGTGTCTCCCACTGTAGGCAGTGTTCAGAGATTCCCGATTCACCTCCCTGACCGGAATCCTCTTTTCTTCCCCTTTTACTCTGTTTTTACCCCTTCTTTTTAAGGCTTGGTTAGACTTTCTATTCGCATACATACTTTCTGCATTATAGCAGTTGTACCTTTTAAGTCACAGATAGTCTTGCCTATGCTGCTTCAGCATGGTGTTGGGTTCGTTCTCTTGCTGACTTCCCTCATTTGTTTTTACTAATGACAACGTGACTGCCCTTTTACGTTTTTTCCCTTTTTCTGTTTTATTGTTCTGACTTTTCTGAGATGTCCCGTTAGCAGAATGGAGTCTATTTGAAACAAGGGACTGATGACCTAGCTGTTTGGTCCCTTTACCCTCAAACAACCAACAACCAACCGAAGAATTCCCTGGGAGACAGACCTCATCTGAACTGAAGTTATCAACACACCTCAGGACTATACAAGCTCAACCTATTTCTCTTACAGTTGCTATATTACCACACAGAAAATAATACAATGTATTCATATCTTTAGTGGATTCCAACAGCTCCACAGGACTCCATCTCACTTGATATTCTTGGTGGATGTAGTTAGTGACCTATCATTTCTGTACATCTCAGTATCAAACCGTGCAAACTGAACTTCACTGGACATATCTGCAGTGTATTTGGTACCAACTGCATTATACTTGAATCTTGCAATGACGTCAAACTAGCAGTGGTCATTTGCAGATGGACTATTGCCCCATATCCAGAAAATATAGATAAAGGACCACACAGTATCCATCACTCCCCCCTGCGGGTCCGGGGATTAGAATAGGCCCGCGGTATTCCTGCCTGTCGTAAGAGGCGACTAAAAGGAGTCCATCCCCCTCACGGGGGTAGTTCGCGCCTGCGTCCGGAGACGGACGGTTCCACGACCTATCATCGTGGTCCTTTTGGTTTTTTCACTTCTCGTTTCTTCCTTCCTTTTGTTGGTTCCTTTCTTTGCTCTTCTCCACCTCACTGTCTTCCTTACCCTTTCCCTTGCCTTCTCCTTGCCTTCTCATTGCCTTTTTCTCCTTGCCTTCTCATTGCCTTTTCTCCTTGCCTTCTCATTGCCTTCTTCTCCTTGCCTTTTCATTGCCTTCTTCCCCTTGCTTTCTCATTGCCTTCTTCTCCTTGCCTTCTCTGGTCTCCGCCTCGGCGTTTGAGACAGTCTGTCCTCTTTCTCCCTCTCTCTCTTCTTTTTCCTCTTCTTCCTTCCTCCCTGTGCGTGCCTGAAGGCCGACCCACACGTTCGCACGCGTAGCCGGTGACGGGGTAACGCGTAAGTCCCCGCCCTGGGTAGACATGTAAGGCACGCGCGTACCCCCTGGTAAAGGCCAGGCCCGGGGAGGGGTGATTGCCTGAGCTGATACCTTCTGACCATGCCGATTGGTCCCTCCGTCTGTTTCTCGGGAGGTGTGACGTGAGGTGTAAACATTCACCTAAGGCGGGAGTGCCCTCTGAGAGGGTCCCCACAAGGAAGGAGCGCGCCATCGGAGACGCTGGCAATCATGGGGGATTCCTCCGCAATGGATCCTACTCCATCTCTTTCGACTTCGACCCAAAAACGGAAACGTGACCAGCCAACAGTGACAAAAGTACTACCGCCTGCCCCACAGTTCCTCGTAGTTTCTCGAACTGAGGACGGAAAGGATTTTTCCTCTGTCAACCCTTTCGTTATTCAGAAGGGCATAGATGCCATAGCCGGATCTGTCAAATCCTGTACCAGGTTGCGTAACGGCACCTTATTACTAGAAACTGAGAATGCCTTTCAGGCACAAAAACTGTTTCGGGCCACCCTCCTGTACACGTTCCCTGTCCGGGTGGAGGCCCACCGAACTTTGAATTCGTCTCGTGGTGTGGTCTATACTGGCTCCCTCGACGGATTGACTGACGAGGAGCTTCAATCATTCCTCGCTGAGCAGGGCGTGACGGCTGTCCATAGGGTCATGAAAAAGGTCAACAATGACCTTGTACCGACCCGGACAATTTTCTTGACCTTCGATAGTGTTAAGCTGCCATCGCGCATCAAGGCGGGCTACGAGGTTATTTCTGTTCGCCCCTATATCCCGACACCTACGCGCTGCTACCAGTGTCAGCGTTTCAATCACACTCGACAGTCTTGTTCCAATGCAGCTAAATGTGTCACCTGTGGCAGGGATGCCCATGAGGGTGACTGTCCACCTCCGTCTCCTCGTTGTGTGAACTGTCAGGGTGACCATGCCGCATCCTCCCGTGACTGTCCTGTCTATAAGGAAGAACGCTGTATCCAGGAAATTCGGGTCAAAGAGAAAGTGTCCACCTCGGCTGCTCGCAAGCTATTGGCTAGTAGGAAGCCCACGCTGCTCCCAGCGGGGAAATACAGTACTGTCCTCGCCTCTCCTCGGACTACCCGGGAGGTAGCAACCCAGACATGCGATCTGACCTTCAGCACCACGGTCGTCCGTTCGGCCAGTGCTAAGATCGCGCGGTCGACGTCTCCTCTTCCTCCCATCACCCCACAGACACGAGCACCTTCTTCAGCTTCTGCTAAGACGAAGACACCGAAGTCAGATGCACGGGCCTTCAAGAAGGAACCATCCCGTGCAGACTTCCTCCGTACCTCGACCTCACAGCCTTCGACCGGTACTTCCACTACACGTCCTTCCAAAAAGGCGCATAGGAAGCACAGTTCTCCTTCCCCGCCACGGCGCATTTCTTCTCTTGCCCCACCCAGCGGCTGCCGCCCCAGGCCGTCATCCGTTTCGCCTGGCCGCACCGCTGGTCGCCGTACATCTGGCCGTTCACTGGCGGAGGAAGCTCCCCCTCCCGGCCATCCTCCCGAGATGGCCGATGACCCTTTAGACCCAATGGACGATGACTGTCCGCCTACTGATAGCGGCGGCAGTGCTCGCTCGAAGCCAGGCCCTAAGCGGCCTTCGAGGTGACCACTTCTCTCATCTTTCTTTTCTTACGATGGCACTTATTCACTGGAATATTCGCAGCGTTCGCTCCAACCGAGAGGACTTGAAGTTGCTTCTCCGCTTGCACCGTCCGCTTGTCGTAGCCCTCCAGGAAACGAAGCTACGCCCATGCGATCAAATTGCCTTGGCACACTACACCTCTGTGCGTTTTGACCTACCCCCTGTGGTAGGTATCCCAGCTCATGGAGGGGTTATGTTGCTGGTCCGGGATGATATTTACTACGATCCCATCACGTTGCACACCGGCCTGCAGGCAGTTGCCATCCGCATTACTCTCCCCACTTTTACGTTTTCCTTTTGTACCGTTTACACTCCATCGTCATCTGCCGTTGCCAGGGCAGACGTGATGCAACTTATTGCCCAGCTACCTGCACCATTTTTGTTAACTGGAGACTTCAATGCCCACCATCCCCTTTGGGGCTCTCCAGCATCCTGCCCGAGGGGCTCCTTGTTAGCAGACCTTTTCAACCAGCTCGATCTTGTCTGCCTCAATACTGGCGCCCCTACTTTTCTTTCGGACACATCTCACACCTATTCCCATTTAGACCTCTCTATATGTACTCCCCAACTTGCACGCCGGTTTGAGTGGTATGCACTTTCTGATACATATTCGAGCGACCACTTCCCGTGTGTTATCCATCTCCTGCAGCATACCCCCTCTCCGTGCTTCTCTAATTGGACCATCTCCAAGGCAGACTGGGGGCTCTTCTCTTCCAGGGCGACCTTTCAGGATCAAACCTTTACAAGCTGCGATCGTCAGGTCGCACACCTCACGGAAGTCATTCTCGCTGCTGCTGAATATTCCATCCCTCACCCTCCTTCTTCTCCACGTCGCGTACTGGTCCCCTGGTGGACCGCAGCATGTAGAGACGCTTTACGTGCTCGTCGACGTGCTTTACGCACTTTTAAACGCCACCCTACAGTGGCGAATTGTATCAATTATAAACGATTACGTGCTCAGTGTCGCCGTATTATCAAAGAAAGCAAGAAAGCCAGCTGGGCTGCTTTCACAAGCACCTTCAACAGTTTTACTCCTTCTTCTGTTGTCTGGGGTAGCCTGCGCCGGCTATCTGGCACTAAGGTCCACTCACCAGTTTCTGGCTTGAAGGTCGCGAATGACGTCCTTGTGGCCCCTGAGGCTGTCTCCAATGCCTTCGGCCGCTTTTTCGCAGAGGTTTCGAGCTCCGCTCATTACCACCCTGCCTTCCTCCCCCGCAAACAGGCAGAGGAGGCTAGGCCACTTAACTTCCGCTCCTCGAATTGTGAAAGTTATAATGCCCCATTCACCATGCGGGAACTCGAAAACGCACTTGGCCGATCACGGTCCTCTGCTCCAGGGCCAGATTCTACTCATATTCAGATGCTGAAGAACCTTTCTCCTGCGGGTAAAGGTTTTCTTCTTCGTACATACAATCGCATCTGGATTGAGGGACATGTTCCCGCATGCTGGCGCGAGTCTATTGTTGTCCCGATTCCTAAGCCGGGGAAGGACAAGCACTTGCCTTCCAGTTATCGACCTATCTCGCTTACCAGCTGTGTCTGTAAAGTGATGGAGCGAATGGTTAACTCTCGATTGGTTTGGCTGCTCGAGTCTCGACGCCTACTTACCAATGTACAATGTGGATTTCGTAGGCGCCGCTCTGCTGTTGACCATCTGGTTACCTTGTCGACCTTCATTATGAATAACTTCTTGCGGAAGCGCCCGACCGCGGCTGTGTTCTTTGATTTGGAGAAGGCTTACGACACCTGTTGGAAGGCGGGCATCCTCCGCACCATGCATACATGGGGCCTTCGCGGTCGCCTCCCTCTTTTTATTCGTTCCTTTTTAATGGATCGACAGTTCAGGGTACGAGTGGGTTCTGTCCTGTCCGACACCTTTCGCCAGGAGAATGGGGTGCCACAGGGCTCAGTTTTGAGCGTTGCTCTCTTCGCCATCGCGATCAATCCAATAATGGATTGCCTCCCAGCTGATGTATCAGGCTCCCTTTTCGTGGACGATTTTACCATCTATTGCAGCGCGCAGTGTACACGTGTCCTGGAGCGCTGTCTTCAGCGTTCTCTTGACCGTCTTTACTCCTGGAGTGTCGCCAATGGCTTCCGTTTTTCTGCCGAGAAGACGGTCTGTATTAACTTCTGGCGATACAAAGAGTTTCTCCCACCGTCCTTAAAACTCGGTCCCGTTGCTCTCCCAATCGTGGAGACAACCAAATTTTTAGGCCTTACATTTGACAGGAAACTTAGCTGGTCTCCACATGTGTCATATTTGGCCGCCCGTTGTACCCGTTCTTTAAATGTCCTCCGTGTTCTCAGTGGTCTGTCGTGGGGAGCGGATCGAACCGTCCTACTTCGTCTATATCGGTCGATCGTCCGCTCCAAGCTGGATTATGGGAGCTTCGTATACTACTCTGCACGGCCATCCATCTTACGCCGCCTCAACTCCATACAACATCGGGGTTTACGACTTGCGATCGGAGCATTTTATACCAGTCCCGTAGAGAGTCTTCACGCTGACGCTGGCGAACTGCCACTCACCTACCGGCGCGATATACTGCTTTGTCGGTATGCCTGTCGGCTACTGTCAATGCCCGACCATCCGTCTTATCGTTCCTTTTTTGACGACTCTCTTGACCATCAATACGGGTTGTATGTCTCTGCCCTGCTACCCCCTGGCGTTCGCTTTCGTCGCCTCCTTCAACACCTTACTTTTTCCCTCCCTGCAACCTTTCGAGTGGGCGAGAGCCGCACGCCACCTTGGCTCCAGGCTCAGGTCCGCGTTCACCTTGACCTCAGCTCGCTCCCAAAAGAGGTCACCCCCGGTTCGGTCTACCACTCCCGTTTTTTGGAACTTCGTTCGAAGTTCATCGACATGACTTTCATTTATACAGATGGCTCTAAGACCAATGACGGGGTCGGGTGTTCCTTTATTGTCGAGGCACAAAGTTTCAAATACCGGCTCCACGGCCATTGTTCGGTCTTCACAGCTGAGCTCTTTGCCCTCTATCAGGCTGTTCTTTACATCTGCCGCCACCGACATTCTGCTTACGTCATCTGCTCAGATTCCCTGAGCGCCATCCAGAGCCTCAGTGATCCGTACCCGGTTCACCCTTTCGTACACCGGATCCAACGCTCTCTTCAGCAGCTGGTCGACGTCGGTTCTCCAGTTAGCTTTATGTGGGTTCCGGGCCATGTCGGTATCCCTGGGAACGAAGCTGCAGATGCCGCGGCCAAGGCTGCGGTCCTGCAGCCTCGAACAGCTTCTTGTTGCGTCCCTTCGTCCGATTTTAGCAGGGTGATTTGTCGGCGCATCTTATCTCTGTGGCATGCCGATTGGGCTGCACTTACCGACAACAAGCTTCGGGCCTTAAAACCTCTTCCCGTGGCTTGGACGTCCTCCTCACGCCCTTCTCGGCGGGAGGAGGTCGTTTTAGCCCGGTTAAGAATTGGACACTGCCGGTTCAGCCATCGCCATCTGCTGACGGCTGCGCCGGCGCCGTTCTGCCCATGTGGGCACTTGCTGACGGTTAGACACATTTTAATGTCCTGTCCAGATCTTAACACACTGCGCCTCGATCTTAACCTGCCAAATACTTTCGATGCCATTTTAGCGGATGACCCACGAGCAGCTGCTCGTGTTCTTCGTTTTATCAATTTGACACACCTCGCTAAGGACATTTGATGATGCTGTTTTTTAATCCTATGCCTGTCCGTCTGTCTTTTATCGTGGTCCCCTTTTAGTTGTTGTGGTCAACTTGTGCCTCGCGGTGCATTCTTAGAGTAGTCAGGGCGCTAATGACCATTGAAGTTGTGCGCCCTAAAACCACAAAAAAAAAAAAAAAAAAAAAAGTATCCATCACTGAAAGGCACTACTTCCATGTCGTCCTGAAAATTTCATACTCCAACAATGAAACAGAGCCCCCCCCCCCCCCCCCAGGGGATCCACAACTCTTTTGTGGACACGTGCGTAGCGAGCACGGGACCCCGAGCTAATGTGGCCCTCCTTCCTTTCCGGGCTGCATACCCCCCCTTTCCGTATCCTTCCCCATCCCCCATCTTCGCCCTCCCCCCTCACCTCTGGCTCTTTCCTTCCCTTTCTCCCCCTCTGGGAGTATGGTTTGTGCCTACGTCCGGAGACGGACGCTTGTAAATGTACCGCACTCTTCGCCTTCCTTGCTTGTATGTCTTCATCTTTCTTCGTCCTTCTCTTTTCCTTACCTCTTCTCTTTACCTCTTCTCTTTACCTCTTCTCTTTACCTCTTCTCTTTACCTCTTCTCTTTACCTCTTCTCTTTACCCTTTTCTCCGCTGCGGCGTTTGAGACCTCTCTTCTTTCCTTTCCCTGTCTCTTTCTTCCTCCCTGTGCGTGTCTGAAGGCCGACCCACGCACTTCCATGCGTAGCCGGTGACGGGGTAACGCGTAATTCCCCACCCCGGGTAGACAGGTAGGACACGTACGTACCCCCTGGTAACGGCCAGGCCCAGGGAGGGGTGATTACCCGAGCTGATACCTTCCGAAAGTGCCGATTGGTCCCTCCGTCCGTTTGTCGGGAGGTGTGACCTGAGGTGTGAACAATCACCTAAGACGGGTGTGCCCTCGGTGAGGGCCCTCACAAGGAAGCAGTGCACCATCGGAGACGCCGGTAATCATGGGGGATTCTTCCGCAATGGTTTCCTCACCTTCCACTATGTCTGCTCACAAACGTAAGTTCACTGAGTCTCAGCCACAGACGGTTCTTCCATCGTTGCCACAGTTCCTTGTTGTTTCTCGGTCTGACGAAGGTCACGACTTTTCCACGGTCAACCCTTTCATTATTCAGAAAGGTGTCGACGCAATTGCAGGTCCTGTAAAGTCTTGTTCCAGATTACGGAATGGCACCCTGTTGTTAGAAACACACAGTGCCCTCCAGGCTCAAAAATTGCTGCGTACTTCTCTGCTCCACACCTTCCCTGTCCGGGTGGAACCGCACCGTACCTTAAATTCCTCGCGTGGAGTCGTTTATACACGCTCCCTCGATGGATTGTCTGACGAAGAAATTCAGCACTACCTGTCTGACCAGGGCGTCACAGCTGTTCATCGGGTTATGAAAAGGGTTGACTCGAACATCATTCCAACCCGCACTGTCTTCTTGACATTTGACAAAGTTCAACTCCCATCAAAAATCCAAGCAGGCTATGAGATAATTTCCGTTCGCCCTTATGTCCCAAACCCTACGCGTTGCTATCGATGTCAGCGGTTCAATCACACCAGCCAGTCCTGTTCCAATCCGGCCAAATGTGTTACGTGTGGCAAGGGTGCCCATGAGGGTGCTTGTCCACCTCCATCCCCTCGCTGCATCAACTGTATGGGTGACCACGCTGCTTCCTCTCGAGATTGCCCCGTTTTTAAGGACGAAAAACTCATCCAGGAAATAAGAGTGAAGGAAAAGGTGTCTACCTTTGCTGCTCGAAAGTTACTCGCCAGTCGACAGCCCACTGTGCCTCAGAAAGGAAAATACAGCGCTGTCCTTGCTTCTCCTCGGCCAACAAAGGAGGCGGCCACGCAGACTTGCGACCTCACCTTTAGTACCACGGTCGTCAGATCGGCCAGCGCAAAGATCGCCCGTTCAACCTCACCACTTTCGCCTGCCCACTAAATGGCTCACCCTTCGTCGGGTTCTGCTAAATCTCGAGCCCAAAAGTCAGACGCCAAGTCTTCGAAAAAAGAGCATTCTCGTGAAGAGTTTTTACGTACCGCACCTTCACAACCATCGGTTCCTCCTTCATCTAAACATCATACTTCCAAGAAGGCTACGAAGAAACACAGTTCCTCTCCTTCTCCGCCAAGGCGTGTCCCATCTACAGCACCACCTGGCGGAAATCGCCCTTGGCCGTCTTCTGTGTCGCCGAGGCGCACTGCTGGTGGCCGGTCAACTGGCCGATCGTTGGTGGCTGGAGCTGCTCCTGACCAACCTATGGATCAGGATCTTCTGCCTTCGACTGAATGCCATTCCATGCTGTCGGTCGCAAGCTCTGAGCAGTCGTTGAGTTGACAGCACCCTTGGTCACGTTCCTCCATTTTCTGTTCACCCTATGTCCATTATCCACTGGAATATCCGCGGCATTCGAGCCAATCGGGATGAATTGTCGATCCTCTTACGATCCTACTCGCCGGTCATCTTCTGTCTTCAGGAAACAAAGCTGCGTCCCCATGACCGCTTTGTTCTCCCTCATTTTCAGTCCGTCGGATATGACCTCCCCTCTGTTGAAGGCACTCCAGCCCATGGAGGACTCATGATTCTTCCCCATGATACTCTCCATTATCACCCAATCCCCTTAAACAGTTCCTTCCAAGCTGTCGCCGTCCGTCTTTCCCTTTCTGGATACACGTTCTCTCTTTGTACGGTATACATTCCATCGTCCACACCAATGGCACGAGCTGATCTCCTTCATCTTCTTGGTCAGCTTCCACCCCCCTATTTGCTGGCTGGGGACTTCAATGCCCACCACCCGCTTTGGGGATCTCCACATCCTTGTCCACGTGGCTCACTATTGCTAGACGTCTTCCACCAAGCGAATCTAGTCTGCCTCAACACTGGGGTCCCCACATTTTTGTCTGCCTCCACGACAAATTTTTCTCATTTGGACCTTGCGGTCGGTACTGTTCCGCTAGCCCGTCGCTTCGAATGGTTCGCCCTTGATGATACACACTCGAGTGACCACTTTCCATGTGTTCTTAGACTGCAGCCTCAACTGCCATATATGCGCTCGCGACGCTGGAAGTTTGCCCAAGCCGACTGGACACTTTTTTCGTCTCTAGCGACATTCGATGACCGTCGCTTTCCCAGCGTCGACGATGAGGTCACACATATTACCGACGTTATTCTCACAGCTGCGGAACGTTCAATACCACGCACCTCCGAATTGCCCCGGCTCCCCCCAGTTCCTTGGTGGAACGAGGCATGCCGTGACGCAATACGTGAGTGGCGACGTGCTCTTCGCATTTTCCGTCACCATCCAACTTTGGCAAACTGTATCCGATATAAGCAGCTACGTGCGCGATGCCGTCGCGTCATCCGCGATAGCAAGAAGGCAAGCTGGAAATTCTATATTAGCTCATTTAACACCTTCACTCCCTCCTCGGAAGTTTGGAGTCGGCTTCGACGGTTCTCAGGCGCGCCTAGTTTCTCCCCGGTCTCTGGGCTCACTGTCGCGCATGATACCTTAGTGGACCCCGTCGCAATTTCTAACTCATTGGGTCAGCACTTTGCTGAGATTTCGAGCTCTTCAAATTACCCGCCAGCGTTTCTCCCGAAGAAACGTGCAGCGGAAGTGCGACATCTTGCTTTCTCCTCTCAAAATCGCGAAAGCTACAATACTGTTTTCTCCATGCGGGAACTCCAACATGCCCTCTCTTCTTCTCGCTCCTCCGCCCCAGGACCGGATGGTATCCATGTCCAACTGTTGCTGCATTTATCAACCCATAGCCTGCGTTACCTCCTTCGCCTTTACAATCGAATTTGGACCGACAGTACCTTTCCCAGGCGATGGCGGGAAGCTATTGTCGTTCCCGTTCCGAAACCTGGAAAGGACAAACATCTCCCCTCTAGCTATCGCCCCATTTCTCTCACGAGTAGTGTCTGTAAGGTTTTGGAGCGTATGGTGAATTACCGTTTAGCTTGGTGGCTGGAATCTCGCAGTCTTTTAACACCAGCCCAATGCGGATTCCGAAAGCATCATTCTGCCGTTGACCATCTTGTTGCTCTCTCCACTTATATCATGAACAATTTTCTCCGGAAACGCCAAACGGTAGCAATATTTTTTGATCTGGAGAGAGCATACGATACCTGTTGGAGGACAGGCATCCTCCGCACACTGTTCTCTTGGTGCTTTCGAGGCCGGCTGCCCCTTTTTCTTCGCGAATTTATGGCAGAGCGCACATTTAGGGTGCGGGTGAACACTACTCTCTCCCGTACTTTCTCCCAAGAAAACGGGGTACCCCAGGGCTCCGTGCTGAGTGTTGTACTGTTTGCCATCGCCATTAATCCAATTATGGATTGTCTCCTTCCTGATGTCTCGGGCTCCCTCTTTGTGGACGATTTTGCGATCTACTACAGCTCTCAACAGACCAGCCTGCTTGAAAGACGTCTTCAAGGATGTCTCGATCGCCTCCACTCGTGGAGCATCGAAACCGGCTTCCGTTTCTCACCCAGTAAGACCGTTTGTGTTAATTTTTGGCGACGTAAGGAGTTTCTTCCGCCCTCCTTACATCTAGGTCCTGTCAACCTTCCGTTTTCCGACGTCGCTAAATTCTTGGGTCTTATGTTTGACAGAAAACTGTGCTGGTCCTCCCACGTTTCCTATCTTTCGGCTCGCTGTCTGCGTTCCCTTAACACCCTCCGTGTCCTGAATGGTACCTCCTGGGGAGCGGACCGAGTGGTCCTTCTCTGCCTCTATCGCGCCTTAGTGCGCTCGAAATTGGATTATGGAAGCATCGTCTACTCCTCTGCTCGGCCGTCTATTCTTTGGCGTCTCGACTCTATCCACCACCGTGGATTACGTTTAGTGTCTGGAGCTTTTTACACCAGCCCTGTGGAAAGCCTTTATGCTGAGACTGCTGAACCTCCGCTGTCCAATCGGCGGGCAGTCCTTCTGAGTCGTTATGCTAGCCATCTGTCTTCCATGCCTGCTAATCCAGCCCATGACCTTTTTTTCGACACCTCCTTTGATGTCGGGTATGCAGGCCGCTCCTCCTCCCTACTACCCCCGGAAGTCCGCTTCCGTCAACTGCTCCATTCTCTTTCCTTCCGCTTTCCTAAAACCTTCTTGACAACTTGGGGTACAGCACCGCCTTGGCTCCGTCCCCGGATCGACTTGCTCAGAGACCTATGTCAATTTCCCAAGGATGGTACCCCTACACTTGTCTACCGTCGGGCATTTGCTGCTCTATGTGCACAAATGACGGAAGCCACATTTATTTACACCGACGGCTCGAAAACATCGTTAGGTGTAGGGAGTGCCTATATTGTTGGCGACACCCCAAATCACTTTCGGCTTCCCGACCAGTGTTCGGTTTATACTGCGGAGCTTTACGCTGTTCTCCAGGCTGTCCACTACATCCGCCGCCATCAGCGGATACAGTACGTAATCTGCTCAGATTCTCTCAGCTCTCTCCTAAGTCTCCAAGCTCTTTACCCTGTGCACCCTCTGGTCCACCGGATTCAGGACTGTCTGCGCTTGCTCCACCTGGGGGGCGTCTCAGTGGCGTTCCTCTGGCTCCTGGGACGCGCTGGTATCTGTGGGAATGAGGCGGCTGATATAGCGGCCAAGGCTGCAGTCTCTCTTCATCGGCCAGCTATTCAGTCTCTTCCGTTTACCGATCTACGGAGCGGTTTATGTCGCCAAGTTGCTCATTTATGGCATGCGCATTGGTCAACACTTCCTCATAATAAATTGCGGGAAGTGAAAGCCCTTCCTTGCGCTTGGACCTCTTCCTCCCGAACGCATAGTCGGGAGGAGGTAATTTTAGCTAGACTCCGGATAGGGCACTGTCTTTTTAGCCATCGACATCTTTTAAGCGGTGATCCTCCCCCACTCTGTCCCCACTGCTCTCAGCTGTGGACGGTCAGACACCTTTTAATTGAATGCCCCTATTTTAATCCGTTACGCTCCCGTCTACAGCTATCGCCTGATCTATCGTTGATTTTAGCAGATGACACGCGCTCAGCTGACTGCGTTCTACAGTTTATTAGTGACAGTGAAATGACGTCAGTCATTTGAAGCCTTTTTTGGGGACAACCAACCCCTTTTTATAGTGGATTTTTAAGCATTCCTTCTGCCTTTAGTTTCTCAAATTTTATGACTTTGTTCCCATTGCTGCTGATTTTAAATTTCGTTTTTTTCCTGTTTTCTACGTCACGGGCTGGGCGCTAATGACCATAGAAGTTTTGCGCCCTAAAACCACAAACAAAAAAAAAAAAACAAAAAAATGAAACAGAGCCATGTTGATCACAATGACACTACATCATTGTCTCCCCCTCCCCACAACCTACATTGCATAGTATCAACATATTGTCTGTAAATTCTCGTAAAAAAATACATCCATCATCCACCAGAATAAATCTTATCAGTTCCAGCATTTTACCTTAATGCATAGGGTTGTGTATTGACCTTTGTAATTATGTCTGAAAATGCATCTACTGATTGATTCCACCCATGGGCATTAGTGAAACAGCATTAAGACACAAAACTGTTATTGTTGATGAAGTACAATGCTTGACATTCCTTCAATCCAGGCAGCAGTCTTTGGCTGGGACAGTGGCAGGAAGTGTCCACCCAGTACACACTGACAGGTGAGTGGCAGCAGCATCAGCTTTGGCTGTGTGACAGCACCAGACCTGTCAGTTCTAAACAGCTGACATGTTGAAAGTGTGCCTCAGTTACTGGGTATATTCCCTGCAGCTTGGTCCATGGAACATTATGTACCTTTGTGTCTCATCTTTGTTATCCTGCATAGGCTTGAACACATTGAAACCTACCCCTCACATTTGGTATGATGTATCATGGATTTTTGGGATCTAGTTTTAATTAATTTGTGTGTTTTTGGCATTCGGTAACAATCGAGTCTGCAGCACTAAGATACAGCCTGTTGATGCATGTGCATTTGAGATGGCCAAATACCATCCTGTCAGCCATGCCTCGAGAATTAACAGACATAAATTATTGTCACATGACAGATACTTGGTTCAATATCACATTGTACAACATGAACGCCATGCAAGTGGATCTCCAAGTTAATGTCATGAGCAATGCAAAATTGCTAATTTAATAATCATGGAATGGGCTAGGCTATTCCCATTACTAAGTGAACTTCCCATAACTAAGAAAACTTAACATTTTTGTGACTACAACAGCTTCTTACATCATGTACATGACACGAATTGAAAATTTTTTCAGTAATTAATACTCTGGCTATTCTCATCTGCATTGTGGTTTAAAATAATTATTGAATGATCTTCCAAACTTTCTAGACACACAACAAATTCCTTACTGACTGAGTTCTGCTCTTTCAAGAAAGAATTGAATGGTGATCTATGAAGCAGACTATAATCACAATAAAAGGGTGGGTGGAAGAACATAGTATTTGGTTCCACTCATACAGATACCAGACATAAGCATGTAACTTTTAGTTCATTGTGGAATATTATTCCAAACTGTGCATTGCGGAATGCTAGACAGAAGTAACTTATACTATGCAAATGCCCATATGAGTACAATAAGTTTCTGTCACTATAACATAATGGCAATAGCATGTGCGTTTGAAATACTAATTATGGCTACATACTTCAGTATGCAGAAGGATATAGTTATTTGTCAACTATGACCCCAGTTACTAAGTTTCAAAATGTACGCTGGTCATGCTGCTGGTACTGATGTATGGACACAAAGAAATTTCATCTCTTTTTGTCCATTATCACTTGATAGATGATAAAATCTAAAATATTGGACCTATATAGTCACACATGGTGTCATTGTAACCTGTGCGAAGAAATTTGTGTACTTGCCTTGCTTAAAATGAATCTACATTAAATTCACAAATATGTGGCAGAAAGACGGTGCTCACTGGACATGTTTCAAATGAGTGATGATTTCTTAGAAGTGAAGTGATCAGTTGATTCTTTACGTATCAGTGAGATTGGTGAACATGGAAATGCTGTTAGATGCTTTATGTATAGAATTAAATAACCACGTAGTGGTTGAACTTGATGGGCATAGCTTATACAAAGAAATGTAGTTAACATCTGAAATAAATACACGCATATCCTAATCTGATCAATGCTATCTAGTAACATGAATAAATCAAAGCTTATTCTGATTTATTGAAGCTTGATTCTTAGAAGACACTGTAGCTGTGCAAAATGCATTAAACACTCACTGGGGCCCAAGCAGCTTTGACCATCAGCCCGCCTTACACTTTATGGGGTAATGGGAAGGAAGAGCATTGCCACCAGCTACACTTAACCCATGGGTAGCTGGCCATTCTCTCAATCAATGCAATCTCTCCCAATCTGCTTTGATAGGTACTCAGAACCTCACATTATGTGTATGGGATCCTTATCAGATAAGGTTGACAGAGGACACTGAAATCGTTCAAAGAAGGGCAGTTCATTTTGTACTATCACAAAATGGTGTGGAGTACTGGTGGAGGGAGGGGGGGGGGGGCAGAGGGGGAGTTAATGTCACTGATATATGATAATTGTCATGGCAGTCATTAAAACAAACACTTTCTTTGTTGAAGTGAGATTTATGTAAAAATGTGGAAATATTTGTTTGACACCCACGCAGAGAGAAACTATGATTGTAATAACGTAAATCTTTCCATGTGGGCCCTGGGACCAATGGCCTTTGTGGTCAGGTCCCTTCAACCTCCAAAAACCAACAAACCAACCAACCAACCAACCAACCATGTTTGTTCTGAATTTGCTTAATCATTCATCTATCCTACATGTCGCTGGAGATCGGAGCGGTAGAGATACAATGTGAGCGTGATCCAATGAACCCTCTGACAAGCACTTAGTACAGCATGTCACTGGTCTACATCTACATGACTACTATGCAACTTGCATTTTACAGCATCAGTCTCCACAGTGGGGCCTGCTGTTCCACAGAATTACATAAACACCTCAACGGGTAGACAGCAGGCCGACACAAGTCTCTCCTCCAGCCTGCTCAGCTGCAGACTGAGTAACTGTATTGGAAATGAGTAGTTTATGTGAGGCTGCTATGTGTTTGTTATGCACCTGTTCTGCTTTGCCCATTTGATTAACTTTCCTCAATACTCCATGATGACCCAATGTTAAATTTAAGTTGCCCTTGCTACCGTATTTCATAGCTTCAGTACACTGCTGATGCATATGATTTAGATTTTCTTGCTTAATAGTGTACAGAATGACAGCACCTCCCTCCTAAGATATTTTGCTCTGTAGGTATCTCAGACTGCCCAGCTCATATGGTAAGCTGCAATATATTCCATAATATGGACATAATTACAATATCAACAGTCTTCACAAACTGAAACTCCACTCTGTTACTGCGGTTTGGCTTGCTTTCCTCTGCTTCCAGAGTTGCCAGGAAGATGTCTGAATTTTTACTTCGCTGCATCAATATATTCTTTTGTGGCACAGCACTTCATAGCAGAGTGCAATCAAGATTCTAGTAGAAGACTTAGATGTAGCAGCTGGCTATCCATTGGTCAATGTTATTACAGTGTTCAATATTTTTCAGATGTAAAAGAACTGGGTATCAGATTTCACTTACTAAACACCAACAGTAAGGCTCTTCAGACTGTACAACGGACGTTTATCTCACAAGCTTAGAACGTCAGGCCTCTGCCATACTCCCCTTGTGCCAGACATTGGAAACATTTTGTATGTACAAAATCACTATTTGAGGCAGAAGTTAATCCTGGCATTGATTCAGGGTTCATAATTAAGGTGATTCACAAACGAAAAACAAGAGCACACATCCTGAACAAGATTAGTATTGATGGGGTCTCCGCAGGAGTAGTGAGAGATAGCCGGATTCCCTTTCATTGTATTGTGAGGTGGACCATCTGCTCTCTGCTAATGGGGCAATGTGATATCCAGACATTAGAATTGGAGTGAGTCAGTCAACTTGTAAAATCAAAATGTGATGGCAAACATCCAGATTTGTGTATTTATCCAATCAGCTCAGGCAACTTGCCATGAACTCACGTTGTGTGACAATTCCTGGATTGAACTGTGACTGAAGTATATGGAAGTGATACACCACACAGTGTTGGTCAGATTTGTATGTTCTGGATACAAACTAGAAGTCAGTATTTGTGTATCATATTTCCGTACCGAGATGTTTTCCGCACTAGTAATTCAGGGATTTCATAAACAGCATTGATCAAATTATTTGAATAACCTGAAAGGTCAGGCGTAACTGTCACACTGTTTGCTGCCTATAGCATTTGTGTGTGTCAGTTGATCAATTAATGTAGCAGAATAATACAAGAATAGGATATATGTTGCTAATGTTGAGGTGTCAAGTAGAAACAGAGTGCATCTCCTCCTGGTAGGTGGTAAAATACTTAAGTCAAATGGTGTAGAATTATTATACAAATTGTTTCCCGACTCTGAAGACATTTAATGTTGATTTAGCTGGAACTTCAGCCATAATAGACATTCATGAAACTTTTGGCTTTTGAAAAGACCAAAGAAAGATTCTATTGCTGTAATGAAACATTTTTTGAAAGCAACAGTTCATCATCACTAACCAGATTCGTTTAATGTTTTGGAAGATCTCTTTTATATTACTCTCCTGTATTGTAATATTGATTCCAAATCCACTTCCACAGAGGTGAACATTTATCATTTGTAGGTGTGGAGTCAATGACATCTTTGGTATACTGAACATTTTTTGTAGTGTCCATGTGTAGAAGAAACTTACAGGGCTGAACTACTAGTCATGAGAATGTGTGTGATGCCATTCTTGTTGCATTGCTCATCTACTTACACTACAGTGACTTAACATTAACACACCCGATTACCAAAATGCATTCTTTTGGTGTTCACAAACGGTATCGTAGAGAAACTATTACGCAGCAAAATACCTCTGTCAGTGTTCTTGGTCCTGTAAGATTTCAATAGATGAGTGTTCAGGAAACCCATATGCTCTCAGTTACCTGCTGGATTCAGAAAATATTTTATTTAATACTTATAATACAGCATAAAAGTAACAGCTACATCACACTTGCAGATTGTTTGATAGCTTTGATGATATTCTGAAGCAAACCGTTAGTATTTACTATATAGTAATTTTGATAAACTGTTTGCTTATACAACCCATGAATCATGACAATCTGAACATTGGAATGCAGATTGATGGCCATGCAGGGCAAAACTTCAGATGCTTAAAGGAATTTCAATGCAGACCTGGAAGATGTCTTACATTTACTATTCATGGTCATAGAAAAGGATTTTCTTACTTTCACAACTAAGTGTGTGATTTTGGTTTTGGGGAGAGGGCTTGTAAAGTGAATACACAGGCACTGTCATCCTCTTTTATGTTATTCTCTGTTTCTGCTTAACAGGTCAGACAGAAGTATAGAAAGTGTTCTGTCATAATGTTTCACACTTGCACAAATATGACAAGTGGTTATATCTTCCACACTGATTAACTGGTTTATCCACTTTAACAAAAGAAAACTGTAGAGAGCTTCTGTATCATGTCAAATCTTTCTAGTTTCACTTCTTTCACCACTTCCCTCTCCTTTTGTTGGTATTTTGCAGTACCATCCTCAATTATAGACTGTCTCTATCTAAAGAACAACCGGCATTACCAGTGTCATCCTGAGTTGCTTTCAAGACCTCAGCAGATTGTTTACGGTCAAAACATGGCATTCTGACCTCACCTGTATATCTATCAAAGGATCCTGGCTCATTTTGTGATGTAGATGCAGTGAGAAATGCATGCCAAATATACTCAGATAGAAATAACTTGAAAATTGACATTTTATGTGTTGGCGATGGTTTCCAATTCTTTGTCTAGCATTTTTCCTTGAGATGCTTGGAACCTGAATCCTAGACTGAGCCCATTTATTTCGTATTTCATCAAACGTGATAACTACACCAGCCCCAAAACCCAGCGCCTCCCCCCCCCCCCCCCCCCCTCCTCAACCACTGGATCATTCTACACAAGATACAATTTGGAGCAGCATGCACAGACATAGCACAATGTAGTTTCAGGCTTATCCAATGTAAGTCATAGTCAAATTTTTAACGCATTATGTTCAGTCATCATTGCAACATGGTTGCCATAGTCATTGATACAACCAGCTGCTGTGCAGCAGCATAGCACAGTGGTTAGCATTAAAATTTGAAATTGCGATTGTGGACCACAATTTTCTTGGAAAGATACTAGATTGCAAGTTTGTGGTTAAGACCTGTTGGGAATTTGAACTGTAGCAGATGTGTTTTGTAGCCCTTATTTAGTCATTGGTCTCTTCAAATAAGCTGTCAACAGAGCATCTTGCATTTCCATCATACCTTATGGCGGATATTTTGAATATTGCTCTTGTTGCACATTAATTGCCTTCGTGAAGTGACTCACTGTGTTTGTGTGCCACACATAAAAGAGCAGCAGCAGCAGGCTGCCAATGTGATATCAGTGCAGTGAAAAGTGACAAATGTAACCTGTCCTAATTTTAATCCAACTATAGTTGTGATATGTTGTAACGAAACACAATTTCCAGATTTTGTCCTTGTTGTCTTCAGTCGAAAGTATGGTTTGATGCAGCTTTCTTCAACAACACACAGATACCATTTACTGTCAGCTTTATTTTTGCGCTGCTGAAATTGATTAGGGCTTCTTGTTCGCTTAAATAATCTACCCTTAAAATTGTGTGTATACCCATCCTTTTTTCCCCCTAAGGTAAGTCTTTCCGCTCCCGGGATTGGAATGACTCCTTACCCTCTCCCTTAAAACCCACATCCTTTTGTCTTTCCCTCACCTTCCCTCTTTCCTGCTGAGGCAACAGTTTGTTATGAAAGCTTGAAGTTTGTGTGTGTGTGTGTGTGTGTGTGTGTGTGTGTGTGTCTATATATATACCGAACTGGAGTAGGTGGTGGTGGGAGGGTGCATGGGACAGGTTTTACACCGGGGGCAGTTACAAGGGTAGGAGCCAGAGGGTAGGGAATGTGGTTTGGTGATTTCATAGGGATGAACTAAGAGGTTACGAAGGTTAGGTGGATGGCGGAAAGACACTCTTGGTGGAGTGGGGAGGATTTCATGAAGGATGGATCTCTTTTCAGGACAGAATTTGAGGAAGTCGTATCCCTGCTGGAGAGCCACATTCAGAGTCTGATCCAGTCCCGGAAAGTATACTGTCACAATGGGGCACTTTTGGGGTTCTTCTGTGGGAGGTTCTGGGTTTGAGGGGATGAATAAGTGGCTCTGGTTATTTGCTTCTGTACCAGGTTGGGAGGGTAGTTGCGGGATGCGAAAGCTGTTGTCAGGGTGTTGGTGTAATGCTTCAGGGATTCCGGACTGGAGCAGATTCGTTTGCCACGAAGACCTAGGCTATAGGGAAGGGACCGTTTGATGTGGAATGGGTGGCAGCTGTCGTAATGGAGGTACTGTTGCTTGTTGGTGGGTTTGATGTGGACGGATGTGTGAAGCTGGCCATTGGAAAGGTGGAGGTCAACATCAAGGAAAGTGGCATGGGATTTGGACTAGGACCAGGTGAATCTGATGGAACCAAAGGAGTTGAGGTTGGAGAGGAAAGTCTGGAGTTCTTCTTCACTGTGAGTCCAGATCATGAAGATGTCATCAATAAATCTGTACCAAACTTTGGTTTGGCAGGCCTGGGTAACCAAGAAGGCTTCCTCTAAGTGACCCATGAATAGATAGGCGTACGAAGGGGCCATCCTGGTACCCATGGCTATTCCCTTTAATTGTTGGTATGTCTGGTCTTCAAAAGTGAAGAAATTGTGGGTCAGGATGAAGCTGGCTAAGGTAATGAGGAAAGAGGTTTTAGGTAGGGAGGCAGGTGATCAATGTGAAAGGAAGTGCTCCATCGCAACGGGGCCCTGGACGTGCGGGATATTTGTGTATATGGAAGTGGCATCAATGGTTACAAGGATGGTTTCTGGGGGTAACGGATTGGGTAAGGATTCCAGGCAGTCAAGAATGTTGTTGGTGTCTTTGATGAAGGATGGGAGACTGCATGTAATGGGTTGAAGGTGTTGACCTACGTAGGCTTGGGCTTGGTAACCAGCTACAATAGGGTGGCCGGGATGATTGGGTTTGTGAATTTTAGGTAGAAAGTAGAAGGTAGGGGTGCTGGGGGTCTGTGGGGTCAGGAGGTTGATAGTCAGGTGAAAGGTTTTGTAGGGGACCTAAGGTTCTGAGGATTGCTTGAAGCTACGCCTGGACATCAGGAATGGGATTACCTTGGCAAACTTTGTATGTGGTGTTGTCTGAAAGCTGACGCAGTCCCTCAGCCACATACTCCCGATGATCAAGTACCACGGTCGTGAAACCCTTGTCCGCCGGAAGAATGACGATGGACTGGTCAGCCTTCAGATCACGGATAGCCTGGGCTTCAGCAGTGGTGATGTTGGGAGTAGGATTAAGGTTTTTTAAGAAGGACTGAGAGGCAAGGCTGGAAGTCAGAAATTCCTGGAAGGTTTGGAGTGGGTGATTTTGAGGAAGAGGAGGTGGGTCCCGCTGTGACGGAGGACGGAACTGTTCCAGGCAGGGTTCAATTTGGATAGCGTCTTAGGGTAGGATTAGGATCATTTTTCTTCATGGCAAAGTGATACTTCCAGCAGGGAGTACGAGTGTAGGACAGTAAATCTTTGACAAGTGCTGTTTGGTTGAATCTGGGAGTGGGGCTGAAGGTGAGGCCTTTGGATAGGACAGAGGTTTCGGATTAGGAGAGAGGTTTGGAGGAAAGGTTAACTACTGAATTAGGGTGTTGTGGTACCAGATTGTGTTGATTGGAATTTTGAGGTTTTGGAGGGAGTGGAGCTGGAAGTGGGAGATTGAGTAGATGGGAGAGACTGGGTTTGTGTGCAATGAGAGGAGGTTGAGGTTTGCTGGAAAGGTTGTGAAGGGTGAGTGAGTTGCCTTTCTGGAGGTGGGAAACCAGGAGATTGGATAGTTTTTTGAGGTGAAGGGTGGCATGCTGTTCTAATTTGCGGTTGGCCTGTAGGAGGGTGCTCCGAATAGCCGGGGTGTGTGTGTGTGTGTGTGTGTGTGTGTGTGTGTGTGTGTGTGTGTGTGTGTGTGGGAGAGGAAAGATTGAGGACTTTTATTAAGGATAGGAGTTGACAGGTGTGTTCATTGGCTGAGTTGATGTGTAGGTGAAGGATTAGGTGGATGAGGGCAATGGATTGTTCAGTTTGGAACTGGTATAGGGACTGATGGAAAGAAGGGTTGCAGCCAGAGATGGGAACTTTAAGTGTGAGGCCTTTGGCGGTTATGCCAAATGTCAGACAAGCCTGAGAAAATAAAATATGCGAGCGTAATCTGGCTAGGGTGAAGGCATGTTTGCAGAGGGAATGTAAATAAAACTTAATGGGGTCGTTGGGGGGGTGTTGTGAGGGTGACATGGTATTAGAAAGTGGAAAGTGTAACATGAGGTTGAAATGAAAATGAAAATAACTGGAGAAAGTAACTGGAGATCTGTTGTGAGAAAAGGCGAAAAAGTGTTGGTTAAAGCTGGGCTATGTTGATCCTGTGGTGAACTTGGGTTGGTAGACAACGATGTGCACAATTGTCTGACGAAGAACTAATGACGTTAAAACCGGTGGGAATCGGCTAAAAATTATCAGTGATGTTCGAAAAACGGAAATGGAAATAAAGCGAAAGTTATCAGAACTAGACGAAATGGTTGTTTAATAGGTGAAAGGAACTGTTTGTGGACTAGAAACGGTGGATCTTATAGCAGCGGTAGTGTTGAAAGCGGAGAAAAAAATTTTTGTTATGGTCTTTTCTATTCTGTCGTCTTATTTTCTCTTTTTGTTTTTGCCAGTAGTTTCACTTTGTATTCACCTTCTCCTTTTTACCGTAATCTACTATACAATTTTTTCCCGCCTATGTATACTCAACAATACGTCACCCACTTCCATACCATAACCAAAAAAAATTTTTTTTCCTCGCTTTCAACACTACAGCTGCTATAAAATCCAGCGTTTCTAGTCCACAAACAGTTCCTTTCACCTATTAAACAACCATTTCGTCTAGTTCTGATAACTTTCGCTTTATTTCCATTTCCGTTTTTCGCACATCACTGATAATTTTTAGCCGATTCCCACGGGTTTTAACGTCATTAGTTCTTCGCCAGACAATTGTTAGCCTCTTTTTCATAATCTGCCGCCACAAAACCACTCCTTTTAATACATTTACACGCAGTTTTTTCGAAATTTTCCCGAATTTCTCCATCCCTTAACGTGTTTTGGCGGCAACACAACCACCTAAGCTTTGTGCACATCGTTGTCTACCAACCCAAGTTCACCACGCCAATCTATTCATGGGTCGCTTAGAGGAAGCCTTCTTGGTTACCCAGGCATGCCAACCCAAAGTTTGGTACAGATTTATTGATGACATCTTGATGATCTGGACTCACAGTGAAGAAGAACACCACACTTTCCTCTCCCACCTCAACTCCTTTGGTTCCATCAGATTCACCTGGTCCTACTCCAAATCCCATGCCACTTTCCTTGACGTTGACGTCCATGTGTCCAATGGCCAGCTTCACACATCCATCCACATCAAACCCACCAACAAGCAACAGTACCTCCGTCATGACAGCTGCCACCCATTCCGCATCAAACGGTCCCTTCCCTACAGCCTAGGTCTTCATGGCAAACGAATCTGCTCCAGTCCGGAATCCCTGAAGCATTACACCAACAACCAGACAACAGCTTTCGCATCCCACAGCTACCCTCCCGACCTGGTACAGAAGCAAATAACCAGAGCCACTTCCTCATCCTCTCAAACCCAGAACCTCCCACAGAAGAACCACAAAAGTGCCCCACTTGTGACAGGATACTTTCCGGGACTGGATCAGACTCTGAATGTGGCTCTCCAGCAGGGATACGACTTCCTCAAATCCTGCCCTGAAATGAGATCCATCCTTCATGAAATCCTCCCCACTCCACCAAGAGTGTCTTTCCGCCGTCCACTTAACCTTCGTAACCTCTTAGTTCATCCCTATGAAATCCCCAAACCACCTTCCCTACCCTCTGGCTCCTACCCTTGTAACTGCCCCCATTGTAAAACCTGTCCCATGCACCCTCCCACCACCACCTACTCCAGTCTGGTAACCCAGATGGTGTACACGATCAAAGGCAGTGCCACATGTGAAAGCACCCACGTGATCTACCAACTGACCTGCCTACACTGTGACGCATTCTATGGGGGAATGACCAGCAACAAACTGTCCATTCGCATGAAAGGACACAGGCAGACAGTGTTTGTTGGTAATGAGGATCACCCTGTAGCTAAACATGCCTAGGTGCATGGCCAGCGTATATATATGTGTGTGTGTGTGTGTGTGTGTGTGTGTGTGTGTGTGTGTGTGTGTGTGTGTGTGTGTGTGTGTGTGTGTGTGCCACATCCTTTCATCTTTCCCTCTCCTTCCCTCGTTCCTGATGAGGCAACAGTTTGTTGCGAAAGCTTGAATTTTGTGTGTTTGTTTGTGTGTCTATCGACCTGCCAGCACTTTTGTTCGGTAAGTCACATCATCTTTGTTTTTAGATATATATATAAAAAATCATTGGTGTTTGAGACTGGAACTATATAGTTCCTCCTGAACAATTATATTGCTTTAGTGGATCTGCTATTAATGTAGGTGTCTGGTTGTGGAACCTTACATTGTGCCCTAAAGATACATGATAATCAAAAGGGAAAGTCAATGACTAAATTGCAAAACACAAATAAATTTCACATATTAAATCAGACGATATGGTAACAGGCTATTAGGACACAGATGTACTGACAAGTACAGAGGCTAATACTATACACAGTGTAATAAATATAATTTGAAATTGCAGTGTAGTCAGAGGAAGCAGAGTATGCTCAGGCAGCATTGACACATGTCATTGCCCTTGTGTTGTGTGCCACAAAGTTGACAGGAACAAATTCCTCACTTTTAATAGTTACTGCTGAATTACTGTTCAGTACCAAAAGTCAGTATTTAGAATGAATTCACATTACCAAGTCGCAAACTGATGCACTGAACACTTCCAAACACAGATGACACAGTGTATGATGGAGCTCTTAATATCTTACACAGCTGAGAACAGTGACCAAAAGACAACAACACATACTCTGCCTGGTCCCTCCTCAACTATTTTGTCACTGACATCCTTCATCCACAGTTAGCGCATGCCTGACCACCATATCAACTTTAATAGGGATTTTGAAATATTGCAAATGTGAAGAACACAGTTGTTCAATTACTTTGTAGGTACATATTGTTAAGATGCTAAGATAAATACGTTTTATATTCTGCATGATCTGAAAATTTTATAGTTGCTCTACATACTGTTTTTATTTTCCTCTTGTTTTATTCCTTTATCTTTCTTGTAAATATTAATGCACAAATTTCTGAATGAATAACATGTTTTTGCTTTTATGTTCAATAACATGTTTTTGCTTTTATGTTCAAATGCAGTAAATAATGGAGGTATTGCCAGTAACCTGGCTACTACTTTTTTCAGGTTACAAACTAAGAGATGGAGGTGAGAGACAAAATATTTTGATTTTTAAATTTGTTACTAAGGCTTTACTGTATGATTAAATGATGATGGCGTCCTCTTGGGTAAAATATTCCGGAGCTAAAATAGTCCCCCATTCGGATCTCCGGGCGGGGACTACTCGAGAGGACGTCGTTATCAGGAGAAAGAAAACTGGCATTCCATGGATCGGAGCGTGGAACGTCGGATCCCTTAATCGGGCAGGTAGGTTAGAAAATTTAAAAAGGGAAGTGGATAGGTTAAAGTTAGATATAGTGGGAATTAGTGAAGTTCAGTGCCAGGAGGAACAAGACTTTTGGTCAGGTGAATACAGGGTTATAAACACAAAATCAAATAGGGGTAATGCAGGAGTAGGTTTAATAATGAATAGGAAAATAGGAATGTGGGTAAGCTACTATAAACAGCATAGTGAATGCATTATTGTGGCCAAGATAGATACGAAGCCCACACCTACTACAGTAGTACAAGTTTATATGCCAACTAGCTCTGCAGATGATGAAGAAATTGATGAAATGTATGACGAGGTAAAAGAAATTATTCAGGTAGTGAAGGGAGATGAAAATTTAATAGTCATGGGTGATTGGAATTCGTCAGTAGGAAAAAGGAGAGAAGGAAACATAGTACGTGAATATGGATTGGGGGGAAGAAATGAAAGAGCAAACCACCTTGTATAATTTTGCACAGAGCATAACTTAAATCATAGCTAACACTTGGTTCAAGAATCATAAAAGAAGGTTGTATACCTGGAAGAATCCTGGAGATACTAAAAGGTATCAGATAGATTATATAATGGTAAGACAGAGATTTAGGAACCAGGTTTTAAATTATAAGACATTGCCAGGGGCAGATGTGGACTCTGACCACAATCTATTGGTTATGAACTGTAGATTAAAACTGAAGAAACTGCAAAAAGGTGGGAATTTAAGGATATGGGACCTGGATAAACTGACTAAACCAGAGGTTGTACAGAGTGTCAGGGAGAGCATAAGGGAACAATTGACAGGAATGGGGGAAAGAAATACAGTAGAAGAAGAATGGGTAGCTCTGAGGGATGAAGTGGTGAAGGCAGCAGAGGATCAAGTGGGTAAAAAGACGAGGGCTAATAGAAATCCTTGGGTAACAGAAGAAATATTGAATTTAATTGATGAAAGGAGAAAATATAAAAATGCAGTAAATGAAGCAGGCAAAAAGGAATACAAACGTCTCAAAAATGAGATCGACAGGAAGTGCAAAATGGCTAAGCAGGGATGGCTAGAGGACAAATGTAAGGATGTAGAAGCTTGTCTCACTAGGGGTAAGATAGATACTGCCTACAGGAAAATTAAAGAGACTTTTGAAGAGAAGGGAACCACTTGTATGAATATCAAGAGCTCAGATGGCAACCCAGTTCTAAGCAAAGAAGGGAAGGCAGGAAGGTGGAAGGAGTATATAGAGGGTTTATACAAGGGCGATGTACTTGAGGACAATATTGTGGAAATGGAAGAGGATGTAGAAGAAGATGAAATGGGAGATAAGATACTGCGTGAAGAGTTTGACAGAGTACTGAAAGACCTGAGTCGAAACAAGGCCCCGGGAGTAGACAACATTCCATTAGAACTACTGATGGCCTTGGGAGAGCCAGTCCTGACAATACTCTACCATCTGGTGAGCAAGATGTATGAAGCAGGCAAAATACCCTCAGACTTCAAGAAGAATATAATAATTCCAATTTCAAAGAAAGCAGGTGTTGACAGATGTGAAAATTACCGAATTATCAGTTTAATAAGTCACAGCTGCAAAATACTAACGCAAATTCTTTACAGACAAATGGAAAAACTAGTAGAAGCGGACCTCGGGGAAGATCAGTTTGGATTCCGTAGAAATGTTGGAACACGTGAGGCAATACTGACCTTATGACTTATCTTAGAAGAAAGAGTAAGAAAAGGCAAACCTACATTTCTATCATTGGTAGACTTAGAGAAAGCTTTTGACAACGTTAACTGGAATACTCTCTTTCAAATTCTGAAGGTGGCAGGGGTAAAATACAGGGAGCGAAAGGCTGTTTACAATTTGTACGGAAACCAGATGGCAGTTATAAGAGTCAAGGGGCATGAAAGGGAAGCAGTGGTTGGGAAAGGAGTGAGACAGGGTTGTAGCCTCTCCCCGATGTTATTCAATCTGTATATTGAGCAAGCAGTAAAGGAAACAAAAGAAAAATATGGAGTAGGTATTAAAATTCATGGAGAAGAAGTAAAAACTTTGAGGTTCGCCGATGACAATGTAATTCTGTCAGAGACAGCAAATGACTTGGAAGAGCAGTTGAACGGAATGGACAGTGTCTTGAAAGAAGGATATAAAATGAATATCAACAAAAGCAAAACGTGGATAATGGAATTTAGTCGAATTAAATCAGGTAATGCTGAGAGAAGTAAATTAGGAAATGAGAGAGTTAAAGTAGTAAAGGAGTTTTGCTATTTAGGGAGTAAAATAACTGATGATGGTCAAAGTAGAGAGGATATAAAATGTAGACTGGCAATGGCAAGGAAAGCGTTTCTGAAGAAGAGAAATTTGTTAACATCGAGTATAGATTTAAGTGCCAGGAAGTTATTTCTGAAAGTATTTGTATGGAGTGTAGCCATGTATGGAAGTAAAACATAGACAATAACTAGTTTTGGACAAGAAGAGAATAGAAGCTTTCGAAATGTGATGCTACAGAAGAATGCTACAGAAGAATGCTGAAGATAAGGTGGGTAGATCACGTACCTAATGAGGAGGTATTGAATAGGATTGGGGAGAAGAGAAGTTTGTGGCACAACTTGACTAGAAGAAGGGATCGGTTGGTAGGACATGTTTTGAGGCATCAAGGGATCACAATTTTAGCATTGGAGGGCGGCGTGGAGGGTAAAAATCGTAGAGGGAGACCAAGAGATGAATACACTAAGCAGATTCAGAAGGATGTAGGTTGCAGTAAGTACTGTGAGCTGAAGCTTGCACAGGATAGAGTAGCATGGAGAGCTGGATCAAACCAGTCTCAGGACTGAATACCACAACAACAACAACATTAGGCTCCCACACTTTGTTGATTGGGGAGGGGGATCATGAATGCAATTGACATAAATTGGTAGCCACATTTTGAAAATTCCTCCTCTTCTATCATCTTTGTGCACAACTTCCCCCCCCCCCCCCCCCCCCTTGTACAATGAGAAAATAGTGCTCAAATTAAAAGCACCATCTGCATCAGGAACACCATATTTTTTATTCCTCGCAAGAATTTCAACCACCACCTGCTCCCATATGATATTACATAGAAATTTTTCAGTAAGGTGCTCCTTCCAATATGGCTACGGTAGGATTGTGTGGTGATAGAATGCTCCAAAATCAGTTGAAATTAAATGGTTCTTCATACAGAAAGTGTAAAAAACTTGTAGTCAAAGGAATTCAATGCATTAAGTGCAACTTTTGGTTACACAAATGTGTGTCTGAAATTTATAATTGATGATATTCAGTGGACATGCCTCGACTGCAATGGTGACGAAAATGTGTGACTAACATCTGCAGTAAGTTCTAAGGATGAAATTATTCATCTACTTCAAAGTGACATTGATGCTCTGAAAGCAGAACTGACGTTACTAAAGAAAGAAAATATTGCATTGAAATGTGGAAACTGTTGTGCATGTGAAAAAACTTCAGTATTAGATGGACCTACTTCAGCAAATACGCTGAGTGATACAACTGAGAACCAATGAAAAAATTCAGCTGCCATTAGAAAAGAAAAAGAAGCTGAAGATACTGAAGAACCAAACAAAAATAAGTGGACCAGTGTTCTGTACAAAAAAGACAGAAAGAAGCATTATAATAAGACAGAAAGTGTATTCTTTATTGTAGGTGACTCATTGTTGAAAAACATAGTTGTACCAAACTCTGAAATCGACGTTCAACCTGGAGTCAGGATGCTTCAAATGCATACATACATAACGACGTCTTAAACTCAAGAGAGAATGCAGCAGATAAGCATAGCAGAAATGTGAAAGGTGTTTTTATCCGTGTGGGAACAAATTCACTTTGAAACAACAGTTGGAAATTGTAAACCACACAAGAAACCTCATCCGACTGGCCAGAAGACTCAACCTGAATACTGGTATAACAATAAGTGGCATTGTGTACAGAAGATCGGTGAGTGACAGCCATATGCAGAGAATAAGCAGCAATATTAAAGAACAGTGCAATAAACTAGGAATTGTTTTCATTGCACTTAGAAATTTGTTGGGAACAAAGCGTCTTGCCAAAGGTGGTCTACATCTGAATAGGTTGGGCTCAAAAATATTCAGTAAGATGTTTCTAGATACTTGCCAGATCACAAAAAGTAAGGGAAACTTATAAGTAGTGATGGGGGTGAAAAAACTTGTGTAGCATTAAGAAAGACAGAACCAAACCATTATCTGGCTGGAAATGTGCTAAAGCCTGTTAGTGATAGTCAAAGTAGGTATGTTATCCACTGGAATACAAATGGCTTCAACATTGATGCTTCTAACAATAAAAGCTCCAAAATATATGAATTGGAATTCATTCAGTCAGAATGTGCAAATATTAAAGTTGTTTGTATAAATGAGCACTGGTTTACTGCAGACACAGGTAAAATTCTAAACAAAATAGGGAACTTTGGTTTAGCAAGTAGCTTTTGCAGAAGAAACAAGTCACATGGAGGCTCATGTATACTTCTACATAGTTTCTGGTCTCATAATTTATATCACTACTTCTACACAACAGCTCTCAAACACACATTCTTCATTTAAATAATTAAATCATTGGACTCACTAGCATATGTTATAATAATCTCAATATACAGAATTCCAGGAATGTCAACAACAGAATTATTCTTATCTAAGCTTCAAATTATGCTGGAAGACCTTTGCAGAGAAAAAAAGAAAAAAGTTGTAATAGACGCACATTTTAATAATGATATCACATGTGATAGTAGCCATGCACCAAGTTTTCTGACTTAGTAAAGAAATATGGTTTCAAATTGAATTTCTTTGAACCTACCAGAGACAATGGGCAATCAGCAACATGCATTGACAATGTTTAAACTAATTATGTATATGAAGATGTGCACAAATTTCGTCTAGTTCAATGAGCTGCCACAGACAGACAGGAGCATTTCACATTTTAAAACCCCTTATGAGAAGGAACTTTAGCAAAGAAAACTTGCTAACATTTAGTGAGAAGCTAAGACATAAAACATGGTCTTTTGATTATTGTAAATCACGTGACAAAAGCTTTGAGAAATTGCTAAATAGTTTTCTTAGAGACTTTAATGAAACATTTCCACCTAGACAAATACAGTAAAGGGGATTATCCAGGGCATAAAAATTTCCTGTGTAAGGAAAAGCCAACTGCACCGAGAACTAACATATTTAAAATATAATAAAAATATTGATTTCATTAAACTCTACAAAGCCATATTTAAAAGATTTGTCAAGGCAGCAAAACAACTAGAAAATAAGATGCTAATTTTAAATCACAAAAATAAGTCAAAGGCTTTGTGGTCTGTCATTAAATCTGAGTTAGGCGTTAAAGCCTGTAACCAAGAAATTTCAAAAGTTGACATTGAAGGAAATACTACTTTAAATCCAGCTCAAATACCAGAGTACTTTAATGAATTCTTTATAAATGTAGCAAAGTCTGATGCAGATGTAACAGATTATCAAAACAAAGTAAATCCCTTTGACCTAAGCGTAAACTCTGAAAACTTTACAAAATTCTCAAAAGTTTCTGTGGAGAATGTAGAAAATTCTATTCTAACATTAAGAAACAAAAAAATCTGTAGGTTGGGATGGAATGCCCACCAAAGTTATGTAAGTGCTACACAACAGAATTGCAAACCCACTAGCTCAGATAATAAATCAATGTATTGAAGAGGGCTGTTTCCCAGATGTACTGAAATATGCTGAGGTCAAACCACTCTTCAAGAAGGGATCAAGAGATATCATGGGAAATTATCATCCTATCTCCATTCTCCCAGTCCTATCTAAAATATCTGAAAAACTTGCTGTTGGACAAATCCAAAACTTAATTGCAAAATATTCTGTTATTCTAAACAATCAATTTGATTTTCAGCAGGGTAAAAACAGCATCGATGCAGTAAACAGTTTCATTGAGAAAATAAGCACATCATCAGACAAGAGAAATAAGGTTGCAGGAATTATCTGCGACCTCACGAAGGCATTTGATTCCGTAAACCGTGCATTGCTTGTTTACTAACTTAAGCATTGTAGGGAACTGCCACTAATGCCATAATTTTTAACTCCTCCTTATCCAACAGAAAGCAAAGAGTTAGTATTTCTTCAAATGGCACACATTATTTTTCTGACTGGAATAAAAATATCACAGGGTGTTCCACAAGGCTCCATATTAGGCCCAGTCCTATTTCTTTTACGTTAATGACTTACCATTAAATATCAGCTCCCCATCAGTTGTGTCTTAGTTGAAGATCAGGACTCAGAAAAAATTCTCAAATCTGTGATCAGTAACCTCACTACCTTAGAAATGTGGTTTCAGCTAAATGGGCTGAACCTAAACTTAGATAAGACTCACATGATGCAGTTCAGAACCAAACAGTCAAAATGTGATCAGATTAAGATTGAGGCAACTTCTTCTATGCCTTGGTTGTTGTGTACAATGAAATTCTTAGGTTTAAATGTAGATAAAAATTTGAGCTGACAGGCACACATTGAATACCTGGCAAACAAACTGAGCAGCTTTGCATTTGCAATGCAAATATTTGTCAACTGCAACTGCATGGACACACAAAAAATAGCATGTACGAGCTACTTCCAATCGATTATTAGGTATGGTATAGTTTTTTGGGGTAACCCCACAAAAATAGTGCGGATACTAAAAATACAGAAAAAATCATATGAAATATGTTCACTGCAAATCACAAAGAATCGCGTCGATCATTATTTACAAAACTTAAAATATTAACTCTGCCATCCTTATATATATATGAGATTATTATATTTTTCTACACCAGACATGAATTATTTGAGGGAAACCATTTGTCCATTCACATGATACCAGAAACATAAGAAAATTTTATGCTCCCCACCCACCGCCTTAGACTATATGCACAGGGAGCTCAATACAGGGAATGAAAATTTGTAATAAATTAAAAGGTAACAAATTGATGCAGATGATTTTAGGTTCACTTCAAAGAAAACTATATGAGGTACTGACACTGAAGTGTTATTACTCAGTGAATGAATTCGTGCAGGACAAACTGGCCTTCGGTTCGACTAATGCTTCAATGTTGAGTTGACATGTTTTAATACTTGGTCTCACTTCTGTAGATGTTTGGCCCTGGTAAAGAGCTATTGATGTGATGATGAGTCATTCCTTCCCTAAAATATGTACTTCTCATGTAGTTGGGAGATTAGCCAGTTGTGTTCTATTTGTAGTACCACCCAGGGATCACATGGAGGGTCCTTTGAGGTTGACATGTGCACTTATGAAGCTTGTTAGCTACTTCAGGGGTCAATGCAGCTTCACAACTGACATATGTTTATAAACTACTTATCCAACATTATATATAATTTTATTAACCTTCTATTACAACATAGTGATTCAAGAGAAAGTTATATCGTTCAGTTTTTAATGGATATTTACTATTCCCTAAGATTTTCAGCTCAGTGGGAAGGTGGTTGAGAATTTTTACAGCAGCATACATAGCATTTCTCTGCAGCAGAGACAGTGTACATAATTCTTTGTTTAGTGACACACCTGTGAATTGCGGAGTTCTGTCACCAAGGATCCAGTCTCCAGGAACATGATACATTAGAGAAAATAAGTGTTGACAAGCAGTAGTAAATATTCTCAGCTGGCTAAATTATTTGCAATGGGAGTTTCATGGACTCATTCTATATATGACTATTTTCACTGCTCAGTAGGAGATTCTAGTTTGATTAAGGAAGAGTTCCCCCAGAACATATTTCTATGTGACACTATAGAGTGCACAGAAGCAGAACAAGCTACCTGTCTGACCCCTTCATCATCCAGAATGAGAGAGCAAAAGCTGCTGAGCTGACTCTCTGCTCAGTCTGCAAATCATGCAAGTAATGTCACATTTATCAGAGGATGTCAATGCCCAATAACGTGATGGTATCAACTGATTATGTGCTGGTTATTCAGTGTCTATCTTGATTTAATTTTGAAGTTAATGTTTAATTGATGTACATAATTTCTGAGGTTTTGAAAATGTCAAAGAAAAATTTTATTGATGTAGTAAAACTTATTTGGAAATGTCACAATCCTTTTTGCCAGCTAGCATAGTTTGTTGTGTCCCAACATAGGATAGAGGGAAGTTATGGGTCAGTCTTCACTTCCCTAGCGATTTGGAGCAAATGCAATTTGGTAATGTGGTCTGTTATTGTTAGCCCACTCTTATGATCCTTTACAAAGCATGCAGCAGAGGAACTTCTTATTTTCAAACTATTACATTACTTACCTCTATCTATGAAATGGCTCTGCAACAAATTTAATAGATGTGATGTGTTGAAGAAAATGCATATGCTCTTTGTTCAGAATATGTTTTATTTGCATAATACAAACTTGCATGTCTTTTACACCCAAATCATATGTCACAGCTACATGTGTTGTTGTTTTGTAAGACAGCCTTGATGATAGGCTGAAGAAAACTGATAGCCATAACTCTGTAGTAACAATAATCATGTGGTTGCTTATATAACTGGTGAATTGATACAAGATGAACATTTGTTGATCTAATGCTATGTCCTTCAATGATAAATGTAGGACATATTAGGGGATGCCAGGTATGCATTTAAATTCCTCCATGGATTTGTTAAGTGTTGCACTGAATGCCATTTTTTCAATTCCGCAAGTAAGTGTGTGACTTTTTGGATAGCACTCTTAAACTCACTGCTTGGGCAGTGTAATATGAGATCCTCATTACCTTTTGTTTCTATTTGACAGAAGCTGTGTTTAGGTAGTGTTCTATCAAAATGTTTTACACTATCAAACATTTGTAGCATGTCATTTTATCTACACCAATGGTTCTCCTATTTGATGTGACTGCTAATAATTCAGAAGTTCTCCTATTTGTCAACTTTATCAGAAGAACACTGCAAAGAGCATTTATTTTGCTTCCCAAGTCTGTTACATCTTCTTAGTGCTGCATCATTCTCTGCCTCTCTCTCTCACCTGGCATTGGTAATGAAAAATATCAACCAATTACATTCTGTCTGTATCTCAGGCAACTTCAATATTAGCATATTTACCCAGAATTTGAGAATGAATTTTCACTCTACAGGAAAGTGTTTGTAGATTACAAACTAGGACCTTCCTGGCAAAATAAATCTGTGTGCCAGGCTGGGACTCAAACCTGGGACTTGCATTGGGCACTCATACTCTAAAAACAGAGATATTCAGGCATGCCTCATAACCCATGCTCACAGCTTTACTTGCACCAGAACCTCATCTCACACCTTGAGTGTTTCACAGAAGATCTGCTGTATACATTGTGGGGCTAACACTCCTTGAAAACAGGGTATTGTGGAGACATGGCCTAGCAACAGCCTGAGGGATGTTTTCTAGGAGTGTTACTCCCATATGAGGAGAATTACTGTGAAATGTGGAAAGTGAGAGATGAAATACTTGGAGATGTAAAACTGTGAGGGTGGGTAGTGCATCATTTTTTTTTATTAAACATCTGTAGAGTGTCAGAATTTTATGGATGTTGCCAACATAAATATATACAATAGGTCAACAAATTTATAATTATCACAATCGGAATTTGTGAAGATTGTAACATGAAGATACATTGTTAAACCACTTAATAACACAGTTGATAATTTTTACATATATCTGTATATTTACATTATTCCAAATAATACTTGACAGTAAAAAAACACTTTTCCAAGAGATGTTTTTTAGCAAATTCCTGAAGTTATCTATTTTGCTTATGTCTGTGATCCCTTGTAGAAGATTGTTGTACAGTTTAATTCCATTATATAACATGCTATTTTCAGTTTTTCATTTGTTTTTCCTATAGAGGTGTAAGTGTTGTCTGTGTCTGGTTTTATGTGCATGTATGAACTGTTTATTGGGAACTGGTCAAAGTGTTTTTTATGTATATTACTGTCTGGAAAATTTACTCACACAGAACTGTCAATATACACAAAGATTCGAATATTACCATACAATGGGATCTATTGCTACTTTCTGCTATGATTCGTACAGCACTTTTTTGCAACTTAAATATTGTTTGTCTGTTGTGCTCTGTTGATCCCCCAGAAGGATATGCCATAACCAATTATAAAGTGGACATACGCAAAATAAGCATTTCTAGTACATGAGCTACTACACACTGAATTTATTATCCCAAGTGCATAGCATGCTGAAGCTATTTGCTTTCAATTACTGCAGTGTGCTTTGTCCAGTTTAGTTGAGAGTCGACATGCATGCCTAAAAATTTTGTTGATAGTACAGGGTCTATGTGCCCTTCATTAACTTTTAGCTTGGTACTGTTGGTTTTCTGTTTAAGTGGAAACAAATGCTGTTGGTTCCTTTTTTACATTCAGGATTAATTTCTTAGTCTCTATTCACTGGAATGTATGCTTAAGTGTTTCCTCAGCTTTCTCGTTGAGTACACTTGACAGTAACATCTAAATCAAAGCTGAGTCACCATCAGCAAACAGTACTGATTCACCATGTTTGACACACTGTGGAAAATCGTTGATGTATATTAAAAAAAAAAAGGACTGCATCCAGCACACTTCCCGGGGGGGGGGGGGGGGGGGGGGGGGGGGACTCTTATATTGATGTATTCTGAATTTGAAAGGTATGATTTGAGTTAGTTTGAGTGATCTGCACCTGTTGGACCCTGTTTTGCAGGTATGAATGAAACCACACGTTTGTTGCTTCTCTTACTCCTAGTGCATTTGTTTGACACAGCAGACCACACAATTTTGCTAAGCAAACACTTTGGTCAAATCAAGGAAGATCCTTGTTATGTGGTCTCCTTTGTCTAGTGCTTCGAGGATAACATTTGAGAAATGAGCTACCGCTGAATTTGTGCTTTTGCCAGCCCAGAAACCAAATTGCTCGTTACTCAGAAGATGGAACTTTAAGTACCCCATGAGCCTGTTCTTCATTATGGTCTCTATGACCTTTACAAAGGATAACAGTAACGAGATTGACCTGTAATTTTCTATGCTTTTTTTGTCACCTTTCTTATATATAGTTATGATTCTTGTATGCTTCAGTATATCTGTGAAGCAACCTGAGGAGAAGGATTCATTGATGATGTACACTAAAGGGTCTTCAATGTTGTCCATGCAGTCCTTCAGTAAGCACCAGGGGTGCCGACTTATAAAATATATTGGGGGTCCCATACTGGGGATCTCGCCCTGGGAAATTTTCTAAATTTCAGATGGAAGAATGGTGAGCTTCAAATTTTTTTTAAGCATTTTAGAGACATTTGCTCAGCATTTGAGCCAGGAGAAAAGGACTCACAATAACTTGACACTCCAGGAAACTCAACAAGCCTGACTTTATGCTATTTTTTGGCTTTGAAATAAAGAAACAAAACACGCATGTTATTTTTGTAAAAAGCTAATTAAATTTACTATGATAATCATACTTAGAGACTATTACAGAGCAGTGAATATATAGCTCTGAAAAGACTGAAATTATATTTAAATAAATCCTAAACTATCATGAAAAGAATAAAACATAAAATATTGCTGTTGCACAGTAATAGCACTTTGATTAATAAGTGAAATAGCTAATTTAAGCTTACTTTGAATAAGGCTCAGTATTCATTAAATAAAAACAATAAAATGATACTCAAAGTTAATCCTCTAATACAGTTAATAAAGTTAATACAGTATGCCTAATAATTTCAGTCAAAATGTTTGTAAATAGTGGTTTTAATTGGGTCATACACCCTAAAAATATTTAAGTATTTGAAAATGACTAATACAGTACTATAATAAATAATACAGTAATAAACTAGTACTAATATTTTGAAACTGAAAATTTAGCATTATGTATGTATTTAATTCTCTATTTTATAAAGATTTTTAATATTGCTCTAAATGCCATTTTTTGGGCTAGAGTGTCTTTAAAAAGGTGCAAATGTTGACCCTCTGACTGGATTACTGAATATGAAGTGATTGATGACTGGTCAGATATCCAATTCATCCAAAATATCTCATTGGGCATGAAGTACAGCCAAGTTGTTCAATCACTTTTGTCCCATTCTTGATCGGAGATATGACTTCAGGCATCTATGTGTGCTAAATGACCATTCTGCTGTTGCTGTCATGACTGGAAATACTTGGAGAAGTTTAATGCACTTCACTACCTCACATAACATCTTTCCAACTGCAGGGTCTTGGGTAATGTACTTTCTTACATCATACATTATTTTTAAGACCAGTTGTTTTTTATTAGCAATATCGGCTAACATATTTGAGTGTAAGCGCAGTCTGCCAATCTATACATCATTTTTGAAAAACTCAGTTGATTTTCCAAATTTGTTTCACTTCTGTTTATTAAAAGCAAGCGCTCTTGTTCAACTGCAATGACCTGTGTGAGTCCAGTGGAAGCAAACCATGGAGTAATGCAAGATTACATCGAAGTTTGTGAAACGCTACAAACAGGTTTGTAGTATTCCTTTTGGGTTTTGAAAGTGGGTGGTGAGATGGCTCATTGATTTTGTATTTCTTTGGTCTACTTAGATTCCAAGGAAGTGAAGGATCATCAAGTTGTGAAGGTTTTTCTTTTAAACACAATTCCCAAAAGTATTCAAAACTATCATGCCTTCCATTCAATATACAAATCAAGCCCTCATACATATTTTCCAGATTAGCAACACTTAGATGAGGGCATTGAATTTTTTCATTGACATCCTTGACTTGGTTCATTGCATGACAATAAAGATGTAAAAAGAAATAAGTCTTGAATTGTAACATTGACTCAAGTTAGCCTGCACATTTGTAACCTGCCTCTGTTTTGTCCACTGAAGAATTTCTAGAGATTTTTGTGACATTTTCTGCAAAGTTTTTAAATATTCTCAAGGTACTACAAACTCATGTAGTACATAAAGTCGAGCAAAGGGGTCCTAGACCACCTTAGTCATTGGCACTCTCACAGTGTATGCTTCTGGAAAGTCCCATCCTTTTGTTTGATTCCCTTACGGTGTTTATTAAGTCCTTGGCTAAAGCCATAATGCCCCTCATAGACTTAAGATGGCGGAAACTGTCTACAACTTACAAGCCTAAACTGTGAGTAGTGCAGTGCACATAATGTGCTTTTGGTTGTAGTCCAAAACTAATCTTTTTAGTCCTTTGAACTTACCTCTCATATTCGAGGCATCATCATAGCATTGTCGTCTTAAGTTATGCATTGACAAATCAAGATGAGCAAAAATTGGACAGTCAATTCTCCTAGTTGTGCGTGACTGCGTGTGAGATCGCTCTCTAAGTTTTCATCTATTTTTAGGTTTCAGATATATAGTAAATATTATCACAAAAACAGTTAAAATATATAAGTGACTTATTAGTGGTTTCTTCATTCACCTCTGCATTTCTTGTGTTGTGGCCTGATATTTGTGAGTGTTTCGTATCGAGCAACTTAACCTCTTACCCGTGTTTACATTCCGCGCTGACCAGTTGCAGCTGTAGCAGCGCATCGAAAGCTAAGTACTAATTAATTGTTTGTGTATAGTAGTTTATTTAGGAACTTTAGTAGTCTTCAACCGGTGTTCTTGGTGTTTTCCGGTGAAATAACTTCAGAAGAAATTTTTGCGAACTGCTTTCAGTTTCGTTACTGTCATTAGACGTTTGATTTTCTTTCTGTGTTAGTATTTTGTTATTTTCTCATTTGTTGTTGATTAATACTATCAATAATAGTAGTTACTTCACTTGTAGAGCAAGTTTGTGATAATTGTAGTCAGTTTTTAACAACTTCTTATTGTAGTAGCGGAACTTAGATAAAGTTGTTTTCTTATTTCAATAATTGTAAAATTTTACCATGAGTGAGAAGTGTGGGCTTTGCCGTAGGTTCGTGAGTAGTGGATTGCGGTGTGAGGCTTGTTCGAAGTATTTTCACTGGGGGGAATGCAGTGGGGAAGCCAGTGGGCATTCTGGTGAGATCCTCTCCTGGAACTGCAGGTTATGTAGCAAGAGTAAGTTGATAGAGGAGCAGGAGCGTAAGATCTGTGCCCTTCAGGTGCAGTTGAAAAATGCACAGGAGGAGCTAGATAGGATGAGGAGGGAGAAGGGGGTTGGGGAATGGGAGCTGGCTGTTGGCAAGAGATCTGCTAGGAGAAGGAGATTTTCAGATGGTCATATCTATAACAAACACCAATAGTAAAACTAACTGTCAGAGTCTAGTGGAGAGGAATCTCTAGTAGCTGTAGATGTAGGAAGTATGCAGCAGACCTCAGCAATTACAGCGGCTAGGACAGTTGCAAAGTCTAAGAGAAAGAAGAAGGTTCTGCTGTTAGGTAGTTCTCATGGTAGAGGTGTACGCCAGCAGTTGCAGGAAGTTTTGGGGAGTGAGTACCAGGTCACCAGCATTGTGAAGCCTAATGCAGGATTGGCTCAGGTGACTTTGAACATAGGGGGGTTATGTAGGGATTTTACTAAAGAGGATCAGGTAGTGATTGTGGGTGGGGCTGGTAATAGTATTGATAGGGATGGGGAGTATGACATAGATGGTGACCTGGAAAAGATAGCCACTCAGTTCCACGAAATGCGCATTCGTGTTGCCAGTCTGTTTCAGCGTCACGATCGGCCTCATCTTAATACAGCTGTCAGGCGTAATAACATGAGACTTGGGGGTGCGCTGATGACAGAAGGCATGAGTCATATTTCAGTGGTGTCGGTGGAGTCTATCAGTAGGACGGGTTTCACTAGACATGGCCTGCACCTCAACAGGTATGGGAAGGGGAGGTTGGCAAATTTATAGGTGACAGCATAGGTGGGGGTGGTTGGACCACTCATGGGAAAATTCCGGTAGTTGTGGGTGTTAGAGCTGTACCTTTTTTAGATTGAAGTCAGCTGATAGGTATTCCTGCTTAAGGGAAGTCTCTCTAACAAAGAAACCACTTTCTACAAAGCTTGGGTATCCGATTAATGAGGGAATTAGTATATTTCATCAAAATATACAAGGTATTAGAGATGAAGTTAGTGAACTGCTTATAGATGTTGACTCTGAAATTATTGGTATATCTGAACACTTCTTAAATAAGGAGATAATTCAGAGGCTTCCTTTACCAGGATACAGGTTGGCTGGCAGCTTTTCTAGGAGCTCTTTGCGGTGTGGGGGAGTAGCCATGTATCTGAAAAACGGTATCCCATTTGAGTCAATTGATGTTTCAAAGTACTGCACTGAAAAGGTGTTTGAATGTTGTGCAGGTGTGGTTAAATTTAGTGGAGCTAAACTTCTTACTGTTGTTATTTATAGATCCCCAGACTCCGATTTCACAACATTTTTGCTAAAGCTAGAGGAGGTTCTTGGTTCACTTTATAGGAAATACAAAAAGTTAGTTATACAATTAATATTGAAGTCACCACATATAAGTGATTGTGCAAGGAAAAGGATGCTGGTAGACCTCCTTAATTCATATAATCTTATGCAAACCGTATTCTTTCCAATGAGAGTGCAACGGAACAGTAGAACAACCATAGACAATATTTTTGTTCATTCATCATTATTAGAAGGGCATTCTGTTAGCAAAAAGGTGAATGGCCTTTCAGATCATGATGCACAAATTTTAAGTCTAAAAGATTTTTGTGCTGCAACACATGTTAAATATAGTTACCAACTTTTTAGGAAAGCTGATCCAGTTGCTGTACAGACTTTTGTAAACCTTATCAAGGAACAAGAGTGGCAAGACGTTTATAGTGCTGATACAGTAGACGATAAATATAATGCTTTCCTCAAGACTTTTCTCATGCTCTTTGAAAGTTGCTTTCCGTTAGAACGTTCAAAACAGGGTACTAGCACAAACAGGCAGCCTGGGTGGCTGACTAATGGGATAAGAATATCTTGTAGAACAAAGTGGCAATTATATCAAAACGTTAGAAACAGTCAAAATCTAAATGCAGCAGCCCATTACAAACAGTATTGTAAGGTGCTTAAAAAGTTATTAGGAAGGCAAAAAGTATGTGGTATGCAGATAGAATAGCTAAGTCTCAGGATAAAATTAAAACCATATGGTCAGTCGTAAAGGAAGTGGCTGGTCTGCAGAGACAGGTCGAGAATATAGAATCAGTGCGTAGTGGGGATGTCCATGTTACTGATAAGTCGCATATATGTACAGTACTTAATAATCACTTTCTGAATATAGCAGGTGAACTAAATAGAAACCTAGTCCCAACAGGGAATCATATAGCGCTCTTAGAAAAAAGTGTTCCGAGACTGTTACCTGAAATGCTCCTCCATGATACTGACAAGAGGGGATTGAGTTAATAATTAAATCACTAAAGACCAAGAACTCTCATGGATATGACGGGGTATCTAGCAGAATACTGAAGTATTGTTCCACGTATGTTAGCTCAGTACTTAGCCATATCTGTAACTTTTCCTTTAGGAGTGGTCGGTTTCCTGACCGATTAAAGTACTCGGTAGTGAAGCCACTTTACAAAAAGGGAGACAGGGATAATGTTGATAATTATAGACCTATTTCTATGCCATCGGTGTTTGCTAAAGTCATCAAGAGGGTTGTATATACAAGGTTACTGCAGCATTTAAATTCACATAATTTGCTGTCAAATGTACAGTTTAGTTTTAGAAATGGCTTAACAACTGAAAATGCTATACTCTCTTTTCTCTGTGAGGTTTTGGACGGATTAAATAAAAGGTTGCGAATGTTAGGTGTTTTCTTTGATTTAACGAAGGCTTTTGGCTGTGTTGACCACAAAATATTACTGCAGAAGTTGGAACATTAAGGAGTGAGGGGAGTAGCTTACAATTGGTTCGCCTCCTACTTTAAGAACAGAAAGCAGAAGGTAATCCTCCGCAATATTGAGAGTGGTAATGATGTTCAGTCCCAATGGGGCACTGTTAAATGGGGCGTTCCCCAAGGGTCAGTGCTGGGGCCACTGCTGTTTCTTATTTATGTAAATGATATGCCTTCTAGTATTACAGGTGATTCAAAAATATTTCTGTTTGCTGATGACACCACCTTGGTAGTGAAGGATCTTGTGTGTAATATTGAAACATTATCAAATAATGTAGTTCATGATATAAGTTCGTGGCTTGTGGAAAATAATTTGATGCTAAATCACAGTAAGACTCAGTTTTTACAGTTTCTAACTCACAATTCAACAAGAACCGACATTTTAGTCAGACAGAATGGGCATGTTATAAGTGAGACAGAACAGTTCAAGTTCCTAGGCGTACGGATAGATAGTAAGCTGTTGTGGAAAGCCCTTGTTCAGGATCTTGTTCAGAAACTAAATGCCGCTTTATTTACCATTAGAACAGTATCTGAAATAAGTGACACTTCAACACGAAAAGTAGTATACTTCGCATATTTTCATACGCTTATGTCATATGGTATTATTTTTTGGGGTAATTCTTCTGATTCAAAAAGAGTATTTTTGGCTCAAAAACGTGCTGTTCGAGCTATGTATGGTGTAAGATCGAAAACCTATTGTCGACCCCTGTTCAATAGTCTGGGAATTTTGACATTGCCCTCACAGTATGTATTTTCTTTAATGTCATTTGTTGTTAGCAATATTAGCTTATTCCCAAGAGTTAGCAGCTTTCACTCAGTTAATACTAGGCAGAAATCAAATCTGCATGTGGAATGCACTTCCTTGACCCTTGTGCAGAAAGGAGTGCAGTATTCTGCTGCATCCATTTTCAATAAGTTACCACAAGAACTCAAAAATCTTAGCAGTGGCCCAAACGCTTTTAAGTCTAAACTTTAGAGTTTCCTCATGGCTCACTCCTTCTATTCTGTCGAGGAGCTCCTGGAAGAGCTAAAAAATTAAGCAAATTCCAGTGTTACATTCTTGATTTTCTTTATTTAAACTAACGACGTGTCAGCTGAATATGTTTCTTATACTTCATTTTATCTGTTTCTACAATCGTGTTATAATTTCATGTATTGACTCGTTCCATGACCATGGAGACTTCTCCTAAATGTGGTCCCATGGAAAAATAAGTAGGTAGGGGAGGGGAGGGGAGGGGAGGGGAGGGGAGGGGAGGGGAGGCTTTTAAAATACTAGAGTTTGTGATTCAGTAATGGGGGTCTCATATTAGCCAATAAAGTCTTCATTGATAATTAGGGAATTATTAACAATATGGATACATAATGAAACTTGTTCACGAATCAAAGAATCATTTGAATATTTTTATATTATGGTTGACGAAACAGTCTTCTTGATTGAAGCCAATACCTTTCTCAACACAGACTTTCGTAGTAGATCAAAGATATCATTTTGAATATCATGGGGTGTCCACTTATACCTGAGTTTAAAGGCTGGTTAGGTCATTTGGGGTATGTCATTCTTCTGGAGTTCCAGCAATTGGAAGAAATCTGAGTTAGATCTTCATGCCCTCTAATTGCTATTCCTTGTCACCATAGAAACTGCATAGTAGTAAAAATTGTCTCAAGAGCTATACAGCCTTTCTTCATATCACTGCCCAACTGTTCATTCAATTGGGACGCCACATTTCTGAAACTAAATTCTATCACTAACTGAACACCTTCTTTATGCATAGACATATCTTCATGAAAACAGAGCTTTTCCAAAGCCTTTTTCCAGTTAGAACACCCTATGGAAGTAAATGCATCTTCTTTTTTTGAAGAATTGTAATAGATTTTTAGCATCTGCCTCTTTGCAGGTTTTGCAAAAAACTTTCGGTAGATTCTTTATATTCTAGCTATATATATATAAAAATATAGCTCTGCAGATGATGAGGAAATTGATGAAATGTATGACGACATAAAAGATATTATTCAGGTAGTGAAGGGAGATGAAAATTTAATAGTCATGGGTGACTGGAATTCGTCAGTAGGAAAAGGGAGAGAAGGAAACATAGTACGTGAATATGGATTGGGGGGAAGAAATGAAAGAGGAAGCCACCTTGTAGAATTTTGCACAGAGCGTAACCTAATCATAGCTAACACTTGGTTCAAGAATCATAAAAGAAGGTTGTATACCTGGAAGAATCCTGGAGATACTAAAAGGTATCAGATCGATTATATAATGGTAAGACAGAGATTTAGGAACCAGGTTTTAAATTGTAAGACATTTCCTGGGGAAGATTTGGATTCTGACAACAATCTATTGGTTATGGACTGCAGATTGAAACTGAAGAAACTGCAAAAAGGTGGGAATTTAAGGAGATGGGACCTGGATAAACTGAAAGAACCAGAGATTGTACAGAGTTTCAGGGAGAGCATCAGGGAACAATTGACAGGAATGGGGGAAAGAAATACAGTAGAAGAAGAATGGGTAGCTCTGAGGGATGAAGTAGTGAAGGTAGCACAGGATCAAGTAGGTAAAAAGACGAGGGCTAATAGAAATCCTTGGGTAACAGAAGAAATATTGAATTTAATTGATGAAAGGAGAAAATATAAAAATGCAGTAAATGAAGCAGGCAAAAAGGAATACAAACGGCTCAAAAATGAGATCGACAGGAAGTGCCAAATGGCTAAGCAGGGATGGCTACAGGACAAATGTATGGATGTAGAGGCTTGTCTCACTAGGGGTAAGATAGATACTGCCTACAGGAAAATTAAAGAGACCTTTGGAGATAAGAGAACGACTTTTATGAATATCAAGAGCTCAGATGGAAACCCAGTTCTAAGCAAAGAAGGGAAAGCAGAAAGGTCGAAGGAGTATATAGAGGGTTTATACAAGTGCGAAGTACTTGAGGACAATATTATGGAAATGGAACAGGAAGTAGATGAAGACGAAATGGGAGATAAGATACTGTGTGAAGAGTTAGACAGAGCACTGAAAGACCTGAGTCGAAACAAGGCCCCGGAGTAGACAACATTCCATTAGAACTACTGATGGCCTTGGGAGAGCCAGTCATGACAAAACTCTACCATCTGGTGAGCAAGATGTATGAGACAGGCGAAATACCCTCAGACTTCAAGAAGAATATAATAATTCCAATCCCAAAGAAAGTAGGTGTTGACAGATGTGAAAATTACTGAACTATCAGTATTTTGCAGCTGTGAGTTATTAAACTAACACGAATTCTTTACAGACGAATGGAAAAACTAGTAGAAGCCAACCTCGGGGAAGATCAGTTTGGATTCCGTAGAAATGTTGGAACACATGAGGCAATACTAACCCTAAGACTTATCTTAGAGGAAAGATTAAGAAAAGGCAAACCTACCTTTCTAGCATTTGTAGACTTAGAGAAAGCTTTCGACAATGTTAGCTGGAATACTCTCTTTCAAATTCTGAAGGTGGCAGGGGTGAAAAACAGGGAGCGAAAGGTTATTTACAATTTGTACAGAAACCAGATGGCAGTTATAAGAGTCAAGGGGCATGAAAGGGAAGCAGTGGTTGGGAAAGGAGTGAGACAGGGTTGTAGCCTCTCCCTGATGTTATTCAATCTGTATATTGAGCAAGCAGTAAAGGAAACAAAAGAAAAATTCGGAGTAGGTATTAAAATTCATGGAGAAGAAGTAAAAACTTTGAAGTTCGCCGATGACATTGTAATTATGTCAGAGACAGCAAAGGACTTGGAAGAGCAGTTGAACGGAATGGACAGTGTCTTGAAAGGAGGATATAAGATGAACATCAACAAAAGCAAAACGAGGATAATGGAATGTAGTCAAATTAAATCGGGTGATGCTGAGAGGATTAGATTAGGTAATGAGACACTTAAAGTAGTAAAGGAGTTTTGCTATTTAGGGAGTAAAATAACTGATGATGGTCGATGTAGAGAGGATATAAAATGTAGACTAGCAATGGCAAGGAAATCGTTTCTGAAGAAGAGAAATTTGTTAACATCAAGTATAGATTTAATTGTCAGGAAATCGTTTCTGAAAGTATTTGTATGGAGTGTAGCCATGTACGGAAGTGAAACATGGACAATAACCAGTTTGGACAAGAAGAGAATAGAAGCTTTTGAAATGTGGTGCTACAGAAGAATGCTGATGATAAGGTGGGTAGATCATGTAACTAATGAGGAGGTATTGAATAGGATTGGGGAGAAGAGAAGTTTGTGGCACAACTTAACTAGAAGAAGGGATCGGTTGGTAGGACATGTTTTGAGGCATCAAGGGATCGCCAATTTAGCATTGGAGGGCAGTGTGGAGGGTAAAAATCGTAGAGGGAGACCAAGAGATGAATACACTAAGCAGATTCAGAAGGATGTAGGTTGCAGTAGGTACTGGGAGATGAAGCTTGCACAGGATAGAGTAGCATGGAGAGCTGCATCAAACCAGTCTCAGGACTGAAGGCCACAACAACAACAACAACAACAACAACAACATCATATATTTGATCAACCTAGACATCTGAAATGATACTTCCCTTACCAGATTGACCAGGTTTCGGCTGTGAATGGTTCTTGCCTGAAGACAACAAAGCAATTGATGACACAATAATTGTTGGAGGCTGACTTGCAGCAGCAGCAGCAGCAGCATCATCATCATCATCATCATCATCAACGTCCAAGTGCACATTTTTGGTAACAAATTTATCCATTGCAAACTTAATCACAATACACTAAGAGACTAAAGTAAATGAATAAAATAATGAATAAAATACAGCCAGCCAAAAAATAGTCCACTAGACACCAAAGTCAGAATACTAAACATGGCTGCAGCATGCACGGAATGAAACTACCCACAGTGAAGGACTGTGACAGCAGGGTGGGCTTTATATAGCCATGTCTTCCTAATGTCTCAAAGCATCAAGGCGACGCATGGCTGAGGGTTCCAGGTGCTTCTGCTCTAGTCCTTTGATGTCACCGCAGCCTCAGTGCTGGCCTGCTGGCACCAGACTTGACCCGAAGTTACACCCACTGGGTCAAATGTTAAGTGTGCCTGCAGCACCGTAACACTATCATGATTCACACCACTCATTTTCAGTTATCCTGCTTACTACCATAATAACTATTTGTTTTAATGCATTACTGAACATATTTTGAAAGGTAACTCTCACAAAGAAATAAAATAAATTCCAACATAATTTTGTTTTTTTTACAAAGCATAATGAAACAAATAATTTTCTAAAATTATTGGGAGGGTTGGCGGAGGCCCCCCTTCATCCCCCCTCCCACTCCCTCACCCAAATGATTTTTTGAGGGAGCTTGGGCCCCCCTCAGGCCACATGGAGTTGATGCCTGTGTAAATTCTTTGCTTTGTTGAACTTTGGTTGCTATAATACTTATTGGCAGAGTTTGACAGTTTTTTGTGGTCATTTATTTTGGTATCATTGTGTTGGAACTGTATATTTACTGGCTTTAATTTTTTCCAGTTACTTTCCTGTTTGGTGATTTTCCATGCTGCTTTGATTTTGTTATTAGCTTTTTCTATAAATTTGTAATTTTGGTACCTTTTAGCCACTAACAATACTTTCATGTAGATCTTTCTGTATGTATGATAACAGTTATGAAATGCTGAATTATTACTGTAGTTCTTCAATGAGCTAAGGTGCATTAGGGTTTCAGAGGGTTTCCTTATCCCATTGGTTACCCAGCTGTTGCATGATTCAGTGATTCTTAGAACTTTATTTAAATTAAGACTTGAAGAAGTGTTTCCTATTCACAGAATCTGTTGTACTTCGCTCTTGACGATACAAGTGAGACTCTGTAGATACATGCAATGTAATGCTAATGGCGCCTTGCTAGGTCGCAGCCATGGACTTAGCTGAAGGCTATTCTAACTATCTGCTCTGCAAATGAGCGAGGCTTCGTCAGTGTGCATCGCTAGCTAAGTCGTCCGTACAACTGGGGCGAGTGCTAGTCCATCTCTCGAGACCTGCCGTGTGGTGGCGCTCAGTCTGCGATCACTGACAGTAGTGACATGCGGGTCCGACATGTACTAATGGACCGCGGCCGATTTAAACCTACCACCTAGCAAGTGTGGTGTCTGGCAGTGACACCACAGAATCTTTGAAAACTTCCCATTTGTAATAGTTTCTCTGTACATTTCCTCCCATGTTTCACTGTTAATTAGTGAGGCAAATAGAGCTCTTTTTGACTTACAAAAAACCCTTACTGTACTTGTGTATTTTAGTGTTATTATCTAATTCTATGCCTGATTTTAATAACCGACTGGAATGGTCTGAGATGCCAAGGTCATCTATCACAATGTCTCACCTATCTTTCTCTCTGTCTGTAGCGTATAGTCAGTACTTGGTGCTGAATGTCTGGTTATCCTAGTGGCAGCATTAATTAATAGTGATATGCCATAGGTGTAGATAATGTTCCGAAAACTATTGCACGGCATATCTGGGTTCATCATGTTAATGTTTAGAACTTCACAAATGATGATTTTGCCTTAGGGGCGGGAGACTGTACGTAATGCTTGGGTTAGCTTTGTAGTGAATGTGTCCATGTAACCACTAGGAGCATGATAACTACATAGTACAGTTAGCTTTAGAGATAAAAAACCTACATGTATTCCAAAGACTGATATTTCTACATGTTTATCCTCACTTAATGCCGTAATGTCATTTCTAATTATTTACATAATCCCCTCCTTCATGTATATCCATGATACACCACATTTCATAGTGTTTCTGCTGTAATGACAGGCTAGACTGTAGGAATATAGTGCTACATTTGTTAATTCTGAACTGTTACACCAATGTTCTGTTATGCAAACAAGTGAGCTGTCAATAGACTGCAGTTCCACCAATAATTGTTGCACTTTGTTTCTTACGCTTTGCATTTTTTGGTGTGAGACTGAGAAGCACTGGGCACTGCTTACCTTGTGGACTTTGTTTCTCTTGCCTTGGTATAAAAAATCCTTTTGGTGATGAGGTGTTACAGTTATCCTACCACCTGATGCAATGGACACTGTTTCTTCTGTTGGATCCTCACATTTTCTTGTTGATCCTACTGAAGGTGATTCTGGCACTGACTCTTCTTGTTCAAGTGATAGTCAGTCACAGCCACAGCATTAGCACAGCCAGGATTTTCTTTTTATGGAGATGTTATGGTGTTTTCATATTTCCTTGATCAAAGCTGGCTATATAGCAATTGTATTTCTTCCAGCATGGTCATCTTTCTGTATTAGTTTCGTCAGAATTTTGCCAATGCATGACTTTTCAGTGCTGTTATAGTGTAGACCATTTTTGTGAACAGATCTCTTGAGTTGGGGAGATCAAAGAATGTTATGTTTTGATAAAACTTGCATATTTTACATTTTTTTTTTTTTTTTTTTTTTTTTTTTTTTTTTTTTTTTTTGGTAAGCTCAAAGATTAAGATTGAGTTACTCTGCAGATCATGTCTGTGAGGCATGCTTGTCACTACAATATTTGGCACTTTGAGGTTCAGTAGTGTTGTTTCTAGACAGCGTGTGGCAAATTTACTTCGTTGCTTCCACCCATGATTATGACCATGTCATTCTCAGTTATCATTTAGTGAATTATTGCTTTTCATTATCTTGGTCAAAGGTGTGGTCAGCTTAGTTATTCCTGTGGCCGTAAATGACAAAATGTTTTCATTCATTTTATCAGTGATTCTGTTGAAGGACTCACTTTTTGTAGTTCCCTTTTTTTATTGATTGTACAAATTTTCTTGACTGTGCACTTTATTTGACGTTTTGTCACTGATTTTGGTTCATCTGTGTTGCTGTTTTCTTACAGTCTTCATCTAGAAGCAATTATTTACTTGATAGCTGTATCACCAGAGCTCTACTTACTGTATGTTTACATGCTTTAGTTGGCTCATGCCACATTTTCTGTGTAGAAAGACTGTTTGCAGCAACATCTTGTGCTAGGTGATGATTTTGCTCCAGTCCTTGATATTGTCTGAAAGAACCCTTATTGTTGTTTCTTCTGAATTTAGTGTGTTCTGTATTAAGTTTTTCACAGCACTTGTAAAGCACTGATGCAATGTCCAGTCATGATCCTCTTTTATATACTTCAGTTGCACTTTTACACATCTGGTCCCTTTCATCCCACAAACCAACCAACCACTTTTACACATTTATCATGGTACCACGACTTGCACTCAGTACACAGGATACCTCACTTGACCTTTTCACACAAATTTTACACACATCACAATCACATTTTACAGTAACTGAGCCATCACTACATGAGGTGCTTTCACCCGGTGCCATCTTGAACTGTCTATAAAGGAGATAGCTTACAAATCACTTGTGTAATCAGTTCTAGAAAATTGCTGAAGTGTGTGGGACCCTTACCAAATAGGCCTAGCAAGGCATATTGAATCTATACACACAGGGGCAGTATGAATCATGTTTGGACAGCTCACTCCACAGAAGACAAAGTTTCCAGTTTAAGAGTCTGCTGGGTCTGGTGTACAGTCTTAACCTGCCATGAAGTAGTCCTGAAAAAAATTTGGGACACAAGTAAATTGTTTATGATCACAACATCACATTCTGACAGTCCTGTTCATCCATCAAAGAATCTTAGCTCAATTGGTGGCCTAGATGGAGTGACAAATCTCATAAAACTAACCCTGGTATTTTGACATAAAACACAGTTTCCACCATTTACATTCGATATTATTTTTGCACCACTGAAATTCAGCTGTGCATGCCATTTCTTAAATGAACACCTAGCAATATTTATCTTCTTCTCTGCTCGCTCTCTCTCTTGCTCCCTCTCGCTCTCTCCCCCCCTCGCTCCTCGTGATCGTGAGACGTAGGTACTCTAAGAATACTTTTAGTTCACTGTCGGTGTATTTAAAAAAAAACTTCCATAAAGAACGTAATTATCAGTTCTCACATTAACATTAGACTTCTTGTAAGTCACCAGTGTCATCTCACATTAGACACAAATTAAGATATATTTACCACATAGTTGATTCAACAACCACAGAAATCATGGACAAGTCTTGCCTCTAGCATGTCATTGTTAAAAGTTACTGAAAATCTTTTTTCCAGCTTGACTGTTTTTTCATCACTACTGTAGTCAAAGTTATAAAACAGCACTGATTAACACAGAAGTTCCTTGGGGCTGCTGTGTTCTTTTATTACAACTTCCTTGGCCCAAGCGACAAGTCCTTGTCAGTGCCATTTGACTGCTGTGTCTACGGTCTTCTCACTATATACTTTGGACCTCCACACACAGACAGGTGATGCGCAGTAGATAGGCTCTCTCACACTTACATTTAAAATATCATGTGTTCGAGATGGTAGATGGCTGAGAGGTTCTAGAATTTATGCACCAATTCTCGAAACTCTACATATCCCCTTCCTCAGATCGAACACGTGATATTAATGTACATAATGATTATGTATAAAATATCACATATTGTGTGTGTGTGTGTGGGGGGGGGGGGGGGGGGGGACACGTTTCTAGTCTGTAATTTTAATGTTTGTGTATAAATGTAATTTTGTGTGTACGCGGATGTGTGTTCGTGTAGTCTGATTCTTTGGCTTTCTCATCTGAAGATAAGATGCAGGTTATTGGAAACCTTGGAAACCAGGAAGGACTTCTGCAATAGAAGTAGGTGAATATGGAAAGAGGTAACAAAAGATAGGTCCTAAAAATGAGAAGTAAGAAAGAAAATAAATAGAAATGGTTTCTAAGATCAAAGAAGAGAAAGAAGATAGCCTCAAAGACAGGAAACCCTTCCCACCCTCCCTTCCCCAGGATCCCTACCTCATAGTTACTTGAGTGAGATGCCGGAGGAGGTTTGTTATTAAATCATCTCCTACAGAACAGACATTCCCCCTTCACCCTTGAGGAAATCTTAGCAACCCTATGGAAACGGCAAGTGATGAAGAATGAGGCAAACTTGTTTGTGAGGGTTGTTTGAAAGGTGTGGTGTATATTTTGGGTTTGTCATGATATAGTTGCTATTATAAATCATGCTGTTATCCTCAGTACCCTCCCCTATCAAAACTTACGAAATGTGATGTAGATGGGAGGGTTTATATCAAAGGTACAAAATATTCTGTAGAAAGTAGTAAACCTAAATACTATGTTGTCACAGTTGTTTAATTAGTCATCCAATATTTTATGTTTTGCTAACGCAATATTTCCTTCAGTTCACTAAGAAAAATATGCGTCAAGAAATCTCAGTTGGAACTCTGGCCTGAATATATTACATTCAGTATGAGAAAATTATTCTCATGACATCAGAAATTATTTTTAAAGTTAATTGCCAGGACACTGTTCTCCCTATTTACCTCAAAATGGCTCTGAGCACTATGGGACTTAACATCTGAGGTCATCAGTCCCCTAGAACTTAGAACTACTTAAACCTAACTAACCTAAGGACATCACACAGATCCATGCCTGAGGCGGGACTTGAGCCTGCAACCATAGCGGTCACGCGGTTCCAGACTGTAGCGCCTAGAACCGCTTGGCCACACTGACCGGCCTCCCTATTTGCCTAGAAATATATGACCAATGAAAGAATTACCTGGCATCTTTCAAGAAAACCAGTGTTGGAGTCACCTTAATGACACCTTATATCAATAATACATACAAAATTGGTGACACTGATTTTACCAAGACCTCTTCACACAGGTTTGCAAAGCAACTGGTGAAGAGATTATATACCAAGATCATTCCAAGGAAATATTTGACTTAATTGTACATGGAGACCGTGCTGGTCAAAACAGAGGTCCAAGCAAAAATATGAACTAATTATACATGGAGACCGTGCTGGTTGAAACAAAAGGAAATAAGAACTGACCAGGCACACTTAATGTGTCTTGTCCCAAGGCTGTGCCAAATGAGGGAGTTCAGAGATAACATGCGCAAATTTCCACCTCGTAGTGCAACCAAGCATAGTTGGGACAAGACCAGATTGGGGACAGGTAGGTGCGCATGCACTGTGCAAATACCTACCTCATATGTGCTCTTGCTGGGTGCATAAGTGTAGTACCAGAAATGCGTATGCAGAAGTTTCTTTGACGCCCTATAAAATCTCTCAGGGGACTAGAGTTTGTTAGTAGTCTGACAATGCAATAAGGAAATACACCACCAGTAACTGTTGGGGGTGACGTAATCACAAATGCTATTTAGTACGATTTTTCTTTTTTCTTTTTTCATCATATCTTTGAGTGTGGTTTTGTAGGGTAGCTTAAGATGTTGAAGGAATTTGATGCATAAAAACTATTATAGAAGAAACACCGAAAACAACTCGGGACCCGACAGTAGTCACTCAACTGTTAATTCAGAACGTTAATGTCCCTGGGGGATATGTAAGTTTACATCCTTTACATTAGACTTTCCCTTTTCTGATCTAGTTGTAGATCCATGAAAAATAATGTCTTGGTATGGATCACCATTTGTACTCGGTATGGTCCTTCAAATTTTTGGAAAAACTTGTCTCTCTTTCTTCAGGGCAGAGGTTTGAAGATGATGATTTACAAGAACTAGGTCATGAACCTTGTTCTGAGGTTCCAAAGCTTTTTTTAAATTATGTTTACTTACTCTTTGATGTGTCTTTTAGACTAAATTCTGAGAAACTATTTCCTGGTTCATTTTGTTCAGGCCAACTAAAACATCTAATGATAGTTTCTCCTCTATATGGTTCACCCATTACTTCTAAAGGTGTAGCCCAGTTGATGAATGTGGTAATTCATTTAGAATAAGTTAAAAGTCTTTAATTTTCATTGCTCATAAAATATGTTTTTCATGGCAGTAGGTGCGGCATAGTTTTCCAATTTCCTTTGTTAACCGTTCACACGGTTTCAAGGATGTGTTATAGTTGGATATTAACATTTGACGAATACCTTACCATGCTATGAATTCTTTAAATTCATTATTCACGAATTGTGGGCCACTATCTGTAAGAAACCATTTTATTTTACCTACTTCTAGAAGGTATTGTTGTAAACGGTGTATAATTGTCTGCGTATTTGCTTGTGTGGTGGTATATAGCCTAACATGTTTTGAGCAGCACTCTATGGTGACCAAAATGTATGACACTCCTCCCTTTCCTTCTGGAACTGTCCCAAAACAATCTGCTGCTGTGAGATCATGTCACGACTTAGGCATACTCTGATTCATTTTGTATTTCACATGAGTATTATCCTCTTTCACTTCCTGACAGATTTCACAAGTTCTAATCAAAGATGCTACATTATGCCCTGGATTCTTAAAATAATAAAACTTATTCTATTTTTGATACTGAAGTGTCCACACCCTGTATGAACATACCACATAAATGTGTCTTTCATTACTTTCGGAATGCATAAACACCAACATTGCGATGTTACACTGTCTCTCCAAAACAAATTATGACTCATAATTTTCCATTTTCCCACTTGATTAGGAGGTAAGGTATTCCAGATACACATAGAAAACATTTCTGTAAAATAGAGATCATGATGAATATTTTCTGTTGTTCTTAGAGCCATCTCTTGTACCCTGATCTTCAGATTTTCTACTGACATAAAATTGATTACAAAAATAATGCCTGGTCGTTCTGTACATGTCAACTCTTCCATTCCTATTGGTAATCTAGACAAAGCATCCAGTACAATATTCTCGGAACCTTTTACATATTGTATCCTAATATCGTATTCTTGTAGGGAAAGCATCCATCACATTAATCTACTGTGTAACAATGAGGTGCTCATTCAAAAGGATAGAGCTTGATGATCTGTATAAACATGAATTTCTGACTGCAATACTTGTGTCTGAAACGTTTTGGTTACTCCATACAATCACCAATAGTTCTTTTTCAGCAGCCATGTAATTCAATTCATGCTTATTTAGACTACGGCTAGCAAAAGCTATGGTTCGGTGTTCTACACTATATAGATCCCATTATCCTCAGAAAAATTCTGCAGCAGTACCATAATCAGATGTGTCTGTTGAAATTCTGAACAGTTTGCCCATAACTGGATGATGTAATGTGGGTGATTCAACAAGCGCACTTTTGACCTCTACAAATGCATCATTTGCTTCTTGATCCTATTACCCCTTCCTTAATAAACATAAAATTTTCAGGTCATTTCATTTGTGACATCTTCTGTACTGTTGATAGTATCCAGCCATACCTATAAATCCTTTCAACTGTCTTATATTTCTGTGGTGTAGACACTCTTTAATAGCTTTAATGCATTCAAGGTCCAGTTCAATTCCCTGCACCCATACAATATGACCTAAAAACCTAAGCTCTTGGCATGAAAAGTATGATTTAGACAGTTTCACCATAACACCTTTCTCTTTAAATCTTTTCAGAGTTCTGCATAAGGTGAGACAATGTTCTTCCCAAGTAGTTGATATTAAAGGATATCGCCTACATACATTATTAAATCCTTCAATAAATCTCTCCCTAATGCTTCATCCAGCACACATATAAATACATATACAGAAATATTAAGTCGGAATGGCAATACATAGCATTCATATTTCATGGCTCATATCATTTCAGTGTACTGTTTTGATTCTGGATGTAACCTGATTTTCCAATATCCTGCAGTCGGGTCCACTGTGCTGAAACACCTTGCTTTCTCAAATTTGCATAACAATTCTTTGATGTTATTCAGTCTGAATAAGCATTTAGAGACAGAAAGACACAATGTCCATGCATCTAACACTAATTGTACCACACCCGTAGCTTTTTTCAACTTGACCAAAGGGTTATTCATGACTCTGCAAGCTACGTTCTATTATATTGTTATCAATCATTTGGTTGATTTCCTCCCTCACTGCTTCTTTCCAACTTACTGGTGTTGGATACAGCTTACAGAAGAATACCGTGTTATCTCTGATTTTGAATTTACAAATGTAGCCACTGATGTCACCGGGACATTCGTAGAACACTACTTCATACTCCATTAAAATTTTATATAAATTTTGTTTTTGTTATTTTGTCAATATTAGTGACTCATTAACTTTGTCTTGTATGTCAGTTTGTAGTGTTCCTGGAACTACATTATCACTCTCTGGTGACAATTGTGCTGTAGCTGTTAATCGCATACACTGACGTTCGGTTGTTTGTTTACTGATGTAGCTTCTGTCACAAATGGTATCCAGCGTCTACTGTTCCTCTTACCAAAACAAAGAAGATTCTCAAAATTAAAGATGACTTTAAATTCTAATAACCAATCTAAACCAAAATATACATCACTATTAATATTTTATACTATTAAAAGTGTTTGACGAAATAAGATATTTCCAGCACTGCAATTCACTTGGGTTTCCTGTTTCACAATTTTACTTTTCGTTCCTGTTATACCAACTATGTAAACTCCAGTTACTGGTAATAGCAGTAAGTGCTGTTTAGTGTGTAATAAATTAAAGAATGCACTAGATATGAGTGATACTTCAGTCCCTGAGTCTATAAATATGTTAACTACAGAAGTTTCCACAGTCCCTGCCATTATTGGTTATGGGTTGCTGAAAACTAGGTTTGGTTCTTATAGCGATAACCAAACTTTTGTAGGTAGTCTGTGCATGCAAATAACATAGTTATCATTAATCAGGCCTCCTAGTGAATCTCCATGACCTTGGCCCTGGCCCTGGATCCAGATCGCACCATGTTTCCCTCATTATTTGTAATCACAGGTTAGTAACCAAATCAAGATAGTATGATACCACTTTGTGCTCTCTTATTACTTTGTACAAATTCTTGTGAAGTTACTGGACCTACATTCTAAGGTGGATGCTTCTTCTGATGATGGTTGTTACAATTTTTCTATTGCACTGGTGAACTCTAGCTAGGTTGACTTCGTGCTTTTTGAAACTATCCCACTATTCCTTTCGAAATTCGAATTTTCCCCTTGATGTAAAGTTTCATAACAGTCTTTATTTAGAGCATCTAGTGTGTCAATGAAAGATAACAATTCTTCAACCATTTTCCAGCCACTAAACCAGATGTCATTTCTTGCATAGATGGGTAATTGTCTAATCAAAATTTGAATTAAACCCTCTTCGTCCGTCAGCTTATCTAAATACTTTGCCCATATTAGATGCCAGTCTAAATATTTACTCATGGTACCCCAAGTATTATTGTAATTTTTTTTTGGTCCCACAAATCTGATATTAGTTTCTCCTGTGTACTAGCAGACCAATATTTCTCTTTAAATTTCTTCTGAAACTCTCCCCACGAAGAAAAGTTCTCAATATTTACAGTACCCCATTCTGAGGATTCCCCTAAAAGGTACCCCACAGCAAATTCAATAATTTTAGATATTTCCCAGTTCTTCGTGATAGCTTTTTGAATCTTTTAAAAAAATGAGTCAGATGCACCTCTGTCGGGCTTGAAATTAGGGAATTGTCTCGATAACCCTGAATTTGCCCCCCCCCCCCACCCCCCCCCCCCCCCCCCCCCCACCCAATTGCAAATCAGAAACTACTTCACTAGTCAGCACAACATTGGGTGAAGTTCCTCATTCTTCTACATGTCCCTGCATAAGTTTGTCTTTTCTCCAGAGTTAGTCTATGCCCTTTCTGGTATCAGTAAATTTGGATGAAGCCATAGGCAATGCATTCCTCAATGTTATTCTCTGTGACTTTCCAATCTATAATTTTCTCTACCTGCTCTTCCAGACTACTTAAATTTATGATACCAAAGCTTGCCATCTTCTCTTTTAAGCTTCTTTCTAAACTGTCTACTCGTGTACTTACATTTGTAATTTGTGAATGAATGTCAGGCATTAATTTGCTATGCTTATAGTGCTCTCTTTCAGTGTATACCATCCCTGGTTTACAGCACTAAACTGAGCATGACATACATCCTCCAATGACCCTAACTTTTCATTAATCTCTAATTCTACACTATTATATTTCTCCTCAATATTCAAAATATTCCATTCTAACTTTCTGGTCAAATTCTGAAAATTAATATTCTGTTTAATTCTTGAAGCATTCATGTAAATCAAATGTTTGCTGAATTCAACAAAAGTCAGTTCCTTCTTTAAATCTAATTTCAGATTGACACTCTAAATGGTAAAATTGAATAATTCAGTCTTTAAAGCATCCATTCCTTTGCATAGATTACTAAATTATCTACTCTGTGCATCAACCTTCGCACTTAATAAACCCAGATTGGTTGCTTGACTATTCAAGATCTCACTCTAGGCATCTATTTATCATTTAATAATTTAATTGAGCATTTACTGAGCCTATTTTTTCACTTATTCTAGAGTCCCAAGTTAGTAAAACTAATCAAAGCTCAAAATGCTACTTTAAGAAAGGAACTAACTATGTGCAACTTTGGATATCTAAGACCAGTCTGGTCCTTCTTTACTGATTTTTATAGCCATGCCTGGTTCTGAAGTTTCTCCAACTTGGTGTTCCTGATCCATAATTTTACAAGCTTTATCCCTTGTGAGCATCTTAAAATCAACTTTAAGTATAATAACTACACTAATAACTTTATTATATTAACACAATGTGGTATAAGCTGTTGAATGAACATTATGTTTTCTTCTCACCGGGCTTAGAATTTGGGCTGTGTCATTGAGCGTAAGTGTAATCAGCATCGGTGAACAGCAACTGGTGCTGGTGGCATTGGTTGTTGGTTTCCACGTAGGCGTCAGTTGGTGGACGTGGAAGTAGGTGAACACCGGTGAACAGCAAGTGGTGCCGGCAGCATTGGATGCTGGTTTCTGCATGTGTGAACCCACGATGTGTGAAAAGTGTACTCCCCACACCGGATCTCCTTAGTTGTATCATGCAAGGCATATCTCTTCTTAATCTAATATGTCAAGATCTTCTCTCCAGTTTTTCATGTTTTTTTTTTTTCACTTCTTCTCCCTTATTTACTGTTACAAATTTTTCCATTGGATATTTGGGCAGAATCCAATTCCTTGAAATTGATGTTTAGTCTTGTTATGCTTAGTTGCTATGGAAACACTTGATAGCTTTTTCTCTTGTTTTCATCTCAAAATTCCTTTTTTTCCTTCGGTCCTTTCACACTGGTAACTACATTCTAATGTTTTCGACCACAGTTTTTTAAACCATTGACAGATGGCACTGAAATAGAGAAAAAAGTGAAATTGGAAAACCACTCTAATGCATCTTTCTTGGATAATTCTAGATAAATCAAATCAATAAAAAATGTGTACCAATTCCTTCATTATGTCGAATTAACCTATTTTTGTACAAAATTGACTGTATCACACTTTAGCATTACCCAGGAACAATGACATGGATGTAGTGGAACCATGTTCTCATGGGGTGCTTCATTAACATGAGTCCCCTTGCCTCTCACACATTAGGGTGCTTCATTAGTGTGGTTGTTGTTGTGGTCTTCAGTCCTGAGACTGGTTTGATGCAGCTCTCCATGCTACTCTATCCTGTGCAAGCTTAAGCTCACAGTACTTACTGCAACCTACATCCTTCTGAATCTGCTTAGTGTATTCATCTCTTGGTCTCCCTCTACGATTTTTACCCTCCAATACTAAGTTGGTGATCCCTTGATGCCTCCAAACATGTCCTACCAACTGATCCCTTCTTCTAGTCAAGTTGTGCCACAAACTTCTCTTCTCCCCAATCCTATTCATTGTTGAGAGGACTTCTGTACATTTCTGTAGCTGATACTTGAATTCATATCTCTTCCTAGAAATCCAAAGAGTGTTGTCTCAGTGCTTCTGTTTTGGTGTGTGCTAGTTGACATTTTTGGTGACGTCATACTCCTTTCATTGTATTTGCCTTTTGTAGAGTTCTTTGTAAGTAGCGTACTCCAATCTCTCCGGCTTTGTTACATGTTCTTTTCCTGTTCTTGCAAGGAATACGGCCTACAGCTATTCTTCATGACACTGGAACTTTTTATGACCGAGTTTTGCACATTTCCCGCAGAAAGCTTCCCTATCCCTATCTAATGACAGTGATCTGACCCGCGGAGTCGCCTGTAGACTATTATTTAACATTATTTTCCCTTTCGGACCTGTTTCGAATTGTATTTTGACTTCTTGTTAACATTCCCTTTTGTTAATGTGGTCACTGAGATTTATTTCTGATAGTTCTTCTAGAAAGTCTTGATTTGATAGTGTTGTTGGAGTCTTGTGTCCTGCCAGTAGTATCTTACTTTTCTGGGTTCTTTGCATCAGATGTCCTTTAAGCTTGCTGTTTCTTCTATAATCTTCCTCTTCTCTGTCTGCTTGTGTCTCAGTTTGAAGAATTACTGTGTTTACTGTGTTCCTTATTGCTTTAACTTTTATTATGTCAGCTCTAGGGTTTACTGCTTTAATTAGGGTTTCCCTTATGGCTTTATCACCCTCGTTGCTCCCTAATTTAATAAAGCGGAGAGTTGCATGTTATTTGTTTGTAATTCAACTTGTTCTTCAATCCTGGATTTTGGCTTCGTGACAGGACCACCTGCCGTGACAGGAGTGGAAGTCAGTGGTGTTGGCATCGCTTCAATGGCTCGCTCATGCCGCAGGAGGGTTTCTCCCTTTCTCCCCCTGCCAGCTGCTCAGTCCCTCTGAGGACTGTCACTTCATTTGTGACCAGGAAGGCCATATATCGGTGAGAGTCCCAGGGGCTGGAAGTGAGGAACAATAAACTACGTTCCATCAAAACTTCAGTGCCACCATGAATCACCTCCTTCCGCCCATGACGGTGTAAAGAGGTAGCCTTTACTAAGCTTAATCTCGACGCAATTTCTATGCCGCATCATTGCATCCTTAGTAGAAGGTTATGAGAGTTACAGTAAATCAGCAGTAGTTCGTCGGTTACAGACTATGAGATCACAGAAGAGCTTTCGTTTGGCAACTGCACCGTGTTACTCTGTTGGAGTTAAGCCACCATGGAGCCTATAGTCTTTAACCTCGACGCAATTTCTGGATCGCATCCTTAGTAGAAGGGTGCGAGGGTGACAATAAATGGGCATTAGTGCGTCGGATACAAACTACAAGACTCCCAACAGAGCTTTAATGTGGTGACCGCAACCGTATAACTCTCTAGGAGACACGCCGCCACGGAGCCTCTAGTACTTAATCTAGACGCAATTTCTGTGTCACATCCTTAATAGAAGCGTGCGAGGGTTACCGTAAATGGGCAGTAGTGCGTCGGCTACAAACTAAAAGATTCCCAGGAGAATTTTCGTGTGGCGACCGTAGCCCTGTTACTCCGTGGGAGTAAACCCGCCCTGGAGCCTATAGTATTTCATCTCGACGCAATTTCGGTGTCACATTCTAAGTAGAATGGTGCCAGGGTTACAGTAAATGGACAGTAGCGCTTCGGATACAGACTACAAGACTCCCAGTACAGCTTTCATGTGGCAACCGTAACCATGTTACTCTGTAGGAGTAAACCAGCCCTGCAGCCTACAGCATTTAATCTCGACGCAATTTCTGTGTCGCATCATTGGTAGAAGGGTGCGAGGTTTACGGTAAATAGGTAGTAATGCGTAGGATAGAAACTACAAGTCTCCCAGGAAAGCTTTCATGTAGGGGCCGCAGCGGTGTTACTCTGTAGGATAAAATCCGCCCTGGAGCCTATAGTATTTAATCTCGACGCAATTTCTGTGTCGCATCATTAGTAGAAGGGTGCGAGGTTTACAGTAAATAGGCAGTATTGCGTCGGATACAAACTACAAGACTCCCAGAGGAGCTTTCATGTGGATGCCACAGCGGTGTTACTCTGTAGGAGTAATTCCGCTCTGGAGCCCATAGTACACTCCTGGAAATTGAAATAAGAACACCGTGAATTCGTTGTCCCAGGAAGGGGAAACTTTATTGACACATTCCTGGGGTCAGATACATCACATGATCACACTGCCAGAACCACAGGCACATAGACACAGGCAACAGAGCATGCACAATGTCGGCACTAGTACAGTGTATATCCACCTTTCGCAGCAATGCAGGGTGCTATTCTCCCATGGAGACGATCGTAGAGATGCTGGATGTAGTCCTGTGGAACGGCTTGCCATGCCATTTCCACCTGGCGCCTCAGTTGGACCAGCGTTCGTGCTGGACGTGCAGACCGCGTGAGACGACGCTTCATCCAGTCCCAAACATGCTCAATGGGGGACAGATCCGGAGATCTTGCTGGCCAGGGTAGTTGACTTACACCTTCTAGAGCACGTTGGGTGGCACGGGATACATGCGGACGTGCATTGTCCTGTTGGAACAGCAAGTTCCCTTGCCTGTCTAGGAATGGTAGAACGATGGGTTCGATGACGGTTTGGATGTACCGTGCACTATTCAGTGTCCCCTCGACGATCACCAGTGGTGTACGGCCAGTGTAGGAGATCGCTCCCCACACCATGATGCCGGGTGTTGGCCCTGTGTGCCTCGGTCATATGCAGTCCTGATTGTGGCGCTCACCTGCACGGCGCCAAACACGCATACGACCATCATTGGCACCAAGGCAGAAGCGACTCTCATCGCTGAAGACGACACGTCTCCATTCGTCCCTCCATTCACGCCTGTCGCGACACCACTGGAGGCGGGCTGCACGATGTTGGGGCGTGAGCGGAAGACGGCCTAATGGTGTGCGGGACCGTAGCCCAGCTTCATGGAGACGGTTGCGAATGGTCCTCGCCGATACCCCAGGAGCAACAGTGTCCCTAATTTGCTGGGAAGTGGCGGTGCGGTCCCCTACGGCACTGCGTAGGATCCTACGGTCTTGGCGTGCATCCGTGCGTCGCTGCGGTCCGGTCCCAGGTCGACGGGCACGTGCACCTTCCGCCGACCACTGACGACAACATCGATGTACTGTGGAGACCTCACGCCCCACGTGTTGAGCAATTCGGCGGTACGTCCACCCGGCCTCCCGCATGCCCACTATACGCCCTCGCTCAAAGTCCGTCAACTGCACATACGGTTCACGTCCACGCTGTCGTGGCATGCTACCAGTGTTAAAGACTGCGATGGAGCTCCGTATGCCACGGCAAACTGGCTGACACTGACGGCGGCGGTGCACAAATGCTGCGCAGCTAGCGCCATTCGACGGCCGACACCGCGGTTCCTGGCGTGTCCGCTGTGCCGTGCGTGTGATCATTGCTTGTACAGCCCTCTCGCAGTGTCCGGAGCAAGTATGGTGGGTCTGACACACCGGTGTCAATGTGTTCTTTTTTCCATTTCCAGGAGTGTATTTAATCTCGACGCAATTTCTGTGTCGCATCATTAGTAGAAGGGTGCGAGGTTTACAGTAAATAGGCAGTATTGCGTCGGACACAAACTACAAGACTCCGAGGAGAGCTTTCATGTGAAGGCCGCAGAAGTGTTACTCTCTAGGACAGAACCCGCCCTGGAACCTACAGCATTTGATCTCGACGCAATTTCAGTGTCGCATGCTTAGCCTCTTTAGTCCCGACATACACATATGTGCACATCAGGTCCTTGTAGTGTCATCCTGCCAAATGACGTTTTCCTGAATTGAGACCAGATATGCACGACTGTGCACATTATGCGGTTTCTGTTTCTGCCGCTAGGTCGTGCGCAAGTCAGTTTTGGCGGGTTTTCTTGCATCCTGAAACTTCCGATCTGAAGGATGGCGTCATCTGCGACACTCGAGAAAGGTAAATTCAGTTTCAATAATCCTTTTTGAATTGTATTACTGTTTCTATCGTGTCTTACTCCAAACAAGACATCAAGAAAGTGATATGTGTATGCAATGAAACCGATAGTTTCGTAGTTTTACAAACATCGACTGTTGAATTTTAAGTACACATTTGTGTACATCCGGTCTTAGCTCACAGAATCTAGTGGTACTAACGCTAAGACTGATGTCATTGTGAAATCGTAATTTAAAACGTAATCTAAATTAAAGTCGAAAGTTTAGCTACTAATACTCTAGGAGTGCTCGTAAGTTATTGTGGTTGTTGTGGTTTAATGGAACCGGCACGGTAGCTCAGCGTGTTCGGTCAGAGGGTTAGTCGCCCTCTGTAACAAAAAACTGAGTTAATAGATCAACGATGAACCTGAATGGCTGTCATAGGACGTCCGCCCCGAACAAATGGAACGAACAATAAAGAACAAAATGAGATAAAAATAAGAAAAAAAATGGGTAGCGTGTTGGATTCGGAACACACAGATTCTGGGTTCCAATCCTGGTGAAAACTCAAAACTTTTTAATTTTGTTATTAGGTTCAGTTTCATTTCTTTATTCCATTACACAACAGTTACTTTATTTCATTTTCGCTTCTGAGCTCTAATAGACGATGAAATTATAAAACTGCTCGAGACGAGTGACTTGAGTTCCTTCAGACGAAGTTGATCCTGTTGATGAACCTCCAACTCCACCTGAACGAATTGGTGTGCTTGAAGTTGAAGGATACAATGTGGATGTTACTCCTGAGGCACCTGCATCAGCTTCATCTCCTCACTGTCGTCCCCTAAGATGGAGGCAATCTAAGTAAGCAATACATTTGTGTAGTTTTGTGTGTCATCTGACACGATTTAGATCAGTATTTTTCAGTGGTACTATTTGTTTGTAGGATGTGTAATCGACAGCCTTCTGACGACAAATTTGAAGAACAGACTGATGGTGAACTGAGAACCACTTCACAGTTTTTCTTCGAGTACTTCGATAAAAATTTCTGGAAAAATGTTGCAGGACAAACTAATTTATATCATTGCCAAAAGAACTCAAAAAGTCTGGATACAAATACTGATGAAATTTTGTCCCTTGTCGGAATTGAGATATTGATGGGTACATTGAAATTGCCCCAGGCAAGACTTTACTGGAATATGCAACTGGATATTCCACTTGTATCATCAATCATGACAAGAGATAGATACTACAAATTAGGAAATAATCTGCATTTTGTAAATAATTTGGAAGCTCATGACGTAAATGACAAACTTTGGAAGGTTAGACCTTTAATTGATGCTTTTAGAAATAAATGTATTAGTTTACCCTGGTCTCAACACCTTTCTGTGGATGAACAGATGATTCCATTCACGGGGAGGTGAAAGATGCGAACATATGTACCTTCCAAACCTAATCCACTTGGCCTCAAAAATTTTATTTTAGCGTCATCAGATGGACTTGTTCCTTTGCCAGTGTATATAGCAAAATCAAGGACAATTCCTGACAGCGATCAAAAGGCGCATGGCCTGGGAACGGGTATACTCAAACTACTGGCTAGAACTATACCCAATGATTACAATCATGTAATTTACAGTGACAGATTTTTCACCAGTTCAAAATCTGTTCAGCTTTTACTAGACAGGAATATATTTCAGACAGGACCTGTGGTGGCCAGTAGAATAAAAGAAGTAGCTTATAAGTTCAAGAGAGATCAGGAGCTGCAGCGGGGGCAATGGGATGAGTATGTAAGGGAGGACCAGGAAATTTGTGCCCTCAAATGGAAGGACAATAAATCCGTCACTTTGTTATCCTCGCGCATAGGGAGCGAACCAGAGGGTACCTGCAAACGATGGTGCACTACAGAAAAAAGCAAAGGTTAGTGTCAAACAACCAGCCATCATCAAAAGCTATAATCGCAATATGGGTGGCATTGATCTTTGTGATAGATACATGGCATACTATAAGTCAAACATCAGAACAAAAAAGTGGACTGTCAGAATATTCAACCACTTCACTGATTCAGCCATAATTAATTCATGGCTTATGTACGAAAGGTATTGTCAAAAAGAAGGGATACCGAAACAAAAGTGGATGTCTCTCATAAACTTCAGAATTCACTTGTCCCACGACTTGGTAAAGTCTTCAAAAATTGTAGACTCACTGGAACTGTCGAAAGAAATTTCTCCGAGTGTGACACAGGAGTATGTCAGCAGTTCTGATGAAGATGAGCAGCATCAGCCCACAAAACGAAGACGAATTGTACCAAAGCCAACTAGAGGAAGCAAATGTGACAGGGTTGACCACCTTTCTGAATATATTGAGAGTAGTTTTGCCTCAAGGTGTCGGTTACCAGGTTGCAAGTCAAGTTCATGCATAATGTGTAAAAAGTGCATCAAAAAACAATTGTTTGGCTAAATTCCATAAACATGAGAAGTAATGTGTTCATAAAATGTAATCTGTGCATAAAAATGAGAAGTAATGTGTGCATTTTTCATTGATAGTAAAAATATGAAAATACTATGAGATCGGCATTTTTTTCTCTGTTGAGACCCAATGTACACACTTGTGTACATTCAATTACTCAAACATTATATAAAATAAAATTTCAAAATTAGTTTTTTTGTGTTACTTTGACATCATATGCACCAAAAAAAGCAATGGAACATTTTTCCATTCTTTGTTTATCTTCTGGACTGAAGAGGTTAGTAGAAGGGTGCCAGGTTTCAGTAAACAGGCAATAGTGCGTCGGATACAAACTACAAGGCTCCCAGGAGAGCTTTCATGTGGAGGTCGCAGACGAGTTACTCTCTAGGATAAAACTCGACCTGGAGCCTTAAGTATTTAATCTCGACGCAATTTCCGTGTTGCATTATTAGTAGAAGGGTGCGAGGTTTACAGTAAATAGGCAGTAGTGCGTCGGAAACAAACTACAAGCCTCCCAGGAGAGCTTCCATGTGGAGGCCGGAGCCGAGTTACTCAGTGCGTCGGAAACTAACTACAAGCCTCCCAGGAGAGCTTCCATGTGGAGGCCGGAGCCGAGTTACTCTCTAGGATAAAAACCCGCCCTGCAGCCTATGGTATTTAGTCTCGACGCAATTTCTGTGTCCCATCGTAAGTAGAAGGGTGCGAGGTTTACAGTCAATAGACAGTAGTGCGTGGGATACAAACTACAAGAGTCCCAGGAGAGCTATCACGTTGAGCCGCAGCAGAGTTACTCTATAGGATAAATGTTGTCCTGGATCTTTAAGTATTTAATCTTGACTAAATTTCTGTGTCGCATCAATAGTAGAAGTTTGCGAGGTTTACAGTTAATAGACAGTAGTGCGTCGGATACAGACTACAAGACTCCCAGGAAAGCTCTCATGTTGAGGCCGCAGCCGAGTTACTCTCTAGGATAAAAGTCACCCTGTATCCTTAAGTATTTAATCGCGCCGCGGTTTCTGTGTCGCCTCAACAGTAGACGTGTGCGAGGTTTACTGTAAATAGACAGTATTGCGTCGGATACAAACTACAAGACTCGCAGGAGAGCTTTCATGTGGAGGCCACAGACCTGTTCCTCTCTAGAAAAAACCCGCCCTGGAGCCTATAGTATTAAATCTCGACGCCGATTCTGTGTCCTATCCTAAGTAGAATGGTGCGAGGTTTACAGCAAATAGGCAGTATTACGTCGGATACAAACTACAAGAGTCCCAGGAGAGCTATCATGTTGAGCCGCAGCAGAGTTACTCTATAGGATAAATGTCGTCCTGGATCTTTAAGTATTTAATCTTGACTAAATTTCTGTGTCGCATCAATAGTAGAATTTTGCGAGGTTTACAGTAAATAAACAGTAGTGCGTCGGATACAAGCTACAAGGCTCCCAGGAGAGCTTTCATGTGGAGGCCACAGCCCAGTTACTTCCTAGGAAAAACCCGCCCTGAAGCCGATTGTATTTAATCTCAACGCAATAGGAATGTGTGAAATCAAATTATGTGATGTAGGAATCGTGCAAAAAAAAATGTGTGAAAAACTAAATAAGTTAAGCACACCAGACAGTAATAAACTAGAAAATAACAGTCATTGACTATGGACTAAAGTAAAAAATAGACTATCGATAAAAATAAGTCATTAGTTCTGAAATGGACAGTTTATAAAGAACAAAAGTAAAGCATAATAAACACTAAAACTATAAGCCACTTATTTTCTCCTCATAAAAATAAAAGAATAACTAGCTTTATTTTACTTATTTTCTCCTTATGAAAACAAGGAATAAAAAATTATCTTGTTGGGTGTTTTCCCTTTTTTTAAACATTTGTACCATTTGTTAGGATAATATCTCAATACTTGTGCATGTATAGTTCTTTGTCAAAGCAATTCTTGGAAATAATTCTTATTTGTTACTGTAACAATGTTGAAATGAGTGTCTAGAAACAAAAACATTTTACTTGTACATGATATTTAGAAAATGTGTTAGGAATAGATTTTTACTTAATTACAACATTTATAAAAAAATATTTCTAAGAAAATCGATGTGAAAGACTCCTCACTTTCGATAACAAAATTCTCAAAAAACAAACTTCACACTTAAATAAAGAAAGAAAATAATTAAGAATTAATAATATATAATAATATAAAAATATTCTTCTCTTGTCAATATAACCATATTTTTGAGAATAATGTGGAAGAATATAAATTAGTAATAGAAACCAGCATAGAACCAGAATAACGTGGCTGAACAGTAGGCAACAAAATTTAGATAAAGGAATAATTTTTGACTGGCTTGGACAATGATTCAATCATTGCCTAACTTCAGTGCAAAAATTAAGTTCAAGGGTGGTGATATGTAAGGTGTCACGCAAATCCAACACCTTCCATGAAAACCCTGACATGATAAGCAAATCCAGTAGTCTGTCACATAGCTCCGAATTAATCGTGACATTAAATTAACCAAAATAATACGAGTAACGAGTGAGCAAATGAAGTACCACAGACTAACACAAGAATGCCTAAATGCATGTCATACCTTCCCACCGTGAGACAGACGCATTTCCGAGGGGAGAAACGAAAACAGAAGCCGAGAGCAGAACCGTGTTAAGCTAGAAGGCCCTACGATAAGGGACGGACACCCACGTCGCCAGCTAACCGCTAGGACAACCCCCCAGCCCATGTTAAAAGCTAGAGCCCTCCAGAAGAACAGTGTAGATCTTACGATAAAACAAAAGGAGTCCCACCAGCCGCAAGTTTTAGCGTGAGACTTTTCCGCGTCTCCGTTACGTTGCAAACGTTAAAAACATTGCCCCACCACAAAAAGTAACCGCCAGGACTACCCCCCAGCCCATGTTAAAAGATAGAGCCCTCCAGAAGAACAGTATAGATCTTATGATAACACTAAAACGGCCGCACTAGCTGCAAGTTTTAGCGTGAGACTTTTTCGCGTCTCTGTTACGTTGCAAACTTTAAAAACATTGCCCCACCACGAAAAGTATAACGTTTCTCATTGGATAGACAGAATTTTTGTAGGTGGAGCTTAAGGTTAACATTGAGACCCTGATTGGTCAGATGAAAACACAGCCTGATAGTTTTTCTTTTCTTTAAACCAGCTTCGGTAAATTGTAGTAAGGAGAAGTTAGAAAAGAGTTGCTCCCGAGACGGCGAGATGCATGGAGCTGCGCTGGCCGCCGCCCCCTGACGAACACCGGCAAGGTGAGCGCATAGGACTTCACTTAGAACTGCAGAAGTCTCATTTATTACATCCCCTTTTTACGTAATACTAGTGTCGATCGTCAATTGATGCTCATGGTATTCACATTTGCTACATAAGTTAAAATCTGAAACGCGATGATTTTTCTATTATACAATTATTGAGAAGCCACATCATCCACTGTAATTTACGACAAGTTAGATAAGTAATTAAAGATAATTGAGGGTCACTGTAGACCATTTTGATAGTTTTCTCTTTTGTGAAACTTAATTTAAACCTAGATTATAGATGAGATATGGCATAGGTCATTCTTCGATCCATTGTAGAACTTGGAAACCCATTCAGGGAATATTCGTTCACATTTTTGTTGAACGCAGTTGGTTTTTATCATCCTGTATTAAAACATTTCCTTTTATCAATAGTGCAATTTATAAACAATGTTTTGAGAGTAGAGTAAAATTTCCAGTGGTAAACTTAGCTGGTAAAATAACGTCGAAAAGCAGTTAACTAAAAATAGGAAAGCCTTGTACCCCTTCCACTAAATTTAGTTAGCATTAAGATTCTTTTACAGGGAGTGCAGTGGAGCTGACGCTGAAATCATTAAGTATTAGGTTATATCATCGCAAGTCTCACTGAACTCTTCTGAACTCTACATGTCATGTGTGGTCTGGCGTCTCCTTACCAGCAACAGGTCCCATGTTCAAACTAGTCAATTTCCTAAAAAACACGCTCAGAGCGTCGTTGCGCGAAAGTCGTAGGGAGACACGACTTAGAACAAACAGAGTCTGGCGGATACAATCTACAAGACTGCCAGCAGAGCATACATGTAGAGGCCGCGCCGTGTTTCTTTGTAGGAGTTAACTCGCCCTCGAGCCTATAGTATTCAATATCGACGCAATTTCTATGTCGCACCCTTCGTGGAAAGGAGCGAGGTTTAAAGTAAATGGGCCGTACTCCGGCGGATACAAACTACAAGGCTGCCAGGAGAACTTTCTTGTGGAGGCCGCAGACCTGTTACTCTCTAGGATAAAACACGACCTGAAGCCTACAGTATATAATCTCGACGAAGATTCTGTGTCGCATCCTTAGTAGAAGGGTAAATGGGCGGTAGTGAGTCGGATAGAAACTGCAAGACTCCCAGTACAGCTTTCATGTAGCGACCGTAGCCGTGTTACTCTGTAGGAGTAAACCCTGCCTGAAGCCTACAGTATTTAATCTCGACGCAATTTCTGTGTCTCATCCTTAGTGTGCGAGGGTTACAGTAAATGGGCAGCAGTGCGTCAGATACAAACTACAAGGCTCCCAGGAGAGCTTTCATGTGGAAGCCACAGCCGTGTTACTCTGTAGGTGTAATCCCGCACTGCAGCCTATAGTATTTAATCTTGATGCAATTTCTGTAACGCATCATAAGTAGAAGACTGTGGGCAGTACTGCGTCGTATTGTTGAGTTTGAAACAGCTATGCCACTTACTAAAAATACGTAAATTACGCACTACTCCATTACACCCTCAGTGGAACGGACGCACAGAAAGAGTCCATCGGACAATTGGCAAGATGCTTAGTTATTATATTAACGAACAACATTCTAATTGGGATACGTATTTACCAATAATCGTGTCGGTATACAACGCCAAAACGCATGAAGCAACTGGCATGTCACCTTATGAAGTGGTCTATGGCAGAAAAATGCCATCCCCTTTTGATGTAATCAGGCAGAAAAACGGAAAAGTCGGAGATACAGTAAGAGATTTCAGTCGAATGATGAAGGATGTATGGAAAAAGGTTCCAAAGCCTTTGTATTAGATTTTTGAACGACAGGAAAGATTAGGTAACGCCCAAGCTAAATATCCAAATTACAAAATCGGTCAGTGGGTGATGCTGTCTACCCCATATATTGCGAAAGGAAAAACGAAGAAATTTGTAACAAACTACAGAGGTCCTTTTCAAATTATTTAGATCACGTCACCAGTCCACGTTAAACTGCAACTGTCCACCCGAACTATTATTGTCCATGCAAGTCGTTTAAAACCTTTTAAGGGCGCTCCAGATGTAATTCCTTCAACAATAGTGTCTGCTTTTCCAAAGGGTGGAGGTAGTACCCAAAAAGGAAAAAGAGTGGTCACGCCAGCACAACATACAGACATGGCACCATACAATCTTCGACCAAGGGTGTGAATGTCCTAGTTGACTCATAGTTGACTGTGGATAGTATACAAATCTAAATAATTAATAAATGATAATGGTTTATTATTTAGGAAAACCAAAGTTGAACATAGAAGCGTGTTGATCTTGTAGTTAACTCCTTCTTTTTCTTGTTTTTGTTTTTACTAGGATCGTAGGTCCATAACCACGTTGTTTGCTCTTTTCAGAAAACGCCATGCAAAGCATTTCCTTCACAAAACCTATCCTAACTCAATGGCTCCCTTAACAGTTCCATTCTGAACTCATTAGATATGTTCATAAACTCACAGCAAGGCAAAATTGATGCCAATGTTGTGATGCAACATGTCTTAAAATTAAAAAGTGAACACAAAACTGAAATTATAATGCTAGGAGCGGGATATCTGGAATCTTTATGTTGGTGTTTCTGCTTTGTACAGTTTTCTTTTATTTAAGACGAAAAAATAAGCCAAATAATAATATACCACTTCATCAAATCCCCATTAATTGGATACCACACTCTTAACTGGTGTACTTCAGTGGTTACTTGTGAGCATTAGTGTATAAATTCTGTTTATTGTACTTCACTCTTTACTAAACAGTCTTATGATAAAGTAAACAGTACTGTAGAATAGATATTCTTGCATTAATATAGGGTACATTAAACAGGTGTTGCTATGTAACTTTCTAAGTGAATAATCTATTTTTGTTTATTCATTGTCATCAAGATTTGTTACACTTCTTATATGTGTGAACTATGTGATTCATGAGCGTACAGTGCTTTTGTAAGGTGATAAAGTATTTTCAACATACTTAATGTGAAGCGTGTGTAATCTTCTAAGTGGAGAGTTTTCATTGCTTCTGTTAGTGCTTTTGCCATGTGAAGAGTGGAGGAATGTTGAGTGGTAAATTCGAGGGCGAATTTCTCTGAAGGGTGGAGGAATGGTGAGTGGTACTTAAGTAAATAAATTAGTGAAATCAAAGTGAAGTAGAAATTAGTTTAGAGAGTTACATACTGGCGAACAGCGGGCAGAACTGCAGAGCAGAAGAGACAATGACCGTGAAGTCAGCAAGTTCCACATAAGCAGGCACTGTCGATTCAGCCGTCAGGCCATCGCCCGACCGGCTCACATGTTTCTCAGTTGTCGCATGTGAGCAAAGGCCCTTGCCTACATTCCAAGAGCCAATGACCGACATTAAGAAGATTCTTCGAGAAGCTTCTCAACGTGACAGAAGAGGCAATGACCGTGAAGTCGTTCACCTCCAGTAAACTGAAGTGAATAAATACGCGAGACGCAATGGGCCCGACAGACGGAGACGAGAGACGAAGAAGACGAAGGAAGAAGAGAAGAGTAGCAGTAGTTTCCAGTCGGTTTCGGTGCTGAAGACCGTCATGCAAGAAGAGACTACATCATGCACAGACGCACCAAGACCGCCGCTGTAATGGAATAGCAAGCAGCAGCCTTGGCGCCAGAAGACAGAAGTTAAAAGGTGTTTGAAGTCTGATTTTTATGTACCCGGGTGACCCGTGAGGATGGGAAGGAGACGGCCTCACATCAGCAGTCGCCTTTGAGCTGGGATGAAGATCTGTCAGCCGAAGACTGGCAAGCGGGAGACCATTGTTCGCGTCAGGGACACTGGCCTTCCCCCACTGTGCCGCTCCACTGGCCAACGCACAACACACGCGGCCGCTTAGAGAACACAGCTGCTGCTCTCCGAGCCAGTACAATCCAGTAAGAAAACCGTAGTACGAAACTTACAATAAAAGTTATCTTATGTAAATATGCTGTTTCATTCTACCTCATAGCCGAGCCAAGGAAGAACCCACCCTGCCCACAGGTTGTTGAGAGAGAAAAATTAATTAATTTAGAATTTTCACACTGACATAATGCTTTAGAAACAAATGCCCTTTGCAGAAATGCTCATCCTGACAATTGACTAGTATCAAAAGAGAAAACCCAGTTACATTTAGTATCAAAACTGTTACAGGATACAAATTACAAGACTACAAGTACAACTTTCATGTGAAGACCATAGCCGTGCTACTGTGTAGAAGTAAGACCCGCCCTGGAGCCTATAGTATATAATCTCGACACAATTTCTGTGTCCATTCCAAATAGAAGGGTGCGCGGGTTACAGTAACTGGGCAGTAGTGCGTCGGATACAAACTACAAGACTCCCAGGAGAGCTTTCATGTGGAAGCCGCAGACAAGTTACTCTCTAGGATAAAACACGCCCAGGAGCCTATAGTATTTAATCACGACGCAACTTCAGTGTCGCATCCTAAGTAGAAACGCGCGAGGGTTATAGTAAATGGGCAGCAGTGCGTCGGATACAAACTACAAGACATCCAGGAGAACTTTCATTTGGAGGCCACGGACGTGTTACTCTCTAGGATAAAACCCGCTCTGGAGCCTGTAGTATTTAGTCTCGACGCAATTTCTGTGTCGCATCCTTAGTAGAATGGTGCAAGGTTTTCAGTAAATGGGCAGCAGTACGTCGGATACAAACTACAAGACTCCTAGTCCTAACAACCCTACCACTACAAAGATCAAATTTTAATATAGATTGTGGTGTTGCTCACTCTGCTAAACACTGAACTTTCGGGCACCAACAATGCTATTATTTGGCAGGTGTCATTAGGGCACAGTTAATAAAGGCATTTCATGTAATAATAATTAAACAAGGCACTCATCTTTTCATGTTTCCCACGCTGGTCTCGTTGTAAAATCATGGCTCAATCGTCGAAAGTCTAGGTTGTAATGATTCCGAGTTAGGATGCAAAGAGGCCTAGGTTTTATTCTGCTCTATGCAAAAGTTTTATTGATCTGTTTCACAAACCATTCTTGAGGATTAAACCTTAGAAAGTTAGCACAATAGTGATAAAAAAAATCAGCACTCCGAATTTAAGATACATTTCCTTTTTATAGCTTTTGTCACAATATCGCTTAACACACAAAACATCACATCACAATACCAAACATAATTGAAAACATTTATAAGCTGTCTACAATAAGCGTCTTTCCTACATTACGTCCAACACTTGACTTTTTCAAGGTCCGACTCTCACTAAAACATTAATGAGACCTTACGCGCCCAAAAATCAGACTTATAACTACATCAAAGATCATAGTGACAAAAGAAAGAATATACATAGGAATAATACCATTACAGTATAAACATACCGATGTATCGAAGTACCCCTACATTAATGAAAAAGCACCGAATGTTGCCTCAGAAATATGTTAACTACTTTACAGAAACACAGTAGAATATTGTTGGTATCGAGAGGTTCAGGTGACCTGCAGTAAAGGTTACGTAATTCAAGTACGATTACACAGTACAGCTGTAATGTGGCGACCGTAGCGTTCTTACTCTGTAGGAGTTAACCCACCCTAAAGCCTATAGTATTTAATCTCGACGCATATTTCAGAGTCCCATCCTAAGTAGAATGGTGCGAAGGTTACAGTAAATGGGCAGTAGTGCGTCAGATACAAACTACAAGACTCCCACGAGAGCTTTCATGTGGACACCGCAGCCGTGTTACTCTGTAGGAGTAATCCCACCCTGCAGCCTATACTACTTAACCCCGAAGCAATTTCTCTTTCGCATCATAAGTAGAAGGTTGCGAGGGTTACGGTAAATGGGCAGTAGTGCGTCGGATACAAACTACAAGACTCCCAGGACAGCTTTCATGTTGGGGCTGCAGACGTGTTACTCTCTAGGGTAAAACCTGCACTGGAGCCTGTAGTAATTAATCTCGACGGAATTTCAGTGTCGCATCCTAAGTAGAGTTGTGCGAAGATTACAGTAAATGGATAGTAGTGCGTCGGATAAAAACTACAAGACTTCCAGTACAGCTTTCATGTGGCGACCGTAGCAGTGTTACTCTGTAGCAGAAAACCCGTCCTGGAGATTACAGTATTTAATCTCGACCCAATTTCTGTGACGCAGCATTAGTAGAAGGGTGCATAGGTTACAGTAAATGGGTTTTAGTTGGTCGGATACAAATTTCAAGACCCCCAGTACAGCTTTGATGTTGCGACAGTAGCCGTGTTACTCTGTAAGAGTAAACGCGCAGTGGAGCCTATAGTATTTCATCTCGACGCAATTTCCGTGTCGCATCCTAAGTAGAAGGGTGCGAGGGTTACAGTAAATGGGCAGTAGTCCGGCGGATACAAACTACAAGACTCACAGGAGAGCTTTTATGTGGAGCCCGCAGACAAGTTACTCTCTAGGATAAAACCCACCCTGAAGCCTATGGTGTTTACACTCGATACAATTCCTGTGTCGCATCCAAAGTAGATATGTGCGAAGAATACAGTAAATCGATAGTACTGCGTCGGATACAAACTACAAGACTCCCAGTACAGCTTACATGTGGCGACCGTAGTCGTGTTACTCTGTAGGAGTTAACCCGCCCTGGAAATTATAGTATTCAATCTCGACGCAATTTCTGTGTGGTATCCTAAGTAGCAGGGGGCGAGGTGTACAGTAAATGGGCAGTACTGCGTCTGATATTTACTACAACACTCCCAGTACAGCTTTCATATGCCGACCGTAGCTGTGTTACTCTGTAGGAGTAAACCCGCCCTGGAGCCTATAGTGTTCAATCTCGACGCAATTTCTGTGTCGCATCATAACTAAAAGGGTGCGAGGGTTACAGTAAATGGGCAGTAGTGCGTCGAATAGAAATTACAAGACTCCCAGTACAGCTTTCATGTTGCGAACGTTGCTGTGTTACTCTGTAAGCGTAAACCCGTCCTGGAGCCTATAGTATTTAGTCTTGACGTAATTTCTCTATCGCACTGAAAGTAGAAAGGTGCAAGGGTTAGATTAAATGGGCAGCAGTGCGTCAGATAGAAACTACAAGACTCCCTGTACAGCTTTAATGTGGCGACCTTAGCCTTTTTACTCAGTAGGAGAAAACCCAGACTGGAGCCTATAGTATTTAATGTCGACGCAATTTCTTTGTCGCATCCTTAGTAGAAGGGTGCGAGGAATACAGTAAATTGGCGTTAGTGCGTCGAATGCAATCTACAAGAATCCCAGTACAGCTTCCATGTGGCGAATGTAGCTGTGTTACTCTGTAAGAGTAAACCCGCCCTGGAGCCTATAGTATTTAATCTCGACTAAATTTCTGTGTCGGATCCTTAGTAGAGGGGTGCGAGGGTTTTAGTAAATGGGCAGTGGTGCGTCGGATACCAACTACAAGACCCCCAGGAGAGGTTTCATGCGCTGACTAGATCTGTGTTATTCGCTTGGCGAAATGACAAAATGGAGCCTTTAGTAATGAATCGCGAAACATTTTCTCAGTCGCATCCTTACTAGGATGGAGCAAGGGTTACAGTAAATGGGCAGTGGTTCCACGGATACAAACTAAAGGACTGCCAGGAGAGATTTCATGTTGTGACTACAGCCATGTTAGTCTCTTGGATGAAAGTCGGCAATGACCCAGTAGTATTCTATCCCGACGCAATTTGTGTGTACATCTGATAGAAACTACAAGATGACCATTAGAGTTTCCACGTGGTGACCGCAGCCCGTTAGTATCTTGGAGAAAAGGTGGCATGGAGCCTGTAGTATTCAATCCCAACGCAATATCTGTGTCGCATACTTATTTTGGCGATGCAAAGGTAACAGTTAATGGTGAGTGGTGCGTCGGATACAAATTGTAGGTCTCCCAGGAGAGCTTTCTTGTGGCGACCACAGCCGTGTTACTCTCTAGGAGAACAGCTGCATGGAGACTGTAGTATTTAACCTCGACGCAATTTCTGTGCCTCATCGTGAATAGGATGGTGCAAGGTTTACAGTAAATGGTCTGTGGTGCGTCAGATACAATCTACAAAACTCCCATAGACCTTTTATGTGGAGACCTCAGCCGTGTTAGTCTCTAGGTGAAAAGTCTCCATGGAGTCTGTAGAATTTAAACTCGACGCAGTTTCTGTGTCACATCCATACTAAGATGGTGCGAGGATTACAGTAGATGGTCAGTTGTGTGTCGGATATGAACTACAAGACTCCCAGGAGAGCTTTCATATGGCTACCGCAGAAGTGCTAGTCTCTTGGATGAAAGCCGCCATGGAAGCTGTAGTATTTAATCTCGACGCAATTTCTGTGACGTCACCTTACTAGGGTGCGAGGGTTACAGTGAGAGGTCAGTGGTACGTCGGATACAAACTACAATTCTTCGAGGAGAGATTTCATGTGGCAACACAGCCGTGTTAGTCTCTTGGAGAAATGTCGGCATGAAGACAGTACTCCCAGAAGAAATTTCATGTGGCGACCAAAGCAGGGTTAGGCTCTTGGATAAAAACCGCCATGGAGGCTGTACTAATTAATCTCGACGCAATTTCTGTGTCTCATCCTTACTAGGATGGTGCGAGGGTTACAGTAAATACTCAGTGGTACGTCAGATATAAACTACAATTCTTCCAGGAGAGGTTTCATGTGGCAACACAGCCGTGTTAGTCTCTTGGAGAAATGTCGGCATGAAGACTGTAGTATTCAATCACACTCAATTTCTGTCTCATATTTACTAGGTCAGTAAATTCTCAGTGGAGCATCGGTCATTAACTACAAGAAGCCCAGGAGTGGTTTCATGTGGTGACCGCAGCCCAGTTCGTCTCTCATATAAGAGTCGGAATGGAGCCTGTAGTATTCATTCGCGACGAAATTTCTGTGTCGCATTCTTACTAGGATTCTGCTGCAGCAAATGGGCAGTGCTACGTCGGATTCCAAGTAAAGGACTGTTAGGAGAAGTATCATGTGGCGACCGCAGATGTGTTAGTCTCTTGGAGAAAAGTCCCCATGGTGCCTTTAGTATTGATTCGCGACACAAGTTCTGTGTTTCATCCTTAGTAGGACAGTATGCATGTTACAGTAAATGGGCAGTGGTGAGACAGATACAAACTACAGGACTGCCAGGAGAAGTTTCATGTGGAGGCCGCAGCCACGTTAGTCTCTCGGAGGAAAGTCGGCATGGAGCCTATAGTATTCAATCGCGACGCAATTTCAGTGTCGCACTCTTACTTGGACAGTGCGACAGTTACAGTAAAAGGTCATTGCTGCGTCGGATACATGCTACAGGCCTCTCAGGTGAGATTTCAAGTGGCGACTGCATCCGTGTTAGTCTATTGGCGAAAAGTCAGCATGGAGTTTGTAGTATTCAAACTGGACGCAATTTCTGTGCCGCATGCTTACTAGGCTAGTGAGACGGTTACAGTAAGTGGGCAATGATGCTTCGGATGCGCATTACAGGACTCCCAGGACTTGTTTCATTTAGCGACTGTATCCGTGTTAGTCTATTGAAGAAAAATCGTCATGGAGGCTGTAGTATTCATTCGCGACGGAGATTCTGTGTTGCATCCTTACTACGACGGTATTAGTGTTACAGTGAATTGACAGTGGAACTTCGGGTACCAACTACAAAACGCCCAGGAGAGGTTTCATGTTGTTAACACAGATATGTTAGTCTCTTGGAGACAAGACGGCATGCAGCCGGTAGTATTCAATGGCGATAAAATTTCTGTGTCGCGTTCATACAAGGACGGTGTGACGGTTACAGTAAATGATCCCTAGTGCGTCGGATACATGCTACAAGATTCCCATGGAGGTTTAATGTGGCGACCACAGCCGTGTTAGCTTCTTGGAGAAAAGTCGGCATGCAGCCTGTAATATAAAACCATGGCGTGTTTTCTATGTCGCTACAAAAGACGAGACTTACAGCATTGCTTTTATGTGGCAACCGCAGCCGTGTCACTCTCAATGAGAAAAGCCACCATGCAGCCTGTACTATTTAATCTCGACGCAATTACTGTGTCGCATCTTTACAAGGACGGTGCAAGGGTTACAGTGAATGGGAAGTTGTGCGTCGGATATAGACTACAAGACTCCCAGGAAAGGTTTCATGTGGCGACCGCAGCTATGTTAGTTTCTATGAGAAAAATCAGCACAGATCCTGTTGTACTCAAACATGTTGCACTCTGTGTTCCATTCTTACTATGATAGTGTGAGGGTTACAGTAAACGGTCAGTGATGTGTCGGATACGAACTACGGGACGCCCTGGATAAGTTTTATGTGGCAACCACAGCTGTGTTATTATCTTGGAGGAATGTCGGCATACAGCCTGTAGTATTCAATCGCGACGCAGTTTATGTGTGCATCTGATAGAAACTACTAGACGCCCATTAGAAGTTTCATGTGGTGACCGCAGCCCTGTTAGTATCTTGGAGAAATTGCGGCGTGGAGCCTGTAGTATTCAATCGTGAAGCAAATTCTGCGCTGCATCCTTACTATGACGCAGCGAGGTTTACAATAAATGGACAGTGATGTGTCGGATACAAATTACAGTCGTCCCACGGGACGTTTCATGTTGCGATCGCAGCCCTGTTAGTCTCTTGCAGAAATGTCGGCATTGAACCTGTAGTATTCAGTCACGCCGCAATTTCCGTATCACATTCTTACTACGACGGTGCGAGGTTTGCAGTATATGGGCAGTGGTGCATCGGATACAAACTAGAGGACTCGCTGGAGAGGTTTCATTTGGCGACCGATGCTATGTTATACTCTTGGAGAAAAGTCGGCAACGAGTCTGAAGAATTCAATCTCAAGTAATTTTTTGTGTCGCATTCCTACTAGGACGGTCAAAGGGTTACAGTAAATGGGCAGTGGTGCGTCGAATACAAACTACGGGACGCCCTGGAGAGGTTTCATTTGGCGACCACAGCCTTGTTAGTCTCTTGGAGAAAATTTGGCATGGAGCCTTTAGTATTCAATCGTGAGGCAATTTCTGTATCTCATCCTTACTAGACATGTGCGAGGTTTACTGTATATGGGCAGTGGTACATCACATACAATCAGTCAGCCTGCAAGGCGAGCTTCCATGTGGCCATCGCAGCTGTGTTAGTCTCTTGGAGATAAGTCGCAATGGATACTGTAGTAATCAATCACGGCGCAGTTTCAGTGCCTCATCCTTAATAGGACGGTGGGAGTGTTACAATAAATGAGCAGTGGTGCATCAGATACATAGTACATGACTCCGAGGCGTGGCTTTATGTGCCGACCGCAATCATGTTAGTCTCTCAGAGAAAAGTTGGCATCGAGCCTCTAGTATAGTAGCGCAACGCAGTTTCTGTGTAGTATCCTTACTATGACGGAGCGACGGTTACACTAAATGGGCAGTGGTGTATCGGATACAAACTGAAGGATTCCCATTAGATGTTTGATGTGGTGACCGCACCCGTGTTAGTCTCTTGGAGAAAAGTTGGCAAGCAGCCTGTAATATACTATTGAAACGGAATTTCTATGTTTCATTATTATTAGGATGGTGCTACTGTTACTAAATGATCAGTGGTGCGTCGGATAAGAACTACAGGTCTCCCAGGAGTGCTTTCAAGTGACGACGCCACCATGTTAGTCTCCTGGAGAAAAGTACGCATGAAGCCTGTAGTATTCAATCGCGATGCAGTTTGTGTGCCACATTGTTACTAGGACGGTGCGAGTGTTATAGTAAATGGGCAGTGGTGCATCTGATACATAGTACAAGACTCCCAGGAGAGGCTTCATGTGGCGATCACAGCCATGTTAGTCTCTTGGAGAAAAGTTGGCATACAGTCTGTAGTAAACAATCGCGACGCAATTTCTGTATCAGATCCTTATTAGGACGGTGCGACGGTTACAGTATATGGGCAATGGTGCTTCAGATACAAGCCAATAGAATCCCTGGAGGGGTTAATTTGGTGACAGCTGTTGTGGGTTGGCAGGAGAGCCAACACGGGTTTACTAGAGGAAGCCGAAAGGCACGCGTTTTAGCTCACACAGGCTGGCGTGGGGCCTGGAACAGAACAAGGAAATTAGGATGTAGCTGGTGGAATACTTATCTTTAATCCATAACTGGTGAACGTCGCTCTTGACGGTACATTATTCATAATATCAATAGTAACTGGTAATGGCGCCTTGCTAGGTCGTAGCAAATGACGTAGCTGAAGGCTATGCTAACTATCGTCTCGGCAAATGAGAGCGTATTTTGTCAGTGAACCATCGCTAGCAAAGTCGGTTGTACAACTGCGGCGAGTGCTAGGAAGTCTCTCTAGAGCTTCCGTGTGGCGGCGCTTGGTCTGCAATCACTGATAGTGGCAACACGCGGGTCCGACGTATACTAACGGACCGCGGCCGATTTGAAGGCTACCACCCAGCAAGTGTGGTGTCTGGTGGTGACACCAGAACAGCATCCGTGTTAGTCACTTGGACAGATGTCGGCATGGAGTCTGTAGTATTCAGTCGCAACGCTATTTCTGTACTTCATCCTTACTAGGATAGTGCGAGGGTTACAGTATACGGGCAGTGGTGCATCAGATGCTAACTACAAGACGCCCATCAAAGGTTTCATGTGGTGACCGCAGCCCTGTTAGTCTCTTGGAGGAAAGTCGGCATGGAGCCTTTAGTATTGTAGAGGACAAGGGTTATTTTCAGAAAATATGGTGCGGAATTGTGATTTAGTGTGCTTCAGTGCGCAATGCGCCAGCCTCACGGCAGATGGCGGACGAAGACTGGCCGGCGCGTTATGCAGGTGACACAGTTTTGCAACGAGTGTCGGTATGTGTGTACGTGCGCGGCAGCCGTCAGAACGCAGCATTAGCAGAATTACGCAGGCGCGGGTCGCGTGTGGCTCGGTTGTGGTTCCCAACTCGTCGAGAACCTTCTAATAAACGCGCCGCCGTGTAACCGGCGGATTCAGCAGCAGTCTGCACTATTTAAGGGCATCAGAGGTGAGCGTCGGCATTCGGTTCGACCGATTGGGCGTCCGGTCGCTGTCATGTCGTCGTCATCAGTGACGCTGTCCCCGAGGACTGGCCGAAGGAGGACACTGCCCGCTGCTGCACCGGCTACTCCCGGCGTCGTCTCGCGCCGCTGCGTCTGCAGGGGGTGAGCTGCGCCGGGCCTCGTGCTGCCAACGTCCTGCCGCCTGCAACAGCCGCTGACCGAGCATGGCGTCGCGTTCCCCAGGCTGCGTACACCTGCACGTCTCCACCACGACACGAGCGGAGGGGCTGAGATACCGGAAAATGTATTGGAAGAACCAACAAAAAAGAGAAACATTGCTAAAAACAACCACCTTCTTCTACCCAGCCACGCCCTACAACGCCGACCACGTCACCCGCTCCTGTCATCCTATTACAGTATTCAATCGAGATGCAGTTTCTGTGCTGCATCCTTACTAGCACGGTGCGAGGGTTACAGTAAATTGGCAGTGGTGCATCGGATACGTAGTACAAGACACCCAGGAGACTTTTCATGTGGCGACCGTAGCCGTGTTCATCTCTTGGAGAAAAGTTGGCATGAAGCCTGTAGTATACTATCGCAACGCAATTTCTGTGTTGTATCCATACTAGGATGGTGTGACAGTTACATTAATGGGCAATGGTTCATTGGATACAAACTACAGGGCTCCCTGGAGATTATTCATGTGGCAACCGGAGCCGTGTTAGGCTCTTGGAGAAAAGTTGTCATGGAGCTTGTAGTGTCCAATCGCGACACAATTTCTGTATCTCATCTTATTAGGACGGTGTGAGGCTTACAGTATATGTGCAATGGTGCATCAGATACAAACCATAAGACTCCCAGGAGTCTTTTGGGGACGGCACCTGTGTTAGTTACTTGGAGAAATGTCAGCATGGAGCCTGTAGTATTCAATCGCAACGCATTTTCTGTGTGGTATCCTTACTAGGACGGTTCGAGGGCTACAGTAAATGTGCGGTGGTGCATTGGATACAAACAACAGCACTCACAGGTGAGGTTTCATTTGGCGACGGCACCCGTGTTAGTCTTTTGGAGAAATGTCGTCACGGAGCCTGTAGTATTGTAAGTAGGCTGTTTAGGTTTTTTTATTGGTAACGCCACCTCTGTATGAAAATCACTGGCTGTGCTGTGTGCAGTCTGTGGCTGCTTTGCATTGTTGTAATACTCGCCATTGTAGTCATGGGCAGCGGCAGCTGGATGTGAACAGCGCATAGCGTTGTGCAGTTGGAGGTGAGCCGCCAGCAGTGGTGGATGTGCGGAGAGAGATGGCGGAGTTTTGAAATTTGTCATGAACTGCTATATTTATATATGATGATATCAAGCTGGCAGTAGTGGCGCTCGCTGTATTACAGTAGTTCGAGTAATGAAGATTTTTGTGAGGTAAGTGATTTCTGGAAGGTATAGTTTAATGTTAGTCAGGGCCATTCTTTTGTAGGGATTCTTGAAAGTCAGATTGCGTCGCGCTAACAAAATATTGTGTGTCAGTTTAAGCACAGTCGTGTAATAATTGTTCATAAGGGGATGTTTCATATGGCGACCCTGCCAGGATGCCTCACTGGAATCTTCTGATTTTTTTTTTTTTTGTAGTTTGTGTAATTAGTGTAGATTTTGTTTATTGCTAGCGCGTAATTGTAGAGAAAATCTCCTTTGTAGTTGCAGTCTTTCATTGTTGTACAGTAAAACAGTTGTGGCATGCATGTACATTTGCACCAAGTCTTTCGCAGCTGTGCTTGCAATTAACGAGATATTATTTTCAGTGCTATGTTAATGTGTTCTCTTATTTTTGCTCTTCAAATTGTGCTTTTCTGTGTTATCGTGTGAAATATTGTGACAATAATGGCGTGTGAAAAACGTAACACTAGGCTCCAAAGTAAACTGAGAAATAATAGTGACGACGAGCATAGCTTATCAGCACCACTGTGTAATGAAGTAACAGACATTCAAAGTAGTAATTTGGTAATAGTGCATAGGGAAATGGAGCGGGCAGCAAACAATGGTGCAGACAGTGAAACAAATAGTGAACAGGGAAGCATTATCGATTGATCGGTCGGCAACAGCTCGCCTCAGGAATCGGGAATGACAGGACACAATCTTGCAAATACTGCAGATTCAGGTTTTGGGTCATCACCATTTTCTCAAATAAGTCAAGACACATTTTCTGCTTGTCAAAATGTGAATGTTGCTGGTGCAAATGCACTGCCGAAAAGCGTAGAGAAACAGATTCCAGACACTAATACATTATTATTGCAATTAATGCAACAAATGGAACAAAATCAGAGACAAATGGGACAAAATCTTAAAAAGTTAGACACAGTGGTACAAAATCTCAAAAAGTTAGACACAATGGAACAAAATCTGAGACAAACACAGCAACAGTTAGACACACTGGAACAAAATCAGAGACAAACACAACAACAGCTTCAAAAGTTAGACTCATTGGAACAAACTCTTGAACAAACACGTCAAGATTTAACTACTGAGTTACATAACATTGAATCGAAATGTCAAAAAGTTTGTAATGACGTAAAAACTCAAATTTGTGAGCATTTTCAACCTATTTTTTCGCGGCATGAAAATGCATTACAGAATCACGAAGCAGCCATAAAAGAACTGCAAACCATTGTTCATGAAAATCATGAGACCTTGCAAGCTAAATTTGGCTCAGTTGCATCTACCGATTCGGTTACGCAACTTGCAAAAACTCAGGAAAACTTTAAGGACACAGTAGATACTCTGAAACTTGGTTCAGAAAAACACACTGAAGAAATAAGTACACTATCGAAGAAAGTAGCCGAACTTTCAGATCAGGTCACTAACTTATCTACGAAGGTAGATGATAATCTGAACGACACAAAACCGGTAGTCTTTAATGACACAGAAGAGTGCGAACAAATTAGGAAATTCAAACAAAATCAGAATCAAATTAATACGCAAAACCAAAGAGAAATCCGGGAAGTACAAGATCAGCTGACTCAGGTAATACAAGAATTACGTATTTCAGAGGCCACTCGCGCTCCAATACGGGAAGAGGGACTTAAAAATACGGAACAACCACAAAATAATAACATAAGACACTTCGGAAATTATGAAAGAAATTGGCAATGTGCACCGAATTTTGAGATGGAACGGCCGACACGACCTAACAATGACCGATATGCGACTCGCCGACATGATGATTTTGACTATAAGCTGTTCATTACTACACGTAAATTCAAAACATTTAAGAATTCTGGCAACGACATTCATCCACAAGCATGGCTCCATCAATTCTCTCATTGTTTTCCTCCCAACTGGTCGTTAGAACACAGATTAGAATTTATGTGTGGCTACTTGGAGAATGAACCAGCTGTAAGAATGCGATCGGTAATTCACGATTGCCACAGTGAAGGAGAGTTTTAGCATGCCTTCCTCTCAGCATATTGGTCTCAAGCCACACAAGACCGAGTAAAACATAGCATCATAATGATGAAACGTTTCGAACAATCTGAATTTTCCAGTCTTATGAAATATTTTGAAGACATGTTGCATAAGAATCAGTATCTTTCAAACCCATACAGCCCCTCAGAACTCATCCGCATTTGCTTAATCAAACTGCCTGAACATTTACGACATATTATTTTGGCAGGACGTTGCAAAGACGACATTGAAGCATTTCAGGGACTCTTACAAGAATTAGAAATTGACACTGACAATCGCGGAACGCGAAACCAGGAACACAACAATTACAGGTCACATCCGTCGCAATTCCGCGATGAAAGAAGTAATAACTTGACACGACAAGGCTATTCTCACAACACAAATCGTGACCAAAACAGACACCACCCGTATGACAACCGTTGGCAGAGTAGTAATAACTACAGGGAAAGATCACCTCTCCGTGGTAATGACTATCACAGAGACAATAAGAGAAACAGACAATATGGGAACCAAAATAAATATTATCAAGGGAGACAGAATAACTTTAGATGCAACGGTCCAGCGCGCAGTTATGACTCAGGGAGAAATTCTCCACCACGTGACCGACAAGAAAGACTCTACAGAAACTACCGACAAAACGACAGGCCTGAATTCCATCAGAACTGGCGAGCTTCAAACAGGGCAGGGCCTTCCCGTCAAAGTGAATTTGTAGAAGTTAGGTCTCCTAATCCCAATAACGGCGCGCGCCAACAAAGAAACAGACAATGACTCGCACAGCAGGCAGCCACCTGCGCCGGGCTGGCTCAGAGAAAAGTAACGTAGACGCTAACCTTGAGAAAAATTCCAGTATCCTTTACCGACGTATACCACATGATAATTGCGTTAAAGTTGAAACTCTGCGTACTAGGAAGAGTAAAGGTTTACACCACATTTCACATGTAAAACCGTTTATTGAAAGATAAGCTACTTTTTAACTTTGTCTTTGCCATATAACTTTTCACTTTACATTACTAGTATGCTTGTCAGACTTAGAATCTGTTAACATGCAACAATGTTTGAAGTTAAATATCCAGTCAAGAACCAAGAGAACTTATTGAAACAGAAATTACGAATGCATTGTTATTGTGAACAGACGACACAGTGTTATTGTGTGTGTACATTCTTGCTTGTTAGTTGCACGATTACGTAACGACTATCAGGCTTACATACTTAGGACACATACTGGTACTGCTAATGAGATTTTAGTGCAACATTTTGGTTTACTTGAAAATACATTCTGGGTTTAATGTACTTTCTGTGAGATACCAGACGACACAGTGGTTAGTTTAAGTGACAACTACACGGTTTTATCACGACGCTTCTAATGAGTGACAATTTACAATATTGCTTTTGTAGTGTTTCTGTTTTATTTCTGCACAGTTTTTCTGTTTTATTCTGCAAGGTAAAACATGTTTTAGTAGTAACTTTTGTGGTATAGCTACAATGAGATTGCCTTTTCCGTAGCACAACAATACGTTACAGCACAGTACTTTCTTCATCATGGCAATAAGCGTAATAACTAAGATATCTATACATAAAGCATTTCACTTTTGTTTATCATGAGGTAAGTACACTGACTTCTGCAGAACTTAGCTTTCGGAGGACGATAAGTACGACACTTCCACAGAATTATCTTACAGCAAGACGCACATTTAGCGCTACAGGACACGCATTTCAGTGATTAATTTTGTACTTAAAACATTTATTTTTAAAGATTTTTGAATTACAAAGAAAGTTTTCCATGATACATTTCATTTCATTGCTGTAATCTGTAACACCTGACGGTATAATTACATTAATCCTCAGGGGGGTACACACTTACTTTGTGTACCATGTGTGTGGCAACCACAAGGAACCCTAGCTAATATGGTATTTGCTTATACAACTTTACACATCGGTACCATATTTCTCTAACACACAAATTACACAGCTATCTGATCGTTTAACTGAGAGATAAACATTTTTTTTACTACATCAGTGACAGAAATTGTATTTTGTCTGTACTTTGTAAACTGTTCATATTTTTTTTGGAACCATTGTGATACTATGAGAGCTTTGAATGATGTATTTGGTAAGGGAGCATGATTTTAAAGTACGTTTGAGGCAGATGACACTTTTGACATGAGCAGAGAATTTTTTTAATTATTGGAGGAAGCTACGACGATTTTGAGATTTGACTGAGGTGTTATGATGTTATTTTTACGACGACGATGTGTACTATGCTGTTGAGATATGTTTATGATCAATAAGATGATGCTACCGTATATGAGGAATTAGAAGTATGTTGGAAACCATGAATCGTACTTTGAGTTATGAAATGTGCGTAAATGCATGACTGTATCACAATGCCGGCGAAAATTTTTTGGACACTGTTATATTTATAGGGTTTTGTTTCTACACATTTGCAACGCAAATTCTTGACCTGTGAAATATTTTTATATGAGACTGTCACTGTGGCGGGAACTGCCGTCGTAAATATGTCGGTAAGAAAGGTAAGTGACCGCCTGCACGTAATGCGTCGCGGGCACCCACCTGGGCGACAGCCGCCCGAAAAAAAAAAAGCCATTAGCCTTTCAGCGGCACAGGTAAAAAAAAAAAAGGAGAGGCATTATCCTCGCTATTGACGTTCCTTTGTAGAAAGCATCGCAAAAACGACACGGTCGAACTTGAAAACATATGATTACACTGTGCTCTTAATATATGATATTTACTGCAATGCCTAATGAAATGACGAGAAATATTTTTATGTCTATACACCTGATTATGACAAGTGTCTTCCTACGAGAGTTGCGAAAATGTCTACTAACTTATGAAATGGCACATGACTATTAAATGATATTTTTATGCTTTGGTTTGTGTAATTGCTTATTTCATTTGACATCTGTTTTCCAGCTGTGTTGCAGCATTGGTTTCATAAAATAAAATTAAATGCATTTGCTAATGTGAACACTTTCTGTCAACAGATCTATTAAATAATAATTTTGTGATCCACATTCTTCAAAAAAGGAGCACTTGGAAAGGAAAGAACAATAAGAAGGGACTAGTAACAGTAACTGCATACATAATATTCTTTTCAAGTACATGGTAATATTTCTTTTACAATAAGTTGTTGTGGTGCACCACTTTAATTACTTAGACATTAAGATGTGATTATACATTTCCCTTATCTGCATTGTTATCTTTAGTGTACTATTTTTCCTGCTTGAGCTATGTCATGTTTAGATATAAGCTGCTGTTTGCCAGCCATAGTGTTACTGAATTTGACTATGTGTTACTCTGCTAAGCCAGTTTTACTACTCATTTATTTTTCTTGTTGCTGCACATTGGCTCATATTAGTTGTAATGTTGCATTTCTTGGTAATTTAGATTTACTGTAGCTTGCTTTGCAAATTTCCATTTTTTTGTCATTGCTGTTTGTGTTAATTGTTTTGTGCTGCTGCATTGCCTCGTTTCTTAGTTTAGTATCTGAGCTCAGTAGATTTAAGTTGGCTTAACAGGGGTAGACTATATAAGAGAATGAGTTGCGATGAAATGCACTGAGAAGTCATACAAAAAAAGTACAGAAAGCAGGTATAGATGGGACTTTTTGGAAATAATGAAGAACGAAGGGAGATCTCCGAGAAGTAAAGAAAGTTTTGTTTGCAAAATACTGCAGTAAAACAAACCCTGTCCTTTCCTTTTGTGTTATCCCACTATATGTTTGTGTACCCTTGTGTATTTGTTTTCTTCCTGTCTCTGTGTACTGTTTCATAGAACTTTTTTCTCTTCTAATACTAAGTTACATTCACTATGATGAGGAATACTGTTATCCTCAAATACAATTGGCATTAATAATATGTTATTTACCTTATAAATATGCTTATACATTATTTATTCTGTTCTGTCTTAATGTTCATGTGTGAAATTGATGTTTCAAAAGTTATTCTGATCTTTTATGTATTTACTAATGTCATAATTCCTGTAACACTGATGTATATGTTATTTCGATTCTTTTGTAAAGCCCATATTACTACAAACGTTATCTGTATTATTATGTTTTTAATGATGTATTTTGTACCTTTGTTATTGTATTTTTATGTTACCAAATTGTAACTGTTACCAGTTCTTCAAATTAAGTAACATTTCACTGCACACGTTTCTGTTGGTCATAGTATATGGACAATATGTGAGAAGTAGGGACTGATAGTGTTTGCACGTGTGTTAATAATTCAGCAAGTGACTGGATAACAGCATTGCTGGTTCTAAGGACAATTCCAAAAACTTTGAGAGTGCACAAGTGGTGGTTATGGTCTTGCTATATTATCTGCAAGACTCTTCAATGGTGATTGTGCACCTGCACAGTCACAACAGATGGCTGCTGGCCATCTCTACAAGGACTACAGTGGGTCTACATCTTTGGTGGCCCACCAACGCCATTATTTCTACAAGGACTACAGTGGGTCTGCATCTTTGATGACCCACCAACGCCATTATTTCTACAAGGTCTGCAGTGGGTCTGCACCTCTGATGGCCCACCAATACCATTATTTCTACTAGGACTACAGTGGGTCTACACCTTTGCTGACTCACCAGTACCATTATTTCTGCAAGGACTGCAGTGGGTCTGCGCCTCTGATGGCCCACTAATACCGTAATCTCTACCAGGACTGCAGTGGGTCTACTCTGTGATGACCTACCAATACTCTTCAAAACGTCGAATGACTCTGCTGTGGGTTTGCTCTGTTGTGGCCCATTATCTGTCAGCATGCCAAGAGTCAGCACTGTCTTTCCGTTGGAAGGACAACACTACTTCTTCAAGACTGGATGGAAATCCACTACTTCCATGTGCATTTTCTTCTACTGCTCAGACTTTGAGGAAAACACTACTATTTTACCGTAATGAACGATCAGGACTGTCTTTATGGACTGTGAGAAATTTTTAGCTTTTGACCAACATTGTATCAATAAGTGTGTGCATTTGATTTCTTTGTTATTGTAATTATGAAAAATTTTTTTCAAATCTGTATTGGCCACTGCCCAATCCAATTTGTAAAAATTTTTTGTGGGGAGCATGGGGGCTATGTAAGTAGGCTGTTTAGGTTTTTTTATTGGTAACGCCACCTCTGTATGAAAATCACTGGCTGTGCTGTGTGCAGTCTGTGGCTGCTTTGCATTGTTGTAATACTCGCCATTGTAGTGTTGGGCAGCGGCAGCTGGATGTGAACAGCGCATAGCGTTGTGCAGTTGGAGGTGAGCCGCCAGCAGTGGTGGATGTGCGGAGAGAGATGGCGGAGTTTTGAAATTTGTCATGAACTGCTATATTTATATATGATGATATCAAGCTGGCAGTAGTGGCGCTCGCTGTATTGCAGTAGTTCGAGTAATGAAGATTTTTGTGAGGTAAGTGATTTCTGGAAGGTATAGTTTAATGTTAGTCAGGGCCATTCTTTTGTAGGGATTCTTGAAAGTCAGATTGCCTTGCGCTAACAAAATATTGTGTGTCAGTTTAAGCACAGTCGTGTAATAATTGTTCATAAGGGGATGTTTCAGTATTCAAGCGCGACGCAATTTCTGTGTCGCATCCTTACTAGGCCGGTGCGAAGATTACAGTAAATGGTCAGTGTAGCATCGGATACAAATAACAGGACTCCCAGGAGATGTTGCATGTGCCGACCGCAACCGTGTTAGTCGCTTGTTGTTGTCAGCATGTTGTTGTTGTGGTCTTCAGTCCTGAGACTGGATTGATGCAGCTATCCATGCTACCCTATCCTGTGCAAGTTTCTTCATTTCCCAGTACCTACTGCAACTTACATCCTTCTGAATCTGCTTAGTGTATTCATCTTTTGGTCTCCCTCTATGGCTTTTACCCTCCACGCTGCCCTCCAATGCTAAATTTGTGATCCCTTGATGCCTCAGAACATGTCCTACCAACCAGTCACTTCTTCTCGACAAGTTGCGCCACATACTCCTCTTCTATATTCTATTCAATACCTCCTCTTTAGTTATGTGATCTACCCATCTAATCTTCAGCATTCTTCTGTAGCAACACATTTCGAATGCTTCTATTCTCTTCCTGTCCAAACTATTTATCGTCCATGTTTCACTTCGATACATGGCTACACTCCATACAAATACTTTCAGAAGCGACTTCCTGACACTTAAATCTATACTCGATGTTAACAAATTTCTCATCTTCAGAAACGCTTTCCTTGCCATTGCCAGTCTACATTTTATATCCGCTCTGCATCGACCGTCATCAGTTATTTTACTCCCCAAATAGCAAAACTCCTTTACTACTTTAAGTGTCTCATTTCCTAATCTAATTCCCTCAGCATCACCTGACTTAGTTCGACTACATTCCATTATCCTCGTTTTGCTTTTGTTGATGTTCATCTTATATCCTCCTTTCAAGACACTGTCCATTCCATTCAACTGCTCTCCCAAGTCCTTTGCTGCCTCTCACAGAATTACAATTTCATCGGTGAACCTCAAAGCTTTTATTTCTTCTCCATGGATTTTAATACCTACTCCGAATTTTTTCTTTTGTTTCCTTTACTTCTTACTCAATATACAGATTGAACAACATCGGGGAGAGGCTAGAACCCTGTCTCATTTCCTTCCCAACCACTGCTTCCCTTTCATGCCCCTCGACTCTTATAACTGCCATCTGGTTTCTGTACAAATTGTAAATAGCCTTTCGCTCCCTGTATTTTACCCCTCCTACCCTTAGAATTTGAAAGGGAGTATTTTAATCAACATTGTCAAAAGCTTTCTCTAAGTCTACAAATGCTAGAAACGTACGTTTGCCTTTCCTCAATCTTTCTTATAAGATAAGTCGTAAGGTCAGTACTACCTCACAGGTTCGAAAACTTCTACGGAATCCAAACTGATCTTCACTGAGGTCGGCTTCTACCAGTTTTTCCATTCGTCTGTAAAGAATTCGTGTTAGTATTTTGCAGCTGTGACTTATTAAATTGATAGTTCGGTAATTTTCACATCTGTCGACACCTGCTTTCTTTGGGATTGGAATTATTATATTCTTCTTGAAGTCTGAGGGTATTTCGCCTGTATCATACATCTTGCTCACAAGATGGTAGAGTTTTGTCAGGACTGGCTCTCCCAAGGCCGTCAGTAGTTCTAATGGAATGTTGTCTGCTCACGGGGCATTGTTTTGACTCAGGTCTTTCAGTGCTCTGTCAAACTCTTCACGCAGTATCGTATCTCCCATTTCATCAGCATGGAGCTTGTAGTATTCAATCGCAACACAATTTCTGTATCGCATTCTTACTAGGTTGGTGCAAGCGTTACAGTAAATGGTCAGTGGAGTGTCGGATACAAAGTATAAGACTCCGAGGAGAGGTTTCATGTGGCGACTGCAGACATGTTAGTCTCTAGGATATAAGTCGACATGGGGCCTGTAGTATTCAATCGCTGCGCGATTTCTGTGTCGCATACTTACTATGAGTGTGCGAGGGATACAGTAATTGGGCAGTGGTGCATCGGGCATCAACTTCAAGACTCCCAGGATAGGTTTCATGTGCTGACCACATTTGTATTAGTCTGTTGGAAAAAATGTCGACATGGAGTCTGTAGTATTCAACAGCGACATAATTTCTGTATCTCATGCTTACTAGGATGGTGTGAGGGTTACAGTATATGGGCAATGGTGCATCAGATACAATCTATAAGACTCCAAGGAGAGGTTTCAAGTTGCGTTTGCATCTGTGTTAGTCACTTGCAGAAAAGTCGGTATTGACAATGTAGTATTCAATCACGACGCAATTTCTGTTTCGCATCCTTACTAGGACGGTGCAAGTGTTACATTAAATGGTCAGTGAAGCGTAGAATACGAACTACAGGACTCACAGGAGAAGTTTCATGTGGCGACCGCAGCCGTGTTAGTCTCTTGAAGAAATGTCTGTATGGAGCCTGTAGTATTCAATCGCGACGCAGTTTCTGTGCCGCATCCTTACTAGGACGGAGCGAGGGTTACAATAAACTGGCAGTGGTGTATCGGATACATAGTACAAGACTCCCAGGGAAGGCTTCATGTGGCGATCCCAGCCGTGTTAGTCTCTTGGAGAAAAGTTTGCATGGAGCCTGTAGTATACTATCACAATGCAACTTCTGTGCCACACCTTACTACGATGGTGCGAGGGTTACAGTAAATGTGCAGTGGTGCATCGAATACATAGTACAAGACTCGCAGGAGAGGCCTTATGTGGTGACCTCAGCCGTGTTTTTGTCTTGGGGAATAGTTGGCGTGGAGGCTGTTGTATATTATTGCAATGCAATATCTGTGTTGCATCCTTACTGTACACGTGTTCAGCATTTTACAACAACTGATCACATTAATAAATGAAATAAAGTACACACACACACTGTATAAATCTTTAGCATTTTTACAAGCATTAGGAAAGGAATGGGATTGATAGCATCATTGTTGTTCACTTTGGGTTCACGTAGCTGCACTAAAAGTCCATATCTTGCTACAGAAGCACAACACTAAGTAAGACAATCTGAAGTTCCCTTCCATGAAGTATTTATCAGTGTAGCCAAGACAATGAAATGCTTATTAATATTTGATGTTATCATATGGGCAGTACATTAGGTACACCAAACAGTAGAATGATAATGACATTCCTTCAGTCAGAGTGGTGGACAGCTTGATGTCAACACCACATTATTGTAGAATCCATACTCTTACATCAACGTAGAATTAGTGCAAAAACCAAATAGAATGCTCCATTATCATGAGGATGGACAGGACATACGGATATCGCAGCTATTGGTGTTAATTAGGGCAGAAGGTGAAGGATACATTAAGTCTTATTGTTGTTGTTGTGGTCTTCAGTCCTGAGACTGGTTTGATGCAGCTCTCCATGCTACTCTACCCTGTGCAAGCTTTTTCATCTCCCAGTACCTACTGCAACCTACATCCTTCTGAATCTGCTTAGTGTATTCATCTCTTGGTCTCCCTCTACGATTTTTACCCTCCACGCTGCCCTCCAATACTAAATTGGTGATCCCTTGATGCCTCAGAACATGTCCTACCAACCCATCCCTTCTTCAGGTCAAGTTGTGCCACAAACTTCTCTTCTCCCCAATCCTATTCAATACTTCCTCATTAGTTATGTGATCTACCCATCTAATCTTCAGCATTCTTCTGTAGCACCACATTTCGAAAGCTTCTATTCTCTTCTTGTCCAAACTATTTATCGTCCATGTTTCACATCCATACATGGCTACACTCCATACGAATACTTTCAGAAATGACTTCCTGACACTTAAATCAATACTGGATGTTAACAAATTTCTCTTCTTCAGAAACGCTTTCCTTGCCATTGCCAGCTTACATTTTATATCCTCTCTACTTCGACCATCATCAGTTATTTTGCTCCCCAAATAGCAAAACTCCTTTACTACTTTAAGTGCCTCATTTCCTAATCTAATTCCCTCAGCATCACCCGACTTAATTAGACTACATTCCATTATCCTTGTTTTGCTTTTGTTGATGTTCATCTTATATCCTCCTTTCAAGACACCGTCCATTCCATTCAACTGCTCTTCCAAGTCCTTTGCTGTCTCTGACAGAATTACAATGTCATCGGTGAACCTCATAGTTTTTATTTCTTCTCCATGAATTTTAATTCCTACTCCGAATTTTTCTTTTGTTTCCTTTACTGCTTGCTCAATATACAGATTGAACAACATCGGGGAGAGGCTACAACCCTGTCTTACTCCCTTCCCAACCACTGCTTCCCTTTCATGTCCCTCGACTCTTATAACTGCCATCTGGTTTCTGTACAAATTGTAAATAGCCTTTCGCTCCCTGTATTTTACCCCTGCCACCTTCAGAATTTGGAAGAGAGTATTCCAGTCAACACTGTCAAAAGCTTTCTCTAAGTCTACAAATGCTAGAAACGTAGGTTTGCCTTTTCTTAATCTTTCCTCTAAGATAAGTCTTAGGGTTAGTATTGCCTCATGTGTTCCAACATTTCTACGGAATCCAAACTGATCTTCCCCGAGGTTGGCTTCTACTAGTTTTTCCATTCGTCTGTAAAGAATTCGTGTTAGTATTTTGCAGCTGTGACTTATTAAACTGATAGTTCGGTAATTTTCACATCTGTCAACACCTGCTTTCTTCGGGATTGGAATTATTATATTCTTCTTGAAGTCTGAGGGTATTTCGCCTGTTTCATACATCTTGCTCACCAGATGGTAGAGTTTTGTCAGGACTGGCTCTCCCACGGCCGTCAGTAGTTCCAATGGAATATTGTCTACTCCGGGGGCCTTGTTTCGACTCAAGTCTTTCAGTGCTCTGTCAAACTCTTCACGCAGTATCATATCTCCCATTTCTCCCATTAAGTCTTATGCTGGTCATAATTCGGAACTACACTAGTGTATCATCTGATTTGAATAATTAATTATTGGCACTCATTTGCCAGTTACATAGCATGTATGCAGTATGTAAGGAATATTACAAAACATCTCATTACAATAATTATTGGCATAGCAGTTATGGAGTATTACAAAACATTATTCATAAGTTATCTCATTTCAATAATTATTAACACTCATTGGCCAGTTACAAAGCATTTATTATTCATAAGTCATCTCATTTCAGTAATTATTGGCACTCATTGACCAGTTACAAAGCATTTATGTAGTAATACAAAACATTATTCACTATTATTCAGAAGTCAGTATTCAAGACAGGAGTTATTGCGTGTAGCAACAAGCTGCTAGAGACTATATTTGATATCATGCAAGTGACATAAGACATATTTATAATGTAAGACAATGGAACTAGTACTCAAGGTGTTTAGTCCAATAATACATAGACATAATGGAGTTAAAACATCAGAAAAAATGGCATTATATTTAGGACTAGAAATATATCTTAAACTGCTAGCACTATTTAATTGTATACTGGTAATAGTTGTGACTAGTATTAATTTTTTATGCTAGCAATGCATTGCGTTCGGATCAATAGTCAATTGGTGGGGCATGAAAATATTTGCTTTTGACTTATTGCTGGAAATAAGGATTATGAACGTCATTTGTCATCAGTCAGCTGTAGCAAGGTTATGAAACAAGTAGAGTATATGTGATCACATTCATGAATGACAGAGACAACTGGGTAAAAAATAAATAAATGCAAGTACTAGAACAGGTTTAATAACTAAGTGCTTGTAGCATATAACATAACGACATATTTCAGAAATCATGTTAGTATCATGAAAGGTGTCTCCTGGAAAAAATACAAAGTAGATTATTGAGCTGAAAGAAGAAATGTATTCATATTATGCTGAAAAGCAGTAAACTTCGAATTAACAGGTAATGAAACGTGTACTTAATATGTATGTACTCTAGCTGTCTTTCCCAAAACATTCAGTCATTATACTATGCGACATATAACATACTGTCAAAAAGAACTGCAACAAATACTTAAATAATTACATAGCATCTCTTAACTAATAGAAAATATATAAACTTCATCATTATCATCATCTGCAAAGAAAAACTTCAGCAGTCATATTACCATATTCTTCATATAACCATTCATCATCATTTATTATCATCTGTAAAAAATAGACAATTCATTATTCACATTACCATTTTCTTTATACAACTATTCATTATCATTCATTATTTCATATATTATAGAGTTTTTTACTTCTAGCATGTTTCATCACTAAAATTAACATGTGTAGTTTTGTCTGACTTCCTGTCACAATCGCCTCGTATTCTGAAAGAAAAATAATTAGTCAAGACTGCTATCATACGGTGTGTATAGTATATTCTTGATAATGCTTGTTAATTCCGATCCATTTACTTTCCATGACAAAGTATTGCATCTCCTTTCTTTCATTCTGATGGTAAAATTTCCATTTCATAGTAAACCATTGTGGTTGTTTAATTTATTTCTTTTACACGGTATTGATTTCAAAAAATGATGAATATGGATTAATATCTTGCATTTAAATCAGATACCTATTAAATGAAAACTTCTTTCTAGTGACATGAGTAAGCACACTGCATAGCATGACGGAAAACGTATTAGGTCAAAACCACAGACGATTTTCAAGTGCAAAAATGTACACACAATATCATAATGTAGTTGCAAAAAGCTGTAAAAGAGTCAAGACATTGGGATATCATAAGGCAAAATGTCAAAGTCATCTGGTGTTTGTTATATCTTAAAGGTTTCATAGTACATACAGAGAAAGTTCTACTTTCGATAGGAAAACCATAATACATACATTAGAATAAATGGAAAATGTGCACAGTCTGATATATAACGGCAAGAAAAGCCACCTGCTAACCTTACCTTGCCGGGCACTTGCCAAGAAAAAATATCACACTGTAATGCCATTTCCAGATATTTATATGACCACTTATTGATGAGGATTATAAGTCATAAAATGTTTATTCAATAAAGGTTTTAATTTGGGAAATATGGTGATTGCCCTTGGTTTTTCTCGTTCTCAAAGTTTCGACATGTACTATATTGGGGTGAGGAATGCTGCGAATTATATATGGACCAGCGTATAGAAGATCAAATTTACTGTATCTACTCTTTCCTCTGTTGGATAAATAGTGTGTGCGTACTAATATCTTCTATCCTATGTGAAATTCACGGCGTGTACAAACCTGTTTTTGCTGTCTTCTGCGACGCCTGCAGCACGTCTGATGTTGTTGAGCGCAATGTCAATTATTTCATGGTGTCGACGCGATGTAGGAAAGGATACTAATTCTTTAATTTTGTTGGGTGGTTCAACATTTTTCAATATAACAGTCAGACATAGCATAGTAGATTCATTTGGTATGGAGTTAATTATATCCAGGAATGGGAGTACGTGTGTGTCCCAATCAATATGTCTTTCATGGCAGTATATTCTACATAGTTTACCGGTTTCTTTCATCAATCGTTCAAAAGGGTTAGAAGAAGCGTGATACCTGGATATATAGATCGGAGAAATGTTTCTAGCTCGTAACATACGTGTCCATATCGCAGATCGAAATTGTGGTCCATTGTCGGAAACTACTTTCGATCCTTGTCCTACATGAAATAGAAAATGTTTTACAAATGCATTCGAAGTAGATTTAACAGTAGCTTTGCGTGACAGACTGAAGGTAACAAATTTCTAAGTGAGTTCAACAGCGACTATGATGTAACAAAAACCTCTGTTAGATCTGGGAATCGATCCAAAAATGAGTACAGCGGCCATATGTCTCAATTTAAAGGGTACAATGGGATGTAACGGAGGAATATGTGAAGTCGTGTCTGATTTAGCTTTCTGGCAGATTGTACATGACGCTGAAAGTCGTCGAATACGTTTCTCCATGTTGGCAAAGTAACAGTTCTGTCTCAGTATAAGAACTCATTTTCTGTATCCATAATGTGCGTAACATAAATGAGTATGCCAAATTAATTTGTTATCAAGCTAGTCAGGAAATCACCAAAAGAGAGAAATACTGCGTACTTTCTGCAGTTCGGATGGAGCTGAATTTGCAAAAATCCCGATTTTAAATCTAAAATGGTATAAATAGCAGTACCATTAAATTTCTGTAGAGGTTCTTCTAGTGTTTGTAGGCGATCTCTTTCATTAATAATAATGTCGTTGACATGACGCGAATCAAGTACGAGGCGAAGTGAGCCATCCTTTTTCTTAACAATATGGAGCGGATTTATGTAAGAACTAACTGCCGGTTCAATAATGCCTTGGTCAAGCATAGCTAGGAATTCTTTCTTCATTTGTTCTCTGTGAATATATGGAATGGAATATGGTTTGGCCTTAAATGTGTCATGCTGTTTAATTTGAAATTCATACATAAAACCGGACATAGTACCAGGGATAATGTCAAAAACTGGAGCTTGCTGTAAAAGAATATTGCGTAGTTGAGTACGTTCGTCATCTGCATTTCCACTGCTCTGCATTACTTCCTCAGAAGTCATTTGCATAACGTCATAGTCGGCTTCGCCTGGTGTATTGCAGCTGTGTACACAAGTATCTCTGAACAATGTGGAACGACAATCTTTGTTACACTGCTGATAAATCGTGCTGAAATTCGAATGCCAGTTGTACCTTTTCATCCTTTAACATTAAATAGGAATTTTGAAAGTGAATAATTGCGTCGTGTTGCACCAAAACAATTCGTACCTAAAATAACGTCTGTTGTCAATAAGGGAACAATCCAAAAATTTGAGTGGAATGTATGACCTGCAATACAAAACGATAAGTGTGTCTTTAATTTTACATCTACTACTTTATCAGATACTGCTCCTTTTACTTTAGTTTTGCCTAATGGTAGCGTAGGATAGGTATTTTCTTTCTTACATTCGTTGAAAGTTTCTTCATTTATAACTGACATAGGTGATTCACAATCGATTACTGCTGAAAATGTGGATGATCCAATCTTTACTTCAATAACAGGGTGGGATTTTTTTTTTTTTTTTGTATAACTGGTTTTTCATGTAAAAGTGTGTCTCGGATGTCGTCAAAAGTAATAACATTTTCGTGAACAAGATTCTGTGTATCAAAAGTATTGCTTACGTTGCTGGAAGATGCAACCTGTGCTGTACCTAGTCCTATTCTTTCTGACGTGTTGTTGTTTGCAGGAGGGTGCTGTGGCACTTCGACTGTTTGTACTGTTCTGTTATTTCGTCCTGACGCATTAGGTTGTGGATGATATCGACTGTCTGGTTCATTCATGATAATCTGTTGTTGTGGATGATTCTGCTGCTGATAAGACCTACTGTTATTAAACGTGCGATGAAAACTGTGCTCAATACTTTTACGTATGTTATGATAGTCATTACTATACGACGCCATAGGAGTTGAAATAATGTGTCTTCAGTACGTAGTATTTCCTTGTTGCTGTGGTTAGGTATGCTAACCGGCTGGTTTTGTTGTTGTGGGGGAAACCCTCTATTGATGCCAAAATATGTTTGCTGTTGCTGGTAATTATGACGATACTGATGATTAAAATTTTGTCACTTATTAAAATTATGCTGGTAGTTCTTGTCATTTCAGGAGTATCTAATGAAAATTGTCACTTTCAGGTAAAACTTGTCATATCAGGTTTTCTTTACTCATTTCTAATCCTAGATAAATCGACAGTTGAAGGACAGTAATAGAGTAGGCAGCAGTGCAGAAAACTAAAGAAGAAATAGCACCCATACGGCTCAGGGCCCTGTGCACGCTGTGGCACATATTCATCGAAGTGTAATGAATCCCCTGAGGTCAAAATCTGCAAATAAATTTTAGTTTCTGCGTTACAGGCCAAGCCGGTGGAAATGCAAAAGTAAATTGTTGTATCCAGCCCAAAGGGTGAATCTGTGTTCTGTCATTCTTAAATACCTTAAATTTCCTAACGGATAGAAAGCGCTTGTAATCAAAATTATCGTCTCTGAATGTCTGAGCAGGTTCAGAATTGTATGAGAATCTATTTGTCCGTGTCTGTTCGGAATCTACGTCACGCACTCTCTGTAAGTTACCTAAGTTATATTGGCTGTGTGAGTGTGACAAATGTTCAGAATGTGGCGTATGCTGTGACGCGGTAGAGGCTGAAACATTTTTCATTTCTGTCACTTCTTGCTGTAAAGATGACAATTTTCTTCGTACTGTATTATTGGATGTACCTATCTCACTGATTGCCTGTTGTATGTTTTGGAATTCGGGTCATTTTTAGTGTCACAGGCATCGATTTGTTTCTGCATTTTACGTGTGGTTATATTTAATTTCTTAACGTCTGATTTAATGGTATCGGGATCCTGTATTAATTCCAACTGTTCACGCCTGAAAGTCTACTGTGTATTTATTTTCCAAAGTCTGAATATTAGTGTATGTTTTTGTTTTTAGATCGGAGATTTCACCATGCAGTTCCGTGTTCAACTGTTTGATAGTATTAATTTCGTCTGATACTGTAGCAATGTTGGTGTCTACGTATGTTTTTGATTTTGTAAACAACTTACGCTTGTCTTCCTGTCTCTGTGTAGTAATTGTTTCCGTGACTTGTTTCTTTACTTTGTTCTGTTCCTGTATGAATTTACGGTAACGCGTTTCACGGTTTTGTAGGTGGTGATTAAAACGTTCATCAATTTGGCTGTTCTGTTGTTCAAATTTCTTGTCGACTTTCGCATCCAGAGTGCGTTAAAGTTCTGCTGACATTAATTTAAACTCGTCGTGTAACTGTGTAGCGTTTTATGAACATTGTTTAGCAACTGCACTAATTTCATCTCTAAGTAATTTTGTTGTGGCTGCATGTGTATTATGTAATTCTTGGGCAACGGATCTAATTTCTTCAGTACTATTCCTAGCACAAGCCTTAATTTCCTTCCGTAATTGTTCTTTAGTAACATGAGATTGCACGGCGACGGTTGTAATCTGTTCATTAATCTGTTTAAAGTTCTCATTAATTTGCTTGATCGACCTGTCGTGTTTTTCACTAAGTTGTTGCTCGATTCATTAAGGTTGTTGTGTTTTTGATTCAACTGTTTAAGATTTCCATTAAGTTGTTTGTTCGATTCATTAAGTTGTTTATAATTGAATACCTGCCAGCAAAAACGTTGTAACTCTCAAAATGCAAATTGTACAGGAGGCGCGAAAAACCATTACCTATGCAACAGGTTTACGAACGGCAGAAATAGCATTCACAATCACTTGAAATGAGTCCATTGCTGATTAATGTCTACACGTTGTGGCAGTACGTGACCTGAAAAGCAAGATATTACAGATTTTCGTTCGGCATCCATACAAAAACGTTGTAACTCTAACTAGAGTAGCACACTTTTGTGAGTTATAACGTTTATTCCACTGATATTATTTAACCTCTAACAGTGTTTATTGGTTTTGTTCTGATTAGGCGTAAATACAATTTGCACTATACAATGTCGGAACTTGCGGGTGTTTGACTGAAGGTGGAAATACTGTTACAAAAGAATGGTTTGTAGTGATAAACGTTCACATTTTCATTTCACAAGAATATAACGAAACAGAATCGATACTGCACACGCAGTTTAAACGAAACTGTATTAATAGTTCCCACGGTGTAACGATTAATCATGGCACACAAGACGTATTGTTGCAAACGTACGTTTTGCGTGACCGACCAATACACTGTCACTTTACTTTATCCTTAGGTTCTCATAAACTCTCAGTATTTCTCATGACTGCATCTACACATGTCTAGCAGATTAACTTTCTTTTCCACAGAAACAGGCAATGGCTCACCATAAAGTCTAGGTAGGCCATTCAAGCTAAATACCACCGGCGGAACTGTAATACTATTTTTACCCCTGGAGCGTTTTACTAAGTTTGCTGAATAACAAGGCTGAAAGTAGTTATGGCTCTTGAGGCTCTGAAGTACTGTTGGGGAGTATGATGATATCTTCATCCAAACATAATCCGTTATTTTGCACTTTGGATCTTTGCGGACGTGCTTTTCTATACCGCATAAATCAATAAAATCGTCCTGCTCCATGTAACGAACCAGAAATGAGTTGTTTGGTTGTGCAGTAGCTATGACCAGAACCCACCAAATGGTTCATACACAGAGTAGTTCTTCTTATGTTAATGTGAAATCCCTGTCACAAGGCAAAAAGCTGTGTCCTGTGAAAAGAACATTTTGCTTCACAGAGGTGAAATACTTCATGTTCAGGATATATTGATACAAAGCAATATTTTTCCAGTTACTGTTCTTTCCTGTACATCGATCTGAACACACCCCTAAAGTTCTTTCTTCACACGGGTTTAGTACTGAAAATGTAGATGTTACGTACTTCAGAAGGCACGAAGTAATTTCGGCTGATCCCCGCTTAGCAACAGTTTCAGGCCATACACACATCCACATCTTATTGTCACCAACGTTATGTATTGCCTGACTGTAGGTTGATAGCTGACGTTGATAGAAAACCGCACAATGGTTTAGGGTAGGACAATACAGCACCTGTTGAAGGACTGAGCATATTACAACATTGATTTCGTTTGCTTTAGCTTTTGCTGTATTCTTCTCCAGCATTGAATAGGCTGCTTCCGCATGTAAATGGTGCAGTTCGCTTTCTTCGTCGATTTTCTTTCTCTCTGTTTCATTTTTACTGTTAACTAACTGTAGGAACAGTCTGTCACATACCCACATGAATCCGAACTTGGTACTCCAAAGCGAAAATTATATTGTCCCCTGAAAATATTTCTGTGAGGTCTTTCACTGCACTGTACTGTTGGATTATTTTCTTTAAAGAATCGGCAAAGCTTAGAAATATTCAAATCGGATCTCAAGCAGAGCTTTTCATTCTTTTGTCTTGAGTAGTGACTTTCAAGCTGTCCTGCAGCGTATTTGGACGATTCAAATGCCTACCCCTTCTGTCTTCTAACGGCACGCCACATTTCATCTTCCCTTGGAGCATTTGTACACGTCTAGCTGTAATCCTATATACCATGTAAGACGTATGCATTGCCGGCGATGGGCGAGGCATGGCAGAGTCTCTGACCAGAGAGTAGTATGTAGTTAGTTGTTGCTTGTCGCTAGGGGGCATTAGTCTTCAGTCTGTGCTAGTAAGCAGTTGTCTGCAGTAGTCTGGAGTAGTCTGCATTAGTCGACAGCAGTCGGTGCGTGCTTGCGCGTGTCCGCAGTCTGCTCTGGTCGGGACTTTGGAGGATGAGTGTTATTGTAGAAGGTAAAGAAGCAGACTTGCGCATATCTAGTAATGTATATTAACTGTCATTGATTTCTTTTAAAAAAATGCCTCAATAATAATTTTTATAATATAAAGTAATTTTTTAAAGAAAAGCATATTTCCAATGCATGATCATTCCTTCCAAGAATCAGAAAAAAAATATACGCCAGCATTGCACGAAGCTGTGCCGAAAAATTTCTACATAAGAGCAGATATATTAGCAGTTTTTATTGAGATAACAATTTTTCCTTTTTTTTATTCAGAATACAGGTCCGGGACGCAGCGCTGCTGTCGTCATAAAATTTACCAGGTTACTGAATTTTTTTATTATTTCCGGATTTAGGAATTGAATTTTGTGGTTACATTAAGTGTGAATGCATTTCTGCACGGAGACTATAAATAGGAGCCAACTTTGTTCAGAGGTTACATTAAAAATCAGTTTTGTTCAGAGGTTACAATAATTTTAAAAAAATCATTTAATTATTATTTTTGTGCGGAGGTTACACTTGGTTCATGGTTTCTTATTCATTTAAAAATTCTGTGGGGAGGTTACACTTGGCGACATCCGGCCAGGATCGTATTTCTTTGTGAATCTTCTGATAAGTAGTCATATATCTGCTCTTATTTACTTAAATGTAGTTTGCATCTGGCGCAACGCATTTACTAATTTGTCACTCTTTCTTTCACAGATCATCGGCAATTTGTTGGTCTTTGTTGTAATTGTGTTTGTTGCATTTTGCATTGTCCTTGTTTCATATGTGCTTAATTCTGATTTGTGAAAAAATGCCGCGAAAAACTGTTAACAGTACATCGCGATGTGCAATGAATGAAGTAGCCGATTCGAATAATTTGACCGATCATACTAGCGACAGTTTTTGTAGTAATTATAATGCTCCATTTACAGACAATCAGTGCGTACTGATCACCAGTAATGATTTTGATGCAAATGATGAGCAAACAAATTCAATTGTGTCCTCTGTTAATTTAAAGACAATTGATGACGCGGGACGTTCTGTTACAATGAACGCTGCCCAGTTCGACACGCCAGATTTGCAAAATTTACGTAGCGAACAGATAATTGTTTCTAACGAAAATGAACAGTATACTCAAAGTAGGACATATTTATTTGATTCTGAGGTAGTGACTAACAGTGCACATCCGATTGGGGAACCTTTTCGAGAATCACAGAATGACCAAATGGTTACACAAAACGTGACAATTGCAGGTACGCCATCAAACAGCACAGAAAATAGAGTAGGTAATATTGGCTTGGATCAAATTATGGCAGTATTGCTACAGTTTAAAAAGGAACACAACGACAATTTCAAACGACTTAATGAATCGTACAAACAACTTAATGAAAGTTTCGACAACCATTTCAAACAGCTCAATGAAAAATATGACAGGTCGATCAAACAATTTAATGAAAGTTTCAAACAGTCGAATGAAAAACACGACAACCTTAACGAACAGAACAAACAACTTAGTGAACAGATTACAGCTGTTACCGTGCAACGTCATGATACTAAAGAACAATTACGTGACGAAATTAAGGCTTGTGCTAGTAACAGTAGTGAAGAAATTAGATCTGTTGCACAATAATTACGTAATAGACATGCAGGCACAACAGAATCACTTAGAGATGAAATTAGTGCAGTCGCTGAACAATGTTCTGAAAATGCGACACAGATACGCGACGAGTTTAATTTAATGTCACCAGAACTTTCACGCACTCTGGATACGGAAGTCGATAAGAAATTTGAACAACTGATCAGCCAAATTGACGAACGTATTAACGTGACAGAAATGAAAAATGTTTCAGTCACTAACACGTCACAGCATACGCCACATTCCGAAATTTTACACACTCACACAACCAGTATAACTTAAGTAATTTACAGAGACCACGTCACTTAGAATACGAAGTGACACAGACAAACTGATTTTTGTGCAATCCTGAACCTGTTCACACATTCAGAGACGATAACGTTGATTACGAGCAACTTTTATCCGTAAACAAATCTAAGGTATTTAATAATGACTGAACACAGAGTCACGCTTTGGACTGGATACGACAATTTGCTTTTGTATTTTCATCAGCATTGCCTATAATGCAGAAACTAGAATTGGATTTGATACAACAACTTGCTTTTGAATTTTCATCGGCATTGCCTGTAATGCAGAAGTTAAAATTTATTTGTAGCGCGTAATTGACCTCAGGGATCATTACACTTTAATGAATATGTACCGTAGCGTGCACAGGGCCCTGAGCCGTAGTAGTGCTATTTCATCTTTAGTTTTCTGCACTGCTGCTTTCTCTTCTACTATCCTTTATATCTATTAAAACAGCAACTGTCGATCTATCTAGGATTAAGAAACGTGTAAAGAAAACCTGATACGACAAGTTTTTACCGAAAGTGACAATTTTATCATTATACGTTCCCGAAATGACAAGAACTACCAGCGTAATTTTAATATCAGAGAAAATTTTAATCATCAGTATGTGTAAAATTATCAGCAACAGCGAACGCATTTTGGTAACAATAGAGGTTTTTTACCGCAACAGCATGAAAGCCAACCGGTTAGGATACCTAACCAACAATTTTATGTACAAGGTCAACCAAGCTTTAATGTTTCGCCGCCTACACATATAGCGTCAGCTCCAACAAATAGTAACGCACAGCAACAAGGAAATAACTACGTACAGAAAACACACTATTTCAATTCCTATCGCAATGCACCGTATAGAAATGACTATTATGACAGACGTAAAAGTATTGAGCACAATTTTCAGCGTACGTTTAATAACAGTCGGTTTTACCAGCAGCAGAATGAACCACAATAACAGATTATCATAAATGAACCAGACAGTAGATATCATCCCGAACGTAATACGTCAGGAAGAAATAACAGAACCGTACAAATAGCTGAAATGCCACAGCATCCTCCCGAAAATAATAGCACGTCAGATAGAATTTGACTAAATACAGTACAGGTTGCATCTTCCAGTAACGGAAGCAATACTTTTGACACACAGACTCTTGTTAACGAGAATGTTATTTGAAACATGCTTTGTTGAATGCACCACTTTTATCACATCCAGATCTTACTAGAAATTTTTCCATTGCCACCGACAGTTCTAACACCGCTTTAGGCGTATATATTTTTCAGGAAATTGAAGAATATGGCACTACAGTAATTAAAAACATAGCCTTTGCGAGTCGCATTCTGTCACCTTCTGAACGCAATTATTCTGTTACAGAACTTGAAACATTATGTGTTGTATGGGCATTTACGAGATTTTGGCATTTCCTTTATGGAAGACATACCACCGTTTACACAGACCATAGAGCTATACAGTTTTTACTTTCGGCTAAATTTACACACGACAGATTAAGTAGATGGAAACTTTATTTACAAGAATTTAATTTTACAATTGTTCACATTCCCGGTACACAAAATATTGTAGCAGACACACTATCCCGTTCTCTTAGCAACAATCAGCAAGACATCGCAAACAACTTCTGCAAAGCAAATTTCAGCGTCATGTACAGTCAACAAGTTTCATTTGAAAATTTCATTTCGTCGTCATTACAAGAGATAGCACAAGAGCAGAGTAAAGACAACGTGTGGAAAGAAATTAAACACCTTTGGCAAGATAGGAATAATGTTACCATTAGAAACCATTACACTGTACGCAATGACATTCTGTTTCGCCGCTCTCACCCTGACAGCAACAATTGGTTATTATGCATTCCTGATGAACTTGTTAACAAATTAATCTGGTATACTCATTTAAGTTACGCACATTACGGAGCCAGAAAATGTTTTCTTATACTGAGACAGAACTGTTATTTTACCAACATGGAGAAACGTGTTCGACGAGTTTTAGCGTCATGTAAAATCTGCCAGCAAGCTAAATCAGACACGACTTCACATGTTCCTCCATTACATCCCATTGTACCTGTTAAATTGAGACACATGGCCGCTGTAGACATTTTTGGTCCGATTCCCAGAACTAATAGAGGTTTTTGCTACATCTTTGTCGCTGTTGAACTCACTCAAAATTTGTTACCTTCACTCCGTTACGCAAAGCTACTGTTGAAACTGTTTCGAAAGCATTTGTAAAACATTTTCTATTTCATGTAGGGCATGTACTGAAAGTAATTTCCGACAATGGATCACAGTTTCGATCTGCTATATGGACACGTATTTTACGAGCTAGAAACATTTCTCCGATCTATATATCCAGGTACCATGCTTCTTCGAACCCTTGTGAACGATTAATGAAAGAAATTGGTAAACTGTGTAGAATATACTGCCATAAAAAAACATATTGATTGGGACACACACATACTCTCATTCCAGGGTGTAATTAATTCCATACCAAATGAATCTACCATGCTATCTCCATCTGTTATACTGAAAAATGTTGCACCACCTAACAAAATTAAAGAATTAGTATCCTTTCCTACATCGCGTCGACTACGCCACCATTAAATAATTGACATTGCGCTGAACAACATCAAACGTGCCGCAGAGCGCCGGAGAAGACAGCAAAAACAGGTTTGTACACGCCGTGACTTTCACATTGGACAGAAGATATTAATACGTACACACTATTTATCCAACAGAGGAAAGAGTAGATGCAGTAAATTTGAGCTTCTATACGCAGGTCCATATCGAATTCGCAGCATTCCTCACCCCAATGTAGTACACGTCGAAACTTTGAGAACCAGAAAAAGCAGGGGCAATCACCATGTCTCCAACATCAAACCCTTTATTGAATGAACATACTTTATGATTAATCAGACTGTAATGCCATTTCCTATTTTTTTTTATGACCACTTATGCAATTATATTTATGTGACTACTTACTGATGATTATCGTATTTTTTCTTGGCAAGTCCCTGGCGAGGTAAGGTTAGCAGGTCGCTCTTGTTGTCGTTACACATCAGACTGTGCACATTTTCCATTTTTCATGTATGTATGATTGTTTCCTGTTTTGTTTGTATGCACTATGAAATATTTAAGATATAACAAACACCAGTTGACTTTAACATTTTGCCTTATGATATCTCAACATCGTGACTACTTTTTTTTTTTTTTGCTGCTACATTGTGATACACTGTGTACATTTTTGCCTCTGAACACTGACATATTACGTTTTCTGTCATGCTATGCTGTATGCTCAAATATATCACTAGAAACTAGCTTTTATTTAATGGGTATATGATTTAAATGCAAGACATTAATCATTGTTCATCATTTTCAGAAAGCAATAACGTGTCAAAGAAATAAATTAAACAAACCACAGTGGATTACTATGAAATGGGAATTTCCCCTTCGGAATGAATGGAAGAAGATGCAATACCTCGTCACGAAGAGTAAATGGATCAGAATTAACAAACATTAACAAGAATATACCATACACATCGTACATATATATTTAATACACATTTCATTACCTGTTAATTCGAAGTTCACTACTTTTCAGCATAATATGCGTTTCTTCTTTCAGTTTAATAATCCATTTTGTATTTTGCAGGAGAAATTATTCATGAAATTAATGTGCTATAAGCAGTTGGTCATTACCGTTGCATTTTTTTCCCATTTGTGTGTCATTTATGAATGTGATCACATATACTTTACTTGTTTCATAACCTTGCTACAGCTGACTCATGACGAATGACGTTACACATCTTCATTTACAGCAATAACTCAAATACAAATATTTTTATGCCCCAGTAATTAATTATCGATCCAGACGCAATACAATGCTAGCACAAAAAAACATGTATTACCAGTCCCAAATAATGCTACCAGTTTAAGAGAGTTCTGAGTAATACTGAATAATGTTTTCTAGTCACAGACCTTGAATAATAGTTACAGTATGTTACATTTTCAATATGTCCTATGTCACTTGAATGATGAGTTCTGCGTAACGTTTACTAACCACACACCTTGAGTAATAGTTACAGTGTGTTGCATTTTAAATATGTCCTATGTCACTATCATTCATGATCAGTTCTGAGTAATACTGAATGATGCTTTGTAATAGTGCATAAATGCTATGCCAATAATTTCTGTAAATAATATTTTTGTTATACTCTATAAACCCTATGCCAATAATTGACTCTCATTTTGAATGATATCTTCTGAATAATACTGAATAAGGTTTTATAAAAATATAAGAATACCTTGTAATGGCCAATGAGTGCCAATAATTATTTTAAATATGTAGTATGTCACTTGAATGATGAAAAATGTTTTGTATTATTCAATACTTGCTATATGTTTAGTAACTGGCCAAAGAGTGCCAATAATTGTTTTAAATATGTCGTATGTCACTTGAATGATGAAAAATGTTTTATATTATTCAATACTTGCTATATGTTTTGTAACTGGCCAATGAGTGCCAATGATTACTATAACTAAGTGAATTATGTTAGTACTATGCCATTCATTAGCTACTGTTTTGAATGATGACTTCTGATGGTTTGTAACTGGTCAGTGAGTGCCAATGTTCTCTGTAAACAGATTACTTATGAACATTATTCTGTAAAACTTCGTACATGGTACAGAAATGTTCAGTAACTGGGCGATGAGTGCCACCAATTACTCAAATCAGTTGTTAGACCAGTGTAATTTTCAATGAAGACTAGTATGTGACTTAATGTCCTTCACCTTCTGACCTAATTACCAGAAATTACTGCAATATCCGTTTGTCTTGTCTATCCTCATGATCATGGAGCACTATATTTGGTTTTTGCACTAATTCTATGTTGGTGTACCTTACAAGAACGTGGTGTTGACACGACATGCTATCCACCACCTTGAGCGATGGAGATGTTATTATGGTCCCACTGTTTGGTGTACCTAATGTACTACCAAAATCATAACATGGAATATTACTACGACATTTCAGTGTCTTGGCTACACTGATTAATACTTCAAGGAAAAGAACTTCAGATTGTCTCACTTGGTGTTGCGCCTCTGTAGAAAGATATGGACTCTCAGTGCAGCTGCGTGCGACCTAAAGTGCTACAACCATGATGCAATCCTTCCCTTTCCTATCCTAGTTCTTGTAAAATAGTAAAAAAAGTATATCAGTGTGTGTGCACCTTTGTCATTTTGTTAACATGATTTGTATTCATTGCCTATACATTTGTGATTTCCTGATATGTTCAATACTACAGTGCGTGTGCACTTTATGTCATTTGTTAATATGATTTGTACTCATTCCGTGTACATTTTGTGATTTGCTGATATGGCTCTGAGCACTATGGGACTTAACTTCTAAGGTCATCAGTCCCCTAGAACTTAGAACTACTTAAACCTAACTAACCTAAGGACTTCACACACATCCATGCCCGAGGCAGGATTCGAACCTGCGATTGTAGCGGCCACGCGGTTCCAGACTGTAGCGCCTTTAACCGCTTGGCCACACCGGCCGGCTTGCTGTTATGTTCTGAACTACAGTGCGTGTGCACTTTTGTCATTTGTTAATATGATTTGTACTCGTTGTGAATACATTTTGTCATTGCTTGATATGTTCTGTACTCAGTGCATGTGCACTATATTTTATTTCATGTTCTGCACTTATATATATATGTATATATTCTGTGATTGTAAATTTAGTTAATTAAGAAAAATTTGTTGCTCATGGCAAGTCCAATTGACTCACCATCGCTAGGAAATTTTTGCCCCCCCCCCCCCCCCCCCCCCCAGTGGAGGGTTATGTAAGACGTATGCGTTGCCGGTGATGGGCGATGCATGGCAGAGTCTCTGACCAGAGAGTAGTATGTAGTTAGTTGTTGCTTGTCGCTAGTGGGCATTAGTCTTCAGTCTGTGCTAGTAAGCAGTTGTCTGCAGTAGTCTTGAGTAGTCTGCATAGTCGACAGCAGTCGGCGCATGCTTGCGCGTGTCCGCAGTCTGCTCTGGTTGGGACTTTGGAGGATGAGTATTATTGTAGAAGGTAAAGAAGCAGACTTGCGCATATCTAGTAATGTATACTAACTGTCATTCATTTCTTTCTTTTAAAAAATGCCTCAATAATAATTTTTATAATATAAAGTAATTTTTTAAAGAAAAGCATTCATTTCAATTTAAAGAATATTTCCAATGCATGATCATTCCTTCCAAGAATCAGAAAAAAAATATACGCCAGCATTACACGAAGCTGTGCCGAAAAATTTCTACATAAGAGCAGATATATTCGCAGTTTTTATTGAGGTAAGAATTTTTCCTGTTCTTTTATTCAGAATACAGGGCCGAGGCGCAGGGCTGCTGTCGTCATCAAATTTACCAGGTTACTGAATTTTTTTATTATTTCCAGATTTAGGAATTGAATTTTATGGTTACATTAAATGTGAATGCATTTCTGCATGGAGGCTATAAATAGGAGCCAATTTTGTTCAGAGGTTACATTAAAAATCAATTTTGTTCAGAGGTTACAATATTTAAAATTCATTTAATTATTATTTTTGTGGGGATTTAACACTTGGTTCATATTATAAATAAAATTTCTGTGGGGAGGTTACAACCATGCACCACGTTTTTTGACATATCTGAATTTTTTCTGCTCCTCATCTTAAAAAATACTTGAATGTGCAGTGTCTGCGCGAAACGGTCTCCTCAGTCTCCCTATCTTTGATGTCTACTATTTCAATGCCCGACGAAGCCAAAAGTGTGGTTTGTACATTATAGTCTAAAGCGTAGAATTCTTGAAACAGCTCTGTGTTGTCCTCTATTTTGAGTGTTTTACACCGGTATCGACATTTGCAGGTAGCAATCTATAAAGGGAGCACGACGTAATGATAAGTATAGTTGACCACTTTAACGCCAAAGGTAAAGGCTATGACTTTGCATTACAATATAATGTTTGCGAATAAGGTATGGAATCTTCCATTTCACAGTTATATTGTGTTGGATTGACATACAACGTTTATGCATCCAGCTGTTCAGCAGGTACTGGTTTGCTATTGTGGGCCAAATATGGTTGCCCCGAATTCCGTTTGTGTTTCTTCACAATCCTCTTTCATTCACTATACTTAATTTTCCGTTTGCGGCCCCTTTTTATATCTTCGCACATGCTCTGACTTAACGTCACACAACGTTCCTGCTCCATGTTTACAACGTTTCTGCATCCGAGCGCCTCGCGATGAATGGGAAACAAACGAAAAATGGCGCTTAATGTACGAGGGTTATTCCAAAAGTAAGGTCCGATCGGTCGCGAAATGGAAACGACTATGAAAATCCGATAAAGCTTTGCACAGATGTGTTGGGTAGTGTCTCTAGTATAACCCCAGTTAGCATCACGTCGCTCTTCTCATTTCTGAGCTCGCAGTGAGTGCGTAAAGATGTCTAGAAAATAGTGTCTGCCGCCAAGTACGAGGGCCTGGTGAGAAATTTCGCCTGAAGCTATGCAGCCAACATTACATAACTGTCGTGCTGTTTCGTCTTCACGACAATTCTCAGCCGCATTCTGCAGGGGCAATGAAGATGCTCCTGCATCGTTTTCAAATGGAAATGTTAGATTACCCACAATACAGTCCGCAATTGTCTCCCCCTGAGTTTCATCTCTGGTCACATGAACCGCTGTCTTTGAAGACAACATTTTGACACAGACAACGAGGTGTAGGCCAGCGTGGAGAATTGGCGGAAAGCACTGGCGGCTGCCTTCTATGATGAGGCTATTGAAAAGTTGGTACAACGCTATGACAAAAGTCTAAGTCAGAACGGCGACTACGTAGAGAAGTAGCTGAAAGGTGTAGCTAATTGTTACAAGTAAAACATTTCTGATGTTCACTGTGGTTTCAATTTGGCAATCAATCGGACCTTACTTTTGGAATAACCCTCGTACATGTTTGCCAACATTACTTCATACACGCCTTACTCTTGGCACATACAACGTTTATACGTGACAATCCTTAGAAAAGTGAGGGTTACAACGTTTTCCCGGCAGGTATTCAATCGTTGTCTTGTTTTTCATTCATCATTCCAAAATTAGCGACTCTATTCTCTGTGCTGTGTGATGGTGTATCTGCATTTGTCACGTTTTGCATAACCATTTGGTCATTGTCTGATTCTTGAAAAGGTTTGCTAATTGGATGTGCACTGCTGGTCATTACATCGGAATCAAATAAATCTGACGTATTTTGAATACATTGTTCATCTTCGTCAGAAGCATTTATATGTTCACTGTGTAAATTTTGCAAATCAGGTGTACCAAACTGGGTAGCGTTCATTGTAGCGGATCGAGCCCCGTCATCAATTATCGTTAAATTTACTGTGGACATAATTGCATTTGTTTGCTCATCATTTAGATTAGAATCATTACTGGTGGTCGGCACGCACTGATTACCTGTGATTGGAGGATTAGCAGTATGACTCTGAGTGTCGCTAGTATTATCAGTCAAATTATTCAAGTCGGCTTTTCGCTCATTACGCATCGCGATGTACTGTTAGCAGTTTTTCGCGGCATTTTCACAGCTCAAAGGTAGGCACAAAATCAGACAAAGCAGAGCAGAAATGGAACAAATACAACAACAACAAAGAGCAATAAATTGCCTATGATCTGTGAAAGGAGTGAAAAATTAGTAAATGCGTTGCGCCAGATTCAAACTACATTTAACATTAGGTAAATAAGAGCAGATATAAAGCTAACTACTTCACAGAAATTCACAAAAAAATACTATCCTGGCCGGCTGTCGGCAAGTGTAACCTCTCAACAGTTTAATTCCGTAACCTCGGAATAAAACTGGGTGACTAACCTCTCAATAAAATTGTGACTCATATACAACCTTTCAATAATTAACTGACGGTGAATCTAAACTGGTAAATCTCGACGTCAGCAATGCTGCGCCATGGCCCTGAAAAGTCATTCTGAATAAACTGAAAATTCTTACCTCAATTATGTCGCCGGATAACGCGTATATATCCGCTCCTATACGAAATTTTTCTGTCACAGCCCAATGCAATGCTGGCCGCTAGATTTGTCATGTATTAAAAGGAACAACTGATTTTTCTTTACGATAATCCGGATGACCGTGGATAGGAGAAATTAGTAAATTTTTAAATTCTGATGAATGATTGTCAAAAGTTAATTTTATAAGAAAGATTATTATTAAAAGATTCTTTTTAAAAACATTTACATGGGGCTTGATATAGCAATAGTACAAAATCAGTTGTTACAAAGCACCTATGCGCGCAGCTATAAATAGTAATTTTTGGTTTTACCTTATACTACATCGCTCAGGCACCGCCATCGCTCTCCGTGACCGGAACTGCAACTCCATACGAGATACAACTGCTCTCTGTGAGCTGTACAACTGGACAACTGCTCTCTAAGAGCGACCTGACCCAACCGCCCGACTGCGAGCTGCTACTACTACTGCTGCTGCCGACACTGCTCTCTGGTGTGAGATTCTATTGTAGCCTACATATCGCAGGCAGCGCGTGAGCATTCCACCGAAGTTACATCTGCTCGAGTGCGCCAGCAATAAATTCCTTAGTCATGGACCTCTTACATGCGTAGGGTAATTTTACACGCTAAGAAGGGTATCCGATGAAGTTGAAACTGTGACGAAAGCTTTCTAAAAATGTAAAATTCGCATTGTGCTAACTCATACTCGTATTAGTCGTCATGTAACAACGTATCACGCTTGCATGTTACCTTTCTTATACTATATTATTTTATAACGTTAATTTAATTCCCTTTCAGTATTTGACGGAACGTAATAGAAATTACAAGAGGAAACACTGTCTTTACGTTCTGCAATTGTTTCAGTGTGTCACGTGTCAGGTTCCTTGCTGAACCTCAGGAGACATGCGACGGCGGCATCGCCAAATGAAAGATCTATGCGACGGGCAGTAAACATTACATGATTCAAAGCTATGGCGTTTAAAATACCGAAGGTTGCCTTCAGTGCAGATTTTGGGCAAATATTAAATAGTATGTCTAAATTACTGGATATTTCTGTCGGAATTTTCTCGTTGTCTCATTTACGGGTGATGTTAAGTTACTTTGTAAAAGAAGTAGTACTCGCTTTGATGTTCATTACTAAACTCTTTTCGTTAACTCGGAGCTTACAGTCTCTTTCACACAAGGTGGTAGAAGTTTAATATTAACTTCCACGTTCCGTGTCTGCCTTTTACTCGTAGACTAGAGTGCAGATTCCTTCATTTGTTTCCCCTGAGACTTCAGGTAAAATAGGGACCAGCGGTCAAACAGAATACTAATGACAGAACTAAAGAGAACTTCTGCAGCAATTCCCGTAGGAACTGTAACTTTTAACTCGCCACCTGTGACAATTCAACTGTTGTAGAACTCCCACAGAGCACAGAGAATAAACAGTGCTACCAAAATGAACTGGTCCCTAACGCTTGGAATATTACATCACACCTTATAAAGCACCAATCGCTCATTGTTGTAAATACAGCCCAGTTCGTTCTCGTCGCATCGGTTTTTCAGGTGTCGGACTTCGTTGTAGCTATAGTGCGAGTCAGATTAAACACTATAGCATCCGCTTGCTTAAAGCAAATTCGTACCAAGGCTGGGATTCGAGTCTGGGTCTGCTGCTCACTAGCCAGATGCGCCAACCACTACGCCACCCTGGCACTGTGGCTGTCCACGCCTCCTTCCTCAAACCAAATTCCCATTCACGCCTCACCCCACAAAAACTCGAACAGCGCTTCAGATGCCCCTGCGAGATTTTCCATTCTTCTGGAATTCGTGCCAGTATTTTGTACCATGACTTATTAAACTGATGTTTCGGTAATACGCACACACACACACACACACACACACACACACACACACACACACACACACAAATACGCACACACACATACGCTTGTCAGCACGTGTGTTATTTAGAATACAAATTATTCTTCAAGTCTGGGGATTTTTTGCCAGATACATATTTGCATAGCAGGTAAATAATTTTTAAAGGTTTACATCTTGATTTCAGCGCTCAGAATTATGTTCTGCGATTACAGTTTCGGCATGAAACCATTTTAATCGTCTCTGTTTATACACTCCTGGAAATTGAAATAAGAACACCGTGAATTCATTGTCCCAGGAAGGGGAAACTTTATTGACACATTCCTGGGGTCAGATACATCACATGATCACACTGACAGAACCACAGGCACATAGACACAGGCAACAGAGCATGCACAATGTCGGCACTAGTACAGTGTATATCCACCTTTCGCTGCAATGCAGGCTGCTATTCTCCCACGGAGACGATCGTAGAGATGCTGGATGTAGTCCTGTGGAACGGCTTGCCATGCCATTTCCACCTGGCGCCTCAGTTGGACCAGCGTTCGTGCTTGACGTGCAGACCGCGTGAGACGACGCTTCATCCAGTCCCAAACATGCTCAATGGGGGACAGATCCGGAGATCTTGCTGGCCGGGGTAGTTGACTTACACCTTCTAGAGCACGTTGGCTGGCACGGGATACATGCGGACGTGCATTGTCCTGTTGGAACAGCAAGTTCCCTTGCCGGTCTAGGAATGGTAGAACGATGGGTTCGATGACGGTTTGCATGTACCGTGCACTATTCAGTGTCCCCTCGACGATCACCAGTGGTGTACGGCCAGTGTAGGAGATCGCTCCCCACACCATGACGCCGGGTATTGGCCCTGTGTGCCTCGGTCGTATGCAGTCCTGATTGTGGCGCTCACCTGCACGGCGCCAAACACTCATACGACCATCATTGGCACCAAGGCAGAAGCGACTCTCATCGCTGAAGACGACACGTCTCCATTCGTCCCTCCATTCACGCCTGTCGCGACACCACTGGAGGCGGGCTGCACGATGTTGGGGCGTGAGCGGAAGACGGCCTAACGGTGTGCGGGACCGTAGCCCAGCTTCATGGAGACGGTTGCGAATGGTCCTCGCCGATACCCCAGGAGCAACAGTGTCCCTAATTTGCTGGGAAGTGGCGGTGCGGTTCCCTACGGCACTGCGTAGGATCCTACGGTCTTGGCGTGCATCCGTGCGTCGCTGCGGTCCGGTCCCAGGTCGACGGGCATGTGCACCTTCCGCCGACCACTGGCGACAACATCGATGTACTGTGGAGACCTCACGCCCCACGTGTTGAGCAATTCGGCGGTACGTCCACCCGGCCTCCCGCATGCCCACTATACGCCCTCGCTCAAAGTCCGTCAACTGCACATACGGTTCACGTCCATGCTGTCGCGGCATGCTACCAGTGTTGAAGACTGCGATGGAGCTCCGTATGCCACGGCAAACTGGCTGACACTGACGGCGGCGGTGCACAAATGCTGCGCAGCTAGCGCCATTCGACGGCCAACACTGCGGTTCCTGGTGTGTCCGCTGTGCCGTGCGTGTGATCATTGCTTGTACAGCCCTCTCGCAGTGTCCGGAGCAAGTATGGTGGGTCTGACACACCGGTGTCAATGTGTTCTTTTTTCCATTTCCAGGAGTGTACATCAAAATCTTGTAAGTACGGCATATGAATGCCAAAAACATAAAAATTGGTTGCACCTACAGTTAATCCCATTGTAAATTGTCCTCATTACGTTGCGTGATGTTTTGTAGATGCCTGAAGATGGCTTGATCCGAAAGCTGCAATCGAAAAATAAAATTTTAACAGCTGAAAGTAAGATTAGAGCTATCAAAATATTTATATAAGCTGTGGACCCCTACTACAAGAAAACAGGTAGAATAGTATTGTCATGGTTGACTCTTGTAAGAATGTCAATCATTTTGAGGGAATGTCGGCCACTCCACAGGGCAGAAGGGTTTGTATCGATTTAGGTCTTTCAGAACTTTGTGAAATTCTTCTCGCAGTGTCATGTCTCCCACCATATGATCTTCATTTACTTCCTCTCGTCCCAGGAATAAATTCAAATAGCTCCATTCCCCCAGTCCGACCAAAGTTTTCCCTAGCTTTTCCCTGGTCATCAGGAGAATGCTGAAAGTGGAAATCCCTTTCCAAACATTACTGAGTTTCCCCCTGCCCAATGCTTACTTTGATACTTGGCTGAAAAAGACAAAATTCTAGGCTGAATAAGAAAAAATTCTACAGCGGCCCGCACTGCTCTCACGAGTTGGGAGAAAAGAAAAAGTTGTATGATATAACGTCCAAGTTTGTTTACCTTGTAAATACTGCATTTGCTAAAATGGCAGACTCAAAGAAACAGGAGTTCATATATATCAGATATTATTTTCACTGATATTCTTTTGTTATTTCTACAGTATCGAAGACAAATGATATTCAGACGAATCGTTAAATATATTCGGCAAAAGAACTTAACAACAAACAGGAGTGAAAAGGCCAGTGGAACTGTATCAAGCAATGAAACTGTATGAGAGTGTTGTGTACATAGTTCCGCGTAGTCAGCGCGTATACAACTTTCCCACTAGAGCGCGCCCCGCTAAGCACACCAGCGCAGGCGCAGCGCTCGTCCGTCTCCGCACTACGAGATGGCACTGTCTTAGACACGGTCCAAATTCTGCTTCCGCGGATCCGCGTATTAATATGTAACGCAGCTAATGAGATTGCTGCTAACGTAGAACCTTTTCTCCTCGCGGATCACACTCGCGCAGTGATACCTGAACGCGCAAGGTATTATAACGAGTGTACAGACCTCCGATTAGTCAGTCTGCATTTGTCTGCGTTAGTCTGCATTTGTCTATACCAGTCTATAGTCAAGTTTCAGTCTGCGCCTAATAAGATCATTATATTCCTGTACATAGCCATGAAGATAAATGTATAGACACTTTGTGAAGTATCAGAGATATGTGAGAATAAGATTAACGTACCAAGACCAAAGGAACTTCAGATTGTCAATTGTAAATAGCATCCAGAATCAAGTTAAGTAATTTCTATGCTTTTTATTATTTTAATAAATGTGTGTGAAAATTAATCAAGTTCTGTTTAAAGTTGGTTACCGTCAATCTGCTACTCTAAGTGTGCAAGTGGCATTTCTATCGTCTGACCTAACGGCATAAGATAAACACACCACTATAAGACCACAAGACATATTGCTGACACTCGCCTACTTCGCTAGAGCGACAAGTCAAATAATCTGATGGTGTGTGTACCGAAGGTCTTACAGTACGCACACCACAGAGAGAATGATAGGCATTTCTAACAAAAGTTTTGTGTATGGAAGATATCGAAGGGAGCAAGGAAAGGGAAGCAGGCTGAAAGTGTGCCATGCAGAGGATAAAAGAGGCTTAGCGAAAGTACTGCGTAGGGGGAGAAAATCCTGTCATAATCATCTCATTAACATTTATAACGTTACTGTAAATGTTTGACACAATACACTGAGGTTACAAAAGTAATGGGACAGCGATACGCACATACACAGATGGCGGTAGCATAGCTGGCTGGACACTGCATTTGCGGAGCTGCCATTTGTACTCGGGTGATTCAGGTGAAAAGGTGTCCGACGTGATTATGACCGCACGACGGGAATTAACAGACTCTGAGCGAGAAATGATGGTGGGTCTTAGACGCATAGGACGTTCCATTCAGGAAAGAGAGATTTCAATATTCCGAGATCCATAGTATCAAGACTATGCTGAGAATACCAAATTTCAAGCATTACGTCTCACCACGGACATCGCAGCGGCTGACGGCCTTCGCTAAACGACAGAGAGCAGCTGCGTTTGGGTAGAGTTGTCAGTGCTAACAGACAAGCAACACTACCTCAAGTAACCATAGAAACCAAGACGACCGACGCGAGTGCCTTTGCTGACAGCACGGCATCGCCTGCAGCGCCTCTCCTCGCCTCGTGAGGACACTGAGAGACTGGAAAACCGTGGCCTCGTCGCATAAGTCGCGAAATCAGTTTGTAAGAGCTGAAGGAAACCTTCGAGTGTGGTGCATTGTTGATTCTAATTATTTTTTTCATAAAATACACCTCCTAACCGTGCAAGAAAATTACCACATACAGAAAACCAAAGCAGAGGGGAAAATCCTGTTGAATGACCAAGTACACATGCCAAGCAATTCATTATTTACATTAACAGATAAAATAATAGAATATTAATATAAATTCCCGCGCCCGGGTTCGATTCCAGGCGGGGTCAGGGATTTTCTCTGCCTCGTGATGACTGGGTGTTGTGTGATGTCCTTAGGTTAGTTAGGTTTAAGTAGTTCAAAGTTCTAGGGGACTGATGACCATGGATGTTAAGTCCCGTAGTGCTCAGAGCCATTAATACACTCCTGGAAATTGAAATAAGAACACCGTGAATTCATCGTCCCAGGAAGGGGAAACTTTATTGACACATTCCTGGGGTCAGATACATCACATGATCACACTGACAGAACCACAGGCACATAGACACAGGCAACAGAGCATGCACAATGTCGGCACTAGTACAGTGTATATCCACCTTTCGCAGCAATGCAGGCTGCTATTCTCCCATGGAGACGATCGTAGAGATGCTGGATGTAGTCCCGTGGAACGGCTTGCCATGCCATTTCCACCTGGCGCCTCAGTTGGACCAGCGTTCGTGCTTGACGTGCAGACCGCGTGAGACGACGCTTCATCCAGTCCCAAACATGCTCAATGGGGGACAGTTCCGGAGATCTTGCTGGCCAGGATAGTTGACTTACACCTTCTAGAGCACGTTGGGTGGCACGGGATACATGCGGACCTGCACTGTCCTGTTGGAACAGCAAGTTACCTTGCCGGTCTAGGATTGGTAGAACGATGGGTTCGATGACGGTTTGGATGTACCGTGCACTATTCAGTGTCCCCTCGACGATCACCAATGGTGTACGGCCAGTGTAGGAGATCGCTCCCCACACCATGACGCCGGGTGTTAGCCCTGTGTGCCTCGGTCGTATGCAGTCCTGATTGTGGCGCTCACCTGCACGGCGCCAAACACGCATACGACCATCATTGGCACCAAGGCAGAAGCGACTCTCATCGCTGAAGACGACACGTCTCCATTCGTCCCTCCATTCACGCCTGTCGCGACACCACTGGAGGCGGGCTGCACGATGTTGGGGCGTGAGCGGAAGACGCCCTAACGGTGTGCGGGACCGTAGCCCAGCTTCATGGAGACGGTTGCGAATGGTCCTCGCCGATACCCCAGGAGCAACAGTGTCCCTAATTTGCTGGGAAGTGGCGGTGCGGTCCCCTACGGCACTGCGTAGGATCCTACGGTCTTGGCGTGCATCCGTGCGTCGCTGCGGCCCGGTCCCAGGTCGACGGGCAAGTGCACCTTCCGCCGACCACTGGCGACAACATCGATGTACTGTGGAGACCTCACACCCCACGTGTTGAGCAATTCGGCGGTACGTCCACCCGGCCTCCCGCATGCCCACTATACGCCCTCGCTCAAAGTCCACAACTGCACATACGGTTCACGTCCACGCTGTCGCGGCATGCTACCAGTGTTAAAGACTGGCTCCGTATGCCACGGCAAACTGGCTGACACTGACGGCGGCGGTGCACAAATGCTGCGCAGCTAGTGTAGTGTCGGTAGCTGGACGACACCGTGCTGTGGATTGCTGAAAAAGAAAGCTTGACTACGCGGTAGCCGATAGTGCACGGCATACAGCAGACGGGCGTGAAGTCTGGAACATGAGAACTTATAAATGAATACGAAGAAAAGTATGTAGATGCTTTTTACTTAACTTTTATTTATTCCTTGGAATACATCTCTCTTGAATACTCGTAAGCTATAGGCACTGATACAAATGGCTCCTTGCTAGTTCGTAGCCATTTACTTAGCTGATGGCTATTATGTCTCTCGGCTAATGAGAGAGAAAGGCTTCGTACAACTGGGCGATAGCTAGGTTCGCGTACAACTGGGCGGTAGCTTGGTTCTCGTACAACTGGGGCTGAGTCCACTCTCGTATCACGAGACCTGCCTTGGTGGTGGCGCTAGGTCTGCGATCACAGTGGCGACACGCGGGTCCGACATGTACTACATGGACCGCGGCCGATTTAAACTACCACCTAGCAAGTGTGGTGTCTGGCGGTGACACCACATTCCTCCCCCGCAAATCGGCGAACGGTCGTGAGATAAGGCTTCCGCCCGCCGTGGGGAGGACCACATGTTGACGTATGCGATGAGGTGGGGAGCCTAACAACAGGCGAGGCTGTGCCACCCGCACCCGGCCATCCGGTCCGAGGGGAGCTAGGAAACGCCTGCAAAACTAGTCCAAATAAGTTCACTGCAGAAGAAGAACGAAGAACGTAAAATGACACAAGTTTTGTTTGTCCCTTGAATGTTGCAAGAAGGCTGCACTGTCCTAACACAGGAATTTTCTGTCCGGAATATGTAGTTAGCTTAACATTTGCGGAACGCAACGGAGGTGCGCCCAGTTGTTTGTATGTGTCGTGATTGAGCAATGAAACTGCAGCTCCGGTATCGAGCTGGAATGGTATCACTTTGCCTTCAAAGTCTAAGTCCACAAAAAGTTTATTGTTCTGCTGACGACAAGAGCGACTGTTTTGTGCAATTGGAACAGACACTGGTACAGAATCACTTGCTAATTGACGTGATTTCCGGCGACGTCGACGCACAGTTTTTGTGGGACTGTAAGAGAAAGTGTCACTGGACGAAGTGGAATTAACGACATGAATGTCCATAGGCGAAGGTCCACGAGCCTGAGCGTCCTTGGTTCGATTCCGGCGCGAAGCAAAGGGCCTGGAACGATTGTGATTGTCTGATCTGAGCTTTGTCTGGCAAACACTTTGAACATGTCCTTTCTTATGGCAGAAAAAGCAAATAGCTTGGCGTGACGGGCAATGTTCACGCGAATGTCTAGTAGCACACCGCGGGCATGATTTCACTGCATTTGCGGGCTGGCGCGGCACACCTGGCTTAGCACGCGGCGGTCGCTGTGCGCCCGTGCGCGAGGCCCGGCTACCGGGCCGCGCAGCGCGTCCAGCGGGCCGGTTAATGTTACACACGGCTGGCGAAGTTTCAAAAGATTCCTGAGCACAGTCCAGTGTGTCCTGTCTATCCAATATGTCTATCACTTGTTGAAGGGAGGGATTAACTAGTTTCAAAATTTGCTCCCGTATGCGAACATCAGAAACGTTCTGTGCAATTGCATCACGCACCATTGTGTCTGAATAAGAAAGACCACAGTCCCATTCAAAGGCACAGTCCCTAGTAAGTCCTTGCAATGTTGCTACCCACTCCCTATTAGTTTGACCGGCCGTACGTTTTGTACGAAAGAACGTATACCGTTTGGCAACCACATTAACTGTTTCTTTGAAATAGGCATCTAATGCAGACAAAATTTCCTCGTATGACAGAGTTGCTACGTCGCGTCGGGGAAACAATTTCACTATCACTCGGTATGTAGACACACCGACACAAGAAAGCAAAAACGGCTGCCGCTCATTACCTTGAATTCTGTAGGCAGCCATGTGAAAGGCGAACTGACGAGACCACTCTTGCCAGGTCTCATCGGCTGCCACGTATGGTCGAAAGGGAGGTGCAACAGCGTTCAGTGGCAGCGGTAGCGAAGAAGCGGCGGCGGCCGCATCGGTTTGAATGGTACGTTGACCCTGGACGAGCTGTCCAAGGGCATCCAGTAACGCCTGCGTCTGCTGATTCTGCAAGCGATAAAATTCGGACAGTACATCTGGAGAATGTGGCGAAGCCATGACACAATTAAATGTAAGCAATCAGAACACCTTAAAACGTCATCAATGGTACAAACGAAGTAATACAAACTCTTCTTCTCGTCGCCAATAATTGTAGTGTCGGTAGCTGGACGACACCGTGCTGTGGATTGCTGAAAAAGAAAGCTTGACTACGCGGTAGCCGATAGTGCACGGCATACAGCAGACGGGCGTGAAGTCTGGAACATGAGAACTTATAAATGAATACGAAGAAAAGTATGTAGATGCTTTTTACTTAACTTTTATTTATTCCTTGGAATACATCTCTCTTGAATACTCGTAAGCTATAGGCACTGATACAAATGGCTCCTTGCTAGTTCGTAGCCATTTACTTAGCTGATGGCTATTATGTCTCTCGGCTAATGAGAGAGAAAGGCTTCGTACAACTGGGCGATAGTTAGGTTCGCGTACAACTGGGCGGTAGCTTGGTTCTCGTACAACTGGGGCTGAGTCCACTCTCGTATCACGAGACCTGCCTTGGTGGTGGCGCTAGGTCTGCGATCACAGTGGCGACACGCGGGTCCGACATGTACTACATGGACCGCGGCCGATTTAAACTACCACCTAGCAAGTGTGGTGTCTGGCGGTGACACCACAGCTAGCGCCATTCGACGGCCATCACCGCGGTTCCTGGTGTGTCCGCTGTGCCGTGCGTGTGATCATTGCTTGTACAGCCCTCTCGCAGTGTCCGGAGCAAGTATGGTGGGTCTGACACGCCGGTGTCAATGTGTTCTTTTTTCCATTTCCAGGAGTGTATAATAATACTGTCCAATGTAATAATACTAGAACTCAATATCTTTACACGCACTCATCCATGAACCCCCTCCACAGAATATTGAAACGAAAAGTCAAATCATCTGTCATCAAAATTTTCAACCACTCGCTAACAGCTAGTACACCCACCCCCCTCCCGCCACCCCCTCCCCCCCTCCCAAAAAAAACTCGTCGTCTCTATCCGCCTCTCTTTCTCGCTCATACACACACGGTATAAACATCATAAATAGAAGTTAGTCTCGAACATATACTTCGTTTGGTTGGCAACAAATAGGTAAACATGCCAAAGAAGATGAAACACGTAACGGAGTCGCAATATTTACTTTGTGTAAAACAGTGTATGACGAAATAGTTGTATGGAGTGACAAAAGAACAATAGTCCACAACAAAAATGGGTGAGAAACATGGCGAACAGTGTGTGGAAGGCGAGAACGCAAAGATGTGATTACATGGCAGTGATAAAAATGGTAGTGTGACCCCCAGACCAGATGTGAGAAAACGCAGATCAGCAAGTCGTAATTAGTTAATTTTTTACCAAAGAAAATCGCGAAGTGAAGTGTTTAATAACCTAAAACTAACAAAACTGTATGGTTATAGATCTCACTGATGATGCCTTAGATCAGGAGAAGGTGGAAAGCGTATGGGATAAATAAAGTAATTAGCAGCAGGAAAAGGCAGTTTTATTTACAAAACAAGTATTTATACGGAGATGTGTTGACAGTCTGTATGGTTACATCGTGAATTAAACATAGTATAGGGAAATAGCGGTTTGTTGCTTTAATTTTGTACATCAGTATATATACTCATAGGAGATACGTGATGACATTGGTTTCATGTAGTGTTTGTATAAGGTTGGAGAGATCTGCGTTGAGAAATTTTCCCATTGTCTTTCTCTGTGAGTGATTGTGTTTTGACTAAGAGCCATATCGGAATTCCGGTCTTTCTGTTTACTGCTTAGTATCGTGCTTCTTGGGGCTTTCTTAAGGCTCCTCTGAGCATTTTTGCGCGAATGATCCACTGCCAATTAAAACTTCGTCCTTTGGAACTCGTGCACTGTGGGTCCTTTGCCAACGTATGTGCCAGTTTATCGAAGTCGTGTGAGATACAACTGCTTCTGCACCATTTTTCCGTGGTTCCTCTAAAGGCTACCAAACGATCGGTAATACTAGACTGCGTTTCTTAAAATTTTCGTCACATTATCTCTCGAAGCTCTGTGTTGCAGAATCGATTTTGTTTTCCTGATTCTGAAAATTACTTTCACTCTTTTGTATAACATCACAATTTTTCCTTAAATAACAGCCGGCCGGTGTGGCCGTGCGGTTAAAGGCGCTTCAGTTTGGAACCGCATGACCGCTACGGTCGCAGGTTCGAATCCTGCCTCGGGCATGGATGTGTGTGATGTCCTTAGGTTAGTTAGGTTTAAGTAGTTCTGGGTTCTAGGGGACTGATGACCACTGATGTTAAGTCCCATAGTGCTCAGAGCCATTTGAACCATTTGAACCTTAAATAACACCTCATATTTCAAAGATTTAAGTAGTCGGAGCACAAATATTGAAAACTACTCACCCTATTTTTGTATAATTATAGTTTTATTTTTTGGTAATAGACGCATACTACATGAATCACAAACAGTTGTCTCAGAACATCATGACTAGTGTTGCATTTAATATTCAAAATTTCTCATTTTTTATTTCCTTGCAGAATTTTCTGCTTTGCTAACCCTCATCAGCAGCCATCACATTTTCATCCCGTCTTCACCGCTACCTCCGATCCGTCTCCTTAATGTCCCGTATTTTCAGGGAAGTAGTCAACACGTGAGTGTACGAAATGGCCTTTTACACTCATGCTGCCAGCCCAATTCTCGCAACTTGCCAACACGATTTTGACAAAGTTCTTGTAATTTTGGATGCTTTTTGTTCCATAAAAAGTTTTCACATGGAGGCCTGATGATACTTCATGTACCGTACTCTTTTCTCTAACATTCAAAGTCTTTGTGGATTTGAGAGCCAAGAAACAACACAGATTTCAGCTTCTTGACTAATGGAGGGAAATTACATTGAGAAGTACTGAAAATGGGCTTTGTAATGTGGAAGAAATCTTGCAAAGTACTTCATCAATCGCAATGCCGGACCCGGTGGTGAAGCACGTGCCTGGAGATGGAGAGGACGGGCTCGATTCGGTCGGACCACAGAAGTATTCAGTCTTCGGCTCTCAAGGAAGTAACGAGTCGCAGGAACGTGACGCGTTTCGTATTCCACTTTTAACTGTAGATCCTCTGTCACAAGTTGGATAACGCAGGTAGTTTACGTACACGCAAGTCGCCGAAGTCGAATAGAAAGATTTGGATCCACCCACTAAACTATACAAATGTTCGTCAGGATAGAAGTCAGGAGCGGAGGGCGTTGTAAAATGAAAATTAATTGAGTGGAATGGACCCAGTTTATTCTTGTAATGATGGTACAGTGGTGCCTACGTAGGGCTGAGCAGCCCCAAGAGGGGTTGCCGTCTGCTCATCAGAGAGGCAGAGACTAGAGGAGCGACTACTCGGGGCCGAGGTCAGAAGCTAAGAGAGCGCGGAGCTGTTTCCAAGCCGCCCTCGCCGCTCTCGGCCGCGTCCCCACGTGATCACACGATTAGTCTCTGATTGGAGGATTGATTCCGCCAACGCGCCTTGCTAGTAGCGTGCCCCCGTCAGCGCAACCAACCCGTGGGACTTGAGTCTGACCGAGGAGCACGTGGCAGGAATGTGCCAACCATGGTCTTCCGGCCAGCACCTTCCACCACAGTATGCCCAAGCCGGCTACGGCCGAACATTATGCATTGAAAATTTATTTAAATAAAATTTTGTCGGCAATGATCCCTCTTGGGGGTCTCCTCCCTGCACATCCTTTCCCCTTCCGAAGAAGGCTCTCTGGATGAAAATGAATGAGCTTATTCTAATCGATTATTCCATTTAAAAAAATATATGATCATGATGAAGGGTCCCATAACATAGTGATATTAATATGTGCAAATGTTACAAAGTGGCCTGAAGGGCCTGAGGGAAGGCTCTTGAATAACAAACTTGTGAAGTTGGTGCGACGGCAGTGGGGCGGCGCCATGCTGTGAGTGTGTGTCGGCGGTATCAGTGGTGGTGGGTACCCAGGCGATGATGAGGGGCACCGGAGCACAGCACACTGAAACACTCCACCCTCGTGGGGGTGAGAGAATGCTCCCAGGCCTAACAGTCACAAGGGGGTTTTTCCCCGTAATATTACTTTGAGTTCTTAAATCTAGGATTACAATGGTAATCGCCCAAGTGGGTGAATGAGAACATTACAAAATGACAACAATTTAAAGAGAAAACAAAATGACTTACATGCGGGTTAAAACTCGACAGTTAAATTGTGATTCCATAGACTTTACATAGAAATACAAATCCATTACAAAATTAGTTCATTGACCTGACACCTAGACTACAACTTAATTCTAAGGGGGGGTCATGCCTGATCGCATGCACCAAAGTTGGCAGGTAGTTTCAGGTGTGATATTCACCTTCAGGTTGTGGGGGTGGTACTACTTCTCGGAAGGAAGTGAAACATTTGCAAAACCCTGTTTTACAGAGTATCCAGGATACTATAATCAGAATCATTACAATGATGATTACCGAACCAGCGCTGGGTAATACAATGGTGGTTAATCGCTTGGTTTGGTGCCAATCAGCAATATGTGAGGCCACTCGGTCAAGAGCAACTTGGTTGTGTTCCTGGGTAAGGAGATGATTGATCGATTGGAGTAGATCTGAATCATTGGTATTCGGTAAATTCTTCAGCTTCTCATGGTGATGGATTTTAAAAGTGAGTTCAGGAAGGTATAAGGTAAATGTGGGAATGGTGACATGAAAGGTGGAGTGCAATTGAGCTGATATCCTCATAGAAGCAGCGTATACGTCACATCTAGAACTATTATACACTAGGCCACTATTATTCAGTGTTACCCGGTACGATTCAGTCTCTGCCATTGAACGGTGGCACACGAGGGTGGCGGTGACAGTCTGTGGAACAGCGAACAGAAAACTGTTGCCAACGGGCTGAATTATTGGTTGACGAAGTGAGACTAGAACACGAGGACATGGAGGTGTAGTAGTTCCAGCTAAAAACAGTGACATCTCGCACTCAGTAGTGTTAGTGTGTAAAATTAGCGTGGAGCATAAGTAATGTGTTGTATGGAAGCAACGGGATAGTTCAGCGCGAGTGAGAGTGGCGTGAGGTTGTCGATCCCGACTAACTATTAAAAATTCTTGAGTCTGCCAAACAACATGGTGATGAAGGGTAGCCCAAGAGACCGGAAAAGTGTATATTTGATAGCACTCGTATTCGCAATTTGCGCACGTGATTGGCAACCTCATTCGCATCCGAATACCGTCAGAGTTACGGGTAAGTCGGACCTCCAACGCAGCATAGTAAAAGGGGAGGTTGCTTTCCCGCACGGCATAAAGCATTTGTTCAGGGGCCAAAATTTGCGACGACACATTGTGTAGCATGTGCAAGAAGGGCTCTGAGGGTAACAGATGTGGACTGAGCTTTCCTTGCAGTCCGAGTTGAATGGCCGAGTGTAACATGTGCACGTGTAACTGTGCTGTGTGTATATTAAATAAAAGAATCTGCGTGGTCTTCATAATGTCCAATGTGATAGATAGATTACGTAATCCCGAGCGAGGATGAGTCCACTCTTGGTTAAAGGATTGTTCAAGTGCACCATAGTGTCGTGTTAATCTGTCGGCTACAACTTGTATTTGTCTAGTTGTGGCTAACAGGTTATTCTCAAGATGTGTCAGGCGCACCTGTTGATGTACCAACACTTCGTGATTAACTTGTGTTTCCGAAAGCGCTTGCTGTGTGTCCAAATCCCAGCGTTTTGCGTCTGTTTCGTCAGGAGTCCCAAAGACAGATTTTAATAACGTACCTCCAACGGACAACCAGGCTCGTTTGAAACGAGGCAGTGGTACTGCATCCCTAATACTGTTCAATTGACTTCGAAGGGTTGAAATAATTCTAGTCACTTCCCACAAAGATCGGAGAAACTCATGTTCCTTCGTCTGCGTCAAGAAGGTTTCATATTTTGACAATTGCTGAGCTGTATCATATAAAGCACGGTCTTCCTCTTCTAATAATGTTAGGTTGACATCAGCTAACACAATAGCATAATGTGGAGTATGCACCAGATTGTGACGACGTCCAAAGAGCACGCCAGATGTGGAAGGGTAGACGTGAAATGGAGGCGCCTTAATGGCGACGACGACAACCATTGAGATTAACATGCTGCCCATTGCGGATGATAAATTGACAGCCATTTGAACGGAGGTTGCTTTCAGTTTCCAATGTTGATAACGGTCGACTGCGAGAGAAAGTATTAGTGCCCCTAGAAGTAAAAATTTCCTGGCTTACTTGATGAGTAATTCAGAGATGACGGAGGGGGTACAACGTTGTAGCAATAATTACCTGGCAAGTAGCGACGATGGACCCGTTCAGTCACGCTTACTGATGAAGAAGGCCACGAAGTAGAATCACGGCAGGCAACCAACAGTTTGGCAGCCGTGGGGGTAGCAAGGCGGCAAGACAATGGTGTAATTCGACACCGAGTATCCGCTGATCAATCACGCGTCAGCAAAAAAGACGCTGAACGCGGAGGCAGTACTACGCAGCGCAGACTAAGCGTAACTCGCTGGAAAAATTTTTCTACCTGCTATGGGACGAAGGCCAAGTGTCATCAATTAATTTGAGATTTTGTACGAAGAAAGTTTTTTTTTCTTTTTTTTTTTTTTTTTTTTGAATGAATAAAATGAGAAGGAATCCTGTGATCGCGGTGTAAACCCGCACAGCCTAGGCACCTCCCACGCATTGGCCACTACGCAGGGGCACCCACCCCGCTAAGGTTCGACACGGCGAGACAGGTGAAGTACTTCATAAATTTCAGAAATAATATTGAGTGGTTTTTCAGCTGTAGAAAATCCGAATGAGGGTAGGACAACTCAAGTTAACTCAATAATCAAAGGATCTTTACTTACAGAAGTGGTCAATAGAAGTCGGAAATGAATGTTAGCGAGAGCGAGTCTGTTGCTCGTGAATACAGAGGCTGGGTGTGAAGCAGTGGAGGCGGCGCAGCGCAGCTTATCAGCGCTGAGCCGGCAGAGTGCTGAGCTCAGATAACAGCGTCAGAGAGCGCTAGTGGCTCTGCGTCCGAGACTAAGACATTGTAAGTGCAACTTAAAAGTAACAGTTTATTGCAAAGCAATAATACACAAATAGCTGATGTCACAAAGACGTTTGATTCCATTTTAACAGAACAACTTAAGTGTTCAACAGGTAAATTGACTACGTTGTTGATTAAAAGAAACTGCTACTGAACATGACGTACATATGTACGTACTTCCCTTTCCCCTTCCGAAGAGCGGAGGGCATAAACCATAAAAGCCTTGTTCATGTACTTAGTATATGACAATAGAGGTCTGGTAACATCAACAAGTTACACCAAGGTAGTGTGGATATGAACAGTGTGAGTGTGTTGTTAGTTGTTATTGGCGTATGAAGTGTTGTGTAAATGTGTGCCTAACGGTAGCTGATGGCGGATACGAATTGAAGGCCAATAGGTGCTATCAGAGATACTTCCAGTCGAGAAACAATGAAACTTAAAAGGGAATACCGAATATGACACAAAAATAGCGTATAACCATAAAGTGTACTAACATTCATCATAACTATAAATTGATAACAATAAAACATAACATTGAAGTAATAACAATTGACAAGAAATAAAATAAAGGAAATATTTCCCGAACATAAACTTCCGAATCGGATACGAAATCCGCCAGGGGAAGTTTTTTTTTTTTTTTTTTTTTTTTTTTTTAATCGGTTGACGAAGTGCATAAGGGACTACGTCAGTAAAATCCGACAGTGTGTGTATATAACAACATCGTTCTTAAAAGTGCAGTTTGCACTGTCAGATGGTGAAAAGCAACTAATCCGTTCAGCAACGGAAAAGGCTGCCATCTGGGGAACGGTATCTGAATCTTTGGCAGAATCCGATGATTTTGCAATGGAATTGCCATCTAGAAGAAGGTGGCGTTGTATAAAATGTAATAAAAGAGCGTCTGGGGCTCAGTTCATTTGTGGTTGAGTGCCAAAGGCGTAGTGTGAGTGCAAATTGTCTCACGGAAATTGATGTGTGAATTGTTTTGTGGTCAACCGAGGAGCCTAGGATTCGGTGACGTGTAAGTACAAGTTCGCAGTGCGTATGAGCTACCTGCGAGTGACTCGACTATTAAGTTCAGCAGTCCATTAGTGCAATCTGCAGACTTGGACTGATGATTATATAATTTGCAGGGCAATGGGGCAACCTGCGGACAGTGCTAAGGCAACCTGTCTAATAATTGAGGGGTAGGCAGTGCATTGGAGCTATCTGCGATACCGTGGTTAAGCGGGCCTAAGGGCGTCCGTAATAAAAGTATCAGCGGCGTTATTAGCGACCTGCTGTACTAGGGAAATGTCGACTGTTCAAGCAATAAAAATAGCTCTGAAGCTAGAATAGCATACATGCATAAATAGCGTCACTTTTTGTGCGCGCAGTACATAACACTACATAAAATGAAAATCATGAACTATAAATCAATAGCGCTAGCATAATGACATAATTAAAAACAATGACATATATTGACAGGAAAATAAAAACACAATGATGTATAATAATAATGCTGTAAGTAGTCGGAACGCTCAACGTTAACATGTAACACTGGCCACCTGGGGCTGGCTGCTAGGCTGCGTGTGTGTTAGTTTTAAAACTGACGATAACAAATTGAACTGAAAGGACAACTAGGCACAGTTCCCGTAGCGCTTACATCACCGGCTAATTAGAGGCAAAGTACGTATCTCACAATGGATCATCGGCCGATATTTTGGGGCAAGACTGCAACAAGGAAGAGCAATATCTCGGTGTAAATGGTGGTAAGACTAAAAGACCGGTACTGTCGGAAGAGGGTACCTAACATGTTGTAGGGGCCTCCTCATCGACAGAAGAAGGAAAACAGGATAGAACAATGACCACGGTGGTAGAGTAAAATAAATGGGGAGGGCAAAAATAACTGCGTAGCAACCAAGGAACAATCGTCTACCGATATACGGCAGCCCGGACGATTGGTCGTTTGTGCCTCGTCAGTAGCGTGAAAAACCCGTGGCATTGTATTGGTTTGCCCATATCTGGCCTTGTCCAAGGCAGTTCGATGTGTAAGAGGGTTAGGGCTGTAGTTTGTAGCTTACACAATGAATCAAAGCAGTAGTGAAATTTCACTTATAGGATTGGCAGACTAAGGTATGCAGAATAATGTAAATCGTTAAGAACTTCGTGTGATTTATCCAGCTAATGTGAAACAAAACGAGGAAAAGAATTTAAACAATGAATCACATCTATTTAATATTTATGTTAAGATTTATTGGGATGTTTGAATGAATTTTGTTTGCCGTGTCTTCCGGATGCATGAAAGAAACCAGCTTGGAGCTGTTAGCGAGAGCGCAGCGCACGCGTAGGTGCGGAGTAGGCAACGGCACGTCAGCGGTTATGTGAGAAGGCGTGTAGCCGCGAGAGACCGGCCGCTACTGCAGCGACAAATATCACGCGCTTAGCGTGTACCAGAAATAACGATGAATTAGAAATTGCTAATTATCTAGCATAAGAGTTTTTTTTTTTTTTTTTTTAAAAAAAAGGCTGTTAGTTATATAAACTGATGGTAAGTGCATTGTAGTCTGTCATACACAGAGGATAGGGCAGTAATTTGCGATTTGTTTTTGTAACTACTCGGACGCTCCGCGTGTTGAGACGCTGGAGGCGGCAGCGCACGTAGTGATAAGATACGTCATCGCGCGGAGCGCTGTTACTGGCTGAGAAGGAATGATGGCCGCTGGCCAGTTCTTGGCGTGGAGAAGGGACAGCGCTGAAGAGGAGGGGAGGCGACAGCTGATGTTATGCCCCGCCAACAGCTGGTCCCGTAAACAAAGCGTACGAGGCGTATGCATTTCAAGTCCTGGCTTTATCTGTTCCGATTACTTACGATTAGCTGCAGCAAATACAGAACTAGGACATATAGTACAATACACTAGACGTCAACGTAACAAGTATTAAGAAAAGCTCGGAGTAAAAATACTCCACATGTACTGGTTTGCCAAATAGATGGCAATAGAGGACATTGAAGAATATTATTCGGAGTTAGCAGCCGCGGTTCTGCCAACACCAAGTGTAATGGTGGCATTTGAAGCAAGTCAGTTGCGTGACGTCTAATGCGTGGCATTGCTTGCAAAACATAAAACATAATCATACATATAAAAATGAGCAAAAATACATGACAGGACTGGAAACTGACAATTGAGAATGGCTGGGAACTCCGTGGTGGCCAGGCACATCTTGCTTCCAAGTCCCTGGAGAAAATGACTTAAACTAAGCTGCAATAGAACATATCATAAAACTCTAACTAGGCGTGATTAATCACGCGACCTCAACCCATAAGGGTGTCGATTCCGCAGAGGGTATCTACAACCCTGTGGAGGTAATCTCCTCCGTTTTTTATTTCGTTTTTGTTCTACTTGAGGTGGAGGTGACACAGGCGGATCGGGGGCTGCGACCTGTTGTGGTGACACAGCCCTACCGTGGTAAGGTTGCAGGCGGTCAAAGTGCACTATCACCGTACGATCGGTTAATTGCAGTTCTGCATTGACTGGTGAGGTCAACCGTACAATCCGATACGGGCCTTCAAAGCGGGGAGAGAACTTTTTAGTTCGTCCCTTTTTGATTGCCGGGTTTCGTAGTAACACTAAATCACCTGTCTGATAAGTCGGTAAAACAGCATTTTTGTTCTGCCTGTGCAACAGTTTATTAGTAGCTTTGATATTATTCCTCTTTACCTTATACCAGATCGCTTTTAGCCGGCGGGCTAAACCTTTTACTTCCTTTATTTCTACACCTTGAGGTAGTTTGTCTATTTCGAACGGCGAATTCATCGGCCGTCCAAACACAGCTTCGTAAGGGGTATACCCTGTGGATTCATGTATTCGGGTGTTGTATGCAGAAGAAATATACGGTACATATCTGTCCCAATCAGCGTGCGTTTTTGCAACATAATAGGATAACATTTTACAAATTGTACGGTGTACGCGTTCAACGCGACCGTTGGCTTTAGGATGGAAGGGAGTTGTACGCCATTTTTTGATTCTTAATAATTTACAAACTTGTACAAATAAAGCAGACATGAAATTGGTTCCTTGATCCGTTAAAATGGCATCAGGACTTCCAAAAGGTAGTATCACACGATTTACAAACTCTCTCGCCACAGTTTCAGCTGTCATGTCGGGGAGGGGAACCAAAATTAGATAACGTGAAAAGTGATCAATAATAGACAAAATGTATTTGTTACCTTGTTGCGACTGTGGAAAAGGACCTTGGAAATCTAAAGCAAGAATTTCGAAGGGTGAAGATGCCTGAGGAAGTGTTTGCAGCGGCACTCGCGGATGCCTATTTTGTGCTCGTTGTGCACACGGCAGGCAAGATCTTACATACCTGTCCACATCACGTTGTCGGTATTGCCACCAATAACGTGTCGCAATTCGAGCGTTTGTAGCGCGTTTTCCGCTGTGACATGCTTGGATGGTATCATGGCATTGCCGTATTATACGTTGCTGCAAGCATTCCGGTATTACCAAACGATTCCCATGTGGAGTTCTGCGATACAAAAGGTTGTCTATTACTTCAAATTCTGGGAAGGTGGCGTATCTTTGACATTGAACGTCCACCTGCTGTGCTTCTTTTAACTCTTCAATTGATACCTCATCTGATTCAATGACACGCACTTTTCTGCTTAACGCATCAGCATTTTGATGCAACCGACCAGGCTTGTGCCGAACTTCAAAATCATATTCTGACAGTTTCATGGCCCAGCGCATAAGTTTGCTGCTAGGGTCTTTAAGATTCAATAACCACTGCAGAGCAGAGTGATCGGTAAGAACTGTAAATTTGCGACCATAGAGGTAACATCTAAAATAATTAATTCCAAAAAGAAGGGCAAGCAATTCCTTTTCTGTAGTACTGTAATTAGTTTCTGCTTTATTCAGTTGACGAGAGGCATACCCAACGGGTTTTTCCTCACCATCTTGCACTTGGCTTAGGACACATCCTACAGCAAAATCAGATGCGTCACAAGATAAAATAAAAGGTTCAGCGAAGTCTGGGTAAACAAGCAGAGGTGAACTAGTTAAAATAGTTTTCACTGTTTGAAAGGCGGTCGAACATTCATCCGTCCAAACAAAAGGAGTATCCTTTTTCAACAATTTAGTAAGTGGTTTGGTAATAGTAGCATAATCTTTAACAAAACGGCGGTAATAATTTGCAAGGCCAAGGAAGGATTGTAATTCCTTTAAATTTGTTGGAATAGAAAAAGTGTCTACTGCTTCAGTTAATCGTGGATCTGGTTTGACTCCGCTGGAACTGATGACATGACCTAAATACTGCACTTGTGATTGAGCAAAAGAACATTTTTCTAATTTTAAGCTTAAATTAGCATTTTGCAAGCGCAACAGTACACTGCGTAGATGTTCAGCATGTTCAGCAATGGATTTTGAAAATATAATTATATCATCAAGATACACAAGGCACATAGTAGGTTTCAACCCACGTAATAGCAGATCTGCAAATCGCTGAAAGGTTGCTGGTGCGTTGCGAAGCCCGAAAGGCATCCTTAAGAATTCATATAAGCCGCCAGGAACTACAAAAGCTGTCTTAGCTCGATCTTCAGGAGCAATTGGAATTTGATGATACCCACTGCGCATGTCTAATGTTGTGAAGTACCGGCAATTGCCCAGACGATCGAGTGTTTCATCGATCCGGGGTAATGGATAATGATCTGGAGTAGTAACTTTGTTTACTGCTCGCATGTCTACACAGAGGCGATAGGATTTTTCTCCGTCTATAGATTTCTTTGGAACGACTACAATTGGGCTAGACCACGCACTAGAAGAGGGTTGTATTATTCCTGCTTCTAGTTGCTGTTGTATAGTTTCCTCTACCACTGACTGAAGATGGTAGGGAATTCGGTACCCTTTTTGAGCTATTGGCCTAGCATTTCCGGTTGGAATCTCATGTTGGATTAAATCTGTTGCTGGTAAATATTTCCTGTCTTCAAACAACCATGAATACTCATTCAATACTTCATTTATTAGCTTTTGTTCATGCAATGGGAGGTGACTAAGCTTAGCTTTAAACTTATCTGTCAGATGTGACGTGATTGTCAAAAGGTGTTGAGAGGCGGCAGCAGTCTTTTTCTTTTTCAGAGAAGGGGTTCTCTTTGACAACTCATCTTCTGGGATAACCTGTAAGCTGGCTAATACTGTACCACGCGGTATGAAAGCTTGCTTGTGACTAAAATTGTCTAAACACACGGGTACGCAATTTTCTTTCTGTACTTGCTGCGCTTTGCACAGGCTACGTTTTACGTGGACCTGCATCTGGTCGAGAGTTTCATTCTGGCAGAGTGGATCTACCAAGAAATGAACCTCTTCGGATTCACGTATCCCGACAGGCACCCAAAGGATCTTTCCTGTGCCTTCTGGTATCTCCACGGGATTATCGGCTTTTAGCATCGTTACGGGAGACTCCGAAACTTGGGAAACGGATCCTTTTTTCCCAGCTCCGCTCGCCCGCAACGTGCAGTCACGTCCAAAACGGTGCACGTTGTCGCCGAATTGGACGGTATTTAACCTATAGTCAATAACCCCCTGGAAATGACGCAGAAAGTCACTTCCTAGGATGATGTCGTAATCCGTGCGCCTGTTTCGTACAACCTCCATCGTAAAAGCATATTCTGTTGAGTCCAACGTGAACTCAACGCAACAGCTGCCATCAGGTTTCACTATGCCGGGACCAATACCACTGATATGGTACCGCGGCGGTTGCAATGTTCTTTTATCTCTCTTCGATAAAAATGCCAAGCTGATCTGTGCGCCTGTGTCAATTAGCACGCGTATTGGTTTGCGGCCTCTAACACCATCGACAACCACGCTTGCCACCTGCGTGATTCCCTTATCAACTAGGGGGGTCACTATTTTTAACGGGGACCGGGAGGGGTGGCACTTCCTGCCCCGCGGCCGTTTCCCGAATTCTGTGATTGGTTTGCATTTCGCCTGGAATTTGCAGGCGGTTGTGGCCTACTATTTGGACAATGCACGCTTTGGTGGCCCATGTTCCTGCACTGATGACAATATGGCACGCGACATTGCTCTGCCACATGTCCTTGTCTATTACAGCGCCCACACTTAGTATCGTTCGAAAAGACACGTCGGGGCTCACTTTGCCGCGCGGAGACGGCCACAAATCGGCTCGCCTCCTCTCTCAAGAGTGCTAATCGCACGGCTTCATGTAAGGTGCGGGGGGAAGCTACCTTGATTTCGCCCCCTATTTGAGGGTTTATGCCACGAATAAACACGTCTATCGCACGACATTCTGATTCTTCCAACAGAACTTCGTTACGAGCAGAACTGGCACTTAGTGCGTACGTGTGGCATGCAACGCTTCGAATCCTGTCCGCGAATGCTTCTAAATCTTCACCCGCTTTTTGCTTGAGGGTGGAAAGCAGGTCGCGATAGTAACTAGTACCACGTTTGTCTGTATACCTTTCAATCAACCCTGTTGCAAGGGACTGGAAGGTAGGGGCATTTTTCAAGCTCTCGACCGACTGCACGTAGTTCCGCGCTTCGCCGGTGAGTTTCATTTTCATCACGTTTAAGAGAAATTCATCTGGCCAACCGCAAAGCTTTCCGATGTCCTGGATATTCTGGACAAGCGTTTGAATATCCTCGTGCGGCTTTCCAGCGAACGCCGGAATAAACGCTACTGCTGGGAAGCTCTGCACCAAAGTAGAGGTGGCTACTGCCACAGGTGATTCTGCACTAGTGAGTGGTGGAATCACCTGCTTCGGCTGTTCTTCCACTAGCACTGGCTTAGCAACACTAGATTGTGGAGAAGCCATTTTAAGATCATCTATCTGTTGCTTAAGCTCCGCGTTAGTCAGAATTAATTGATTTAACTGGGACTGCAGCGCCAAGAGGGGATCTTCATCCGCTCCGGCTGCTCCTGCCTCCGATTGCTGCCTGGTGATCGGCATGTTACAATAGTGTGGGCATCTACACCACCGTAGCGTCGCTAGCGACTTACATTATTTGGTGGCGTGCAGACGACGGACGGCGGCGGTGTCGACGAGCGGCGGCAGGCGCGTTGATCACGCGTGGGCGCAGCAGGCGGCGGGCGACAGCATGGACAGCTGCGACGGCGGGGCGGCGCGAGGGCCGCACCCCGGACCCTGGCGCAGGCGGTGACCCGTGGCAGCTACGGACAGCGGCGGCGGCGGCGGCGGCGGCGAGCGTGACTGCATCGCGGACCCTCCTCGGCTCGCGTCCGGCGGCGAACTGCGTCACGCTTGTGGCGCGCTAGTGCGCGGCCACGCACATTCTGCAACGCAGGCGACCGGCTGGCACGCGCATGGCGCGCTGCAGCCTCGCCACGTTCGGTCTAGTTTCCCTTAATTGCTCAAACTCGGCCCCTTCATAGTACTCATACTCAACTGATGAGTTGATTTTACAACCGTAAGGTGGGTCGCATCCCACTTCTGACACCATTTGTTCGTCAGGATAGAAGTCAGGAGCGGAGGGCGTTGTAAAATGAAAATTAATTGAGTGGAATGGACCCAGTTTATTCTTGTAATGATGGTACAGTGGTGCCTACGTAGGGCTGAGCAGCCCCAAGAGGGGTTGCCGTCTGCTCATCAGAGAGGCAGAGACTAGAGGAGCGACTACTCGGGGCCGAGGTCAGAAGCTAAGAGAGCGCGGAGCTGTTTCCAAGCCGCCCTCGCCGCTCTCGGCCGCGTCCCCACGTGATCACACGATTAGTCTCTGATTGGAGGATTGATTCCGCCAACGCGCCTTGCTAGTAGCGTGCCCCCGTCAGCGCAACCAACCCGTGGGACTTGAGTCTGACCGAGGAGCACGTGGCAGGAATGTGCCAACCATGGTCTTCCGGCCAGCACCTTCCACCACAGTATGCCCAAGCCGGCTACGGCCGAACATTATGCATTGAAAATTTATTTAAATAAAATTTTGTCGGCAATGATCCCTCTTGGGGGTCTCCTCCCTGCACACAAAATTAAGGCCGTTGTACCCCATGTATGAACACCAGCTTGATGTGCAGCGCTGGAAGCATTATTTTTGATAGTCCAAAAGAGATTTATGCAAGATATTTTTAGTGCCAGGCACAGATGTCTCTCATTTGGCAAAACATAGTATTCCAATTCTTCCTCTTTGACCGACTACCCCACTCTCCTAAAAATCAGGACACTTTTGTGTATCCAGACAGCTTTCCTAAAATTTGTACGGCTGAAAGTAAAAGAAACTTCATTACGTTATGAAAATACTGCACTAGCAACAATTTTGAAATCAAAATATTTTTTGATCGAACAATCCACGGGTGTACTGCCGGTTGATAGCGTCCAACGGGCACAATACTACTGTGATCAGGCACGTCGACATCGTCAGGCGATAACATGCAGAATGATGAAATTATTGTTACTACGGAATGATTTTTTTGTATTACTTCATGTACATCACTTGCAAATTAGATATTTCCTTTTGACAGTAACAATTTTATTTTGAAAGACGAAGACAACAAATGAAATTATCTTGTCCATACAAGGTACCACAGGCATAAATGTCTTGACTGAAAGCGACGTTTTTTCAGTTAAACTGTTGTATTTATTAGGAAGTCACCTTAGTTGTTGTGGTCGAGCGGTTCTAGGCGCTTCAGTCCAGAATCTCACGGCTGCTGCGTCGCAGGTTCGAATCCTGCCTCGGACATGGATGTGTTTGAAGTCCTTAGGTTAGTTAGGTTTAAGTATTCCTAAGTCTAGGGCACGGAAGACCTCAGATGTTAAGTCCCATAGTGCTCAGAGCCATTTGAACGAAGTCATCTTAGTTCCAAATATAGTTTCGGATTAAGAAGCCATTTTCAAAAAATGGTGAAATGGCTCTAAGCACTATGGGACTTAACATCTGAGGTCATCAGTCCCCTAGACTTGGAACTACTTAAACCTAAATAACCTAAGGACATCACACACATCCATGCCCGAGGCAGGATTCGACCCTACGGCCGTAGCAGCAGCGCGGTTCCGGACTGAAGCGCCTAGAACCGCTCAGCAACAGCTCCAGTTTTAAGAGACTGCCTTAGAAGAAGGTGTCAGTCATTTGAAAATAACAGCCCATTCACTCCCTGTATACATTTTCTGATGGTTTTACAAATTACAGTGTTTGTTATCGATTGAAAAGTAGCCGGCGCGCTTAAGACACATCTTTTCCGTCTGAAGCGCCCTGACTACGTGTCAATCTACACTCCTGGAAATTGAAATAAGAACACCGTGAATTCATCGTCCCAGGAAGGGGAAACTTTATTTACACATTCCTGGGGTCAGATACATCACATGATCACACTGACAGAACCACAGGCACATAGACACAGGCAACAGAGCATGCACAATGTCGGCACTAGTACAGTGTATATCCACCTTTCGCTGCAATGCAGACTGCTATTCTCCCACGGAGACGATCGTAGAGATGCTGGATGTAGTCCTGTGGAACGGCTTGCCATGCCATTTCCACCTGGCGCCTCAGTTGGACCAGCGTTCGTGCTGGACGTGCAGACCGCGTGAGACGACGCTTCATCCAGTCCCAAACATGCTCAATGGGGGACAGATCAGGAGATCTTGCTGGCCAGGGTAGTTGACTTACACCTTCTAGAGCACGTCGGCAGGCACGGGATACATGCGGACGTGCATTGTCCTGTTGCAACAGCAAGTTCCCTTGCCGGTCTAGGAATGGTAGAACGATGGGTTCGATGACGGTTTGCATGTACCGTGCATTATTTAGTGTCCCCTCGACGATCACCAATGGTGTACGGCCAGTGTAGGAGATCGCTCCCCACACCATGATGCCGGGTGTTGGCCCTGTGTGCCTCGGTCGTATGCAGTCCTGATTGTGGCGCTCACCTGCACGGCGCCAAACACGCATACGACCATCATTGGCACCAAGGAAGAAGCGACTCTCATCGCTGAAAACGACACGTCTCCATTCGTCCCTCCATTCACGCCTGTCGCGACACCACTGGAGGCGGGTTGCACGATGTTGGGGCGTGAGCGGAAGACGGCCTAATGGTGTGCGGGACCGTAGCCCAGCTTCATGGAGACGGTTGCGAATGGTCCTCGCCGATACCCCAGGAGCAACAGTGTCCCTAATTTGCTGGGAAGTGGCGGTGCGGTCCCCTACGGCACTGCGTAGGCTCCTACGGTCTTGGCGTGCATCCGTGCGTCGCTGCGGTCCGGTCCCAGGTCGACGGGCACGTGCACCTTCCGCCGACCACTGGCGACAACATCGATGTACTGTGGAGACCTCACGCCCCACGTGTTGAGCAATTCGGCGGTACGTCCACCCGGCCTCCCGCATGCCCACTATACGCCCTCGCTCAAAGTCCGTCAACTGCACATACGGTTCACGTCCACGCTGTCGCGGCATGCTACCAGTGTTAAAGACTGGCTCCGTATGCCACGGCAAACTGGCTGACACTGACGGCGGCGGTGCACAAATGCTGCGCAGCTAGCGCCATTCGACGGCCATCACCGCGGTTCCTGGTGTGTCCGCTGTGCCGTGCGTGTGATCATTGCTTGTACAGCCCTCTCGCAGTGTCCGGAGCAAGTATGGTGGGTCTGACACGCCGGTGTCAATGTGTTCTTTTTTCCATTTCCAGGAGTGTATAATAATACTGTCCAATGTAATAATACTAGAACTCAATATCTTTACACGCACTCATCCATGAACCCCCTCCACAGAATATTGAAACGAAAAGTCAAATCATCTGTCATCAAAATTTTCAACCACTCGCTAACAGCTAGTACACCCACCCCCCTCCCGCCACCCCCTCCCCCCCTCCCAAAAAAAACTCGTCGTCTCTATCCGCCTCTCTTTCTCGCTCATACACACACGGTATAAACATCATAAATAGAAGTTAGTCTCGAACATATACTTCGTTTGGTTGGCAACAAATAGGTAAACATGCCAAAGAAGATGAAACACGTAACGGAGTCGCAATATTTACTTTGTGTAAAACAGTGTATGACGAAATAGTTGTATGGAGTGACAAAAGAACAATAGTCCACAACAAAAATGGGTGAGAAACATGGCGAACAGTGTGTGGAAGGCGAGAACGCAAAGATGTGATTACATGGCAGTGATAAAAATGGTAGTGTGACCCCCAGACCAGATGTGAGAAAACGCAGATCAGCAAGTCGTAATTAGTTAATTTTTTACCAAAGAAAATCGCGAAGTGAAGTGTTTAATAACCTAAAACTAACAAAACTGTATGGTTATAGATCTCACTGATGATGCCTTAGATCAGGAGAAGGTGGAAAGCGTATGGGATAAATAAAGTAATTAGCAGCAGGAAAAGGCAGTTTTATTTACAAAACAAGTATTTATACGGAGATGTGTTGACAGTCTGTATGGTTACATCGTGAATTAAACATAGTATAGGGAAATAGCGGTTTGTTGCTTTAATTTTGTACATCAGTATATATACTCATAGGAGATACGTGATGACATTGGTTTCATGTAGTGTTTGTATAAGGTTGGAGAGATCTGCGTTGAGAAATTTTCCCATTGTCTTTCTCTGTGAGTGATTGTGTTTTGACTAAGAGCCATATCGGAATTCCGGTCTTTCTGTTTACTGCTTAGTATCGTGCTTCTTGGGGCTTTCTTAAGGCTCCTCTGAGCATTTTTGCGCGAATGATCCACTGCCAATTAAAACTTCGTCCTTTGGAACTCGTGCACTGTGGGTCCTTTGCCAACGTATGTGCCAGTTTATCGAAGTCGTGTGAGATACAACTGCTTCTGCACCATTTTTCCGTGGTTCCTCTAAAGGCTACCAAACGATCGGTAATACTAGACTGCGTTTCTTAAAATTTTCGTCACATTATCTCTCGAAGCTCTGTGTTGCAGAATCGATTTTGTTTTCCTGATTCTGAAAATTACTTTCACTCTTTTGTATAACATCACAATTTTTCCTTAAATAACAGCCGGCCGGTGTGGCCGTGCGGTTAAAGGCGCTTCAGTTTGGAACCGCATGACCGCTACGGTCGCAGGTTCGAATCCTGCCTCGGGCATGGATGTGTGTGATGTCCTTAGGTTAGTTAGGTTTAAGTAGTTCTGAGTTCTAGGGGACTGATGACCACTGATGTTAAGTCCCATAGTGCTCAGAGCCATTTGAACCATTTGAACCTTAAATAACACCTCATATTTCAAAGATTTAAGTAGTCGGAGCACAAATATTGAAAACTACTCACCCTATTTTTGTATAATTATAGTTTTATTTTTTGGTAATAGACGCATACTACATGAATCACAAACAGTTGTCTCAGAACATCATGACTAGTGTTGCATTTAATATTCAAAATTTCTCATTTTTTATTTCCTTGCAGAATTTTCTGCTTTGCTAACCCTCATCAGCAGCCATCACATTTTCATCCCGTCTTCACCGCTACCTCCGATCCGTCTCCTTAATGTCCCGTATTTTCAGGGAAGTAGTCAACACGTGAGTGTACGAAATGGCCTTTTACACTCATGCTGCCAGCCCAATTCTCGCAACTTGCCAACACGATTTTGACAAAGTTCTTGTAATTTTGGATGCTTTTTGTTCCATAAAAAGTTTTCACATGGAGGCCTGATGATACTTCATGTACCGTACTCTTTTCTCTAACATTCAAAGTCTTTGTGGATTTGAGAGCCAAGAAACAACACAGATTTCAGCTTCTTGACTAATGGAGGGAAATTACATTGAGAAGTACTGAAAATGGGCTTTGTAATGTGGAAGAAATCTTGCAAAGTACTTCATCAATCGCAATGCCGGACCCGGTGGTGAAGCACGTGCCTGGAGATGGAGAGGACGGGCTCGATTCGGTCGGACCACAGAAGTATTCAGTCTTCGGCTCTCAAGGAAGTAACGAGTCGCAGGAACGTGACGCGTTTCGTATTCCACTTTTAACTGTAGATCCTCTGTCACAAGTTGGATAACGCAGGTAGTTTACGTACACGCAAGTCGCCGAAGTCGAATAGAAAGATTTGGATCCGCCCACTAAACTATACAAAATTAAGGCCGTTGTACCCCATGTATGAACACCAGCTTGATGTGCAGCGCTGGAAGCATTATTTTTGATAGTCCAAAAGAGATTTATGCAAGATATTTTTAGTGCCAGGCACAGATGTCTCTCATTTGGCAAAACATAGTATTCCAATTCTTCCTCTTTGACCGACTACCCCACTCTCCTAAAAATCAGGACACTTTTGTGTATCCAGACAGCTTTCCTAAAATTTGTACGGCTGAAAGTAAAAGAAACTTCATTACGTTATGAAAATACTGCACTAGCAACAATTTTGAAATCAAAATATTTTTTGATCGAACAATCCACGGGTGTACTGCCGGTTGATAGCGTCCAACGGGCACAATACTACTGTGATCAGGCACGTCGACATCGTCAGGCGATAACATGCAGAATGATGAAATTATTGTTACTACGGAATGATTTTTTTGTATTACTTCATGTACATCACTTGCAAATTAGATATTTCCTTTTGACAGTAACAATTTTATTTTGAAAGACGAAGACAACAAATGAAATTATCTTGTCCATACAAGGTACCACAGGCATAAATGTCTTGACTGAAAGCGACGTTTTTTCAGTTAAACTGTTGTATTTATTAGGAAGTCACCTTAGTTGTTGTGGTCGAGCGGTTCTAGGCGCTTCAGTCCAGAATCTCACGGCTGCTGCGTCGCAGGTTCGAATCCTGCCTCGGACATGGATGTGTTTGAAGTCCTTAGGTTAGTTAGGTTTAAGTATTCCTAAGTCTAGGGCACGGAAGACCTCAGATGTTAAGTCCCATAGTGCTCAGAGCCATTTGAACGAAGTCATCTTAGTTCCAAATATAGTTTCGGATTAAGAAGCCATTTTCAAAAAATGGTGAAATGGCTCTAAGCACTATGGGACTTAACATCTGAGGTCATCAGTCCCCTAGACTTGGAACTACTTAAACCTAAATAACCTAAGGACATCACACACATCCATGCCCGAGGCAGGATTCGACCCTACGGCCGTAGCAGCAGCGCGGTTCCGGACTGAAGCGCCTAGAACCGCTCAGCAACAGCTCCAGTTTTAAGAGACTGCCTTAGAAGAAGGTGTCAGTCATTTGAAAATAACAGCCCATTCACTCCCTGTATACATTTTCTGATGGTTTTACAAATTACAGTGTTTGTTATCGATTGAAAAGTAGCCGGCGCGCTTAAGACACATCTTTTCCGTCTGAAGCGCCCTGACTACGTGTCAATCTACACTCCTGGAAATTGAAATAAGAACACCGTGAATTCATCGTCCCAGGAAGGGGAAACTTTATTTACACATTCCTGGGGTCAGATACATCACATGATCACACTGACAGAACCACAGGCACATAGACACAGGCAACAGAGCATGCACAATGTCGGCACTAGTACAGTGTATATCCACCTTTCGCTGCAATGCAGACTGCTATTCTCCCACGGAGACGATCGTAGAGATGCTGGATGTAGTCCTGTGGAACGGCTTGCCATGCCATTTCCACCTGGCGCCTCAGTTGGACCAGCGTTCGTGCTGGACGTGCAGACCGCGTGAGACGACGCTTCATCCAGTCCCAAACATGCTCAATGGGGGACAGATCAGGAGATCTTGCTGGCCAGGGTAGTTGACTTACACCTTCTAGAGCACGTCGGCAGGCACGGGATACATGCGGACGTGCATTGTCCTGTTGCAACAGCAAGTTCCCTTGCCGGTCTAGGAATGGTAGAACGATGGGTTCGATGACGGTTTGCATGTACCGTGCATTATTTAGTGTCCCCTCGACGATCACCAATGGTGTACGGCCAGTGTAGGAGATCGCTCCCCACACCATGATGCCGGGTGTTGGCCCTGTGTGCCTCGGTCGTATGCAGTCCTGATTGTGGCGCTCACCTGCACGGCGCCAAACACGCATACGACCATCATTGGCACCAAGGAAGAAGCGACTCTCATCGCTGAAAACGACACGTCTCCATTCGTCCCTCCATTCACGCCTGTCGCGACACCACTGGAGGCGGGTTGCACGATGTTGGGGCGTGAGCGGAAGACGGCCTAATGGTGTGCGGGACCGTAGCCCAGCTTCATGGAGACGGTTGCGAATGGTCCTCGCCGATACCCCAGGAGCAACAGTGTCCCTAATTTGCTGGGAAGTGGCGGTGCGGTCCCCTACGGCACTGCGTAGGATCCTACGGTCTTGGCGTGCATCCGTGCGTCGCTGCGGTCCGGTCCCAGGTCGACGGGCACGTGCACCTTCCGCCGACCACTGGCGACAACATCGATGTACTGTGGAGACCTCACGCCCCACGTGTTGAGCAATTCGGCGGTACGTCCACCCGGCCTCCCGCATGCCCACTATACGCCCTCGCTCAAAGTCCGTCAACTGCACATACGGTTCACGTCCACGCTGTCGCGGCATGCTACCAGTGTTAAAGACTGTGATGGAGCTCCGTATGCACGGCAAACTGGCTGACACTGACGGCGGCGGTGCACAAATGCTGCGAAGCTAGCGCCATTCGACGGCCAACACCGCGGATCCTGGTGTGTCCACTGTGCCGTGCGTGTGATCATTGCTTGTACAGCCCTCTCGCAGTGTCCGGAGCAAGTATGGTGGGTCTGACACATCGGTGTCAATGTGTTCTTTTTTCTATTTCCAGGAGTGTATTACGAACAGTGCGACTTGTAAAAACATCACGCGTGGTAGAACATTCTGTAGTTAAGAAGTGATATTAATGCATACGTAGTCCAAGAGGACTAATGTTAGCTCCTTGGGTGAAACAACGGATATCTCCGTCATTGGGAATGGAAGGGGGATCAGTCATTATAGCAAGTTGAATGCTGAGCATTAAAATTGGCGTACTTCGATGGGGGTATGCAACGAACGCCACATTGGTGCACTACGGGCTTCGACGTGGGAATGATTAGAATTTCACTAGACCGCATAAAGTGTAACGGGCGATCAAAAAGTTTCTGTTCGAAGGTCGTACAGTCCGGAAACGGAACGCTAATGAAACAAAATTGCCGTGAGCTCTGAGGCAGATATCTCATCGACGCACCAGGTTGCAGATCCCAATTTGATGAAACGCCGTGTCCCGCTGCGTGAAGAAGTCTGCAGCTCCCTGCTGCACATCCTCGTACTGCAGGAACCGTCGTCCCTTCAGATCGTTTTCTGAGGCACCGGTGACGTGATTATCGCACGGGCAGAAATTATGACTGTAGGGCGACCGCTCGAGTGTCTGTCGTTTCGAGTTGGCGTAACTTCTGCGTTACGACATTTGCGATAGGGGGACGTGCGTTATCACGAAGCACCAGCACGCGTCTAGGGTTTTGACAGACGTGCTGCCGCATACACATTCTTCAATCTCCGATGGATGTCTACTGGTGTTTGTCCTTCAGCAGCACATTAGTCCTGTCTGGACGCATTTGGCAATAATGGCGCCACAATTCACGTTTCCGCATTTGCGTCGGGAAGGCACGAATGCCACACTAGTCCCTCGCCTACAGGCCGGTGCTTATACACCCGCATCGCAGCCGCGCAGCAGCAACGCCCTGAAACTGAGACGTTTGGTTGCCCATTGAGCATAGGAGTGGCACCATCTACATTCTATACATCAGAACTGATTTCACAACGAGTTGCTCATTCATTAATCGCATGTGTATGCTGGGCGTTTGTAAGGCGATCATGTTATGTCTGGTATAAGAAAGAGAAACATCTACGAGCCTGTGACGGAATTCTACTGCGGCAGCATCATTGACCATCGAGACTGCAGTTTATCATTCCGTGATACTGATGGTAGCGTTGGTCACGATCCATTGGCTGCCATGCAGGTATGCAGTCACGATTCTTGAGGGCCACACAGGAAACCGTGTAAGATCTAAATGGTCCCCGTAACAGCTGCCCCAGACGACAGTGATATTGCATTTTTCGACTGTGCAGGCTCGTACAATAAGTGAAATTTCATTACTTTCTGTCCCTCATGGCACTGGATATTTCATGACCAGCAGTGTGCAGCAAAGAGGTTGTAGGTTTGGGCTCTGCATATGAAAGATCTGGTTTTGCATGAGCAGGGTGGCGCTGCCTTTGCACGTAGAAGGCACTGGTTTCGCATGAGGAGGGTTTTGGCTTTACATGAGGGAGGCTCTGGCTTTTCATGAGGAGGGCTCGAGTTTGGCATCAGGAAAGGACTGGTTTTGCATGAGGAGAATTTTAGATTTGCACGAGAAGAGTGCTGGATTCACATAGGGAGGTGACACTGGCTTTGCGCGAGTAGAGCATTGGCTTTGTACGAGGAGGGTTCTGGATTCACACGAGGAGAGCACTCACTTTGCATCACGATGAGTAGGACTCTGGCTTTGCACAAGGAGGATTTTGGCTTTGCCTGAGGAGAATTGTGGCTTTACATGAAGAGGTCTCGGGCTTTGGCATGAAGAGAGCCCTGGCTTTGCACGAGGATGGTCTCTAGCTCTGCTTGAGGAGAGCGCTGCCTTTGCTTAAGGAGGGCGCTGCCTTTTCATGAGGGGGCCAATAGTTTTGCATTGGAGACACTGCCAGTGTTTTCACAGACTCCGATTAAACAGCCGTTTATTGGGAAAGCAAGCACTGGAGCTAATTACCTTCACATTTCGTTCGTTTGTAAATAAGAGAAGAGTAGCTGAGTAAAAGAAAACGAGCTGAGGGTATATGAGACTACAGTAGTCTTACATTTCTGGCACAGTTCTTTATTTTTTATAAAATTATCGAATATACTCATAACTGAGGTCTGTGACTGTAAATTAACTTACTCCATGAAACACGACCATCCGCCATTTTTAGTGCTTTATTCCGAAATATGCATTTTGGGTTTTCACTTATCTTCAGTATTGCTGGAATACAGTCGTGTATTAACATTAAGTTTGTTTCTCTGCAGCTGCTGTGTGTAGATTACCAATTCATTTAGTTACGATATTTTCTGGGGTGTTGCAGTTTAGTTGCTGTACTCTTACGTAATTTATAAGATTTCGCTTTCTGCTACATTTTTTTCCTCTGTATTATAGGATTAAATGTATGTATAGTATATAATATTGTTTCTTGACTATACTACTGCCATTTCTGTGCTATGCAACAATTATTGATCCACTAGTCCAATTAAATACCGAAACTGTACTTTTTAGGTAATATAGCCTTATATCAAAGGTATATTATATTCCTTTTGTGTCATTTTTGTTAATTTACTTCTCATAATGTCAATGCTTCACTGGTTAAATAATCATTGAAAATCTCTTCAAATAGGCTAACTGCCAATTTCTTAGTTTTCACGTCATTAGTCAAGAATGTTAGTGTTTATCTTTGTACCAATGAGTATTCAATTACATGCCTGACTTCAGAAGTAGTTTCTAGATAAAGACGAGAATGGTTACTTGACATCGAGTGTTTTTATTCAGAAATAAAAGAAGAAAAAAGACGCCTACGTCTGCTCCCATGACCAAGGCTGCATTGTGTTAGTACATCAATGACTCTAAATGATGTGTTATGAATAAAATAGTGAAACGAGAAGCTACAAGTTATAGAACAGAAGTAAGTGCATCTAACTACATCAGTTATAAATGTCCAATACAGGAAACATAGTAGCTGCAGCAATAGTTATTTGCTATGTCTTTATCTATGTACATCCTTTCAAGGCACTATACAGTGTATGGCACAGCCTGTTCGGTAAAAAAAAAAAAATTGCACAAGATGGTTGCAGCGCTCACAATGTAGTATCATTAATGATATGGATATGTATTAAATCCACTGAAGATAGGTGAAAATGGCGAATGTCGTAGCACAAATAAAGCTACACTATGTGATCAAAAGTATCCGGAAACCTAGCTCAAAATGAGTTACAAATTCGTGGCACCCTCCATCGGTAATGCTGGAATTCAATATTGTGTTGACCCATCCTTAGCCTTTATGACAGCTTCCACTCTCGCAGGCATACGTTCAATCAGGTGCTCGAAGGTTCTTCACGGGGTTCTGCACTAAGGAGTGGTATCGATGCCAGTCGGTGAGTCCTGGTACGAAGTCGGCGTTCCGAAACATCCCAAAGCTGTTCTGAAGGATTCAAGTCAGGACTCTGTGCAGGTCAGTCCTTTACAGGGATGTTATTTTCGTGTAACCACTCCTACACGGACCGTGCATTATGAACCGGTGCTCGATCGGGTTGAAAGATGTAATCACCATCCCCGAATTGCTCTTTAACAGTGGGGAGCAAGAAGGTGCTTTAAACATCAGTGTAGGCCTGTGCTGTGATAGTGCCACGGAAAACAACAAGAGGTGCAAGCCCCCTCCATGAAAATCACGACCACACCATCGACTCCGAATTTTACTGTTGGCACTACATATGCTGGCAGACGACGTTCATTGGGCATTCGCCATACCCACAATCTGCTAACAGATCGGCATATTGTGTACCGTGATTAGTCACTCCACACAACGTTTTTCCACTGTTCAGTCGTCCAATGTTTACGCTCCTTACACTGAGCGAGGCGTCGTTTGGAATTTACCAGTATGATGGGCGACTTACGAGCAGCCGCTCGACCGTGAAATCCAAGTTTTCTCACTTCCCACCTAACTCTCATAGTACTTGCAGTGGATCCTGATGCAAATTGGAATTCCCGTGTGATGGTCTGGATAGATGTCTGCCTATTACACAATACGACCCTCTTCAACCATCGCGGTTTCTGTCAGTCAACAGACGAAGTCGGCCTGTACGCTTTTGGGTTGCATATGTCGCTTCACGTTTCCACTTGGCTATCATCGGAAACAGTGGACCTAGGGATGTTTAGGAGTGTGGAAATCTCGCGTACAGACGTATAGCACAAGCGACACCCAATCATCTGACCACGTTAGAAGTCCGTGAGTTCCGCAAAGCGCCCCATTCTCCTCTCTCACCATGTCTAATGACTACTGAGGTCGCCAATATGGAGTACCTGGCAGTAGGTGGCAGCACAATGCACCTTATATGAAAAACGTATGTTTTTGGGGGTGTCCAGATACTTTTGATCACATGGTGTATATGCAAAGTGGCTGCCTGCTGTACTTTTTCAAGTAGCTTCTTATGTATGTATCTCTTGTGCAAACAATTGGCAGTAGCTCATATTTTCTCGTGGTACAGATCAAAACCACCAGACAATGGTAATAAGATGCATTCACATACATTTATTTGACTGTTACCCTCCCTAGATTCGTACAGATAACAGTGAGTATCTACACTCAGATGGCTATGTGTCCCACCTGCCTCATGCATCTCCCCCTCCTCCCCGCTCTATCCATTTCCTCTTCCTCTTGCTCTGTCCATCTTCTCCTCTATACATCTAATCTGTTTGCAACCATACTCATCGGCACAAGTGGATGATGCAATACTGCTTAGTAAACCAGGCTTATACTTATCCCACAACATGTATGTCATACAGGGCACGCTACACATCAGGGGCTTGAAAATCGTTTATTTGCCCCTGACATACTGGGAGTCATGGAAAGAAGGTCACTGAAGCAAGCTGGTAATGATCGAATACAGCACACCTGTCAAGCAGAGCAGTCTGTATTTTGGAGCCTGGGAAATGTGTCTTGCTGTTATCATATAGGCTGTGTTGCAAAGCAGGTAGGTTTGGCTGCGCAGTACTGTTCCCACACAACATGCTTGTCGTGCAGTGTAGCCTCTACGCCAGGGTCTGCGGAAGAAAGGTGCCTATCGGAACAAGGAGGTTATCAATCCTGCAGTGGTGATACTTGTGCTGCCTGCTGTTTCTGTGGCAAATTTGCTTGAAATAAATCCAGAGGTTTGGGAGGAGATCCCACACATACACACATAAATGCACTCTGTTAAATATATGTAACAGACAGGCAGATATTGCTTTGTGAAAAATGCAGTGCACAAGAAAGCAAGGACTGAACAACTCAAAACTTAGAGTAGTTATATGACATTTTACTATCAACAAACAACTGGGTTTTCAGAAGGATGTTGTAAATGCAAAGCCAGTAGCATGCCCTCTTGGGAGTCACAAATAGACGATGTTGCACCAAGGTTAGTGAGTTAAGAGTCGTCCAAACACGTGCAAAACGGTTTGTCAACAAGAGAGGGTCCAAACGAGACAGCCGGCCGCAGTGGCCGAGCGGTTCTAGGCTCTTCAGTCTGGAACCGCGCGACCGCTACGGTCGCATGTTCGAATCCTGCCTCGGGCATGGATATGTGTGATTTCCTTAGGTTAGTTAGGTTTAAGTAGTTCTAAGTTCTAGGAGACTGATAACCTCAGATGTTAAGTCCCATAGTGCTCAGAGCCAAGCCAAACGAGACATATGTATGGGTTCAAATGGTTCAGATGGCTCTGAGCACTATGGGACTTAACATCTGAGTTCATCAGTCCCCTAGAATTAGGACTACTTAAGCCGAACTAACCTACAGACATCAAACACATCCATGCCTGAGGCAGGATTTGAACCTGCGACTGTAGCAGCAGCATGGTTCCAGACTGAAACGTCTAGAACTGCTCGGCTACAGTGGCCGGCTGGGAGATGGGTTTGCAATATCGTGATATAAGGACTTCACATGAAATTGATGAATGTGTGCGACCAGTACATAGAAGAGAGTTGCACATGCCAAGCACCGTGTAACCAATGGTAGCGGTGACCATCATACAGTCCCTATGGGCATCACGGACTATACAAAGATGGCCACGGCACGACTTGCAAGTCACACGAAGCTCTTGTCCCAGTGTGGCTCCTGTTGTCGACTTGACAGATATGACCTCCTCGTCGCCTTGATGACGCTGTGCATTCAGCCACTCTCTTAGCGACCAATGTGGTTGTTATTCTCTGTACAGTAGCCAGTAGCCAAACTGAGATTATTCCTGGTGCTTTGTTACGATGTTTCGTAAGAGATGTATACGTGAAGAGGAGAATAGTGATTTAGAAAGAGTAGGAAGAGAAAAAGTACGTGTGGTACTGCTGAGTGAGATGGGAGTCTATACACTCATCACCAGAGTGAGTGATCATAAACTGTTTTCTACAACGCCGGTGGGATAGGAAATGATGCTGTCAAAGAATTTTCTGCAAAGAAAAAGGAAAATTATTGGGTTTTAGATATAATTTTTATTTCGATGTTGTTCAGTGTTTGCATATCAAGTCCAGTGTATGATAAGCATACGATTTCATTAGAGTGAAAATCTTATTTATGGCTTATAATGAAACTAAGCCTCTTTCGGAAATAACTTTAGGGTAAAACGTTTGCCCATTTGAAACGTATAAAGAAAATTACTGTAAATCTTCCTGGACTCGTAAAGACAAAGAAAAATCATTTATGTAAAATATTTGACCTTGTCAAAGAAATAAATGGTTTACTTTGTGATTTGAGAGCAGTTCACTAACGAAATGAAAATATGTCTTCATTATTGTTAACTATAGTCTCCAAACAATGCGGCTCTCTTCGAACCGTATCAGTGAGTTCGCAGCTTCCAGAGGTAACGTTATTGGCCACAGCTGGACTGTAAGGTCCTATGGTGGTCGTCAACACACACTCGATGAACGCTAAATTACTGATCCATTGGCTAATAATAAAATTTCGTTGCTGTACCTTAAGAAGCTCATAAATTAAGATATATGTATCTCTCCTTCCTTCTATGTGCTACTATTCAGCACGTTGATACAGTTTCTGCTCTATGTATTATCACGTTAAGTGGTAGGCAAAAGCGTCCATCGCGACGTCACTACATTTCTCGTGTTCACAGGTATGGTGTTTATGCAACCATTTGTTTTCAAGTCCTTTTCGTGCAACGGGGGTTTCGTGAGCCGAGACCATTAAGGCCAACGGTTTCGCGTGAAGTGGTCGTCGAAGCGGAAGGCCGTCGGGACTATGGTCCCCTTGCCAGGGTGAAGTCTTCATAGCTTTGCATTGGTCAAGCAGCAAATATCTGTACAGAAGCGATCTTGGAACAGGAGTATTGCCATAGTATGAGGTTTGGACACCGAACCTCTCCTTCGTAACAAGTAATGCAGGAAATGAAACGTGCAACACCCTCACCGATTCAAAAGGTGAACATTTCGTTAGCAGTCCGAAGTAACCGATGATAATGTTCTATGTGTTCGTTAATGTCATCCACTAAAACACAAGAATGAGTCGCCATTAATTTAATGCAGATGGTTCGGACAGACAGTCCTGCGAAGTACTTCTGAACACGTTTTTCCAAAAACTGCCCTGAACAACCCACACGCAATGAAAATATTTTAGACCTTGTAGTTCCAAACAGGCCCGACCTTATCGACAGTGTCAGTGCAGAAACAGGGATTAGTACTCATGATGTCATAATGGCGGCGATGGTTACCGAAGAAGACCAGAAGAATGTTGATGATAGAAGAAGCAGATAAGCATTTGTTAGCATCCAACTTGAGACAGTGACTGGACATCATTTAGCTCCAGTGTGACGGACATCGGCAAAGTTTAAAGCAATTGTAAAACGCCCTCTGGGGTATACAGGGTGGTCCATTGATCGTGACCGGGCCAAATATCTCACGAAATAAGCGTCCAACGAAAAAACTACAAAGAACGAAAACTTGTCTAGCTTGAAGGAGGGAACCAGATGGCGCTATAGTTGGCCAGCTGGGTGCCGCTGCCATACTTCAAACGGATACCAACTGCATTTTTTAAAATTGGAACCCCCTTTTTTATTACATATTCGTGTAGTACGTAAAGAAATATGAATGTTTTAGTTGGACCACTTTTTTCGCTTTGTGACAGATGGCGCTGTAATAGTCACAAACATATGGCTCACAATTTTAGACGAACAGTTGGTAACAGGTAGGTTTTTTAAATTAAAATGCAGAACGTAGGTACGTTTTAACATTTTATTTAGGTTGTATCAATGTGATATATGTACCTTTGCGAATTTATCATTTCTGAGAACGCATGCTGTTACAGCGTGATTACCTGTAAATACCACATTACTGCAATAAATGCTCAAAATAATGTCCGTCAACCTCAATGCATTTGGCACTACGTGTAACGACATTCCTCTCAACAGCGAGTAGTTCACCTTCCGTAATGTTCGCACATGCATCGACAATGCGCTGACGCATGTTGTCAGGCGTTGTCGGTGGGTCACGATAGCAAATATCCTTCAACTTTCTCCACAGAAACAACTCCGGGGACGTCAGATCCGGCGAACGTGCGGGTCATGGTATGGTGCTTCGACGACAAATCCACCTGTCATGAAATATGCTATTCAATACCGCTTCAACCGCACGCGAGCTATGTGCCGGACATCCATCATGTTGGAAGTACATCGCCATTCTGTCATGGAGTGAAACATCTTGTAGTAACATCGGTAGAACGTTGCGTAGGAAATCAGCATACATTGCACCATTTAGATTGCCATACATAAAATGGGGGCCATTTATACTTCCTTCCATAATGCCGCACCATACATTAACCCGTCAAGGTCGCTGATGTTCCACTTCTCGCAGAAATCGTGGATTTTCCGTTGCCCAATAGTGCATATTACGCTGTTTTACGTTACCACTGTTGGTGAATGACGCTTCGTCGCTAAGTAGAACGCGTGCAAAAAATCTGTCAGCGTCCCGTAATTTCTATTGTGCCCAGTGGCAGAACTGTACACGACGTTCAAAGTCGTCGCCATGCAATCCCTGGTGCATAGAAATATGATACGGGTGCAATTGATGTTGACGTAGCATTCTCAACACCAACGTTTTTGAGATTCCCGATTCTCGCGAAATTTGTCTGCTTCTGATGCGCGGATTAGCCGCGACAGCAGCCTAAACACCTACTTGGGCATCATCATTTGTTGCAGGTCGTGGTTGACGTTTCACATGTGACTGAACACTTCCTGTTTCCTTAAATAACTTAAGTATCAGGCGAACGGTCCGGAAACTTGGATGATGTCGTCCAGGACACCTAGCAGAACACATAGCACACGCCCGTTGGGCATTTTGATCACAATAACCATACATCAACACGATACCGACCTTTTCCGCAATTGGTAAACGGTCCATTTTAACACAGGTAATGTATCACGAAGCAAATATCGTCCACACTGGCGGAATGTTACGTGATACCACGTACTTACACGTTTGTGACTATTACAGCCCCATCTATCACAAAGCGAAAAAAGTGGTCCAACTAAAGCATTCATATTTCTTTACGTACTACACGAATATGTAATAAAAATGTGGGTTCCTATTTAAACAAACGCAGTTGATATCCGTTTGACCTATGGCAGCGCCATCTAGCGGGCCAACCATAGCGCCATCTCGTTTGCCCCTTCAAGCTAGACGAGTTTCGTTCTTTGTAGTTTTTTCGTTTGATGCTTATTTCGTGAGATATTTGGGCCGGTTACTATCAATGGACCACCCTGTATATGGCAAATAAGTGGATTAAGACTGAAAAGGACAGCCGGCGAGTTTGCATAGCGCGTCTAAGCTTTAGTAAAGCTTCACATTGCCTCTTAGCATTTATTGTGATTCGTCTTGCGAAAAAAATTTAACAGAAAAATGTCTTTCGGGTCACAAAAAATCGCGGCTATGATGTTCAGTGTTGGAGGTCCTCGTTTGAAATTTTGTGGTTTCGTCGTGGAGTTTGAATGATGCCACTCACTGGTTTGACGTTTATTCTCTGGAATGTAGTGCGCAATCCACGTTTCATCACCGGTCACAGTTTGACTCGAAAACTGGTCACCGTCATAGTGATAGCGCTCCAAAACGGTTAAAGAATGTGCCTTTCTCTTTGTTTTGCGTTCTTCTGTCAGCATTCGCAGCACCCATCTCGTACACATTTTTTTAGTGAAATTTGTCAGTAACAATGTGAAAAAGTACTGATCTTGAAACTGGTGGACATTTCTGATACAGCTCGTCAGTAGTAAATTCATCATGAACATTGTTCGATCCTTTATTAAACAGCCTACACCATTTAAGCATATTTCCGTCGTTCAGTACAGCTGCACCATAAATTTCAAAAGCTGCAGGTGAATTTCAGCAGGACGGAATAGTTTTTCATTTAAGATGTGAACGCTGGAGCGCACCACACAATCGACGGGATTAGTGATTGATATGGCGACAAACGGAGCGGCATAACCATACAACCAACTCCGGCAGAAACGCGAAACGTAACGGCAGCGCAGTGAGACACTGGGCAAGATTGGCCGACCGTCACGTGATATGATGCGTGACGCGGTGTGCTATCGCTTCTTACTTTAAAAATGACAGTCGTATTTTGTGTGCGTGTGTAGTGTATGTTTGTATTGGATGATGACGATGATGATGATGACGATGACGATAGTAGCTCCTAGGGAGCTGCCGAGCTAATCGTCGCCATTCGACGGACGTGTCACTGGCAGTGAAATTTTTTTCCACCACCAGTATTCGAACCGGCATACTCCTGGATCGAGCGCCACCGCAAAAGCCTTAGCCACTACGGCGACAGCGGCAGCTTGTACGCTCGCTACTATAAAAACTGTGTGACACATGACGCTACTCGTTAAACATAGCATTCAGAAGTGTATTTTACTGTTCGCTTGGCGTGCTGCTGTGAGATGGTTCAAATGGCTCTGAGCACTATGGTTGGTTGGTTGGTTTGGGGGGATTAAAGGGACCAGACTGCTACGGTCATCGGTCCCTGAGCACTATGGGACTTAACATCTGAGGTCATCAGTCCCCTAGAACTTACAACTACTTAAACCTAACTAACCTAAGGACATCCATGCCCGAGGCAGGATTCGAACGTGCGACCGCAGCAACCGCGCAGTTCCGGAGTGAAGCGCCCAGAACCGCTCGGCCACAGCGGCCGGCCAGTGCTGCTGTCGCCGTGGTTAACAAAACTGAGCAGCAGCGTCGCGTCTGTGTGTCAAGACAGCGTTAATAGAGACATAAATATTTTAGAAATGAAGTCGTAGAATCTATAGAATAAACTACTCAGTCAATATCTTTGGATTTGAAGCAGTTTGAGATCGTCGAGAGCGTAGTATCCACAATTCACATGTTGATAAATACTGCCATATTATCAATTACATTGCTGTTATTGGCAAACGTCTTCGCCATGTCCTAAGAGACCAGGAGGCCTATATAGCTCAAGTTAAATTATATAAAAAAACCAGCTTTTACATGAAACGCCATACACTAAAAATAAATGTATTTTGATAGAGATTTTGTGTTCTATTCTCGAGAAGTCGATGATGATGTGAATTCCGGCAATAAATGAATAAAAGTAATACGTATTGGGCAAATTACGTCAATATATACAGGGTGTCTCTTCTAGGAGTCATCAGGAGCATTTTGTCTGGTGTTTCGAAATATTTTTACAAATTTCGTTTTTGCGCTGTGTAGCTGGTGTCAGCCGAGACGATCGACGTTCGACATGTCTTTCATGCGTTGCCCAGCGTGGACGGGAAGCGTCGGTTTGTTTCCTATTACAAACAAAATTATTTTTAAAGCTGAATTTTATGTGCCAATTCGCAGAGCGGTCCCAGATTAGTCTAGTGCGATATTTCTTTTATCGATATGTGTTACGAGAGACAGTAAAAGATGAGGAATAATCAGTACTGCAGATGCTACAGCAAAGCCCTGCCACTGTCAAGCGTGCAGCGCTACTCACTCGCAGCTAGAATACTGATTATTCCTCGTCTTTTACTGTCTCTCGTAACACATACCGATGAAAGAAATATCGCACTACACTAATCTCGGACCGCTCTGACGAGTGGCACATAAAATTCAGATTTAAAAATAATTTTGCTTGTAATGGGAAACAAACCGATGTTTCCGTCGAATCTGGGCGTCACACGAAACACGTGAGGAGTACTGATTGTTGGGCTGACTACAACTACACAACGCAAAAGCGAAATTGCAAACATCTGCTGAAACACCAGGGAAACGGCGCCGCCGGCCGGTGTGGCCGTGCGGTTCTAGGCGCTTCAGTCTGGAACCGCGTGTCCGCTACGGTCGCAGGATCGCATGGATGTGTGTGATGTCCTTAGGTTAGTTAGGTTTAAGTAGTTCTAAGTTCTATGGAACTGATGACCACAGATGTTAGGTCCCATAGTGCTCAGAGCCATTAGATTTTTTTTGAAACTGCGCCTGAAGTCTCTTAGGAGAGACACCCCGTATATAATAGAGTATTTCAGTTGTCCCTACCAATATCGTTTTATGCAACCTGCAATGTAGTGTCTGGACTTCAAAACCCACGCGCGAGATTTTCATATTCTGTTGCTCGCTACGGGCAAATTATTGGCCCTACAGAAAAGAATGAACAAGTCCTTTTTGTAGGAAACGTAATGCAGCTAAATTTTGTTCCAAGTTCTCGCGGGAGGCCACGACTTCCAAGTTATTCAAGAAAAACGCACAAAAGTGACTTTCAAATGTACCTCCGCCACCACACTCATCTCTCACCGATGAGGATTTATGGGCGTGTCGTCCGTGACTCTCCCTCCCACCACTGTACAAACATTCCCGACTACACGAACTATTCCCAATGTTCGACTTTTTTTGGTCTCCATTGATCTCGGCCCGATTATGGGTGCACGGTGTACGGGTCTGCGAGGCCTTCTTGCTTAAAGATGTTGGACGTTGTGCACCATGAAGGGCTTCGGTTGGCCACTGGGGCATTCAGAACTAGTCCCATGCCACGCCTCTGTGCAGAGGCTGGTGAACCGCCACTTCATATGCGGCGGCGGCTACGTACGGTGCGCCAGGCGTATAAAACTTTGTCCACACCATACACACCTGCATACCATACCGTTGCTCAGCTTCCTCTGGCACGGCTATTTCATAACCGGCAACGAGCGACGCGGCCCTATGGGATTCGCGCACAGGATTGCCTTTCTGCGATGAATATGGCTGGTCTTCACGTTTTCCGTCGAAGTTGGAGTAGATTTCCACCTTGGCTCCTACGGAGACCGACTTATTTTAGATTTGACTAATTTTAAGAAAGATAGTACACCAGATTTTACATTCCAATCTCAGTTTTTTTAACATTTTAGATGCGCATCACGGTTTCACCGTCGTTTACACTGATGGCTCCAAACAGGAGAATTTCCTTGGCTGTTCTGCAGTGTTCCCTGATCGTGTTACCCGGATTCACCTCCCTGATGAATATACCGTCTTCGCAGCGGAGCTCCACGTGATCCTGAAAGCACTGGAGTGGATGAATCGCGTTCGGAGCAATCGATTTCTCTTCTGCTCCGATTCTCTTAATGCCTTAAAATCATTTCAGAATCTGCACCCAATTGAGGAGATGGTTCAGCTGATATATGACTAACTGTTCTTGCTCCTACGGCGGGGTAAGAAGGTGTCCTACTGCTGGGTGCCTGGTCATGTGGGAATATGGGGCAATGAACAGGCCGATCGGGCTGCCAAGAAAGCCTGCAGAGAGCAGGATGTGGTCCAGTGTCCTATTCCCTTGCAGTCTGTGTTTTCTGCACTCCACAAGAAGTGCATGGAGTTGTGGGAGGAATAATGGCTGGCGGTGGTGAAGTCAACAACTCGGCCATGGCGTTTCTCCTGCCGGTTGCTCAGGCGGGAAGAAGTGACCCTCACGCGTCTTCGGATTGGACACTGTCCTCTCACACATAGCTTTCTATTACGGAGGGAGAATCCCCCATTTTGTGATGGTTATGGTGTGCACATCTCTGTCCGCCACATTTTAACAGACTGCATTTTATACCGTGATGCAAGGGCAGAAGCACAAGTTGATGGGGGTCTGCCCTGTGTTTTAGCTAATGATGAGACGTGTGTGTCTAGGGTTTTAATGTTTTGTGATGTGTCTGGACTCTGGCCGAAACTTTTAGGCTGGAGGTCTTAGTGTATTGCACAGTGGCTGGCTCCTCCCTTTATCCTTGCGGTCTGCCAGCCACTTCCGTCTGCTATATTGTTTTAGCTCCCTCTACCACTTTATTCCTGTGTTGTTTTACTGCTGCCGGCATGCTTCGTCCCACGCTTCGGTGTGGGTAGGCCAATATTTTTCCAAGCTTGTTACCTGTGTTTTACGTTCTCTTTTATCTTACTGTTCTGAGTCTTTTCTTGACACCCGTCTCAATCTGTTACTGAGCGGGCGCTGAAGACCTTGCCGTCGTGCGCCCATACAACCCTTTCCATCCATCATCTGTTTACTGGGCTGTTATGCCGCCAGTATAGTTGGCTATTTCGTTAACAGTATCAATGTGAACGCGCCCGTGAGGGTGCGGAAAGAAAAACGAGTTTTGTAAACGTCACGCTAAAACTAATTACGTTGACAATTTAATCCGAACTTAAACCTTACAAACGCACTAGTTTCGTAGCCAGAAGACCTGACGAATATAACAATATAACTACGAGGGTTGGAACTTTAACAGTTAACTATTTACGGCTCGTACAAAATAGATACGTGTTACAAAGTTTTACTGACCTTCAAAGGAGTCACCAGCATTGTGTATAATCCGTTGCCAGCAATGCGGAAGTCGTAGGATACTCTTAGCAGTGCCACTGGTGTTGACAGTACGAGCGGCGCGGTCTATTGCCCGATGAACTTGTAGCAGTTCGGTAGCAAATGCCGTGAAGTGTTTCCTTCAGTTTAGAAATCGAGTTGAACTCACGAGGGCTTAAGTCAGGGGAGTGCAGTAGGTGGTATAGCACTTAGCAGCACCATCAGTCAAACAAATTAGTAACAGCTTGCACTGTACGTGCTTGAGCATTGTGCTGCAAAATGATGGTCAGGTCTTGCAGAAAGTGTCATCACTTCTGCTTCTAAGCTGGTCGTAGGATGTGTTCCAAAACCACAACTGGCACTGCTAAGAGTATCCTACGACTTCCACATCGCTGGCAACGGATTATACACAATGCTGATGACTACTTTAAAGGTCAGTGAAACTTTGAAACACGTATCTATTTTGTACGAGCCGTAAATAGGTAGTTGCCACTGTTAAAATTCCAGCACTCGTATTTATTTTATGCTGTTAAAATTCACAGAATTGCTAGGTAAAATTTACACAAACATCAATTGCAGAATATGTGATTGCTCTGCTAAGTCGGTGCCTAATAAGGCCAGAGAAGGCAGCTCTAAAAAGGCCGAATGTGAGAAATAATTTGTCAATCTCAAATTTTTGTGCAGTGGTAGGACGGATTTCCATGAACAACATACTAGAAATCCTGACCTATTGGGGCTGAGTGAGTGGGTATTTTGAAGGTCACTTTTGAGTGTTTTTGTTGAATAACTCAAAAACTACGGTCTCTATCGAAAACGTATCCCAGCGTAAAATTTAACTACATTACATTTCCTACAAAAAGGTTCTGTTCATTGTCCCTGTAGGATTAATGGTTTGCCAGTGACAGACTATGAAAATCTCACCCGTGGTATATTGCGGGTTGCATAAAATTAAATTCGTAGGGGCAGCTGAATCTCATATATTGTGCAGAAAATGGAAGCGCCAGCTCGGCTAGCAGGTTCACCATTCAGTTAGTACTTGTGCGGTCCGCTGTTGTTTCCCATCGTCGCTTGCCCCGGAATACACACACCATTTGCACTGACGCATCTGCCGCCCGCGACTGGTGGCGGGCATTACTGCAGATGAACGGCACCTGGATCCGCGCTGCCGCCCACAGCCGGATAGAGCCGCTCGCTCCCCGAGCACGCGAGCCCCGGCAGCTGCCGGCGTCCGCCGTGGCGTCTGTCCTGTCAGGGGCCGTCACTCTTCCTAAAGATGGCGCTCTTCCTCCCTCAAACGAGTTCCATGTCTTTGACGAAACTGCTCTAAAAGCGGTATCCTTCAATATAAGGAGCCCAATACTGAAAGCGATCTATATTGCCTACTAATGGGAATCCAACTGTTTTAGTGATATTTCCGCCATCTAACAGTACAAACTTCTTTATTCTGTACTAGCTTAGCCCTCACTGCTTCGCTCGCGTAGATTCTATGCCCTGCAGAGATATTTTTTTTCCTTTATTGGAACTTTTATGTTGTTCACAAATTGGAACATCTTCTAAGCTTTTCAAGCTAATGAAGGCCGTATCAGCAAGGTCTTTCCGGAATGTACTTCTGACCAAAAAGCGATTCTGCTAGCTGGAGTCCAAAGTTTTTGTTAAACACGCATTTTGCGTTCTTTTGGATGTATTTCTATAGCAACTTTTATCCACTAACAAGTTTCCTTAATATCCAAGCGAGAAGTGAAATACAAGTTTCATTAATTTAGCTTTAAAATTTGTTTAATGCAACGAAATAATATTTTCTTGAAAGTTTTTATCTCTTATTGCACTCCCTTCGGGGGTTGAATTTCCAAAACCACTGAAACATTTAGTTTTTGGTTTCTGACTGAGAAACCAAATACCATTTTGCTCTCTGTGGTGTCACCGCCAGACACCACACTTGTTAGGTGGTAGCCTTTAAATCGGCCGCGGTCCGTTAGTATACGTCGGACCCGCGTGTCGCCACTGTCAGTGATTGCAGACCGAGCGCCGCCACACGGCAGGTCTAGAGAGACTTCCTAGCACTCGCCCCAGTTGTACAACCGACTTTGCTAGCGATGGTTCACTGACAAAATACGCTCTCATTTGCCGAGACGATAGTTAGCATAGCCTTCAGCTACGTCATTTGCTACGACCTAGCAAGGCGCCATTACCAGTTACTATTGATACTGAGTCATGTACCGTCAAGAGCGACGTTCACCATTGATGGATTAAAGTTAAGTATTCCACCAGCTACGTCCGTTTTTTCTAAATTCTAATTTCCAGGGCCTGTTCCACACCTCACGCCAGCCTGCGTGAGCTAACACGCGTGCCTTTCGGCTTCCTCTAGTAGCACGGTGTTGCGTCTCCTGCCAACCACAACACTCTCAACGCCGATATACTTTCAAAAGGCCCTTCATCCCCTATTGTACCCCGTTAGCAGTGGAATTTCCGACCATCCCTTCTTAAACGATACCGGCAGTATCGGGTGTACACCCTCTCCAAACTTCAAGATTCTATCCTTAGCGCTTTGGGCTGGGCCGTCGTGAGTTAGTGAATCAGTGTGAGCGTATTTCATCTCCTTATGGGTTTAATTTCAAAAAAACTGTGACAAGCATATATTTTATTCTAACACAGAAGCCAAATACAAATTTTTATGCTTGCATAGTGAAATATTTCCATAGAAAGATTCATCCCCCTTTCCACCCCCATAAGGATTGAATTTCCAAGAACAATAACTTACGTGTTTTTTTTTTCTTATTTTTGACTAAGTAAAAAGCGATTTTTCGTAGCCACAAAAATGCTTGCATAATGAAATGATTCTACCGAGAATTTCATCCCTTATTTCACCCCCTTACGGGTTGAATTTCCAAAGATACTGAAACACTTATCTTTTTAATTTGTAACCGAGAAGTCAAATACCAATGTTCATAGATGTAGCTTTAGAAATACTTCAGCACTTGTTTAATAATGATATATTTTCAAAAAAAGCTTTCATCCTCTATTTCATCTCCATAGCATTAAATTTCCAAAAATGCTGAAACTCGTACTTGTTTATTTCTAGCCGAGGAACCAAGTACCAATTTGCGTGGGTCTAACTTCAGAATTGCCTTAATAGCGACTTTTTTCAAAGAAAACCCATCATCCCTGTTTCGCCCCCTTAGGATTGGAATTTCGGAAAATCCCTCCTTAAACGACGCCTACAGTATAAAATCCACACCATCTCCAAATTTGAAGTTTCTATACTTAGCGGTTCGGGCTGGACGATGATGAGTCAGTCAGTCAGTCAGGACGCTGCCTTTTACGAGAGCCAATCAATTATTATCCACGATTTAGTTAATACTTTTGTTCATTTTGGTAGTACTGTTGTTTTACGTTGATGACGCATGCTTTGTTTATTTGTTGTCATATCTTTGTGACTTCGAAGCTGCTGGGTTAGTTTCGTTATCGCTGCCGTGCTGTTAATCATGGCTGCTCCGCTGTCTATTTTTTATTTTGACAAAGAAGTCAAAACGAATTTTCGTAGATGTAGATACAAAAATGCTTGCTTAATGAAATATTTCCACAGAGAATTTCATCCCTTTTTTCACCCCCTTACGGGTCGAATTTCTAAAGACGCTGAACGCATCCTCCATATAGTCCCGACCTCGCCCCTATTTGCACCAAAGAAGAGCAACGTTCAGTGATCCGTTTTTTGTGGTCAGAGGGAGTATCAGCGGCCGAAATTAATCGAAGACTTCCGGTACAGTATGGCAGCAGTGTTTTGTCACAACGGAGTATCTACGAATGGCCTGAAAAATTCCGAAATGTTCGCACAAGGGTTACGCCAGAAATGAAGAAACCATTGTGCGTTCACGTCAAATAATTCTCTGAAACAGACGATTCACTATTTACGAAATGGCACATCGTCTGCAAATTAGTCATGGTTCTGCCTACTTCGGTTTCATAAAGTTTGTGCAAGATTACTCCCAAAACAACTCACAGCGGTTGGACATCTGCAAAAAACATTTGGATCGCTATGGGGACAACTTCTTAGACGGGATCATTATTGGTGACGAGACATGTGTCCATCATTACGAGCCGGAAAGTAAACGGCAGAGTATGGAATGGAAACATCCAAATTCGCTGTGCAAGAAAGAGTTCAAGACCCAACCGTCCGCAGGAAAACTGATGCTTACGGCTTTCTGGAACGCACAAGGTCCACTACTGGAACATTACGAAGAAAAGGACACAACAGTAAACAGTGTACGTTACAGTGAGATGCTTACTGCCAGCCTAAAGCCTGCAATTCGAAGCTAACGCCGAGTATTGCTGTCAAAAGGTGTTCTGCTGTTGCACGACAATACCCGTCCGCATACTCCTCCCCACACTGCTGAAACGCTCCAGAAACTCAAATTTGAAGTACTGGATCATCCTTTATATAGTCCCGATGTTGCCCCTTCTGACTACCGCTTGTTTGGTCCACTGAAACAGGCATTAAGGAGCCGCCGATTTGCCTCGGACGAAGTTGTGAAAGTAGCGATGCATTAGTGGCTCGCAGCTCAAGCTAGAACCTTCTTTTATGAGGACATCGGGAAGCTTGTACAATGATGGACCAAGTGCGTTGAAACGCAAGGAGACTATTTCGAGAAATGGTGTTCTTGTGAGTTTCCTATTTGATTACAATAAAATTTTATAACTACTTTGCTGATAATAATGGACTTACCCTCGTATATTCAGATATTACTGTCATGATTTCGGCCTTAGTCCATTATCAAGAAGAGAAGTGTTGGGTATAATTAGACTTTGATAAATGAAACTATCGTCAAGCTGCATTGAACTGGGTGTCCCAGCTTGCAGGTAAGTACAAAATGATACATTTCCATAGTTTTGTGCTTATCTACACTCTGGGACATCCAGCTCAGTGCAGCTTGACGATAACTTCACTTAACAAAGTCTAATTATAAAAATGTTCAAATGTGAGTGAAATTTTATGGGACTTAACTGCTAAGTCATCAGTCTCTAAGCTTACACACTACGTAACCTAAATTATCCTAAGGACAAACACACACACCCATGCCTGAGGGAGGACTCGAACCCCCGCCGGAACCAGCCGCACAGTCCATGACTGCGGCGCCCTAGACCGCGCGGCGTCTAATTATACCCAGCATTTCTGTTCTTGATAATGGACTAAGGCCGAAATCATGATAGTAATACGAAATAAAGAAGTTTTTACAGTCATATGGCGGAAATATTGTTCAAACATTATTACCTGACTGTGGCCCAAAAATATGAGATGATTATCGGAATCTGATGGCTTGCAGGGACGAAAAATTTATTTTATTCACCTAAATTAAATACGCAAAACGCTGTCAAAAATCTGCTCATTAAGAAAGAATATTCTTATTCAAAAATTGATACACAGGTAAGACAAGGATTAAAGCTAGAAACTATATATACGTCTAGACGTAGCGTAACTGATGGCGTGCAAGTCACCCAGGCTCTATTCATCTAGAATTTGAGGAAGAGAGCACTTAGCGACTACGAAAAACTGTACACGTAATGTCTGACCTTCTGGAAATTTTTCTCGCTGACACCGCCCACAAAACAATGAATGCAGAAATATTTGGCTGTACATTTTCTCTGTTCGTGCAGTGTAACTCTAGTATCAGGTATTACGTTTTCATTTATTAGTTCTTTACTACTGACTATTCGCAATATATTTTGATGCCAGTACCCACATATACCAATCTATGTAACAGCAAAATTATATCATTGTACGACACATATTTCACGAGATATGACATTTTCACGTGGAAGTTCGGATGTTTGAAGAATAGTGTTTTGGGGAGGGTATGAGTTACTGGTTATGTACAGTCGTACATATTTGTATTTGCTTCATATAAAAATATGAAGCAAATACCAATATTATTATATTTCATGCATCTTTTCTTACGATCAACTTAACATCACTTTTCAAACGTATCGCTTATAAACGTGACATTAAGCACAGGTAAAATACATACAGTACACTGGAGAGTTTTTTTTGGGACAATACGCTACACGTAAATGAGAAAACACTTTCTGGCAATTACGCGTAGTATTACATAAATATGTTCCCTCCCTTCAGATTTTCTGTCTAATAATTTTAATTAATTCGGTATATGGTAAAATACAACTCAAAAGGACCTCACCAAAAAACTTTATGGAAAGCGTCAGGCCTTCCATAGCGTGACGTAGTTGAACCGCCTATGTGCGAACTGGGTGGCGTCTCATTAATTTGGCAAATACACTTAATTTTTATTTCTAGGTTGACTATACTCTCGTCTAAAGGTGATGTCACACACCAGAGATAAAATTTTGGTCGTTGGAAAACGTGCAAATATTTTTTGAGAGTAGAAAACTCGAGGACTTCAGAACAGCTAACTTTAGTTTACTGCAAACATTTTTAAATCAGATAAATGCACGTCATAAATTACGCAAGGACTTCGAATATTGTGTCGCCTACTCGTGGATTTCACCGTTCTTCGAACGCTTTTCATAAATGGTCAGAACCGTTTGTTTCAGTGGATTTTCTCATTTGCAGACAATACCTCCTCTAAAATGGTTTCCCGTTCGTCTGTGCTTCGCTTATGCACTTCCTTTAAGGGTGTAGGACGCCAAACGAGCCGACTTGGAGCAGGAGAGGCACCACAGCAGATTTTAATTTCCACTGTCTATACTTTTACAAGCAAATTCATAAAAAATTTGTCAGCATGACCAGGAAGGATTCAGGATTCACACTCAAGGCAGTGGAAGTTCAAAAACATAACAAAATAATTTTTTACTTGTGAAATTCCATCATTTTTTTCACTTACTATTGCCTGCATTTGTTGCTATAGGTACACTTTTCTTCAATAAGTAAGAGAGATTCTTCGATGAATTTTGCACAGAATACAATCCATACTTACAGGTGTATGAAACTCTAGAATTTACAAATATATTAAGCGCCTATCCCCGCAATGTTAAAATGTGCCTACTGTAGGGAACATTTTCGCACAAACTACTGGAGACAGAGAGATAAAATTTTTACTGTATGTGCATTGATATGTTGTAACAATACTGAAAACACAGTGCATTGTCGAAGTATTTTTACAGACATATTTTACATTTATTTTTAAGTAAATTTTTTCCAATCATTTTTACTAGGTTATCACCCCTATGTGTTTTGTAAAGAAAATAATTAAAAAATCGTTGTTTCAGTGTGTAAAGGAAACCCATGTGATTGTCATAATAATTTCAGACTTCTAGGTGCACCAGTAGCTGAGATAATGTCCCTAGAAGAAGTAAAAAAGCAAACTTACGGGAAACGGAGAAAGGTGATAGAAACATTCTTCATCCATAGTCAATACCCCCTTCACAGTCTTTATAATCATCTTCAAGTCTTCTTTTGGCACCCCTCTGCACCTGTCTTGCTTTTCTCACTAATGTCTTGGTTATTGTTATATCCTACCCAGTAATGCCACCCGAGCCCGCTGCCAAAAGGTTGGCAGCATCAAAGTCCGGACGCCGTCCGCATAAGCAGCGCCAGCGAGACAGCAAATCGCCGCAAGTCTGCGCGCGCACCGCTGGCTTCTGGTTTCTTAAGCGCTGGAGTCGCGAGCACTAGGACAGTTCTGTATTCGCCGCTCAGTTGTATACTCGCCACCGAATTGTGTACTTGCTAGTCAGTTGTGTGTTCATCGCAGCAGAGTTGTTGTTTGTCGTCAGCCGACGCTGACCTAGCCGCTCCGACTCGAACTAGACAGATCTCTATAGACACGGAGTTCACTATTGTGTTTCTGTATCTTCATCAATAAAGATAAGTACCGACTTTTATTTAATCAGAGTGTTTGGGTTTTCATCTTTCTGTTCACTGTTCCAGCGGCCCGGTCGGCCCGCTATTAAAAGTGTGGCGGTGACTTCGTAAGCCGTTTCTACCGCGAATTGTTTGTCGCTACGAACACCGCCACAAAACTGGCGACGAGGTCTTCCGAACTCGTGTGCAGGGCTGTTTCAACTTGTTCTTGTTATGCTAATTATAGAGATAAAATTTTGGGGGCTGGTTTAATTTGTGTTCACTATGTCTGCCGAATTACAACAGTTGATCTTGTTACAGAGTCAGCAAATACAAAGTCTGGTGGAAGCAATCGCCAAACAAGCGGCTAATCCTCCAACACAAAAGGAACACGCACAGGCAGCACCACCTTTCCGTGCATTTGATGCATCGAGAGAAGAATGGCGAGAATATTTCGCGCAGTTGCAGGCGCACATGACAGTCTACAAAATCACAGGTACTGAGCGGCAGCTTTATTTAATTTCCACTGCAGGCGTGGAAGTCTATCGACTACTTTGTAAGTTGTTCCCGGAATCCAAGCCAGAAGCTTTAGACTATGACGTTGTTGTTAACAAGCTTGCTGAGTATTTCGAGTCGCAAGTTCATGTGGCAGCAGCCAGATTCAAGTTCTTCAGATTAAAGAAACTGCCACATCAATCTAATAAACAGTGGTTAACAGATTTACGGGGCCTCACCCGTCAGTGCCGATTTAATTGTGTGTGTGGAGCTTCCTACAGTGATGTCATGTTACGAGACGCTATTACTCAAAACATTGCAGATTCTCGTATTCGTACTGCTATCTTAAAGTTGCCTGACCCGTCATTAGAGACTGTGATGAACATCATTGAAGCTCAAGATATATTTGACTATGCTGAGTGTGAGTTAGACCAGCCATGTATTTCTCAAATTGCCTGTGCTAAGCAAGTTATGTCACGCCCGCGGCCCCACCGGCAGAGTCAGACTGTAAACACTAGCCGGCCGCGTCATGTTAAACACATTCGTCAGCCGCGTGTGCAAAATGATAGAGTTAAGTCTTGCCCTAAGTGTGTTCTTGCTCATCCTCGTGAACGTTGCCCGTTAAGAAACGCGGTTTGTCACTTTTGTCAAAGGAAAGGACACATCCAGACTGTTTGTTTGCGTAAACGCAAGAACAATTCTAGTGCTGCCCAGTCCATGGATATTCATGCTCTTCAAAGCCAGCCCGCCCAGAAGGTCGCGTTTAAAGACTCTTCCACGGTTCGTGTGGGTAATAAACTTGTTCGCAATAAGCCACCCACCCAGCCCTCTGCTATGCGACCCAAGCGTAATTCAAACGCTGTAAAAAGTAATGTACAGACTGCAAGTGAAGCGGGAGTTGTTGTTCCACCCGCCCAACCCACGAGTTGTCGTAAGCAGCGAACACGCGCTAAACGCGCTGATTTTGTGTCTTCCGCCTCCACTGCACCGATCCAGAGACAGTGTAATAAACTATTTGTGAAGCTACGCATCCAGGATAAGACCTTCAATTTTCAATTAGACACTGGTGCGTCTGTGACTCTCATAAATAGTGCTACGTATGCGGCTATCGGCCGCCCTAAACTTTCAGCGGCGAAACATTCTTTGGCTACTTATAGTGGAGAACAAATTCCTGTGTTAGGTGTATGTAGCGTGCCAGCCACATTCCGTGGCAATACAAAAACAGTTTCATTCGCAGTGCTCCGCGCTACAGACAGTGTAAACATTTTCGGATTAGACTGTTTTGACTTGTTTGGCCTGTCTATCCAAGACAATGTGTTGCAAATTAATTCTGTTGTTGTTCCTCAAGACAGCATAACCGATTTGTGTAAACGATACAGTGACATATTTAAAGACGAACTAGGTTGTGCTGCGAACTTTGCCGCTCATATTACGTTAAAAGATAATGCTCAGCCTCGATTTTGTCGTGCTCGTCCAGTGCCTCACGCCCTCCGGGCACCTGTAGAAGATGAACTTCGTCGTTGGCAAAACAACGGTGTTATTCAACCCGTTTCAGCGAGCCAGTGGGCTTCTCCCTTAGTTATTATAAAGAAACCGTCTGGCAAGTTACGTTTGTGTGCTGATTTTAAGTCGACAGTTAATCCTCAGACTGTCATTGATTCTTTTCCTTTGCCTAGACCGGACGAGCTGATGGATAAGTTAGGGGAAGCTCGTTTCTTTTCCAAAATTGATCTCCGTGAAGCATATTTGCAATTGCCCCTCGACGAGCAATCACAACAGTATTTGTCATAAACACGTCGTTGGGGTTGTTCCGTTTTCTGCGTTTGCCTTTTGGTTGTGCGTCAGCTCCAGCTGTTTTTCAGCGTTTTTTGTCACAACTTCTGGCTAATGTGCCATCGTGTTGCAACTATTTAGACGATATTGTTGTGTCCGGTCGGACGCCTGCTGAACATTTCCGTAATTTGGAGTGTTTGTTTAAAGTGTTGTCTCAGGCAGGCCTACGTTGCAACATCGATAAATGTTCATTTTTCCTTACGGAGATGGAGTATCTGGGACATGTTATTAATGCTCAAGGCATTCATCCCTCCCAGTCACATTTAGCAGCTATTCGTGATTTGCCCGCCCCTCGCAATCTGCAGGAATTGCAAGCAGTTCTTGGCAAATTGACATATTATATTAGGTTTATACCTAATGCGTCACAGATTGCTGCACCGTTGCATCGTCTCCGCCGTAAGAATGTTCCGTTTGTGTGGTCAGCTGATTGCCAATCAGCCTTTCAGCAGCTTAAAGAGGCTTTGTTGAATGATCGTTGTCTGGTCCATTACGACCCTAACAAGCCTCTGGTGTTAGCTTGTGACGCCTCTTCTTTCGGCCTCGGTGCTGTGTTGTCTCACCGAGTCGGTAACACCGAACGTCCTATTGCGTTCGCACCTAAATTGCTAAACAAAGCTCAGTGTAATTATAGCCAATTGGACAAGGAAGCGTTGGCTATTGTGTTTGGTGTCACAAAATTCCATCACTACCTCTATGGTAGACCATTCTATTTAGTAACAGATCACAAGCCCCTGACGTCACTGTTTCATCCGTCTAAACCAGTTCCTCAGCGGACAGCTCAGAGACTACAGCGTTGGGCTCTTTTGTTATCACAATACCAGTATGAGATACTGTATCGCCCTACAGCTCAGCATGCAAACGCTGACACGCTTTCTAGATTGCCGATTGCTGCGGATGATGTTTTCGATTCCTCTGAAGACTCTTGCCATCAGATTGACGCCGATGAGCATCAATCCCTCCGGGATTTTCCGATTGATTATCGTCAGGTGGCACGTGAGACAGCTACGGATCCTCATCTGAGTTTACTATTACGTTTTGTTCAACGTGGTTGGCCGTCCAAGGCAAAGGACATATCGGATCCTGTGGTTCGTCGCTATTATCCGCAACGTCATCTGTTGTCTGTTTCGCACGGAGTTTTGCTGTTACGCACCGAGAATGACCAGCTTCGTGTAGTGGTTCCCCAAGTGCTCCAATCCAAGGTCCTCGACTTGTTGCATCAAGGTCATTGGGGAGTGGTCCGCACCAAGCAGCTTGCCCGCCGTCATTGTACATGGCATTGATAAGCAGATTACGCAGATGTCTACAGATTGTTCGACGTGTGCCGAACACCAAGCTGCTCCGCCTCAACGCTATTTTGAGTGTGCACGCCCTGCCGGTCCCTGGCAGCGAGTACATATTGATTTCGCTGGTCCATATTGGAATTCTCGTTGGCTCATCGTGATAGATGCATTTAGTCATTTTCCGTTTGTTATGCCCATGCAGTCTACAACGTCTGCACAAACTATACAGGCGTTGACTTCAATTTTTTGTGTTGAGGGTCTTCCAGAAGTTTTAGTGTCTGACAATGGGCCGCAATTTACCTCTGATGACTTTGAAAGTTTTTGTTCTGCCAATGGCATTCGCCATGTTCTTACTCCGCCGTTCCACCCTCAATCGAATGGTGCAGCGGAACGTTTTGTACGCACATTCAAGGATCATATGGACCGCCTTCGTGCTACGCACTCTCGTCAGCAGGCCCTCCTCACGTTCCTGTCGTCGTACCGGACCACGCCACGCGACGGCCCTACGCCTGTGGAGCTTCTCCACGGCCGTCGTCATCGCACCCTACTACGGTTGTTGCACCCCCCGGATCGACCCGCCGCTTCTGAGCATCGCACGCGTTTTCAGCGCAACGACGCCGTTTTTTCAGAGTTTATCACGGTGGCCGTCGTTGGGAACGTGGTACCGTGATACGTGTCCAGGGTCGCGGTTTTTATACTGTTCAAGGTGCTACTGGGGTGCACAGGAGGCATCAGAACCAGTTGCGCCGCGCTGGCCGCTCGGATTCTGCCGCTCGTTCGTTGCCCACAGATTTGGTCCGCGGCGGGTTCCAGCCGCGTCTTCGACTTCGCTGCCGCCCCCAGGGCAGCAGCAGCAGCCGTCGCCGCTACCACGCCGACAGCCCGTCCCGTTGATGCCTCCCGCGCAGCTTCATCCGGGAGCGCCCCAGGTGATCGCTCCGGCGCCTGCGGTCCCTCTTCAGTCGCCACCGCCTTCGGAGCTGATGGACGTCGACCCCTCAGCCGGGCCGCCTTCCCAAGCGGTGGCTGTGCAGCCTGTCCTGCAGCCGCTTTCCTTGGGCACCCCCAAGGAGTCTGACACCGCAGCGCCTTGTCCGGCGCCCACTCAGCAGCCGTCGACGCAGCGTCAGGAGACGCTGCCTCTCTTCGTGGGTCCCGACGCCCCGTCGCGTCCAGTACCAGAAGCGGCGCCCGTGGTCACAGGCGTGCAACCTGACCTCGGTTTTCAGTCGGTGTTTCCCGAGGCCCGGCGCAGCCAATGCTGGGGTGCGGACCGGGGACTGCCACCAACAGTCTCCGCCCCGATCTCTTCTGCTACGCCTGCGGCCAGACCCCTCCCCCGCCGTCGACGCTCGCCACGTCATTATTCAACGACGGTGCGGCGATTTGGGGGGGAGGAGTGTTATATCCTAGCCAGTAATGCCACCCGAGCCCGCTGCCAAAAGGTTGGCAGCATCAAAGTCCGGACGCCGTCCGCATAAGCAGCGCCAGCGAGACAGCAAATCGCCGCAAGTCTGCGCGCGCCACCGCTGGCTTCTGGTTTCTTAAGCGCTGGAGTCGCGAGCGCTAGGACAGTTCTGTATTCGCCGCTCAGTTGTATACTCGCCACCGAATTGTGTACTTGCTAGTCAGTTGTGTGTTCATCGCAGCAGAGTTGTTGTTTGTCGTCAGCCGACGCTGACCTAGCCGCTCCGACTCGGACTAGACAGATCTCTATTGACACGGAGTTCACTATTGTGTTTCTGTATCTTCATCAATAAAGATAAGTACCGACTTTTATTTAATCAGAGTGTTTGGGTTTTCATCTTTCTGTTCACTGTTCCAGCGGCCCGGTCGGCCCGCTATTAAAAGTGTGGCGGTGACTTCGTAATCCGTTTCTACCGCGAATTGTTTGTCGCTACGAACACCGCCACAAAAGTTATATTGCCAGAAAGCCTAAGTCTGTGCACGTACTGTACGGGAACCAACACGCAACTCCAACTTTTGAAGGACCTGTCATTTTGTTATATTCCCAAGATTGAAGGTTTCCACAGCATCATACACACCAAAATGTAGTGCATTAATTCCGACGAACACTGTTTTTAGGAGACGATACCATACCACACTACTCAAGCACTCGTTGGGGTTCTGCGTTTTTCCGTGAAGATATTTCTTCAGAAGACTTCTATCAGCCAGATTTCTGAAAATGGGCTTTATTTCTTCCATTATGGCTAATGGTAGACTGTGGTGGTGAATGTATTTCTCTCCAGTAGTTAGTCCCCTATCGTATTTACACCAGCTCTTTTCACCTTTGGGGCACAAACCACGTTCTGGGTGCTCATCTGTGGATGCGGTGTGGAAATACAAAGCCCATATAGCTTTCCTCATTTCTTCAAGATTGCCTGTATTTTGCCTTATTTCAAGGCCATACAAATTCTGAATTTTATCAGTTATGTAATTAGTCAATCTTCCTTTGCCATGCAAGTTTTTCCCTTTCATACCTGATTTCAACCTTCTCAGCCTGACACCCATTCTCTTCTGCACACGTCCGACACATTCAAGTTTGCTTATATTTACTCTGTTCCCATATGGTTTGCTTTCCAAAACTTATTTGAATGCTTTAGAGTCACCATCTCCCAGATACTTGACATAGCGAACATTATACCACTCTGAACAGCGATGAAAATTTTATTTCTCCCCAGAAACCTCCATTCCGCCACTACTACCATAATAATTAGCAACACAGTCATCACTATGTTCATTTTTCAGCCTGTCATCCATCTACAATATTTAGATGGTGGTGGTTAGTGTTTAACGTCCCGTAGACAATATTTAGACATTATTGCAACATCAATAACCTTGCCAGTGTCAACGCTAGTTGCTGTTACAAAACCATTGTTGCAGATGTGACCCCTTTTTTGCCACGTGCCATCAAAAGCTACTGTGAGGTCACGACATGACATTTTTTGCAGCACAAACTACATTCAAGAGCTTCGCACAATATACTCGTATCAATGCGTTCAAAAATTTCTTTCCCTTTATCAAGTAAATTATATTTCTCTTCCAAAACTCTTAGTTTTTTATGTGAAGCACTGTTTTCATTTGTAGTAAGTTGGTTCGGCAAATCAGTAGTAAGTGGACTCACATTTTCCAACAGTGATGATGAAGAATTGCTTTGCTTTGCTAATGAATCATCATTTCTTTTCGTTTGCCAGTTCACACGCTTTTTAAATACTTTTGCTCTACCTCTAGGCATTTTCACTGCGAAAAAGGAAGAACTAAATACGAAATAACTCGACAACAACTTTCATAAAGCACACTGTTTACAAACAATTCTGTCACAAAGTGAAAGAGTAACTTGAGGAAACCAGAAGGAAACATTTTCGAACAAATAGTGTATAAAGAGTCGCTGGAAAGCGGGATATTTGAATTCATGTCACATAAATGTACTACCAAAAACTAAAGCGCAATACTCAATCTCACAAATCCATAAAAATAAAATAGTTATAAATCTAGTAGAGCTATATACCATACGTCATTTTAAAGAGGAAACTTGGTGGAATACAATGCATCAATAAAACGAAAATCGATTTTTAAACCCAAATTCCGATTCCGTGTACCCTTAATAACTGTGGAAAAATTGAGATAATTAACAATAACATTTGGGCTTTTTCTAAACACGAAGTTCAAAATGTAATAGGTCATTCTTTTTTTATCATAAATTAAATAAAATCTAGTGTTTCATACATCTGTAAGTATGGTTTGTATGCTGTGCAAAAGTTTATTTTGTTATGTTTTTGAACTTCCATTGCTATGAGTGTGAATCCTGATCCCTCCTGGACATGCTGACAAATTTTTATGAATTTGTTTGTAAAAGTATAGACAGTGAAAATTAAAATCTGCTGTGTTGCCCCTCCTGCTCCACATCGGCCCATTAGACGTCCTACCTCCCCCCCCCCCCCCCCCCCAAAGCCGTCGGCACACGGACCGTGCATTCGAACACCAGCGGTGAGCGTGACGAATTCTAATGTCATAGGAAGAAGCACGTTGGCAAGTCTTTCAGAACATGCAGAGCGATATTCTTAGCACGTCTGATATTCTGAACGTGCGTTTGAACACAGATCGGTGAGATGGAAGAACGCCTCCTACGTCACTCGACGCAATCTCTGTTCAGCACAGGGCCAGGAGGCGCCATATTGGATACCAGTTGAGGCTCATATGTGTATATGCTGTTTATAAGCACGAGCAAATTAAAAATCTTTTGAAAACACATCGATAGCTGTTGTAAGAAAATGAGGGAAACGTGATACTGTTGGTTAAAGAATTTATGTAACCTTCGAATTATGAAAATACAGTAGGGCTGTTTAAGATAACGGCACATTAACAATCTACCAAAAACACAACTGTATTGATACAATTTGTTACAAATAAATGTCAGCTAATAACATACAGTATCAACGAATAGAGCCTTCAAGAGATGCTAAGATACTTTTTTTTTGGTCATCAGTCTACTGACTGGTTTGATGCGGCCCGCCACGAATTCCTTTCCTGTGCTAACCTCTTCATCTCAGAGTAGCACTTGCAACCTACGTCCTCAATTATTTGCTTGACGTATTCCAATCTCTGTCTTCCTCTACAGTTTTTGCCCTCTACAGCTCCCTCTAGTACCATGGAAGTCATTCCCTCATGTCTTAGCAGATGTCCTATCATCCTGTCCCTTCTCCTTATCAGTGTTTTCCACATACTCCTTTCCTCTCCGATTCTGCATTGAACCTCCTCATTCCTTACCTTATCAGTCCACCTAATTTTCAACATTCGTCTATAGCACCACATCTCAAATGCTTCGATTCTCTTCTGTTCCGGTTTTCCCACAGTCCATGTTTCACTACCATACAATGCTGTACTCCAGACGTACATCCTCATAAATTTCTTCCTCAAATTAAGGCCGGTATTTGATATTAGTAGACCTCTTGGCCAGAAATGCCTTTTTTGCCATAGCGAGTCTGCTTTTGATGTCCTCCTTGCTCCGTCCGTCATTGGTTACTTTACTGGCTAGGTATCAGAATTCCTTATCTTCATTGACTTCGTGACCGTCAATCCTGATGTTAAGTTTCTCGCTGTTCTCATTTCTACTACTTCTCATTACCTTCGTCTTTCTCCGATTTACTCTCAAACCATACTGTGTACTCATTAGACTGTTCATTCCGTTCAGCAGATCAATTAATTCTTCTTCACTTTCACTCAGGATAGCAATGTCATCAGCGAATCTTATCATTGATATCCTTTCACCTTGTATTTTAATTCCACTCCTGAACCTTTCTTTTATGTCCATCATTGCTTCCTCGATGTACAGATTGAAGAGTAGGGGCGAGAGTCTACAGCCTTGTCTTGCACCCTTCTTAATACGAGCACTTCGTTCTTGATCGTCCACTCTTATTATTCCCTCTTGGTTGTTGTACATATTGTATATGACCCGTCTCTCCCTATAGCTTACCCCTACTTTTTTCAGAATCTCGAACAGCTTGCACCATTTTACATTGTCGAACGCTTTTTCCAGGTCGACAAATCCTATGAAAGTGTCTTGATTTTCCTTTAGTCTTGCTTCCATTATTAGCCGTAACGTCAGAATTGCCTCTCTCGTCCCTTTACTTTTCCTAAAGCCAAACTGATCGTCACCTAGCGCATTCTCAATTTTCTTTTCCATTCTTCTGTATATTATTCGTGTAAGCAGCTTCGATGCATGAGCTGTTAAGCTGCTTGTGCGATAATTCTCGCACTTGTCAGCTCTTGCCATCTTCGGAATTGTGTGGATGATGCTTTTCCGAAAGTCAGATGGTATATCGTCAGACTCATATATTCTACACACCAACGTAAATAGTCGTTTTGTTGCCACTTCACCCAATGATTTTAGAAATTCTGATGGAATGTTATCCATCCCTTCTGCCTTATTTGACCGTAAGTCCTCCAAAGCTCTTTTAAATTCCGATTCTAATACTGGATCCCCTATCTCTTCTAAATCGACTCCTGTTTCTTCTTCTATCACATCAGACAAGTCTTCACCCTCATAGAGGCTTTCAACGTATTCTTTCCACCTATCTGCTCTCTCCTCTGCATTTAACAGTGGAATTCCCGTTGCACTCTTAATGTTACCACCGTTGCTTTTAATGTCACCAAAGGTTGTTTTGACTTTCCTGTATGCTGAGTCTGTCCTTCCGACAATCATATCTTTTTCGATGTCTTCACATTTTTCCTGCAGCCATTTCGTCTTAGCTTCCCTGCACTTCCTATTTATTTCATTCCTCAGCGACTTGTATTTCTGTATTCCTGATTTTCACGGAACATGTTTGTACTTCCTCCTTTCATCAATCAACTGAAGTATTCCTTCTGTTACCCATGGTTTCTTCGCAGCTACCTTCTTTGTACCTATGTTTTCCTTCCCAACTTCTGTGATGGCCCTTTTTAGAGATGTCCATTCCTCTTCAACTGTACTGCCTACTGCGCTATTCCTTATTGCTGTATCTATAGCTTTAGAGAACTTCAAACGTATCTCGTCATTCCTTAGTACTTCCGTATTCCACTTCTTTGCGTATTGATTCTTCCTGACTAATGTCTTGAACTTCAGCCTACTCTTCACCACTACTATATTGTGATCTGAGTCTATATCTGCTCCTGGGTACGCCTTACAATCCAGTATCTGATTTCGGAATCTCTGTCTGACCATGATGTAATCTAATTGAAATCTTCCCGTATCTCCCGACCTTTTCCAAGTATACCTCCTCCTCTTGTGATTCTTGAACAGGGTATTCACTATTGCTAGCTGAAACTTGTTACAGAACTCAATTAGTCTTTCTCCTCTTTCATTCCTTGTCCCAAGCCCATATTCTCCTGTAACCTTTTCTTCTACTCCTTCCCCTACAACTGCATTCCAGTCGCCCATGACTATTAGACTTTCGTCCCCCTTTACAAACTGCATTACCCTTTCAATATCCTCATACACTTTCTCTATCTGTTCATGTTCAGCTTGCGGCGTCGGCATGTATACCTGAACTATCGTTGTCGGTGTTGGTCTGCTGTCGATTCTGATTAGAACAACCCTGTCACTGAACTGTTCACAGTAACACACCCTCTGCCCTACCATCCTATTCATAACGAATCCTACACCTGTTATACCATTTTCTGCTGCTGTTGATATTACCCGATACTCATCTGACCAGAAATCCTTGTCTTCCTTCCACTTCACTTCACTGACCCCTACTATATCGAGATTGAGCCTTTGCATTTCCCTTTTCAGATTTTCTAGTTTCCCTACCACGTTCAAGCTTCTGACATTCCACGCCCCGACTCGTAGAACGTTATCCTTTCGTTGATTATTCAATCTTTTTCTCATGGTAACCTCCCCCTTGGCCGTCCCCTCCAGGAGATCCGAATGGGGGACTATTTCGGAATCTTTTGCCAATGGAGAGATCATCATGACACTTCTTCAAATACAGGCCACATGTCCTGTGGATACACGTTACGTGTCTTTAATGCAGTGATTTCCATTGCCTTCTGCATCCTCATGTCGTTGATCATTGCTGATTCTTCCGCCTTTAGGGGCAATTTCCCACCCCTAGGACAAGAGAGTGCCCTGAACCTCTATCCGCTCCTCCGCCCTCTTTTGACAAGGCCGTTGGCAGAATGAGGCTGACTTCTTATGCCGGAAGTCTTCGGCTGCCAATGCTGATTATTTATCAAAATTTAGGCAGTGGCGGGGATCGAACCCGGGACCGAAGACGTTTTGATTATGAATCAAAGACGCTACCCCCCTTTTTTTTTCCTCTCTCGTTCGTTGTATCTGCTCGGGGCGGACGTCGTGACATCCGTTTTAAGCTCGTTGTTGATCGATTGACTCAGTTTTTTTATTACAGAGGGCAACTAACCCTCTGACCGAACACGCTGAGCTACCGTGCCGGCACCCCTAGACCACGGATACAAGATACAGCCGCGTATTATTCGTGGTTAATGCAACGTAATGAATAGATGCGAGACATTGTAAATTAATAGCTGATGTCTTGATGGTTTGCATCGCACTGAAATACAGTACCTTTTCTTCTACATCTACATCTACATTCATACTCCGCAAACCACCCAATGGTGGCGGAGGGCTTACAAACCTTCCCGTTGCCTAGTAGGTTCTGATACATTCTTAGTGGTTTAACTGAAGTACGTTCTATGAATTTCGATGTTAAGATACCAGTATGTAAATATAAGTGTGCCCTTTCTGATGAGTGCGTTAGTTCGATCGACTTTATCTACAAGTCAGCTCGCGCTGCTTGCATTGGGACACTTTTGCAGCCGGCCGGAGTGGCCGAGCGGTTCTAGGCGCTACAGTCTGGAACCAGGCGACCGCTACGGTCGCATGTTAGAATCCTGCCTCGGGCATGGATGTGTGTGATGTCCTTAGGTTAGTTAGGTTTAAGTAGTTCTGCGTTCTAGGGGACTGATGACCTCAGAAGGTAAGTCTCATAGTGCTCAGGGCCATTTTTGAACACTTTTGCACTTTCCTGTTTCGAGTTTTGAATTTCACACGTTTTTAAGAATGTGCTGCTGAATAGGAGCAATATCAAGTAAGAACGACCTGAGCGATTTACGAATTAATGAGAATGATAATTTTTATCTTAACTGCTGAACTAACGCGAATTTCTATTGTGCCCTTTGTAATACAACTTTTATGAGCCCATGTAACAGTCTACGGGTTGCACGCAGTTGTACGGTACGTAACACGCGCTCTCCAGCCGGCCTATCTAGAATGCTGACCATTTGCTCGGTCAGTAGATGTGCGTCCGGCCGCAGTGCGATGCAGGGAGTGAGCAACCGGCCGCCGTCCGCAGCGCGCCGTTTTAACTGGCGTGGCCTCCGGAACTAATACGTCTCTTTTCTTAGCTCTCCACGGAGCCTTTCGATACGACCGTAATTAGGATGTCAGACACAGTGATGATGGGAATGTGTAGCGTCCGTGTTTTATAATCAGCCTTTGTTAATAAAACTGTTTAAACTTACTTTTCGGTGTTCGCGTATTGCCGTACCTCGAGGACCCACCGCTTACAAATCCTGACAAAATATTCGTGTAATCATCATCCGGGGCAACAACACCAACTACCCCAATATACCTATGTCCTTCAAATAGTTCAAATTGCTCTAAGCACTATGGGACTTAACGTCTGAGGTCATCAGTCCCGTAGCCTTAGAACTACTTAAACATAACTAACCTAAGGACATCACATACATCCATGCCCGAGGCAGGATTCGAACCTGCGACCGTAGCAGCAGCGCGGTTCCGGACTGAAGCGCCTAGAACCGCTCGGCCACAACGGCCGGCACCTATGTCGTTATTGACTGAACACGGTACTTTCCTTCTTGCCTCGACATGTTCACGGTTATTGAAGTTTTTGTTTGTAAACTGAAGCGACAAAAGTAATGAGATAGCGATACGTACATTTACGGATGACGACAGTATCACGTACACAAGTTATAAAAGGGGAGTGCGTTGGCGGAGCTGTCCTTTGTACTCAGGTGATTCATCTGAAAAGATTCCCGACGTGATTACTTCCGCACGACCGGAATAAACAGACGCTGAACGCGGAATGGTAGTTCGAGCTGGAAGGATGGGACATTCCATTTCGCAAATTTATAGGGTATTCAATATGCAAGAACCCGTGGTATAAACACTGTGCCGAGAATACCGCATTTCGAGCATTACGTCTCAAAGTGGACAGCGAAGTGGCCGACGGACTTTACTTAACGACCGAGCGTAGCGGCGTTCACATAGAGTTGTCTGTACTAACAGACAAGCAGCACTGCATGATACAACCGCACCAATCAATGTAGAACGTACGACAAACGTATCCGTTAGGAAAACGCGTCAGAATTTGACGTTAATGGGCTATGACAACAGAAGACCGACGCGGCTGCCCTTGCTAACAGCACGACATCACTTGCAGCGCCTCTGCTGGGTTCGCGACCATTTCGGTACGATATGAAGACAGCATCTCTTCTTTCGGACATGTCCGAAAGAACAGATCGTTAACGCTAACTTTCTTCAGTGCGGATGCACACGAATTGCCTGAACTCTTACGGGACTCCGTGGATTGTCTGCCGCGAGTAATGGGTATAATGGCAGGGGCACTACGAATGTAGTGTGTGGACTATAAGTTACAAGGGTCTCACGGGGGGCGTGCCGGCGATAAGTCTCTGCAGTCGTACTATCCTCTGTGCCCTCGGTGGCTCAGATGGATAGAGCATCTGCCATGTAAGCAGGAGATCCCGGATTCGAGTCACAGTCGGGGACACATTTTCAATTGTCCCCGTTGATGTATATCAACGCCTATCAGCAGCTAATGGTAGTGATTTAATTTTAATATCAGTATGACGCTAGACGACTGGAAGTCAGAGTCCTGGTCAGATGAATTCCGATTCCAGTTGGTGAGAGCAGACGGTGTGGTTCGAGAGTGGTGCAGACCTCACGAAGCCGTGCACCCAACATGTCAACGAGGCACTGTGCAAGCTGGTGGTGGTTTCGTAATGGTGTGGGTTGCGTCTACAAGGATCATTGACTGGAAACGGCTATGTTCAGCTACTTGTAGACCATTTGCAGCCATTCGTGGCCTTCTTGTTTCCAAACGACAGAATTTTTATGGATGACAATGCGCCATGTATACCAGGCCGCAGTTGTTGATGATCAGTCTGAAGAACATTCTTGACAGTTGAGAGAATGATTTGGCCACCCCGATCGCCTGCCATGAATCCCATCGAGCGCTTATGGGACATAACCGAGAGTTCCTGCTCCGGCAACACTTTCGCAATTATACAGGGTAACCCATTTATCTTGACCACCCTAAATAACTGTTTGTCCAGATGCAAATTACAAAATGTTTCAAGCAAATGTTCTTTAGTCGTCAGGGGGACATCAATCAGCACAATTTCCTTCGTTTCAGCTTTGTTTTTTACAAAGATGTGAACAGCGATATGGCTTTTATAAATGGCACCCTGTATTTTTTATTCGGTAATTTATTTCCTCTCCTAAACACCTATTCAAACATGTATCACAGTGTGCCATTCACTGAAACACAACGTTATTAATTACATAACACAACATTGACTTTGACTCTGCTGTACCACTGCCCAGGAGTAGAACATTTAAAGGTGCTCAAAGTGGTGACCCTGGACACCGATACACTGGTGCACTCGCTGAATGAAACAATTATTTACTCCACTCTACATCTACATAGAAACCACCACATGGTGTGTGGTGGAGGGTTGAGAGGCACCCACATGCCTTGCTCATACTGTGGCATCAAGCAATCAGGCCTGCAAGATGAGTGGTCTGCCAAGCGAGTGGATTCATTCTTATTTATCGAGTAACATGAACTCTCGTACTCACAATTAAGTTAAAAATTATCCTCCTGTATGAATAATACGCAACGGAAACGCACATCTGACTATCAGTGATTTACAGAACTCAGACTGTTCACTACGCACTGGCAATACCACATTTTCTTTATGCCTTTTATTTAACGGCTTTTATCAACACGTGGCCACCGCACTGAACATGAATGGCGCACACATTATAAATTCGGGACATCATGACAACATACAATTCGAAGGAAAAGTCCACCAATCTTTTTCTTTTCACTATCTTATTTATTCCGATAAATTCTATAACCTAAACACACAAATTCTATAACCTACAACAATAACACATGAGAAATTCCGCCCAGTGGGCATGGCTTTACATTGGTGAATCTCTATATTATGGTCTCGTAATTATTTAACGCTACAGTGCACTTTCTGGATAGGATGGTGGATCTTTTATTATTTCTCACACTTCGACTCTCACAATCATCATCACGAAACTTTCCTCCAGACCGAGCGGTACAGAAGGAACAAGCATAACCCACTAATCTTTTGAAACTACCTCGCTACTCTCCCATGCAAACCACACATACCCAAATTACATGACATACACCACACTACAATATGAAATACTACACAAGTAATAGTCACAACATTATCACTTTCAGCTTTCCCACTTCAATTAATATTTATCCCAGTTTCACACGACACTGCCCCACTTCGTAATTCTACTTCCCTACTCTGAACTCTGGAGATATATGCACGTCTTCCTGTGCAATGCAAGCCAAGTGGCGTTGCTGGATAGACGGCCGACTCACCTTGTTTCTCTCTCAGAGTTTGAATCTAGCGTCACACAGAATCATATCACGCAAAGTAATATTAAGAACATATTCATCACACACGCGAGTCCTCAACTGATACCATGGACGAGTACTTCTCTTTATCCTTTGTCTCATACACAGTTTGAGACTCACACAGTACTCACCACGTGGAGGTACTCGTCTCTAATTTCAAGTCCTGCATACGACATTTCTTAAATATTTCAACTTATGGTACACACGCTATTTCTTAAATATTTCAACTTATTGTACACACACTGGTAATTCAGCTTAACTTAAGCACACGGAAGTATTTCAACTGATTGCTACACGTGGTTTCATTGCGACCGTTGGTCACTTCCGAAGATTACTATGATCCCATTAATATTACCTGCCTGACATTTAATTCTCCCCACAAAAGTTCCTGAAATAGAGAAACTATTATTTCAAACTACTCTTAAATATTCCACATGCATACCATGTCTCCACTCTTTCGTCATTACGGAGCACAACTAAAACAGGTCATAACAGCACAAGATCCAGCGGCAGAGTGCTGAAACATGGCCGTTCTCGAGGTCCTCTCGCACCTCTGCTGAAGTGGGGGAGCACCTTGCTACCGTATTCGTCAGCCACATTACAGGCGCTCAAAGCTCAGGTAAATTTCATCTCTTTGGTCCCACCAAAGGTGGCCAAAGGATCGACTCAAAGATGATCATATATTCACATTCACTATCTGCGGTTAGCAGACGACCATACATTCATTCATTTCACAGATCTCAACTGGATGTAAGGGTTTACTTTGTGGGAGTGCACATGTGATCAATTAAATAAATAGACTGTCATTCTTTCCCACACTGGTATCCGGCTTCGCTGTATTAATTGAGATTGAGTTATTTTACAAAAAAAATGTGTTGTTCTGACAAAAATAATGAAGTATGTTGTACCTATTTTCAATGTCGGACGGTACTGTACCCTTTCAGGGTATCCTGTACCGCTACTAGTCATTTCCTTTTCTGTTCCAATTGCAAATACAGCGAGGGAAAAACGACCGTCTATATGCCTCACAACGCTCTCTAATTTCTCGTATCTTATCTTCGTGGTCCTTAACGCGAAACGTAGGTTGGTGCTCAGCCTACATCATCGGTTCTCTAAATTTTCACAGCAGTGCCACTCCCCATTATCCTTCAGCCGATCTCCAGCATGTTAGTAAGGCCAAGTTTTGAACTGGGAACAGTGAGGGTTATGTATAAAACAAAGGTAAGCCTAAACGCTGATTGCGGATTAGGCCTTAGCGCTATTCTGACTGGTTACCTGGTGCCTACAAGGCAGTACGAGAAGCGATGTATGATCGTCGGACATGTGATCAGCACGTTACCAACCCCTTACAATGCGACTGCCTTTTTATTCAAGCAGTTCCTCATTAGGCCTCTTAAGGCCGAATATACACCGTTCAGAAAAATCCGAGGAGGCTTTGGGAATCCAACCTAGGGCCTTGCACACTAAAGGCAGCAACGCTAATCATTGATTTACAGAGGCTGTCATTATGTACTGTGTAATGCACAGGTTGATGTCGTGACGATATTATGAACTTCCGTGGATGATGGAGAACAGTAAATGTATCACTTTAAGGGAAGGAGTCCTGGTCCAGAATCGAACTACTCGGAAGTTATAAGCGAGAATCGTTTTGATGCACTAATGTACACACTGTTCATCAGAGACACACTATCCAGATTCCTGGAACATATCCCACTTGCTATTCGTCGACGGATGTCGTTCCAGTATGACGGAGTTCGGTCTCACTTTGCACTGTGGCTTCGTGAACATCTGGATGAGACATTTCGTGAAACGTGGATAGGCGAAGGAGGTCCTGTTTCGTGGCCAGTACGTTCACTTCACCTCACCACAATTTATTCTTGTGCAGCCATGTGAAACGTCCTGTATACAATACGCCTGTCCAGATTGAAGGCAAACATTCTCGCTGCCTGCGACAGTCTTCAAATGACACCAAGTGTCTTACGACGGGTACAACACAATTTTCTGTGATGGTACCATGCCTGCATTGACTTTGGGAGGCGCCATTTTCAACAACTGTTGAAAATGTAGCAGCTAGTGAAACTTGTGCACGTAAATGGAGGTCATAATTACTGTATCACAGAATTAGTATTTCCAACGACCTTGCCACTATGGTAACACAGTTTCCATTCAGATCGCCGAAGTCACGAGCTGTCGGGCTTGTCTAGCACTTCGCTGGTTGACTGTCCAGGTCTGGCAAGCGCTGTTGGCGAGTGGGGTGCACTCAGCCCTCGTGTGGCCAGCTGAGGAGCTAACTGACTGAGAAGTAGCGGCTCCGGTCAGGGAAACTGACAACGGGCGAGAGAGCGGTGTGCTGACCACGTGCCTCTCCACGTCCGCATTCAGTGACGCCTATCGGTTGAGGATGACGCAGCGGTCGGTCGATACCGTTGGGTCTTCCGAGGCCTGTTTGGATGGAGTAGTAGTAGAAGTAGAAGACTTAGGATTTTCATTCTCTCTGACATAAAATCAGATGCGCAGTTTCTAGTTCATCAACAGTGGAGATTATCAAAGGGAGTTCTGTAGGATTCAGAGCGAATTCTGTACTTCACAATGAGGGTTTGGAAGTTTGGGCCCTTAGTTTTAGCCCTGCGCCAGCCTCAAACGGAACTTAGACCTTTCGATACGGTCGTTTATGCACTAGGGTACTTATTTCAGATTGATGCATTTAGCATTATCCATCATCCCTGAAATTTGTGACAGCATCATGGAATCACCCTATAGAGAAATGATAGTGATGTGTAAGAAAATCTTAATGTCGAAGCAATATACTCAATTCCACGCTTGTGCAGGCGAAGCGTAGGAATGAAACAATACTCTGAGGTGAGGAACGTTATGGGATAATGATAGACACATATATAGATGGCGGTAGCGTCGCATAAAGGACTATAAAAGGGCAGAACATGGTCGGAGCCGTCGTTTTTACTAAGGTAATCCACTTGGAAAGGTTTCTGACCTGACGTGATTGTGGCCGCACGAAGCGAATTAACAGACTTTGAACGCGGAATGGTAGTTGGAACTAGATGCACAGGATATTCCATTTCGAAAATCGTTAGGGAATTTAATATTTGGTGGCTCACAGTGTCAAGAGTGCGCCGAGGATACCAGAGTCCAGGCATCACCTCTCACCACGGACAACGCGGTGGCCGACGGCCTTCACTTAACGACCGAGAGCAACGGCGTTTGTGCAGAGTTGTCTGTGCTGACAGACAAGCAACGCTGCATGAAATAACAGCATAGAGCCCATCGTCAGCGGAGAATATAGGATGACTGTGTGATGATGGATAAAGGAAAATGTAGGAATTTGAGGTAAAGGACACTGGTCTGCAAATGACCAAATAAAAAGTTACAAGAGAAAATCGTTCTGCTACCTCTGACAGTGATACACGTATTGGTGCTGTTGTTGCTGGGCAATTTTCAAAGGTGATACTATGGACCACAACAAGAAAAATATGTCCATTAAAGATGGGCTTTAAAATGCACACCTTAATAGCTACGAGCACTTGTACAGTAAGCGGATGTCGTTTCGCAGTACCAAAGATGAACAAGCGTTCCTAGCTCCTAAGGTATGAACTTTAGAGCCCATGTTTAATGCAAGGTTTTTTCTTGTTTTGGTCCACATTACCATTTCTCAGAATATGGATAGCAAACAGTTTTCAGTAGAAGTAGTCCACTTTCAGACATATCAGGACGATTCTCGCATTTCTCGCTTCGAACTTCCGGCTCAGTCGTTTCCCCAATAGGGTCGCTTATCTCAAACTGATACATTTACCATTCTCCGTCATCCCCCAGAGGTAATAACATCATCACGGAACCACCCTGTATAAATGTGACCTACTGTCAATTGGACATATTTACTGTATCCGTATACTGCCTACATAAGAACCAGTAGATATGCGAAAAACAGTATAAGACTGAAAATAGGTGGCAAATCACGACTACATATTTGTAAACAGGTGATATAAATGTGCTTCCGGGTGAGGTGTCACCGCCGGACACCACACTTGCTAGGTGGTAGCCTTTAAATCGGCCGTGGTCCGTCAGTATACGTCGGACCCGCGTGTCGGCACTATCAGTCATTGCAGACCGAGCGCCGCCACACGGCAAGTCTAGTCTAGAGAGACTCACTAGCACTCGCCCCAGTTGTACAGTGTACAACCGACTTTGCTAGCGATGGTTCACTGTCTGCATACGCTCTCATTTGCAGAGACGACAGTTTAGCATAACCTTCAGTTACGTCATTTGCTACGACCTAACAAGGCGCCGTATTCAGTTACTATTGTGAACAGATAATATTGTGAATCATGTACCGTCAAGAGCGACGTTCATCATTAATGGATTAAAGTTAAGTATCAAAGTAATTACGTCCGCTTTCTGAATTGTAATTCCTTGTCATGTTCCAGACCTCACGTCAGTAGAATCCTTCCATCCTCACGCCAGCCTGCGTGAGGTAAAACGCGTGCATTTCGGCCCCCACTAGTAACACGGTGTTGGCTCTTCTGCCAACACAACACCGGGAAACGCTTCACACCTCCTAACAGAATACACACATCAAACAAAGTTTTACATCGCCCCATTTCTCAGAACTGCTGAAGATAGGCGTTGACTGTGGATATTGTATCACAGACACAGTCCCTCTGACTCTTCAGATATGTCACTAAACCCGCCCAAAGATCTAAACAACCATGCATGAGCAGCGCCTATTAGACGGAGGGGGTCGGACAACCTATCAGTTCCAGTCATTCCACCAGGAAGGAGGTAAAAGGCTCGTGTTGTCTGTAGTTCAACCATGCTTAGACAGTCAATACCGCTGTTCGATCGCGTCCGCATTGTTACTTTGTGCCAGGAAGGGCTCTCAACAAGGAAAGTGTCCAGGCGTCTCGGAGTGAACCAAAGCGACATGGAGGGGATACAGGGAGACAGGAACTGTCGATGACATGCCTCATTCAGGCCGCCGGCGGGCTACTACTGCAGTGGATGACCGATACCTTAGGATTATGGCTCGGAGGAACCCTGACAGCATCGCCACAGTGTTGAATAATGCTTTTCGTGCAGCCACAGGACGTCGTGTTATGACTCAAACTGTGCGTAATAAGCTACATGATGAGCAACTTCACTACCGACGTCCATGGCGATGTCCATCTTTGAAACCACGACACTATGCAGCGCGGTACAGATCGGCCCAACAACATGACGAATAGACAGCTCAGGACGGGCATCACGTTCTCTTCACCGATCAGTGTCGCATATGTCTTTAACCATACAATCGTCGGAGACATGTTTGGGGGCAACTCGGTCAGGCTGAATGCCTTAGACACACTGTCCAGCGAGTTCAGCAAGGTGGAGGTTCCCTACTGTTCTGGGGTGGCATTATATGGGACCGACGTACGTCGCTGGTGGTCACGGAAGGCGCCGTAACGGCTGTACGATACGTAAATGCCATCTTCCGACCGATAGTGCAACCATATCGGCAGCATATTGGCGAGGCATTCGTCTTCATGGACGACAATCCGCGCCCCCATCGTGCACATCTTGTAAATGACTTCCTTCGGGAGAACAACATCGCTCGCCTAGAGGGGCCAGCATGTTCTCCAGACATGAACCCTATCGTACATGCCTAGGATAGATTTAAAGGGCTGTTTATGGACGACGTGACCCCCAAATCACTTTGAGGGATCTACGTTGAATTGCCGTTGAGGAATGGGACGATCTGGACCAACAGTGCCATGATAAACTTGTGCTGCGGCGAATACAGTCATGCATCAATGCAAGAAGATGTGCTACTGGATATTAGACGTACCGGCGTGTACAGCAATGTGGACCACCACCTAGTCTCCCAGAGTGACTGCGCGATTTGAGGCGCCATGTCACGGATTGCACAGTGCTTCCCGCCCGAGGTTCGACTCCTCCCTGGGGCATGGGTGTGTGTGTTGTCGTTAGCGTAAGCTAGTTTAAGTTAGATTTAGTAGTGTGTAAGTCTAGGGACCGATGACCTCAACAGTTAGGTCCCCTAGGAATTCACACACACATTTGAACATTTTTGAACCGCCACCTCTGAAGATCTCTCTGTATGGTGGTGCAACATGCAATGTGTGGTTTTCATGAGCAATAAAAAGGCCGGAAATGACGTTTACGTTGATCTCTATTCCTATTTTCTGTATAGGTTCCGGAACTCTCCTTACTGAGGTGATGCAAAAGTTTTTTATGAGTGTACGTACAGTTATATAATTTCGGTCATTTTATATACCATTGATGATAGAAACAAAACAGCCATTCAGTTGTGCAGGATGGAATTTTTGTTGCCCACGTGGAAGACGTAATACGGGTATTGTGCAGGAGAAAGGGATTCGCCTGTAGCTGTCCTTCCGCCTTAGCGACTCTGATAACAAATGGTGCCGTCGGCTCGGAGAGCAAAACACTTTATCAGGGGCGCCGCCTTCTCCAGACCGCAGAATTACGTTCCGCAGTTCGCGCCACTGCTGCTCTTTAATGCAATTTCCAGCGACGCGATCCGACTGGATTATCGTACCACTGGCCAACACTTTACTGCAGCTGGGGTGAGCGAAGCTTATGCAAATATCTCCGATCCCACTTAGTAGATACAGGAAAGCTGTACACAAAACTTCCGCTTTTGTGACGCAGTCTTTGCATTGTCAGTGGATTGTAATTCCATTAGGCGATCCTTATCTTCAAAACACGTAGCCAAGGCATTTTATCCTCTCAAGAGGCCAGGCAAAGTAATTCAACGTTCAGCGAGCCACAGGAGAGTTGAGTGGTGTACCAAAGATGCAGAAAACGAACTGCCCCCTTACCTAGCCGTCGCATTCCGCAAGGAAAAGAGAGCCAAGGTCACCCGCCTAGCGAGCAATGAAGAGGCATGGTCATAACATGTACTTGTATTTTCATTAATTATTGATAAGAAAATTGATAAGAGCCATAAAAATAACACATACGGGAAGTTAATTTTCCAGCAACACGGGTTAAGTAAATATACTGGACGGGTTCAACAATGACCAAAGATAATAAAACAATGTAAGAACAATATATATTTAGAGACTGAGACAGAGAGTATCCCAGAGTGACCCAGAGAGCATGTACTTGTATTTTCATTAATTATTGATAAGAAAATTGATAAGAGCCATAAGAATAAGATGTACGGGAAGTTAATTTTCCAGCAACACGGGTTAAGTAAATATACTGGACGGGTTCAACAATGATCAAAGATAATAAAACAATGTAAGAACAATATAATACAGGTTAAGTAAATATACTGGACAGCTCCAACAATGACCAAAGATAATAAAACAATGTAAGAACAATATATAATTAGAGACGGGTTCAAGAATGACCAAAGATAATAAAACAATGTAAGAACAATATATAATTAGAGACTGAGACAGAGAGCATCCCAGAGTGACCCAGAGAGCATCCCAGAGTGCCCCAGAGAGCAACAACAAGAAGAAGAATCGCTTCTCGGCTTTTGGCAAGATGAATGTGTAGTTTTTTTAAAATATAATAAAACGATTAATCAGATTCCACTGAGGTTCTACTTCATTAATGACAAGATTAAAGGACAATTAGTGTCTTTTATTTAAAAAAAAAAAAAATTTCTCGAGCGGTCTGGCGCGACCAATAACCACCACAATCAATATTTTGTTCACACTGCATACGCAGGAACGCTGTGCCGCAAGCGACGTCGCCAAGCACGTCGCTGAGGCATTGCTGTGGCACGTTAACACAAGTGAACGTAGCAAGCCAACGTGCCACAGCAATGCCTCGGCGACGTGCTTGGCTACGTCGCCTGTGGCACAGCGTTCCTGTGTATCGTGCTTTGAAGGCCATAGACATTGATCTGGCTGGACAGTTCAATAAGCAACAATTAATTGGAGGCCCGAATGTTTTTCGAGGCCTCCGTTTGCAATTCACTTGTGATGTACAGGCTTTGTTTGGAGGTAGTACGTGGCTCACACTTGCTGTAGTGTGGGGGAATCACTGTGACTACGGTGGCCTTGAAGCCTTCCCAGATGCAAATATTTTGGTCTGGAAAACATGGAGTATAGCAGAGACTACAGGACTCTTGGCTAAAGTTCCTTTTGGTACGCTTGTTCTATCTATGCCTTTTGTTTTGAATACTAGAAGAAAGAAGAAATTGAATGCAGACGAGTACCTGTTCATATGGGCTAAAGTTGGCAACGGAAACCGTAAAATTAACATTACTGGTGACTGTATGTTGTATTATAGACAATAAAGATTGATCCACTTACCCGAGAACCATCCTTATCTATCCCGTGAGATTTTTTTTTTAAAAAGACTAAAAATACTTTTCATTTGGAAGCAGTAGGCTGGGCCCCTCTTGATTGCTCGCTAGGCGGGTGACCTTGAAGCGGACTTAGTTGCTGCGCTGAGCGCTTGGCGCGCTCTGATTGGCTGGGCGGCCTGTGGCGCGCAGTACGAATCGGGGCGGGAATTCAAATCCCGCCGGAATTATATATTGTTCTTACATTGTTTTATTATCTTTGGTCATTGTTGAACCCGTACAGTATACTTACTTAACCCGTGTTGCTGTGTGAGACAGAGTATAAAAATAAACCAAGACCTCTCCCTTTGAGTATTGCCGCTACGTTCCCAGGTGTTCTGCTCGCGGGAAACAGCCAAAATTCCTCGGGTCATTTGAGATTCTGGGACACCCCAGTCGTGCTGTTGCTATTCTACTCGCCGCTGTGTCCGCATTACCTAGAATCGTGACAAAACTGTTCTTCGCTCTAAGTTTTTAGTTTCCGCTGCCTCGGGCACACGTGCGAATGTCCACGGCCTCCCTTGGCAGCATGTTGATGTGTGCAGCGTCTTCGCCTGTCGCTCATCCTCTGGGGGCCTGCCCCCTGTGAAGCGTACCGACATGGGCGCGCGGCCGCCGCTCCACCTGGCCGCTGGGCTCCCCAGCTAGGAACGCATCAGACGAATTCCTTTCATGCACAAAGTGCACCAAGTTTGCAAAGAGAAGAACCGATGCTCAATGACACAATAATTCACCTCCATCACACTTTATATATTGCCATAAACTAATGACTGATTTTAAAAGCAGTTATCTCCTTTAGTTAAAACATGAAAAGCTTTGACACTTTTCAATACACTTCCGTTGCAAAGAATTTTTATAGGGAGTATGGCTTACTTCATTCGCAGTAAGTCATATGTACAAATAAAAATTTTAAACCCTCTATCTCTGGATGTGTAAGACAAATTTCTATCATTGAACAGCTGTTTTTGCGGATTTGGCAAGGATTTACACCTGGCCTACACCAGCATAAATAAATACATTATTAGTTTCCCACTCAAACACAGTATTCATACCTTTACAATGACATCCTATCAAAACCTTATTTCGTGTCTAACTGCCACTATTGAAAGTCTAACAGAAAAACATGTGAAATTTCCCGAAAACTGGCAGAAATCCCTTCAAAAATGTGAGCATATAAAGCTTATATCCTAACGTCACCAAGACATAAGAAACTTCTACTCCGAATTTTTCTTTTGTTTCCTTTACTGCTTGCTCAAATACAGATTTGCAAGATACCACGTGTGTGAGGGAGAAAGAGGTGTGAATTTTTTACGTTAGTATTAAAAAATGAGTTTCTTGGCCAATGCCTTCTGGATAAAATAAGAAAAGCATGTCTATTATTGACTGATAAGAAAACTTTACCTTCTGCAAAAACATTAAAACATTAAATTTCAAATTGCGCTCTTCAGAGCTAATAAAACAAAAGTGAAACTGAAGCAAACATGTTAAAAATGACCTACATCTTTCGGCAGAGTACCTAATATTATATTTAACAGATTACAGACATCCTTATTAGTATTTACATACGCTCACATGAGTAACATTTGTTTTATGTCGTACGCTTACAGCATCCATACCAACTCTGTATTCTGTTTGCAGGCATTCATTCATTTTTATTTTTTTCAGTATAGACATTTCATCACATATATTAAACCAAAACAAAAAAGCTCTTTACCTCACAACTAACGCTAGAAGATATAAGAACATCATAGTTATGAAATAAAGTCTTAACTAAACACATAAAACATATGAAAAACATAATAGGCATCAGTTCCCTATAAACACATAATCGTCATAAGAGGAACATCTTAACTAACACAAGAACACATAGAACGAGAACACACAAACAAACGAATGCAAAACTTAATGTTGGCAGTCCTATTTGTTGCCTGAAGTGAGGTTCTTTGGGTTGTTTGATTTCTGTGTGTGTAACTGTAGTGCACGTATGAAAAAAAGTGTTCTCATATTTGTTTTACTTTTAACGGTCACCTGCTGCTGCTGTTGCACTAATTAGGGATCACTGTTTATAGGGAGAGAGACATGAAGCAATTGCAGACTGCTGGGTAAGGTTACAGTTCGTTTTCTGCATATATGGTACGCCACTCAACTCTCATGTTGCTCGCTGAACGTTGAATTACTTTGCCTGGCCTCTTGATAGACAAGCCACAAACATGGTGACGTTGTGCTGCTGTGATTGGCCTCTTGATAGACAAGCCAAGTCATTGTAACGAGCCAAGGGCGGTAAGCACACTAGCCTGTGCTGTCCGCTGCCGTACTTCATCTAAGTGTCACCATCATACGTGTTTTCCACGCTCTTCTTTTCTTCTTGTTGACGCTCATAGTATGGCGTGATTTGGGCGTTTTCTTGATGCACGAGAGGACAATTTGGTAGGCGCCGTTTGTTGCCATTTGCGCAGTATGGCGCCGGGAAGGTACATGGGATTTCCCAGATGGTTCAATATTTCCGATGGCAGACAGGAATACAGATCGACAGATGGAATATTAGGTGAGGTTTTCGCCTTCAAATTCTTCTGTGGTGTTGTTCTGTGCCTTCGCCAAGAATCCCTTGAACAGTGACGTGCGTCAGCTGTGTTTATGTCTGGAGCGTTGAACTGGCTGCACTTCGGCGTCGCCCATTGTGCTACGCTGTCGCTGTCGGCGGTAACCAGATTACAAGGTGTTTCCTTGCAGCCGCTCGACCGTTCTGCCCAGAGGCTGCGAAGCATGGTCCCTTGTGAGCGGTAAGCTCCCCTTTCTCTCTCTATGTTCAGCCTCCCAAAGTTCCTTGTCGTTTCTGTGTACAGAACTTTAAAGTACATTTTAGAAACAAATACAAATCTCCCCTACTTGCATTCATTTAGATGTTATTATAGTAAAGCCCTTGTTGCTGGTCACCTCCCGTGACCTTTCCATACATCACAATTTACTGAAGAACTTCTCAATCGTTCGATCGTTATTTTCATTTAAAAGGACTGAGTTATTTTACTCAATTCAGTTATAAAAGTTACATCCACTTTTATTAAATGGTTCAAATGGCTCTGAGCACTATGGAACTTAACATCTATGGTCATCAGTCCCCTAGAACTTAGAACTACTTAAACCTAACTAACCTAAGGACATCACACAACACCCAGTCATCACGCACTTTTATTGCAATAATAAACAAAACAATATAACTTATACCCGCAGTGGTCTACCGATTCTAGGCGCTCAGTCCGGAACCTCGCGACTGCTACGGTCGCAGGTTCGAATTCTGCCTCGGGCATGGATGTGTATGATGTCCTTAGGTTAGTTAGGTTTAAGTAGTTCTAAGTTCTAGGAGACTGATGACCACAGCTGTTAGTGCTCAGAGCAATTTGAACCAATATAACCTATACCAATCTAATTATCTAGGCCTTTGGATTACAAAAAGAAATATCGTTTGTATGAAAATATACATTTACACTCTTCTTTCTATCTGTTTACTAATAGTTTTTAACAATAATATTCCAGCTGGAATCTCGTATTACGTTCTTTTCTATCGTACTTTTATGTTTGGGACATGTGGATGTGCTGAGGAATTTAAGGATGGCCATCTGGAACAGTTATTAAAAGACAATTACAACAACTGGCACTGTTGTTTGGCTGCAGTACTCGTGTGAGTCTGTTACGTGGTCTTCTTCTTTGTCTCCCGTCTGTAACATTAGAATACATTCAATGGTTAGTGTCTCTATGCGTCTTTTTACTTACATCCTTGTGTTTACGCTCTGCAGTTTATGTTACCCTTTTCACTGGATTTAGGCTTTCTTTGTCAGTCCTTCCTTGCGTACCTTCCGGTCCGATTCTGTCTTCCTTTGATCTTCCTTGACGTTCAGTTTTCCTTCTTTCGTTCCCTATCCTACACATAAAAAAACAGAATGTTTAATTATTACAGCTAACTACTTTAATCTCGCATCGTTTGATTTTCCGTCGCGTAACTCGGATGTTGTTACATTTCCTAGAATTTTTTGTTCGGCATGTTGAAGGCTTGCCCTACAATCCATTTCTCCCCACACCGAAGACAAGACACAAAAATAAGACACTACACAAAACATGATGTACCTGATACAGTCTAAATCCTAGTCATTTCAAGAACTTATTACTAACTGTTGTGTACATAGTTCCGCGTAGTCAGCGCGCACACAACTTTCCCAATAGAGCGCGCCCCGCTAAGCACAACAGCGCAGGCGCAGCGCTCGTCCGTCTCCGCACTACGAGATGTCGCTGCCATAAAGACGGACCAAATTCTGCTTCCGCCGATCCGCGTATTAATATGTAATGCAGCCAATGGGATTGCTGCTAACGTAGAACCTTTTCTCATCGCGGATCACACTCGCGCAGTGATACATGAACGCGCGAGGTATTATAACGAGTGTACAGACCTCCAATCAATCAGTCTGCATTAGTCTGCATTAGTCTATAGTCAAGTTTCAGTCTGCGCCTAATAAGATTATCATATTCCTGTACATAGCCATGAAGAGAAATGTATAGACACTTTGTCAAGTAGCAGAGATATGTGAGAATAAGATTAACGTACCAAGACCAAAGGAACTTCAGATTGTCAATTGTAAATAGCATCCAGAATCAAGTTAAGTAAGGTTTATGATTGTTATTATTTTAATAAATGTGTGTGAAAATTAATGAAGTTCTGTTCAAAGTTGGTCACGGTCAATCTGTTACTCTAAGCGTGCAAGTGGCGTTTCTATCGTCTGACCTAACGGGAGAAGATAAATACGCCACGATAAGACCACGAGACATATTGCTGATACTTGCCTACTTCGTTAGAGCGACAAGTCAAATAATCTGATGGTGTGTGTACCGAAGGTCTTACAGTACGCACACCACACTAACGCAACACAAGAAACACAAAGGCAAACAAATTACCATTTCTAACCAATAAAAGGTTTCATATGCGTTATACGATGTAACCCTAATGATAGTTGACTCTTAATGTACTCTAACTCGTACGAGTTCGGGTGGGCCGCACTTCTTACTATGAATGGTGCATCATAAACAGAAAAAAATTTCTGGCAGAGCCCCTTTTGCTTGCATGACAGTCGGTGCGGTTTCAATAGGACTTTCTGTCCGACCTCAAAGTGTCTGACCTTCGCCCCTCTGTCTGTGAACCTTTTGCGTTTTTCTGCCGCCGCCTGTATATTTTCCAGTGCCATGTTTACTACAGCTCTGTGCTGCGTCCGCTCTCGAGAAGGGAAGTCAACCAGCTCCCTGATTCGGCGTGTCGGGTGTCTGTTTCTTAATACCGTAATCGGCCGAAACTTCGTTGTCCCTTGAGGCTCATTCATAACCTGTTGAAAATCAGATAAGAAAACCTCGCAGTTGGCGTGCTGCTTAGCGCAGTACACTCGGCCAAGGTTTCTTAAATCCTTAATCACGCGCTCGGACGGATTCGAAGACGGTGGAATGCTGAAATGAAAATGGGCTTTATACCGCGTCGTCCCAGTGTTTCAACCCATTTCCTCGCCCTGAATTGCGGCCCACTGTCGGTAATGATGCTCTCAACTTTACCTACTTGTGATAAGAAGTCCCTGCAGATTGCCTTTGATACCGTCGCTGCTGTTGCCTTACGTAACGGGGTGAACGTTGCTGTGGGTTGGCAGGAGAGCCAACACCGGTATGAGAGGAAGCCGAAAGGCACGCGTTTTAGCTCACGCAGGCTGGCGTGAGGTCTGGAACAGGCCAAAAAAATTAGAATTTAGAAAAAACGGACGTAGCTGGTGGAATACTTAAATTTAATCCATTAATGGTGAACGTCGCTCTTGACGGTACATGATTCAGTATCAATAGTAACTGGTAATGGCGCCTTGCTAGGTCGTAGCAAATGACGTAGCTGAAGGCTATGCTAACTATCGTCTCGGCAAATGAGAGCGTATTTTGTCAGTGAACCATCGCTAGCAAAGTCGGTTTTACAACTGGGGCGAGTGCTAGGAAATCTCTCTAGACCTGCCGTGCGGCGGCGCTCGGTCTGCAATCACTGATAGTGGCGACACGCGGGTCCGACGTATACTAACGGACCGCGGCCGATTTAAAGGCCACCACCAAGCAAGTGTGGTGTCTGGCGGTGACGCCACAAACGTTACGTATTTTGACATTATCTCGACCGCAACGAGCACATAGCAATAACCACGACTGGTCCCTGGTAATGGACCGAGAAGATCCGCGGCCCCTAACTGTTTCAGTCTTTGTGGGATCATCGGATACAAGGGAGCTCGGGAATTCTGGTTGTTGTGCTTGGACTTTTGGCACAACTAGCAGACGGAGAGTACCTTCCTGATGCGCCTCTCCATATTCCTAAAATGGCACAACGTTTTTAATTTTAGATAGCACTTCCTGGGGCCGAAATGTGCATAGCTCAGGTGCGTGTACCATATTATTTTATTGATCGTCTCTTCGGGGATGCACAAAACCCAAGGCGCATCCTCGATTTCCCTACGGTAGAAAAGGATGTTTTTTTTGTGATATAAAATTGCCGAATTCTGACCTGTTCTTTATCCCTGCATTGTTCCTTAATCTTTCGCAAGACTGGGTCCTTATCCTGTTTCTTGCAATATCTTGCATGGAGGCCGTTACGAAATTCTCGAACGCAACCTTCCTCATGTAGAAGATGCTAAAATTACTTTCCTCGAGATGATCTTGTACAGCGGCGGTTAATCCGATAGTGGATCTGGACAGTGCGTCGGCGATAATATTAGTCGAACCCGGAATGTGTACGATCGAGAATTCGTATTGTTGCACATAAAGTACCCATCTTCCTAATCTCCCGTGGTGTGATTTGGCTGTTAGCAGGAATTGTAGCGCTTTATGGTCAGTGTAGACGCGAGATTTTCTCCCAAACAGGAAATACCTGAACTTCTCAACCGCCCACACAACAGCCAATGCCCCTAGTTCTGTTACCAAGTAGTTCCTTTCGCATTTCGACAGGGTTCTGCTGGCGAAACCGATTTTCCGTCTTTCGATGCCCCCCCTCGGACTCGAACTCCTGGAACATTACTACACCCAATCCTGTTTTCGCCGAGTCTGTAGCTATACAGAAGTCTCTGCTGAGGTCCGGATGCGATAGTATGGGAGCTTCTACTAAGGCAGCCTTTAGCTTTTGGAACTCAGTCTCAGCTGTCTCTTCCCACACCCAAGGTGTTTTCTTTCCCGTAAGAGCACAGAGACGAGGGGTAGCCAGACAGTCTAGGTTTATGAATTTTTTGTAAAAATTGCATAAACCTAGAAAGCCTCTAAATTGCTTTCTGGTGGTGGGGGTGGCGAACTGTTCAAATGCCTCTAATTTCTCCAGGTCGGGATAGATCCCTTCGGCCGAGATTATGTGGCCTAAAAACTTTACCTGAGACCTTCCAAAGCATGATTTTTCTAAATTTACCGTGACACCGTATGCTTTGAAAGTACTCAGTAGGTTCCCCAGTTCTTCATTAAGTTTCTCCCACGAGGCTTCGGCGATAATGATGTCATCCACGTATGTCGTGATCCGATCCTTTAGGGTGTAATGCAGGATCGTATCTAGGCTTCTGATGAATGCAGCCGAGGATACATTCAACCCGAACGGCAGTCTTTTGTATCGGTAGCTACGTCCGAAGGCCAGGAACGCTGTGTATTGCCGACAGGAAGGTTTTAGTTCGTGCTGCCAAAAACTACTACGCAGCTCGATCGAAGAGAATACGGTGACGCCATAAAATTTCTCTAATAATTCTTCTGATTTTTCTGGCCTATCGGTTTCGGGTTCTATGATCGTGTTGATCTGGCGTGTATCCAGAACCAACTGAATCCAACCGTCCTTCTTTGTCACTATATGTATGGGGCTAGAGTATGACGATGTAGCGCTACAGTCTGGAGCCGCACGACCGCTACGGTCGCGTGCTCGATTACATCGTTGTCTAACATAGTTTGCAGCTCACGAGTGACCTTTTGTTTCATCGCCAATGGAATGGGGTTTGGAGTAACTCTAAACTTTCGATGTTCCTTTGAGAGGCACCCACATGCCTTCTCATACTGTGGCACCAAGCAGTCAGGCTTGCAAGAGGAGTGGTCTGCAAAGCGAGTGGATTCATTCTTATTTATCGAGTAACATGAACTCTAGTACTCACACTTAAGCTACAAGTTATCCTCCTATATGATTAATACGCAACGGAAAACGCATCTGACTATCAGTAATTTACAGAACTCTGACTGTACACTACGCACCACATTTTTTTTTTGTCTTTTATTCAAGGGCTTTTGTCAACACGTGGCCACCGCACTGAATATGAATGGCTCACACATTATAAATTCGGGACATTATGACAACATACAATTCGAAGGAAAAGTCCACCAATCTTTTTCTTTTGACTATCTTGTTTATTCCGATAAAATCTCTCACCTAAACACACAAATTCTATAACCTACAACAATAACACATGAGAAATTCCGCCCAGTGGGCATGGCTTTACATTGGTGAATCTCTATATTATGGTCTCGTAATTATTTAACGCTACAGTGCACTTTCTGGATAGGATGGTGGATCTTTTATTATATCTCACACTTCGACTCTCACAATCATCATCACGAAACTTTCCTCCAGATCGAGCGATACAGAAGGAACAAGCATAACCCACTAATCTTTTGAAACTACCTCGCTACTCTCCCATGCAAACCACACATACCCAAATTACATGACATACATCACACTGCAATAAGAAATACAGAACACTAAATAGTCACAACACTATCACTTTCAGCTTTCCCACTTCAATTAATATTTATCCCAGTTTCACACGACACTGCCCCACTTCGTAATTCTACTTTCCTACTATGAACTCTGGAGATATATGCACGTCTTCCTGTGCAATGCAAGCCAAGTGGCGTTGCTAGATAGACGGCCGACTCACCTTGCTTCTCTCTCAGAGTTTGAATCTAGCGTTACACGGAATCATATCACGCAAAGTAATATTAAGAACATATTCATCACACACGCGAGTCCTCAACTGATACCATGGACGAGTACTTCTCTTTATCCTTTGTCTCATAAACAGATTGAGACTCACACAGTACTCACCACGTGGAAGTACTCGTCTCTAATTTCAAGTCCTGCACACACAATTTCTTAAATATTTCATCTTATGGTACACACGCTATTTCTTAAATATTTCAACTTATTGTACACACGCTAATAATTCAGCTTAACTTAAGCACACGGAAGTATTTCAACTTATTGGTACACGTGGTTTCGTTGTGACCGTTGGTCACTTCCGAAGATTACTACGATCCCATTAATATTACCTGCCTGACATTTAATTCTCCCCACAAAAGTTCCTGAAATAGAGAAATTATTATTTCAAACTACTCTTAAATATTCCACATGCATACCATATCTCCACTCTTTCGTCATTACGGAGCACAACTAAAACAGGTCTTAACAGCATGTCGAAGTGGGGGGAGCACCTTGCTACCGCATTGGTCAGCCACATTTCAGGCGCTCAAAGCTCAGGTAAATTTCATCTCTTTGTTCCCACCAAAGGTGGCCAAAGGATCGTCTCAAAGATGATCATATATTCACATTCACTATCTGCGGTTAGCAGACGACCTTACATTCATTCATTTCACAGATCTCACCAAACTGGATGTAGGGATATACTTTGTGGGAGTGCACATGTGATCAATTAAATAAATAAATTGTCATTCTTTCCCACACTGGTATCCGGCTTCGCTGTATTAATTGAGATTATTTTACAAAAAAAATGTGTTGTTCTGACAAAAATAATGAAGTATGTTGTACCTATTTTCAATGTCGGGTGGTACTGTACCATTTCACCTTCACTCGGAACTCGTACTGGAGGTTTCGTATAGCCCCTGGTTTCGGCCAAAAAACTTCTAAGTTGTCCTTTAGAATGTTCCTCAGATCTTCTCATTCAGCCGGCCAGAGTGGCTGAACGGTTCTAGTCGCTACAGTCTGGAACCGCAAGACCGCTACGGTCGCAGGTTCGAATCCTGCCTCGGGCATGGATGTGTGTGATGACCTTAGGTTAGTTAGGTTTAAGTAGTTCCAAGTTCCAGGGGACTCATGACCGCAGATGTTAAGTCCCATAGGGCTCAGATCCATTTGAACTATTTTTGAATCTTCTCGTTCCTTTATCGCTATATTCCCGCATGCGTCGACGATGCCGTCTATCACCTGTGCTAGTTCATCCTTTACATGAACTGCCTCTTCTAGCCACCTCAGAACGCGTTGTTCGTGTTCTTCTTCCCCACCATTTCTGCCTCCTTGCTCTACAATATGTAGTCGCAGACAGTTAGTAGGGAGCTGCTCCGGAATAGCCTGTTCTTCAAATCTGACCTGCCTTATCTTGCCCTTCTGGAAGGTGACCGTGCCGCTACCTATATCAATTACGGCCTGGTTCTCGTACAAGAAGTCCATGCCTATTACAATTTGATCGCCAACTTTGGGACCACAATGAAATTGCCTTCGAACTGGTAGCTCTGACAGGTAAATTCCAGTCGTACATGTTGCCCTGCTTCCATGCATTTTCCCGCGATTGCCCCCCGTATTTTAATCTTTTTTATTTTTAAAGGTTCAAATGGTCTGAGCACTATGGAAGTTAACTGCTGAGGTCATCAGTCCCCTAGAACTTAGAACTAATTAAACCTAACTAACCTAAGGACATGACACACATCCATGCCCGAGGCAGGATTCTAACCTGCGTCCGTAGCGGTCGCGCGGCTCCAGGCTGAAGCGCCTAGAGCCGCTCGGCCACACTAGCCGGCTCATTTTAAGGGTAGGCCATGTTTGATAACCCTCGCACCCTTCGAAGGCTGCCTTGAAATGGCCGAAAGCTGGCTTCCGCTATCTATGATTCCTTGCAAGGTAACTTTTCCAATCGCTATCCTTACTACCGGGTGTACGTCATTCGTGGTGTTTTGTTCGTTTTCTTTAAGCAAATCTTCAAGAATTCCTTTCATGCACAAAGTACACCAAGTTTGCAAAGAGAAGAATCATAGCTCTTTACCGATGCTTAATGACACAATAATTCACCTCCATCACACTTCATATATTGCCATAAACTAATGATTGATTTTAAAAGCAATTATCTCCTTTAATTAAAAACATGAAAAGCTTTGACATTTTTCAGGTTGAATAACATCGGGGAATGTCTACAACCCTGTCGCACTCTCTTCCCAACCATTGCTTCTCGACTGTTATAACTGCCATCTGGTTTCTGTACAAATTGTAAATAGCCTTTCCCTCCCTGTATTTTACCCCAGCCACCTTCAGAATTTGAAAGAGAGTGATCCAGTCAATGTTGTCAAAAGCTTTCTCTAAGTCTACGAATGCTAGAAACGTAGGTTTACCATTCCTTAATCTATTCTCTGAAATAAGTCGTAGGGTCAGTATTGCCTCACGTGTTCCAACATTTCTACGGAACCCAAACAGATCTTCCCCGAGGTCGGCTTTTACCAGTCTTTCCATTCGTCTGTAAAGAATTCATGATAGTATTTCGCAGCCGTGGCTTATTAAAATGATAGTTCGGTTAATTTTCACATCTGTCAACACCTGCTTTCTTTGGGATTGGAATAATTATATTCTTCTTGAGGTCTTAGGATATTTCGCCTGTCTCATACATCTTGCTCACCAGATGGTAGAGTTTTGTTAGGCCTGGCTCTCCCAAGGTTGTCAGTAGCTCTAATGGAATGTGGTCTACTCCCGGGGTCTTGTTTCGACTTAGGTCTTTCAGTGCTCTGTCAAACTCTCCCGGCAGTATAATATCTCTTCATCTACATTCTCTTCCATTTCCATAATATTGTCCTCAAGTACATCGCCCTTGTATAAACCCTCTATATACTCCTTCCACCTTTCTGCCTTCCCTTCTTTGCTTAGAACTGAGCGCCTCTACATCCTAACATTTGCCCTCTAGCCATCCCTGCTTAGCCATTTTGCTCTTCCTGTCGATCTCATTTTTGACAGGTTTGTATTCCTTTTTGCCTGCTTCATTTACTGCATTTTTGTATTTTCTCCTTTCGTCAATTAAATTCAATAACTCTTCTGTTACCCAAGGATTTCTATTAGCCCTCATCTTTTTACCTACGTGATCCTCTGCTGTCTTCACTATTTCTTCTCTCAAAACTACCCATTCTTCTTCTACTGTATTTCTTTCCCCCATTCTTGTCAATCGTTCCCTAATGCTCTCCCTGAAGCTCTCTGCAACCTCTGGTTCTTTCAGTTTATCCAGGTCCCATATCCTCAAATTCCCACCTTTTTGCAGTTTCTTCAATTTTAATCTACAGAGCCGGCCGCGGTAGTTGAGCGGTTCTCGGCGCTACAGTCCGGAACCACGCGATTGCTACGGTTGCAGGTTCGAATCCTGCCTCGGGCATGGATGTGTTCAGATGTTAAGTCCCATAGTGCTCAGAGCCATTTGAAGCATTTTTTTATTCTACAGATCATAATCAATAGATGCTGCAGATAGGAGGCTAAAACACGGAGAGCGAAAAGCTATTTACAACTGGTGCAGAAACCAGACGCAAGTTATAATGGGCATGAAAGGGAAGCAATGGTTGAGAAGGGAGTGAGACAGGGTTGTAGCCTGTCCTCGATGTTATTCAACCTATGGATAGAGCCAGTAGTAAAAGAAACCAGAGAACCATTTGGAGTAGTAATTAAAGTTCAGGAGGAAGAAATAAAAACCTTGAGATTTGCAAATGAGATCTTCATTCTGCTAGAGACAGCTAAGGACTTGGAAGAACAGCTGAACGGAATTGACAGTGTCCTGATAGAAACATATAAGATGCATATCAACAAAAGCAAAACAAGTGTAATGGAAAGACAAATTAAGTGAGGTGGTACTGAGGGAATTAGATTAAGAAACGAGACACTACATGAGTTTTGTTACTTGGGTGGCAAAATAACAGATGATCGCTGAAGTAGAAAGTATATAAAACGTAGACTGGCAATGGGAAGGAAATCTTTTCTGAAGAAGAGAAATTTATTAACAAAGAATGTATCTTTACTGTTAGGAAGTCTTTTCTGAAAGTATTTGTATTTAGTGCAGCCATGCATGGAAGTGAAACATGGACGATAGTTTACACAAGAAGAGAATAGAGGCTTTTTAAATGTGCTGCTACTGAATAATGCTGAAGAATGGATGGACAGATCATGTAACTAATGAGAAAGTGCTGAAGAGAACTTGGGAACGAAAGAAATTTGTGGCAAACCTAGCTAGAAGAAGGGATCGGGTGAGAGGACACATTCTGAAATATGAGGGGAGCATCAATTTGGTGTTGGAGGGAAGCGTGCAGGGTAAAAATCGTAGAGGGTTACCAAGAGATGAACACAGTAGTCAGATTCAGAGGTATGTAGGTTACACCAGAGATGAAGAGGTTTGCAAGGGATAGAGTAGCATCCTAGAAAGCGTTGTCTTCGCAGGGGTGCACATGAGACTGCACGGCTGTAGCAGATGGCGTTTGCAGACCGAGAACAGCCCAGTCATCCAACCTCTGTGTTGTGGATCGTCGCGATGTCCAGAGAGGATCCGCAGCAGCGCAGACCATTACTCGATGAAACCCAGATGTTGCTCGTATGCGACTCCAAGAAGAGCACGTGCCACGGGCTGTCGAACAAGAGCGAACTACCAGCGCAAGACAAGTCTCCCAAGCATGTTGTGACATCTCCAAGTTTAGCATGGTGGATACTTGAACACGAACTCATGTATCTGTATCATCTTCAATGTGTACAGAGCCTTACACCTTCTGGTCATCCGCCACAGAACTTGTGCCGATGGTTTGTTGGACAAAGTGCCAATGCGTCGTATTTCTCTTCAGTTTTGATTAAAGACGAGGCAGCACTTGGAAGAGAAGCAATAAAAACTTCACACAACCAACACATATGGCCCTTCACAATACCGAGGATACAGTACAGATTAGGCATCACTATCAGTTTAATTTCATATGTGAGCTGGAATTGTAGGTGACCATCCGATAGATCATACATTCTCCGAGCTAGTCTTACAGGTGTTATGGGGACTTCATTCAGAACAGCCTCTAAGACTTAGTGGAAGATGTAAAAATATATGCCCCTCCGAGAACTGAATTGGAACCTGCGTTGTTCTTAGCCCGAGTTACATGCGCTACCCGTTGGGCCACAGAGCCCATGCTTGTTGTCATACCTCTGCTGAGTATCTTGCAAAGCGGAAATGAGCACTAAGATTTGCCAATAATTATTTTACTGTGCTTTGAGTCGTATTCCATGACAGATAGTCGCAGCCTATTTGTAATATACGGATCCATTTGCAAAATTTCGGCAGTTCCTTAGCTTTGAACATTTTTAATGACGTTGCAGGGAGCAGGCAAAAGAATGTCCGTCTTGCACATATCGCCGCTCTAAACGAGTAGAGCATAAACACGTCAATTTTCATAAGCTTTGCACTATCAGCGTTCACGAAATTTCGTTCTATTGTTACTTAAAATTTGTAAATGCATTTTACTTCACTTGATAGCTAAATTATTTGCAGAAAAAGTACGCAAAAAGCGGGCAACTACGTCTAACATTCCTGTAACACACTCATAGCTTCGTCTTAGTTCTGGTCCGTGACGTCACTAGAGCGTCAGCCAATAACAGTGTGTTTTCGATCACGTGACGGAATCTTGATATTTAGTTATTTTTAAGCTTTGATTACATAAAAAAAGAGATGTTTTGTGGGAATATTGACTGTAAATGCGACTTGAATGTTATAACAACTCCGAATAACAACAACGCGAACCATATTTTTAACATAGGAATACAGCCTGTTGTAAGGTTTTATTAATAACTCGAAAACGAAGGCTTTTCAGAAACACGTTTATATAATCTTTTTTGCTTGCTTTACTGTGAGGAACCTGTCCCCTAATTTTGTGAAATCATTTTTGAAACACGCTATATTGTGATACTTCGTAGTAGATTAAAAAGTTTCATAGGTAGGATATGAGGTACTGCTGTAAGTACAGCTGTGAGGACCAGTCGAGAGTCGTGCTTGGGCAGCTCACTCGGTTTGCCTGCACGGGAGCTCAGCGTGTTGCGCCAGAGGGCTGGCTACACGCGGTAATAAAAAATGAAGTGTTCAGCAATCAACTTGGACAGCTGTAATGTGACATACGCCCTGACCAACTGTTGTGGGGAAAAAAAACGAGAGAAAAACAGAACAAAAAAATGGGAGACGCACTTGCCCGGAAACGGCAAAGGTCCGCAGTTCGAGTGTCGATCCTGCACACAGTATTAATCTGCCAGGAAGTTTCATATCAGCTCACATTCCTCTGCAGAGTGAAAATTTCATTCGGGGCTATGTATTGTGTTTCATCACACATTTGCATCTATACATACGACGTGCTACAATTGCAGTTTTGCTATAATGATAGATATTGTTTCAAATACTACTTTACGGAGAAAAGTAACAGCATCTACAGCTATAAGAGCTGCATATTTCTCTCCTGTATTCTGCCAGTTGGTCGATGATGTGACCTGAGCGAAGGTTTCTATGAATCGACAGAGTTCACAGGAGATAGCATCGACAAGTACAGAGTCAGCTCGATGGAGAGAAGCTTGCACAACGCAGCGCCTTCTGTACCAAGTGAAGGCTCCAACGTTGCACCGACATCGGATACGCCATTTTTAATACTTTTCGTTTGAAGTATTGGAGAAGTCGAGAGACGCCTTCCTTTGGATACGGTGGAAAGAAATTTGTCGTGGGCTTATAAAAATTTATCTGATACGAGGCAACATAACCACAGCACAAAAAGGCTGCACTGCGAGTAATGTGGAGGTTCTGTTAACTCCTAGCATTTATGTCGATAAGATGTACGGTTCGTCTGAGTAATTCTCTCGGGCTGTCAAGTAGGATGACGCAGGACTCATGGAACGGAAAACTCTCCCGCTATCCTGGGTTCTCCTTGTTCCCTCAATCAATTACCAAGAGACAGAACAGACGGTAGGAGTCCACACTGTCTATACAATCAGTTAATGAAGTTATCAAGAGGCTCTAATTTTACATCCAGTAGAGAGCATGAAATCTGCGACCAAAGAAATACGTGGAAAACATAGCAAGGATAAGGAACAGGATGGCGGGACACGTGTTAAGACATAAGGGATTATCGTCCATTGCACTCGATATAAAGGGTAAAGTTAAAGGGGAAGATGCAGACTGGAATACATCAAGTGACTGGCGACGTAGCTAGCAAGTGCTACTCTGATATGAGGAGTTTGGCGCCGAAGAGGAATTCATGGTGGGCCGCATCAAACCAGCCAGAAGACAGATAACTGAGGAAAAAAGTAACTAACAATGGTAGGGGAAGGGCGGCCATAACGGCCATTTGAATCTCAAAGTCCGTACGGAGCTTGTGTCGTACGGAAACTGCATACATTTGTGACGCGAAACTCCACTTTTAGTTCCACACAGTCATTTGAAGGCGAAGACGTTAAACGTTCAACATGCATTCGCTCCAGACGTAAATGACTCGACGTGGCAGACGCCATATTTCTTTGGCACACTTATCTGTTTTATACTGCAACTTACAGTAACGACACATTGAAGATTTGTCACAAACACGTCACCCCTGTCATCAGCAATATAAGCCTTCAAGAGACACTGTGATACCTAAGACTTCTTTCTGTCTTTCTTTCGCTTGTGTCTCATCCCGCAGTTTCCTCAGGGTCGGCATGGTTACAATCTGATGTGGCCTGGCTAATTTGAAGGGGTTGCTGACCTCACCCTGTACCACAGGCGAAAGAATCAGTGTACCCCAGCTGTCTGCATCTAGTGTAAATCATGAAATAGTGCGAATGTGTTTCAAATGTCTGTGGGTCGTGTAACTGAGGCGGGACCAGCTCGGTATTCAACTAGTGGGATGTGGAAAACGGCCTAAAAACCACATCCAGGCAGACCAGCACACCGTGTAATGCTAATGTAAATATAATACTGCCATTAATCTGTATATTTTAAAATTTTTTTGTTCCATAATAATTTTGCAAAATGAATAAAATACTGTAACGAGAGTAAGCTCTTGTTAAGTGTAGTTTATCTGTTTAAAATAACCTCTTTGACGTAGGTGCAATAAATGTATTAAAACATATTTTGTAAATAATTATGTAATATTTCAAGTACAACTGTAATTAATTATGTTAATTTTGTATGTATATGCTGTCATGCAATTGTAGATGGTTCATACGTAGGTTTTTTGTAAGCAGAAGTGTAGGGATCATAGGTAGAACGGAACTCCGTTCTGTGGTGGAATCGAAAAGCTGGTGGGGCGCGCGAGTGAGAATTGGCGCGCGCGTAGCATAGAGTCGGTAGCTGCAATGCAAGTGGTGAACACGCATTTCGTTGGTCAAGCACTAGAGGCCCATAATTTACCTGCAAGACTGGGTTTTGGCCTCTGACATGTTCTACATGATTGGCGCAGCACGGCAATAAATTAATAGCTCAAAAATTTGCAATTTCATCGTCGCCACCAAGAGGAAGACAGAGATAAGTAAATCAAGAGCCGTACCTGCGCAATGTTACTACGCAGCACCGCCTCACGCCACCTTCGACATCAGTAACAGGCAAAGTACTTTATTTAGAAGTGTATCACAGTATGAACCATCCTTCTTCAATCAGTGGAATATAAGTGTTCAATGTACCTTTGTGTTTAACCGTAATTTTCCTATTTCATTTACCTTAGTAGGGTCCTTACCTAAACGAATTTATTCCGAATATCCTGATGCTTATTGAAACTTGAATAATAGTAAATTACTGGCAATAGTACTGTTTTGGTAGCAAATTCTGAATCTCATTATTAAATACTAAAGTTTGCACGTATCAGTTTAAGAGCCACCGCTTTGCGTGACCATGAGGATAAGTTTTCAATAGTATTTCTCAAAGTAAAGTAACATAAATGTTTAACTGCAACAGTCTTAACAGTAATTGTTCGTGTTGCTTCTCCATGTCAAAGAAAGCCAGATAAATATTGGTGTTAGTAAAACGTTAATAGTCCTAAAGAAATGAAATTTAGTCGTACAGAAAGTGGGATTAATAGTGCTTACTGCCAAGTGACCGTAGTAAGTGAAAGTAGTTATTTATTCAGTGTCGAAAATTGACTTCATCTTTTTGTGTGGACACTGTGCCCGATTTGGGCTGGTGGCCGTTTTATTAAGCGAAACAGTTTAATGTTATAACAGGCTTTGACTGATAAAAGGTTTCCAAAAGTAATTATTCTCACTGCTTTTCCCCCAAACTGTATGAGTCGGAGAAAAATAGTTCGATACGTTACCACTGGGTTGAACACGGTTAAAATCTCTATCCGAGAGTGGATGGTTTGGAGTGTTAGTGATGGGTAATTTTGTGGTGGTGCTCCGGCCGCTACTTACTGCACAGTTCTGACATTCCGAATTGCGGATCTTCCGTCTCTACGGTGGTAGAACTTGAACGTTCTGGTTCCGTACTGACGAGAACGCGAAAGTAGCAACCGGCCCTCGTCGTTAACCCGCCGGGCGGATTCGATCCTGGGACTATGCGCCTACCCGAGTCCAGGAAGCAGCGCATTAGTGCTCTCGGCTAACCTGCCGGCTCCCTGTCATACCCAAGACAAAAGGCCGAAATTACATAACTATAGTGTAGCGTAAGGGCTGAAGGAAGTAGGCCCTCCTGTGCGCTAAATTTTTCCTCTTTTGTTTGTCTTTTCTTTCATGTTAGCACTGATAATACATTCTGGGATTTTCCTATGAATGTAACACATCGACATCAAAATTGATACTCTGCAAATTACCTTCAGTGCCTGGCAGAGGTATCACGTTATCTCACGGCAGTTGCGACACATCACCTTCCATTACGTTCTGCTTCGCAGGAAGCATGGTTCCAAAAATTCAATTTCCATCTTATTCTTTATGGTATCACGTTATCTCGATAAAAACCATGACTATTTTACAACTTTATTATATCCCATTGATACATTTCACGAAAATAAAATTAAATGAATGAATCAGTCCTAACACTTTAGCAACCCAAATGAGCCAGCTTCATCACTTTTTTATTTCTTCTCTTGCTCCTACAGACTAATTCTTGATTCATGAATTTAATAATGTAAAAGAGCCTCACTTTCACAAACAGTCTTATTAACAGCAGCTTGGTTCAGCACGGCACCCAGGTGGGTGTTCACAAAGGAAGCACCACAATTACTTACGTGAGCATATTCATCAAAAGTAGAAGTCATCTTAGCCTCACAATGAGTTGCAAATTCTTTGACATCTTCTGCACAAATCAATAGGCTTCCAAAGTTGCCTTCATAGCTTTTAAAATGACAATAAACTTTGTCATTTGCGTCTAAGTCTTGGCTGCCATCTACAAGTACTGTCCTACATTTATAACAGTCATGAATTGTAAGCAGTTTCTTTAATACATAACCAAACACGTATCTCATGCTGTTTACCTCTCCGAGGTCTGTTTGAACTTCCACATTTGGTAGTCTGATCACTGAACTCGTGTCACTGATGTCCAACAGTGGTGAAACAAGTAATTTGGGCGCTGCTTTCATATCCACTATTGTCTGAACCCAGTTGATCCCCTCACAATTGGAGGTAGCTACACTGTGTGTTTTCATTAATTTGCTTAAAGCACAATTACTGAATGCAGCACAAAACTTTCGTGGTGATGGGTTGCTACAAAAACCGCCTCTATGCCTTATCACTGAGAAAAAGTTTTCCAGTGGATCTTGATTAATTTTGCGAGTTAATAAATATAACTTGGTTCCATCCACAACATCATCAAAAAACATGTTCAAAGCGCTTATGTTACCCAGAAGTCCTTTAACACACTTAATCCTAGGTGAAAAGATTTCCCCATCAGCATCTACTAATTTCCGTGACTGTATCTATGGCTTCCCCCCCCCCCCCCCCCCCCCCATGAACCATGGACCTTGCCGTTGGTGGGGAGGCTTGCGTGCCTCAGCGATACAGATAGCTGTACCGTAGGTACAACCACAATGGAGGGGTGTCTGTTGAGAGGCCAGACAAACGTGTGGTTCCTCAAGAGGGGCAGCAGCCTTTTCAGTAGTGCAAGGGCAACAGTCTGGATGATTGACTGATCTGGCCTTGTAATAATAACCAAAACGGCCTTGCTGTGCTGGTACTGCGAACGGCTGAAAGCAAGGGGAAACTACGGCCGTAATTTTTCCCGAGGGCATGCAGCTTTACTGTATGATTAAATGATGATGGCGTCCTCTTGGGTAAAATATTCCGGAGGTAAAATAGTCCCCCATTCGGATCTCCGGGCGGGGACTACTCAAGAGGATGTCGTTATCAGGAGAAAGAAAACTGGCGTTCTACGGATCGGAGCGTGGAAAGTCAGATCCCTTAATCGGGCAGGTAGGTTAGAAAATTTGAAAAGGGAAACTGATAGGTTAAAGTTAGATATAGTGGGAATTAGTGAAGTTCGGTGGCAGGAGGAACAAGACTTCTGGTCAGGTGACTACAGGGTTATAAACACAAAGTCAAATAGGGGTAATGCAGGAGTAGGTTTAATAATGAATAGGAAAATAGGAATGCGGGTAAGCTACTACAAACAGCATAGTGAACGCATTGTTGCGGCCAAGATAGATATGAAGCCCACACCTACTACAGTAGTACAAGTTTATATGCCAACTAGATCTGCAGATGACAAAGAAATTGAAGAAATATATGATGAAATAAAAGAAATTATTCAGATAGTGAAGGGAGACGAAAATTTAATAGTCATGGGTGACTGGAATTCGAGTGTAGGAAAAGGGAGAGAAGGAAACGTAGTAGGTGAATATGGATTGGGGCTAAGAAATGAAAGAGGAAGCCGCCTGGTAGAATTTTGCACAGAGCACAACTTAATCATAGCTAACACTTGGTTTAAGAATCATGATAGAAGGTTGTATACATGGAAGAACCCTGGAGATACTAAAAGGTATCACATAGATTATATAATGGTAAGACAGAGATTTAGGAACCAGGTTTTAAATTGTAAGACATTTCCAGGGGCAGATGTGGACTCCGACCACAATCTATTGGTTATGACCTGTAGATTAAAACTGAAGAAACTGCAAAAAGGTGGGAATTTAAGGAGATGGGACCTGGATAAACTGAAAGAACCAGAGGTTGTACAGAGTTTCAGGGAGAGCATAGGGGAACAATTGACAGGAATGGGGGAAAGAAATACAGTAGAAGAAGAATGGGTAGCTTTGAGGGATGAAGTATTGAAGGCAGCAGAGGATCAAGTAGGTAAAAAGACGAGGGCTAGTAGAAATCCTTTGGTATCAGAAGAAATATTGAATTTAATTGATGAAAGGAGAAAATATAAAAATTCAGTAAATGAAGCAGGCAAAAAGGAATACAAACGTCTCAAAAATGAGATCAACAGGAAGTGCAAAATGGCTAAGCAGGGATGGCTAGAGGACAAATGTAAGGATGTAGAGGCTTATCTCACTAGGGGTAAGATAGATACTGCCTACAGGAAAATTAAAGAGACCTTTAGAGATAAGAGAACCACTTGTATGAATATCAAGAGCTCAGATGTAATCCCAGTTCTAAACAACGAAGGGAAAGCAGAAAGGTGGAAGGAGTATATAGAGAGTCTATACAAGGGCGATGTACTTGAGGACAATATTATGGAAATGGAAGAGGGTGTAGATGAAGATGAAATGGGAGATACGATACTGCGTGAAGAGCTTGACAGAGCACTGAAAGACCTGAGTCGAAACAAGGCCCCTGGAGTAGACAACATTCCATTGGAACTACTGACGGCCTTGGGAGAGCCAGTCCTGACAAAACTCTACCATCTGGTGAGCAAAATGTATGGTACAGGCGAAATACCCTCAGACTTCATGAAGAATATAATAATTCCAATCCCAAAGAAAACAGGCGTTGACACATGTGAAAATTGCCGAACAATCAGTTTAATAAGCCACAGCTGCAAAATACTAACACGAATTCTTTACAGACGAATGGAAAGACTAGTAGAAGCCGACCTCGGGGAAGATCGGTTTGGATTCCGTAGAAATACTGGAACACGTGAGGCAATACTGACCTTACGACTTATCTTAGAAGAAAGATTAAGGAAAGGCAAACCTACGTTTCTAGCATTTGTAGACTTAGAGAAAGCTTTTGCCAATGTTGACTGGAATACTCTCTTTCAAATTCTGAAGGTGGCAGGGGTAAAATACAGGGAGCGAAAGGCTATTTACAATTTGTACAGAAAGCAGATGGCAGTTATAAGTGTCGAGGGACATGAAAGGGAAGCAGTGGTTGGGAAGGGAGTAAGACAGGGTTGTAGCCTCTCCCTGATGTTATTCGATCTGTATATTGAGCAAGCAGTAAAGGAAACAAAAGAAAAATTCGGAGCAGGTATTAAAATCCATGGAGAAGAAATAAAAACTTTGAGGTTCGCCGATGACATTGTAATTCTGTCAGAGACAGCAAAGGACTTGGAAGAGCAGTTGAACGGAATGGATGGTGTCTTGAAAGGAGGATATAAGATGAACATCAACAAAAGCAAAACGAGGATAATGGAATGTAGTCGAATTAAGTCGGGTGATGTTGAGGGTATTAGATTAGGAAATGAGACACTTAAAGTAGTAAAGGAGTTTTGCTATTTGGGGAGCAAAATAACTGATGATGGTCGAAGTAGAGAGGATATGAAATGTAGACTGGCAATGGCAAGGAAAGCGTTTCTGAAGAAGAGAAATTTGTTAACATCGAGTATAGATTTAAGTGTCAGGAAGTCATTTCTGAAAGTATTTGTATGGAGTGTAGCCATGTATGGAAGTGAAACATACACGATAAATAGTTTGGACAAGAAGAGAATAGAAGCTTTCGAAATGTGGTGCTACAGAAGAATGCTGAAGATCAGATGGGTAGATTGCATAACTAATGAGGAGGTACTGAATAGGATTGGGGAGAAGAGGAGTTTGTGGCACAACTTGACCAGAAGAAGGGATCGTTTGGTAGGACATGTTCTGAGGCATCAAGGGATCACCAATTTAGTATTGGAGGGCAGCGTGGAGGGTAAAAATCGTAGGGGGAGACCAAGAGATGAATAAGCTAAGCAGATTCAGAAGGATGTAGGTTGCAGTAGGTACTGGGAGATGAAGAAGCTTGCACAGGATAGAGTAGCATGGAGAGCTGCATCAAACCAGTCTCGGGACTGAAGACCACAACAACAAACAACAGCAACATCTATGGCTTCAGTGTATTTAAAATTTCCAAATGTCTTGAGGCACTTGTAATGCAGTTCCTTAAGGATACAGGCCCTTTAACACTATATGCATTAAATATGTCAAAAATATCGTTTACTTTTTGGCAAAAATCTGCAGTAGCAATAGCAGATGATGATATGGTGCCACGAGTAACAAGTGTCTCAATGCTTGCTGCTACTGTATGACTCAACACACGAACTGCAGTGTTTACCTTCATTTTTGAAAATGCTAGCAGTTGGACAGCTCTTTTAGTGAGCTTGGGGGCCAACTTGTACTTCCTTTCATAATCACTTGAGTATAAATGACAAATGTCCTTCCATGAAGCAGTGCCAATCCCTCCTTCATCTGTTGTGTGGATAATGTTATACCTGAATAAATTATTACGTATGCTTTTTATCAAGTGTGAGGTGTCATAAAAAAAATCTTACTCCCTTCGTGTACTAAGCATGGATTAACTGGTGTGATACCCAGTCTGTGCCTCCACTCCACAAAATTCGAGCCTTGGTCTGTCACACATGTTTTTACAACCAAACCAATCTCTGTGAGTTTTCTGACGACTTCAAAAAATATGCGCGTCAAATGGGTGGCTCCTACTGGTCTTTTGGAGAAATAATATACTAATGGCTGTTTAAAATTTGAGAAGATGCCGTTAATCATTATAACTAATGCAGTATTGGCAACCACAGATGTACGTATGAAACCCATGTCTTCAAATCCAATAACACGATCCCTAGAGCTGTCATATATCAAATTTTCCATTAGTGACATCTCATCCATAGACAAATTAACAATTATATCAGTTTATGTTAACTGCTGCACTTTCTGCTTTAAAAGATGAAATATGTTATTATTTATCCCACAATTTAACTGTATATCTTCCACGTACCTTGAAACGTCCCCTTAGAAAAATCTATACAAGACTGTGCTTAAACTGACACACAATATTTTTAGCGCAACGCAATCTGACTTTCAAAAATCCCTACAAAAGAATGGCCCTGACTAACATTAACCTATACGTTTCACAAATCACTTACCTCACAAAAATCTTCATTACTCGAACTACTGCAATATAGCGAGCGCCACTACTGCCAGCTAAATAAAAGATTCAAACTACGGAAGGCACTAACTACTGATAGGTATAGTTAGCAAATGTAAAATTTTTGTAGAGAACAAACAATGTATTTACCTTAATAGTCATAATATATATAGCAGTTCATGACATCCAGTCTAACAAATTTCAAACCTCCGCCATCTCTCTCCCCACATCCACCACTGCTGGCGGCTCGCCTCCAACTGCGCAACGCTACGCGCTGTTCACATCCAGCTGCCGATTTTCATACAGAGCGCTACGTAACGTTGCCAATAAGAAAACATAAACAGCCTACTTACAACCTTTGTAAGGTACGTACTGATGGAAGGCTAAAACAGCGTGATAAAAAACTGTATGCCTGAGTACTACAATACAACAAATTAAGTGCAAATTACTTAGTTTCATCTTCCCATCTCGCACCACGTTTTCCATTCAGTGGTATACTGATTTGGCTTATCAATAAATCGAGAGCATCTTTTTTCAAGTACTTGGAACCAACACTTTTTAAAATGAGCTTATCCTTTTGTACTTGTGTCCTGTGACGTGGTTGCAGTTTATTCTTACAATGGGCACTTTCCTTGTCACGTAGTAATTTTGTACTAAGTCTAATGATTTGCACGTTTTTACATTTCACACGATTTTCCAACACGCGAATAATTTCACGTAATCTAAGCATTTCATCTTCAAAAGATGTCTGTGTTGCAGATTCCGTTGTTAGTGATTTTATATGTCTCTCGTGTAGTAACACTTGTGGTAGTTGTTTCTTCTGTGTCAGGAGACAGTTTTATTGTTTTTGCAGTAACACTTTCACGTTTGTATGGCAATTTTCTCTTCATCGTCACTAGTTGTGGCTTATTCGGCACGACAAATAACGTAGGAACAGCATTGCATATCGATGTCTTCTTTTCCGTGCTCATGAACTGGTTTGACTCGAAATGTAACGCACAAAACTTCACGTTATTGTGCAAATAAAGGGCATCTTTTTGCAGCAGGTCCTGTCTTCTACTGTTTATTAACCATTTCTTGCTCCTAAAAAAGAAAAACAAATTCAGTAATTCAATAAAGTTTAGAAAAAAATCATAAATAAAAGCGCTCTAATATGATGTTTCATACCTCTCAGGGCCCTTAGGAAACCTGAAGAATGACAAATTTGGTGTCTTCTTCCTATTATTACTGCAATTTCTTGCACTACATACGCTGCCTTTCGTAAAAAACATCTTAAAAATGAATATAAACGATACTGTTTACATTTAATGAATACCGTATTCAGCAGCGTAGCTTCTACACCGCTTGAGGCGCTGTTGTCGCTGTGTATAACCATGTAAGCCCAGGATAGCTACTCCAGTCAGTCAGATTGCAGGCCGAAGACGCGTCTGGAAACGAGGAAATGTCTCGCATTTTCGTCTTTCGATAAAGCTTTCACGCTCTGATTCGATGAGCTCAACATAATGTGTAGAGATCTCAATACAATTTTTTCGTATACAAGATACAGCACGAGAAGCTTTAGGTACGAAAACAGCAAGTGTAATGGGAGGCGGTGCTACATACGAAACACCGTAGTTTAACCGAGATGTTCAAGAATTACTTGTTAAGTCAGTGACAGGCGGGAAGACTGCATGGGGTGTAAAATTAACAGTAATAGGTCTAAATCGAATACACGAAAAATAAAACAGCATTATTGCAAGTGATAGACAAAACGCATGAAACGATACCTTTATGGAACACAATGTGTGGTGAATGCCCCTGGAGATAATGAACGATGCTATTGAACACATTCAGATATAGAATATGCAAAAAATTCAGTGGGAAAATTATTTTCGACCTTTCTTTGCCTGCGTTGATTGGGGTATCACGCCACCAGCATAGTCGGTTATACCCTTAACATTACTACCCTGTCCGCGAGGGTAATAAAAGAAAAACGACTTTTAGAGATTTTACGCTTAAACTTAACCCTCGCAAGCAGAGTACATTCGTAGTCTGAAAGCCACACGAATTCAACGATGTAACAGTTTTGTTTATTTTGTACTGTTAGAATTCACTAAATTGTTAGGTAAAATTTACACAGTTCTTAAGTGCTCAACTAATCCAGTGGTGGAATATAGGAATAAACTTTATTAGGCTTGTAAGCCCATTTTCGAGTACAGAACTGTTTCCCAAGATGGAAACCACGTGAAGGAAAGTGGGAAATAATTCGTGCAGTCACAAATCTTTGTCGAATAGTAGGAGCGAGTGCCGTGAACAACGTACTAGAAATCCCGACTGGTAGGGGCTGAGTGTGGGAGTAAGGATGCATTTGAAGGTCACTTTTGTACGATTTTCTTGAGTAACTCGAAAACTTCGGCCTCTAGCGAAAACGGACCCCAGTGTAAAATTATTCCTACAAAAATGTCCTGTTAATTGTTTCTCAAGGATTTGTAGTTTGCGCCTGGCGAACGAGAGAATGAAAATCTCTCGCATGGTCTTTGAAGGCCAGTTATAACACGGCGGGCTGCATAAAACAAGATCCGTAGGGGCAGCTGAGTCACCTTGTATATTATACACCAATTGAAATGTGTACAATGCGAAATATTTAAGAATGCTTCACGAAACATAACCTTCTATCAGTGCTAAAAACTAAAGAAAATGGCGTAAACTGCTTACGGCGGTCTCCAACGAGAATTTCTTCATGTGAGTCTAAGATTTGTCATGTGACAGAAGTAACGACCAAAAGTAAACACGTGTTCCTAGCTACACTATCCGCTAGGTACAACACTCTCCCTACCTAAAACTAGCGTAATGGCATTTCAGGGAATATTCCCATTCTGTTCAAAGACTATTATCAACTCAAAAGCTACAGAACAAATCCCTTATTTCTCCTATCTGGCTGCTGAAATAAGTGACAATAAAGGCTGATATACTGAAACTACGTTTCAACGTTTTTGAACACATTTGTGGTGACGGTGAGTAACAAGACAGGAAAGGGCATGAGAATAAAAGTAAATTAAGGCATCACCAGGTTTAATGAATGGGAGTGAGACAGACGGACGTCAGTAACACAGAAAGGTCGGAAATGAGGACTTCAAGAAATGTTAGAGGGTGTACAAAATATTAGACCCAATACGTAATGAACACGGAAGATCAGAACTTAACGTTTAGAATATTAGAGAGTGGATGGTAACAGAAGAAGATCGAAAGAAGGTATTAACCGGATAAATGAAGACAGATTGCCAAAACGCATTGGGCTAATAAGCCATAACCAAGAAGAGATTCGGGAAGGCCCAGGAAATGAGGGGAACAACTCTGATTGTGAAGTCAGAAGACGTATTTTTCCTTCCTAAATCGTGGAGTGCAGAAGATCAAACAGGCTTTTACTCATGTCGTTATTTTATAGCAGGTATCTTATCCAGTGATTCCAGTAATGATTTATTACATTTTTATTGTGTGTCTAAAGTTTTCCCGCATGTCTCAGTTGCAACATACTCAACAAGGAATGCAGGAGTATCAACTGGCCAACAATTGTACGGGCCGTGCAGTGGGAGGCAGGGAGGGTGTACGAGGTCAGTTGCGGCGCTTCGCCAATCTTCACAACGGTTCGCGGTCATTCAGTTGGAATTCACTTTTTCCCAGCATTCGACTTACTTCAGTTATTCACTGATTTTAGAAAATGTTGCAACTAGAAGGGGAACCTTTGTGCTATCGTTCATAAATAAGTAATCACAGAAATACTCATTCCTCTGCACACAGATCTACACCAGTCCGCTTATTCGTAGCTGGAGTAAACACTGTCCTATTAAATGTCATAAAGTTGTTCGATGCAAATATAAACGTCAAAATAGGCAACATTTATAGTTTAAGGCGAGATTTCGTAGATTAAGAAGTTGACATGCATTTACCTGCACGTGGTTTCCATCTTCGGAAATAGTTCTGTATTCGAAAATGGGCTTAAAGTCCTAATAAAGTTTCACGAAGCAAGGCAAAAAGAATCCCGTTTAATCAACACAATACGAAATGTTTCTCCAAGATCCTACAGTTAAATCAGTCTCTTGCAGCCAGAAGTGTGGAGTATAATATGGTGTACTGAAACCCAAAATAAAACCAACCTCCTTTCAGAGAAAAATGTTTTTGCATTTCTTTCTGAACGCCCCTCGTAATTCTTGATCAGCTTCGAATGTGAAAAGCTTCTCCCACTGGAAGCGACAGTCACTGGCATGGTTAGCAGTAATTGTTGGGTCATGGATTTCCAATTTCATTTAAGTATTTCAATATTAGCACTGAAGTTCTCATATTCTTGTTCACTTTTTCTCTGAACACTTTGATTTCTGTCAAAAGTTCTGACGCAACAATGTCTTTTCATTATTCACCATTTACCTTTTATACATAGCTCTCTGACACGTTTATTTCATAGCGTTTTCAGTTCTTTATCCTATAAGTGTCTCAAGTTTTTTGATGAAAAAAACTGAATATTTCGGAATACTTAGTCAGCTGCCCAAACTTTTGTTGCAAACTTATTAATACTGTGTCAACGACAGGGTAGAAAAAACTAGTTTCGTCTTCTCCTCTGGAAGCTGTGCTCTGCAAAGCACATCGTCATTTTTGCAACCAAATTGGTTTCTTTTGGTGCCAGTTCTCTTTTGTTCAAATTTTGCCCAATCTGTAAAGTTTCAGCTATCACTTTCGTAGTGAAAAAAATCTTCCTCACGGAAATTCTCACTTAAATTTTATTTAACTTTCGAGCGATTTGGTTGTTAATTTCAAATTCATGTTTTCTGCCTGGAGGGCCTTACTTGCTGCTATAAGGGCAAAGAGAAGCTCATACCGTATGACAACACCGTCAATAAACTAGAAGTTATCTAATTCGTTCACAGCAAGTAAGTGTTCTTCGCTTTTTGTTTTCAATTCATCAATGCTATTGCGCACCCCAAGAAGGGCATCTGTGACTTCTCTTGATTGGTACGTCATAGTTTCGACACTCTCCACCCAGCTTTCCCATCGAGAATCTGAAAGCTTCTTCACTGTTAATTTTGGTAGTCTGTTCAATATGATTTCCGCTCTCTGGGAGGATGCACCGAAAACAAAGTATAGTCTTTGAATTACACGAAAAAATGTGACTGCTTTTGCTGTAGGTTTTGCCGCATCTGATAGCACAAGATTAATATTCCAGCTAGCACATGTCAAATAAAATGCTCTTGGATTACATCGGGATTCTGGTTTGAACACCACTTCAATTACCTTCTATATTTGTACCATTTTCGTAACTTTGGCCTCCGCAGCCACGAATATTGAGACCTAGTTGGTCTACTTTCGATGCACGGGTTTTAGGCAAACTTTCTCCTGTTGTTGAAGAGACATCCATAAAGTCTACAGTCATTGTGTGTTCTTATAGGTTTACAAACTTAACAAGCAATGTCATTTGTTCATTGTTGGTTGTATCAGGAGTACAATGAGGGATGACTGAAAAATATGTACTTTCTTCTAGAAAATTAACGTTTTGTACTTTGAGTGCAAGCAAATTTATGAGTTAATGTTGAATGTTTTTGTACACAAGAACGGTCAAGAATTTCTTAAGTTTTTAACCGCGATTAAAATTTTCTGCAAAACAGGGTCAAATTCTGCAATTATTTCGATTAAACCAAGAAAATTGCCATAATTATATTGAAAGAGCTTTTAGCTGGCTCCTATGAAGGCCATATTATGCTCAGCCAGATACCTGGTGGCGCGTATAATTCTGTTTAGAGCCGAAAACAAGTGTTCCTTTTCTCTTTCTAGTAGTTCACTTCCATAGCTACCACTTTTTTGTTTCAACTGTCTCACACTGTATGCATCTTTTTGCAGAGTGTATGTGGGCAACTAATTGTTCATGGCCTGTAAGCCGATCTCCTAAATGAACCCAGTCACAGAGTCTGTCACTTGACAGCTTGTTTGTAGGAGATCGAAAAATTTTACAACAGTAACAAAGAACGTTTTTGGTGCATTTCGAATACACAATCCATTTTCGATCCCTTTTTTCTCCATTGGGTAAAGTTGGTACGTAAAAATGAATTGAAAATTTTCCTCCCCTCTCGTATTAAAGATAATAAAAATATACAATTTTAATAGAGCCTTTCTGTACAATTTCATTTATCATGGAGGATGTTAACGTATTAGGTCAAGTGCCTGGGTCTGGATTTGTGATTATTTCACTGTCGCTATCAGTAGACCTAGCTGAATGTGGGATACCAGTTGGTTCACATAACAATACATTTTCAGTTTTTTATAAAGCACCACATTATGAGAGGGTAGTGTTAATGACATCACCATTTGAGCATAAATTGGTTTTAATGTGTGAAGATAAGATGCTTGTCGTAGAACCTTTTCGAAAGCGTCTTTCTTTTTGCAGTTGAAAATTGTTCGTGATGAAGCTTTTTATTGTATAACCTTATTCTTTTTTTATTTTATTTTATTTTTTATTTTTTAGCACACGGGAGGAACACTATATCGTAACACAGAACGCACATACAGCACAAGAAACGGTTTGAACTGGAAACGTACATTTAAACTCATGACAACTAACAAATTATTTTGTGAGATACCGATGAAAATAATGCTTAATTGTTAGCCACAGAAGTGAGCTGCAAGAGTGCAGAGAAAGAGAAGAGCTAAGAGACAATGAATAACGTTTCTCTTAAATTACGGATGAGCAGATGTTAACAGAAGACACTGCTACCGCATGGTGGTTATCGTTGAAACAACTGGTTTTCCGTTATATCGGTTTATTACAACGTCAGTGCCACGGACACCTGACCGCTCAAATTTTGAAATAACCGATTTAAGTTTTTATTTCTGTTATTTCGTGTAATAAATGTAGAAAAAAGTTGACTTCCTCAGTTTCAAGATAAATAGAATCAAAATTATGAATAGGCAATAAAAGAAAACTTAGTCCGACCATTGTTCACTCATTTTCTCGACAAGTGTTAAGTGGTTGAATACTACGAAAAATTACTAGTATTATCCTATTAATTCTAATTTTATGAAACTCAGCTCAAAAATCATGTTGTAATCGAGGATCACACCATTATTTGGGCATTATAAAAAGCCAGCGCTAAAGGATGAAAACTGAGGTTGAAGAGCTCGTATTTTGCGTGGTGGTTTATCCTTTTTCAAGGGCTACAAGCGCATACGCATATTATGTAGACACAGATAGCAGGTGAGCTACTTTCTATTCTTATTGTATACGATGAACAAATTATTGTTAAGCTTTAGATTTATTACGGTTACCATAATGTTGTTGTTGTGGTCTTCAGTCTGCAGACTGGTTTGATGCAGCTCTCCATGCTACCCTATCCTGTGCAAGTTTCTTCATTTCCCAGTACGTACTGCAACCTACAGCCTTCTGAATCTGTTTAGTGTATCCATCTCTTGGTCTCCCTCTTCGATTTTTACCATCCGCGCTGCTCTCCAATACTAAACTGGTGATCCCTTGACGCCTCAGAATATGTCCTATCAACCGATCTCTTCTTCCCGTCAAGTTGTGCCACAAATTTCTCTTCTCCCCAGCTCTATTCAATACCTCCTCATCAGTTATGTAGTCTACCCGTCTAATATCCAGCATTTTTCTGTAGCACCACATTTCGAAAGCTTCCATTCTCTTTTTGTCTAAACTATTTATTGTCCACGTTTCACTTCCATACATGGCTACACTCCAGAAAAGACTTCCTGACACTTAAATCTTTACTCGATGTTAACAAATTTCTCTTCTTCAGAAACGCTTTCCTTGCCATTGACAGTCTACATTTTATATCCTCTCTACATCGACCATCATCAGTTATTTTGCTCCCCAAATGGCAAAACTCATTTACTACTTTAAGCGTTTCATTTCCTAATCTACTTCCCACAGCATCACCCGATTTAATACGACTGCATTACATTATCCTCGTTTTGCTTTTGTTGATGTTCATCTTACATCCTCCTTTCAAGACAGTGTCCATTCCGTTCAGCTGCTCTTCCAGGTCCTTTGCTGTCTCTGACAGAATTACAATATCATCGGCGAACATCAAAGTTTTAATTTCTTCTCTATGGATTTTAATTCCTACTCCGATCATTTCTTTTGTTTCCTTTACTGCTTGCTCAATATACAGATTGAATAACATCGGGGAGATGCTACAACCCTGTCTCACTTCCTTCCCAACCACTGGTTCCCTTTCATGCCCCTCGACTCTTATAACTGCCATCTGGTTTCTGTACAAACTGCAAATAGCCTTTCGCTTCAGGGTATTTTATCCCTGCCACCTTCAGAATTTGAAAGAGATTAATCCTGTCAACGTTGTCAAAATCTTTCTCTAAGTCTGCAAATGCTAGAAACGTAGGTTTGCCTTTCCTTAATCTGTTCTCTAAGATAAGTCGTAGGGTCAGTATTGCCTCACGTGTTCCAACATTTCTACGGAAACCAAACTGGTCTTCCCTGAGGTTGGCTTCTACCAGTTTTTCCATTCGTCTGTATATAATTCGTGTTAGTATTTTGCACCGTGGCTTATAGTTCGGTAATTTTCACATCTGTCCACCCCTAATTTCTTTGGGTTTGGAATTATTGTAATTCTTCTTGAAGTCTGAGGGTATTTCACCTGTCTCATACATCTTGCGCACCAGATGGTAGAGGTTTGCCAGCGCTGGCTCTCCCAAGGCTATCAGTACTTCTAATGGAATGTGTTTCCAGACTATAGATGTAATCACGAACAATGGCTTTCGAATTTAGGCTCGTTCTGTGCACCTACGTCGCGCGTTCTTCGGTAGCCAATGAGTCTTCAGCAGTGTTCTGAGAGCTGTGCTGTGACTGTTAGCGCAATGCGACCATCATACGCGATCGTAGCGAGTTCTTTGTCGAATTTTTATTCCATTTGTTTCGAGTTGTCATGGTTGATGGTGGTGGTAGGAGACTAATTCTGCACTAGCAAGCGAGAGATATAATCTGCAGGATACACGCTTTCATCTGGTGTATGCGAGTACGGCAACTGCCACTTGTAACCGGCAACAATGCAATCCCCGTCCTTGCCTGCGCGAACCGCCATCGCTCGTGGATGGGACTCTAGGATTGGTGCCATTCTCCAATGGGATTGATGTCCGGTGACGACAGGGAGAAACTACCATATAGACCAGGTGGGGGTAAGTCTTCTACACTGCACGCACACACGTTTACATTAAGCCACGACACATGGCAACAGGGACATAACTGTCACAGCAATGCCATGTATTTGTTGGTCGTTTCTGTCGGCAGTATTATTAAATTAGCGCTGATCACTTTTCTCTTTTTCTACAATAATGCAGTATTTCAAAACAATGAAAAATGTCTGAATAAAACTGCTGTTTTTCCAAAAAAAAAAAAGATCTATTTAAAAACAAACCATGGGAAATTCCAAGTAGGAACACCAACAATGCAGGAAAGATAGGTTGCTACTTCCCGTCAAGAAGACATGTTAAGTTGCAGACAGGCATTCTGACCGCAGATGCTGGAGTTGGCGGTCGTGTTTGCATGAGGTGTGCTTGCTTGTGTGTGTGAGTGGTGTGTGTTTCGTTTTTGCTGATGAAGGCTGTGGCAGAGAGCTAGCTTTTAATTGTGTCTGTCTGAAAATAAACGCGTCTTTATTAAAAAACAAAAATTTTGCACTGCTGCTATGGCTAACTGATACTTCAGTACTTTTCCCAGCTATTAGTGACAAATAAAAACACCTGTTATTACCTAGGCCAAAAAATACGGAAAAATACCGGTTATGAAGAACTAAAATACCGGTATCGGTTTTAACCGGTCAGTTTTTTCCATCCTAATCCTTATCATAGACCTTGGTTCCCTCGACTCCGATGCTGCGATAGTTTTCTACGATGTACACTAGTAGCATGTGGTAATGAAACAATGGGTATATACCTAAACACTTAAATACTTGATTCATGCCTAGGATTGTCATATCTATCTGGGGCCTCGTCGGGGCGCTCTGAGATGGGGGTGTAGAAATGAAGTAAAAATTTCATTTAATATAATCACTTTTTATTTAGAAACGAAATACGTGGAATTTGTTGCGACCGAAGTAGTTCGTACACAATAATGTCCGGAAGATTTCACCTTTTCCTGCAAGTCTTTTTTTCCCTTTTAAGTATTTATAAAAATCCGTGCAAGTTAGTTTGCAGTTAAATGGCAGTGTAGGATTGATTCCACAGTCTTTGGCAGCAGTCAGTTTCTTTCATCAATCCACTGGGCCGACATCAGCGAAAGTACTCTTTCCACAGTGGCGTTGAATGTGGGAATAGAAAACAAATACTCGCATGATTTTAGCCGTTGGCATTTGCGTTCATGGTTTTCGATTTGCTTAAGAAAATATGTACACTTTTCTTCCAGTCACGCTTAGTTTCTAAAAAGCCCTTCATGTACACATATTCCTGAAAATAATTGTCGCCTGAAGTATTCACATTTTTAGTCAGGTATATAATAATGTTTTCAATCTTCACCCGATCTGGGGTTTCAGGCCCAATCAAAAACTTGATATTTATTAAAACAGAAAGCCAATCTCTCACACTAATCAAATGCTATGGTATAGAGAACCATTGTGTCTACGTCAAACTTCAAAATAAAATTAATTATGTCTTGATTATGGTTCCCATTCTTTAATTTGTTCTAATTCATCTTGATTTTGCATGCCAATAACATTTCCAGTCTTCCTTTCATTCAGACATCTTTGTGTGTCGATTAATGATTGTATTTCTTATTTCAGTTATCGAGGCTTTATCATTCTCCACGATTTTTATATTTTTTTCAAAGAGCCGAGTTTGACTGCAGAAACATGAAGTTAATTTCACTGATCGGACTACTCAAAAAATTTGAAATTATTATAGGTGACCTGTCTTCACCGTCAAAATCTGTATTAATGGAATCCACGGCTTAAGAATCTCTCAGTTGTGGGCATTAACGACAGCCATCTTGCTTTTGAGTGAGACAGAGGAACCTGATGATTGACACCATCGTGTAAGCAGAACTCTTTCTACTTCTCTGTCTTAATCGTGTATATTGAAAAGTTATGAAATATTTTCATGACGATTATTTCCGTCAGTTAAGTCTGCAGCAACACTTGATATACACTGAAGCGCGAAAGAAACTGGCATAGGCATGCGTGTTCAGATACAGAGATATGTAAACAGCCAGAATACTGCGCTTCCTATATAAGACATGTGTCTGGCGCAATTGTTAGATCGGTTACTGCTGCTACAATGGCAGATTATCAAGATTTAAGTGAGTTTGAACGTGGTGTTATAGTCGGTGCACGAGCGATGGGACACAGCATCTCCGAGGTAGGGATGAAGTGGAGATTTTCCCGTATGACCATTTCACGAATGTGTCGTGAATATCAGGAATCCGGTAAAACATCAAACTTCCGACACCGCTGCCGCCGGAAAAAGATTGTGCAAGAACGGGACCAACGACGACTGGAGAGAGTCGTTCAACGTGACGAAAGTGCAAACCTTCCGCAGCTGAAGATTTCAATGCTGGGCCATCAACAAGTGTCATCGTGCGAACAATTCAACGAAACATCATCTATATGAGCTTTCGGAGCCAAAGCTCCACTCGTATACCCTTGATGACTGCGCGACACAAAGCTTTACACCTCGCTTGGGCCTGTCAGTACCGACATTGGACTGTTGATGACGGGAAACATGTTGCCTGGTCGAATTAGTCTCGTCTTGAATTGTATCGAGCGGATGGATGTATACGGATGTGGATACAACCTCATGAATCCATGGACCCTGCATGTTAGCAGAGGACTGTTCAAGCTGGTGGAGGCTCAGTAATGGTGTGGGACGTGTGCAGTTGGAATGATATGGGACCCCTGATACGTCTAGATACTACTCTGACAGGTAACATATACCTAAGCATCCTGTATGATCACCTACGTCCATTTATGTTCATTGTGAATTCCGACGGACTTGGACAATTCCAGCAGGACAATGTGACACCCCACACGTCCAGAATTCCTACAGAATGGCTCCAGAAACACTCTAATGAGTTTAAACACTTCCGCTGATCACTAAACTCCCCAGACCTGAATATTATTGAGCATATCGGGATGCTTTAAAACGTGCTGTACAGAAAAGATCTCCAACCCATCCTACTCTTACAGATTTATGGGCAGCCCTGCAGGATTCACGATGTCGGTTCCCTCCAGCACTACTTCAGACATTATTCGGGCCCATGCCACGCTATGTCCCTACACTTCTGCGTGCTCGCGGGGATCCTACACTAGATTAGGTAGGTGTATCCGATTTTTGGCTCTTCTGAGTAGTAATGTCGAGAACATGGGCAGAGCATCCAATTCCTTGTTTTTTTCCTAGTTCCTTAATTTTCAGGAACGAATTCCGGTGACCATGTTAATGAAGCGCTCCGAAGTTGGTATTGATACTGCTTCCACAAAAAGGGATTAATTTGTCTAATGGAATTGGCATTTGTCTTTAAAGGTCAGGATAAAACTTTGCACTTGTCTCCGATGTTTCGTATTCAGCGAATCAAACTTCAGTAACTTCTGTTGGATTCCACCAGTTTCAGTAAAATATTGAACAAGTAAAGGAAAAAGAAGAAACATCTTTTCAACGTTGTGGCTCAATGCGTCACTGCCTGCGTCATAGACTGAAACTTATTTCTGTTGTTTTATGCATTCGGACACAGAGTGCGGTGAGAGGATTTTAACAATCGCTGTAGCTTTGGTCCTGTCTGTAGACTGCTGCCGGCCGGGTTGACCGAGCGGTTCTAGGCGCTACAGTCTGGAACTACGCGACCGCTACGTTCGGAGGTTAGAATCCTGCCTCGGGCATGGGTGTGTGTGATGTCCTTAGGTTGGTTAGGTTTAAGTAGTTCTAAGTTCTAGGGGACTGATGACCTCAGAAGTTAAGTCCCATAGTGCTCAGAGCCATTTGAACCTTTTTTTTGTTGTTGTTTTGTTTATGCGGCGACTTTGGAGTCAAGATACATTGCGGAAATCAGTTTTGCGGTACAGTCGAGAGAGCTGAAGGATTGATGCTTGACAACGTTATAAGCCGTTTTTTTAGTTCTGCAGCAGCAACGAGAAATTCTTCCTGGGTGTCTTCTTTAATCATGAATGTAGACATATACCTTGATGTCGAACCTATTTGTAGGATTCTTGGTAGAATTGTGATGCCTCACATCTACCTTACCTCCACGAGTTACTGAAACGAAACAGCTACATAACACTCACAACGCTTCCTGATCCGTACGTCCTTTGTTTTTTTGGCAATGTTCCGCAGAGTTTCACGTGCCCCAAGATTGCAAAATAAATCTACGGCACGAAAAACAGAATAATTTCCCATTAACAAAGTGACAACCAAACGCTGCGATGATTTGCTACAGCCAGAGTAAAATGGCTCTGAGCACTATGGGACTTAAGATCTGTGGTCATCAGTCCCCTAGAACTTAGAACTACTTAAACCTAACTAACCTAAGGACATCACGCACATCCATGCCCGAGGCAGGATTCAAACCTGCGACCGTAGCGGTCGCGCAGTTCCACACTGAAGCGCCTAGAACCGCACGGGCACCAGCCAGATTACTTCCTCTTGGATTCAGCAACGCTACAATCAGTGACAGTCATTTCTAGAAATTCATGAGAATTCTGAAAATAATAAAAAGCCTACATTCCATTCTAGGAGGGGGTAAGAACTCCCCTTGCTGAGCCTATGAAGACAGTGTTTAAAGGTACATGATTTGTGAGGAACTTACGTTTCAACTCATAGGAGAAAGCCAGTTTGGTTAGTGCACCACATAGTGGTTCTCTACTCGCAGTTGAAACGACGTGTGTAGCGGATTAATAAGAACAGCCTGTACTATGTAACTAAGAATTTGTAATTAGATATCGCAGAGAAGTGTTTTAAATAGCAGGAGCAAGCGATGCACAGAAAGCAATATGTTTTCTCAGTAGAGCGCCTGACGTCACGGGGGAAGCTGCTGTGCCAAACAGTACACAGTTCGAATTGTGTTGTGTTTGAAGGAGTATGTTGATTGTTACTAGATATCGCAGAGATGTGTTTTAAATAGCAGGAGTAAGCGATGCACAGAAAGCAATATGTTTTCTCAGTAGAGCGCATGACGTCACGGGGGAAGCAGCTGTGCCAAACAGTACACAGTTCGAATTGTGTTGTGTTTGAAGGAGTATGTTGATTGAGTTCTTCCTTCTGAGGTACTCAAGTCAATAGCGGAAACATTCGGAATTCGGGAGTGTTACGGTTTTTGCTCTAGTTGATATTTCATTCGGAACTGAAATAGTTAGCAATAATGGACAGCGGGATCAACATTGTGTTCGCCAGCTCTGTAGTTTATTGTTCGTCCTGTGAAATTCTTATTGGAGAATCTACAAGAGAGTGAGAAAATTAATTTTTACAAAGCCAGGCTGTGCTGTTACGGGCTGTTTTTCGTACAACCGGAACACAAAGGGAACTGACGTAATGTATCACAGTTCCCGCGTAATGAAACATTACAAAAACTATGGTTGTCGAAATGTTGTAGGAAAGACAGTGTAAATGTTGCGCATACACGAATATGCTCTCACCATTTCGCAGAAACAGATTACTTAAGGCATTTACGGTCTGAATTACTTAATTTGCACCGAAAAAGAATGCTCAAGCCAGATGCAGTTCCTTCGTGCAATTTGCCGTGCAGTAGTGCGACTGTCAATGTGTCACCCGCAACAGAAGACAGAACCAAACGGTATAAGAAACGAGAACTACATAAGAGATCTCTGGAAACTCGGGAAAAGCTGTCACCAAATAAGAAACATCATAATAAGAACACATGCACAGATGACAGTTTTTTTACAGACACAGATAAAGTTACTTTGATGAATACTATAGCGGCATTAGAAAGAAGGAATGCTGTTCTTACAGACAAGTGTGTGCAACTTCGATCGAGAAATAAATACCTTCGGAATCAGCTGTCTAGAACGCGACGACTTACGCGCGAGGAAGAAATTAATAAGGAGGTTCTTGTGTCTAAGGAAATTACTCGTGTGCTGGGAAAAATATTTTCACTCAATCAAATAAAAAGTTTATTAAGTGACTCAAAAAGGGTTAGATGGAGTAACGAAGACATTTGTAAATCAATTACTCTCCGTGCTATATCTCGGAAGTGTTATAATTTTCCGAGGAAAAAAATCGGGTATCCTCTACCAGCTGTGTCGACGTTGAGGGCCTGGATAAACCGCTGTTTTAGTTGCAGTCGTGGCATTTTGAAAGATGTTTTGATTATGATAAAAATGCAGGCTAAAACATTCACTGACAGGCAACGTGTTTGCGTTTCGTCCTTCGACGAAATGAACATCGACAGTAGGATTTACTATGATCAACAAGAGGACAGAGTGTCAGGACCCCACAGTAATGTTTTAGTTGTTATGGTGCGTGGACTATTTGCAAGTTCGAAACAACCTGTTTATTTTGATTTTGATGTTCGCATGACAGCTGCCCTCTTGAACGAAATTATTGTCGCCTTAGACAGTAATTCGTATAAGGTTGTAGCTTGTGTAGCAGACATGGGAACAAAAAACTTATAATTTCAAACGGACGTGAAACTTATTCTCACTATGGCTCTTCATAAAGTAGGAAAAAAAGTTTCTCATGTATTAAAGTTTTAGGATCCGGTTTTTTGTTGTTGCAGTCTTCTGTCCGAAGACAGGTTTGGTACAGCTCTCCATGCTACTCTCCTCTATGCGAGCTTCTTCATCTCCGAATAACTACTGCAACCTACATCTTTCTGAATCTGCTTAGTTTATTCATCTGTTGGTCTCCCTCTACGATTTCTACCCTCCACTGTTCGCTTCCAGTACTAAATTGGTGATCCCTTGATGTCCCAGAAAGTGTCTTATCAATGGATCCCTTCTTTTAGTCAAATTATGCCACAAATTTCTTTTCTCCCCAATTCTGTTCGGTACCTTCTCTTTAGCTACGTGATCTACCCATCTAATCTTCAGCATCCTTCCGTAGCATCACATTTCAAAAGCTTTTATTCTCTTCCTGTTTAAACTGTTTATGATCCGTGTTTCACATCCATACTTTGTTACACTCCAGACAAATAACTTCAGGAAACACTTCCTAACACTTAAGTCTATATTCGATGTTAGCAAATTTCTCTGCTTCACTAATGCTTTTTTGCCATTGCCAGTATACATTTTATATCTTCTCTACTTCGACCATAATCAGTTATTTTGCTGTCTAGATAACAAAACTGATCCACTACTTTCAGTCTCGTTTTCCTAATCTAATTCCATCAGTATCACCTCATTTAATTCCTCTAAGTGTCCGCCCGTTGCCCTCTGTAATAAAAAAAACTGAGTTAATTAAACAACAACGAACTCAAACGGGTGTCTTTCGACGTCCGCCCAGAACGGATACAACGAACGAAAACGAACTAAATTAGATTAAAAACAAAACAAAAATAAATAAAAAAAGTGGTCAGAGCGACGGAATGTCATACCTAACGGCCCGGGTTCGATTCCCGGCTGGGCCGGAGATTTTTCTCCGCTCATGGAGTGGGTGTTGTGTTGCCCTTACCATCATCATTTCATCCCCATCGACACGTAAGTCGCTGAGTTGGCGTCACCTCGAAAGACTTCCACCAGGCGAACGGTCTACCCGACGGGAGGCCCTAGCCACACGGCATTTCCATTTTCCTTTCATCTAAATTCCATTATCCTTCTTTTTGGTTTTCGTTAATGTTCATCTTATATCTTCCTTTCAAGATACTATCCATTCGATTCAACTGATCTTCCAACCCTTTTCTGTCTCTGACAGAATTACAATGTCATCGGAAAACCTTGAAGTTTTTATTTCGTCTCCCTGGACTTTAACACCTTCATATTTTTCTTTGGTTTCATTCACTGCTTGCTCAATGTACAGATTGAGTAACATATGGGACAGGCTACAATCTTCGTGACAAAAAATAAAAACGTTTACAGCTGTCTTCGTGATTTTAATTTATTTTGTCGCTACCAGTTTCAACGCTTCATTGCGTCATCTTCAGGCTGTCTTTGATGCGGTACAAAATAAGTTAAAATCTTAAGGACAGCTGTAGGTGTGTGGTTTTTTTTTTTTTTCACGATAGTAAACGGCCGTCGTCCCAGAGACCTCCTGCTAAAAGGATGAACATACAAAAGGCTACAATCTTGTCTCACTCCCTTCTCAACCACTCTTCCCTTTCATGCCCCTCAACTATTAAAACTGCAGTCTGGTTTCTATACAAGTTGTAAATAGCCCTCCACTGACTGTATTTTATCCCTGCTACTTTCAGAATTTCGAAGAGAATATTCCAGTCGTCATTGTCAAAAGCTTTCCCTAAGTATATAGTTGCTATAAACGTAGGTTTGTCTTTCCTTGAATTATATTCTAAAATACGTCATAGGGTCAGTATTGCCTCATGTGTACCTACATTTCTTTGAAATCGATACTGATCTTTCCCGAGGTGGTCTTCTACCAGGATTTTCATTTTTCTGTAAAAATTCCTGTTAGTATTTTGTAGCCATGATCAGTTATGACATTTTAATTCATTATTTATTTACTACTGACTGAATTCGCAACATATTTTGCAGGCAGTATCCACATATATACCACTACACCGACCTGCAACAGCATATCGTTGTACGACGCATAGTTCAAGTGATATGACGTATGACGTCATATACATTGAGATGGGTGAAAAACTAGCTTAACATATTAACTGATTTGTAAAGCAATCAGACGTTTCAAGCCCTTATACATAAGGGAGTTCGATCCTGTGGCGAATCTGGAGTTGGATTTTGAGGGAGGGGGGGGGGGGTTACTGATAACTTTAAAACAACCACGAATTGGGTCAAACGGAGCACTAAAAGCATCGTTTGCACTTTTACGCCGCGCGTAAGTATGAACACAACTAAGTAACTGCCTTTTACCACTCATGCAGACTCTTCCACTTCACCACTCGTTCTGCAAGGGAAGCAGGTTGGGTGAAATAGGCGGTGAAGTGTTTTATGCACATATTTCATTGTGAAAGCATTTTTAAAGCTAAATCTATGAAAATAGGTATGTGGCGTCTTGTTTGGAAATGAAAGAAAAAACGTGTTTCACTGTTTTTGGAAAACCAACCCCTAAGGGGGTCAAATAAGGCCAGGCTGAGATTTTCACTCTGCAGCGGAATGTGTGCTGCTATGAAACATCCTGGGAGATTAAAACTGTGTGCTGGACCGATACTCGAATCCGTTACCTTTCGCGGGCAAGTGCTCCACAAGTTCTGCAAGGTTCGCAGGAGAGCTTCTGTGAAGTTCGGAATGAAGGAGACGAGGTATTGGCGGAATTAAGGCTGTCGGGACGGATCGTGTGTCGTGCTTGGATAGCTCAGTTGGTAGAGCACTTGCCCGCGAAAGCAAAGATGCCGAGATCGAATCTCGGTCCGGCACAGAGTTTTAATCTGCCAGGAAGGTTCAGGGCCAGACTGTTTCACTGACTCATCATCGCCCAGCCGAAACCGCTATGGATAGAAACTTGAAATTTGGAGAGGGTGTGAATCTTATACTGTAGATATCGTTTAAGTAGGGATCATTCGAAATTGAAGACAAAAAAGAGGGTGAAATAGGGGACGGAAGGCTTTCTCAAAATATGTCGCAATTAAGGCAGTTCTGAAGCTAGAACTACTAAAATTAGTATTTGGTTTCTCGGTTAGAAGTAAAAAAATACACGTTTCAGCAATTTTGGAAATTCAACCACTAAGTGGGGAAAATAGTGAACGTTTTCTGGAAATAGTTCATTATCACTATTTAAAAACAGTCGTAGGTTGCACAATATTCATTATTACAGAACAACTAATCTATTTTAAAGCTAAATCTATGAAAATGGAGACGAGGTACTGGCAGAAGTAAAGCTGTGCGTACCGGGCGTGAGTCGTGCTTCGGTAGCTCAGTTGGTAGAGCACTTGCCCGCGAAAGGCAAAGGTCCCGAGTTCGAGTCTCGGTCGGGCACACAGTTTTAATCTGCCAGGAAGTTTCATATGAAAATGGATGTTAATTAAAAAAAGTTTCACTTTTTTGGAAATTCAGTGCCTTAAGGGAGTGAAAGAGGGGATAAAAGGTTTTATAAAATTATTTCATTATAGAAACGTTTTCAAAGCTAAATCTTTGGAAATTAGTATTTGAATTCTCTGTCAGAAATTAAAAAAATATGTATTTGTTTACTCTTTACAGAAATTCAATCCTTTAGGGCGTAAAATTGTTAGGAAAATATTTCGTTACATTAAAAAAATTGTAAAGCTTAGCCTACGAAATGGGTACGAGTATTTCACTTCTAGGTTAGCTATAAAGAAGTATGTGTTTCAATGGAAATATGATCACAAGAATGCAAACGGCAAGATTAACAGAATCCTTGAATTACAGCTCCTGGAATTGCTTTTTGGTCAGAATTACATTCGGAAAAGATCATGCATATATGGCCTCCATTAGTGTGAAACGTTTAGAAGGTGTTGCAATTTGTGAACAATATAAAAATTTGATTAAAGAAAAACAAAAAAAAATCTGTGCAGAGGATACAGACTACGCGTGAAAAGTATCGGGTGCTAAGCTAGTATGTGATATAGATGGAACTACGGTTCGTGATACAAACACGTGGGGTCGCAGAGATTAAAATCTGCTAAACCCGAACGTTGAGGGGATTTCCTCAATTTTACAACAGAATAAATACCGTTCGCACACTTGCGTTGATCGAAACGTTGAACTAACTTTACCGAATTGTCTGTGCAGTCGAGGATATGGCTCTTGGGGTAATATTGTATAAGATTCTTGTAAATTCCTGTAGTGGACTATATTAGAGGTCATATCAGCTCAAGTGGGAAGTAATGAGGAGGTACATTAGCAGTCACAACCATGAACGGACTGACAAATAAATCGAAATCAGTTTTCGACGTGCAAAGTCTTGACTTTTGTCTGAGAACTGGTGACGAAATTTTTCAATTACTGAAACGAAGGTAATCATGTCTGGTCAAGAAATGACTGCCTTGAGCTGTGAGAAATGTTCTATGTCATGAACTAGAAGCTGATTTTTCCACAGGATTAACTTTTGTTTTATAGCATCAATATAGTCGGCCATATATGTAAATCATCCTCCCCTTGGATTAAGAGACTTGATGAAATCAAATAACTGGTGACGTCGACCATAAAAGATTTTATCACTCCCCTATTTTTCTTTTAACTCTTCTTTGCCTAATGAAGTCGTCTTTGTGCCTGGTGGTGTAACGACGTTCCAATGAACGTTTTTCACAGCTCATGATAGTGCGATGGTGTATAAGCAATTTGAATGGCGTTCAAAGAGCAATTTCCATTTAGCACTGAATGATGTGACTTCTCCACTTTTTCTTTCAAGTGCGTAGACGCAGTGGTGTTCCTCATTCAGAACGTAAATCTAATTTAGCACAGTCGGTGTTGTCGGAAAAATGTGACAAGGCGACTGGCTCTATCTAGCGGCGTCCGGCTGCTGACTCGCTTTTCATTTCCTGTTCTCCACCGCTCGCCCCTCAGCGCCATTTGTCCAGACCGGCTCTAAATATAACCAACTCACTTTTCTTAAAATATATAGAATTCAATCAGTAACTTTCTTCAGTTTGGTGCAAAAATGGCTTATTAAAATAATGTTAACGTTTCCTTTGTCTTACAAGAAATTATGAAAAAGATGTAAGAAATGTTTTCAAATGTAGTTTTAGACATGAGCTGTTAGCATATATACTAGGTGTCGAGACTTTCTCACACCAAACGCTGACTGGAAATATCTTGTATGATGAGGGGCCCCATAATCTGCAGGTTGACAGAAACTGTTCCGTCAGTGGAGGCGCGTCTATTTGGTAAAACATCCACACCTTCACCTCCGTGCGACTCATCGCCTGCCCCGGGTGGGTCCTGAACCCGTCCTAGAGAGAGGAGGCGTGTTTCAGCCCGAATTAATGGAGCACTCTGCTAGTTCAGAGGCAGGTCTCCGTGCCGGCGCTGACGCACGGCGTGGTAGGAGGTCCACAAAACCTCAGGCGTTGGTGGGGATGTTTTGCACTTTTCCAGAGAATGGGTGGTAGGACGAGGAGGAGGAGGCGGGCGTGCGTCGGTTACTCCTACCCGCACGACATCCCGACAAGGAAATTCATCGCTCGGTCCGTCTAAACGCCAAACGCATCCAGTTTGTCGCTCGGCCAGTTGGTACGTGGGTAGAGCGCTTTGAAAAGTTGCGAGCTGCGGCCGTATTGGCTGGTCAGCTCTTGTGACGTCACATCCCCGAACCACGGGTTCGTGGCGCCTCAGTTAGCGGGTTGTATCCAGCGATTGCGGTTCGAAACTTCTAATCTGCACAATTCCGGGTTCCTCACTTCCAATTTATCCAGCCGGGTTGCTGTTTAGACTTCCAGAGAAAGGTAAACCTCCCTACGACGTAACAGTTACGTGTTGTATACGTTTCTTACGATATCTCTTACAGAAATCGAATTATTCTTGTTTCCGTGGCGGTTCAGTAAGTCGCGACTTGTAAGACGACCTCTGGAATTGATAGGCCGACTAGAAAGATTGCTTTCGTTAACGAAGTGGGTCAACGGAAGCGTCCGATTCCACCCGTCGGCTTTTGTGGTGTGTGACGTCACGAAGGCGCGGAATTTAGTTTGTGAGAATGGCGTGCTTGTAGGTGTCGTTTTGATGTGATCTATGGTGCTCTCTGGTGGTGTGTTTATGTGTTGTGTGACAGGTGATGTATTTGGTTTAGTTTGCTTGTGTGGCGTGTTTATAGGTAGCGTGTTGTTGCGGTCGGTGGTTCTCTCTGGTGGTGTGTTTATGGGTAGCGTGTTATGTGGCGTATGGGGTTCATTTGCGCGGTATCATTGCACGTGTGTGGTGTCGATAGTGCCTGTGCTTTCAGCGGAATATTTTTCAGTGAGTTAACGGTTTTGGTTTTGTTATGTCGACGTTATTGTAGTTTCTTTCTGGTCGTCGTGTGTGAATTTTGGTAAATTGCATTGTTCATGTCTTTGATAGATGTGGATATGACTGACAACGTCAATAGTTTTCGGTTGTTGGCGATGATGGGGGACACTGCATTGTCTCTAACAAAGTTCCTTAAACTATTCGGATTTGTGGAAGAAGTCGTGAAGAAATGAGGCTTACTAATGTTCCAGGATCTCGGACCAGGGACGGCTATATGTGGTGATGTCTTAAGAATACCTTGTCAAGGGAAGTGTTCGATTCCATTTTGATTCTTTTTTTATGGTAGTAATAAGTGTGGTGGTGGCGAAAGTTCTGAGATTTATAGTGTGGTATCGGTAGTTTCTGTTGACCTATATAACTCGAGGGAAGTGTTCCAGTGGATATTGTTTTTAGTTGATTTAGGGAAGGTTGTTGTCGTTTTATTTTATCGTTTTTGTCGTCTGGTTTAGTGGCGTGTGTTTATTTTTAGTTTGTCTCCACCCAAAAACCCGCAATTTCCCCCGCTTGTCCCGTTAGTTTCACTATATTTTTGGAGTAACATTGTGTCTGAGTGTTTTTCGATCTATTTTTATGTTTGTTGTCATGTTTTCGTAACGACGTCATAATCGCGATATGGGAGTTGTGAATGGTCGTTTCCGCCATATTGGTGACGTTATTGGTCAAACAAGACGGGTGGAGTCGGACGTTTCCGATAACCCATGTTTGCTTTGTGGGCTCAATGGAAGACGGTGAATGACCGACAGTATATGGTACACTTGCGAGAATTTGCGACGTACACACACTTAATAGAAGGGGGTGTTAAAACATAGGACCTTGTGTATTTAGTTATTTCGACAACATACATTATTTTCAGGGTATATGTAGAACTGCTTTGGCTCGTAATAGTCATGCTGCCTCGAAATAGCGGCATGCTCTTGCTAACTGAATAACATATTTGCATCATATCGTACACTGCAGATTGGTACTGTATGACACTAATCTGCCTTGTACGTAATGCAACCAATTCTATTCAATACCGCCTCATTAGTTATGTGATATACCCATCTAATCTTCAGCATTATTCTGTAGCACCACATTACGAAGGCTTCTATTCTCTTCTTGTCCAAACTATTTATCATCCATGTTTCACTTTCATACATGGCTACACTCCATACAAATACTTTCAGAAACGACTCCCTGACACTTAAATCTATATTCGATGTTAACAAATTTCTCTTCTTCAGAAACACTTTCCTTGCCATTGCCAGTCTACATTTTATATCTTCTCTACTTCGACCATCATCAGTTATTTTGCTCCTCAAATTGCAAAACTACTTAAGTTCTTTAAGTGACTCATTACCTAATCTAATTCCCTCAGCATCACCCGATTTAATTCCACTACATTCCATTATCCTCGTTTTGCTTTTGTTGATGTTCATCTTATATCCTCCTTTCAAGACACTGTCCATTCCGTTCAGCTGCTCTTACAGGTCCTTCACTGTCTCTGGCAGAATTACAATGTCATCGGTGAACCTCAAAGTTTTTATGTCTTCTCCCTGGATTTTAATACCTACTCCGAATTTTTCTTTTGTTTCCTTTACTCCTTGCTCAATATAAAGATTGAATAACATCGGGGAGAGGCTGCAATCCTGTCTCACTCCCTTCCCAACCACTGCTTCCCTTTCATGCCCCTCAACTCTTATAACTGCCATCTGCTTTCTGTACAAATTGTAAATAGCCTTTTGCTCCCTGTGTTTTACCCCTACCACCGTCAAAATTTGAAAGAGTATTCCAGTCAACATTGTCAAAAACTTTCTCTAAGTCTACAAGTGCTAGAAACATAGGTTTGCCTTTTCTTAATGTAGCTTCTAAGATAAGTTGTAGGGTCAGTTTTGCCTCACGTGTTCCAATATTTCAACAGAGTCCAAACTGATCTTCCCTGAGGTCAGCTTCTACCAGTTTTTTCATTCTTCTGTAAAGAAATTGTGTTAGTATTTTGCAACCATGACTTATTAAACTGATTGTTTGGTAATTTTCACATCTGTCAACACCTGCTTTCTTTGGGATTGGAATTATTATATTCTTCTTGAAGTCTGATGGTATTTCGCCTGTCCCATACATTTTGCTCACCAGATGGTAGAGTTTTTTCAGGACTGGCTCTCCTAAGGCTGTCAGTAGTTTTAATGGAATGTTGTCTACTCCCGGGTCTTTGTTTCGACTTAAGTCTTTCAATGGTCTGTCAAACTCTTCACACAGTATCATATCTTGCATTTCATCTTCATATACATCCTCTTCCATTTCTGTAACATTGAACTCAAGTACATCACCCTTGTATAGACCCTCTATATACTCCTTCCACCTTTCTGCTTTCCCTTCTTTGCTCAGAAATGGGTTTCCATCTGAGCTCTTGATATTCATACAAGTGGTTCTCTTTTCTCCAAAGGTCTCTTTAATTTTCCTGTAGGCAGTATCTCTCTTACCTCTATTGAGATAAGACTCTACATCCTTAAATTTGCCTTCTAGCCATCCCTGCTTAACCATTTTGCACTTCCTGTTGATCTCATTTTTGAGACGTTTGTATTCCTTTTTGCCTGCTTCATTTACTGCATTTTTATATTTTCTCCTTTCATCGATTAAATTCAATATTTCTTCTGTTACTCAAGGATTTCTACTAGCCCTTGTCTTTTACCTACTTGATTCTCTGCTGCCTTCACTACTTCATGCCTCAAAGCTACCCATTCTTCTTCTACTGTATTTCTTTCCCCCATTCCTGTCCATTGTTCCCTTATGCTCTCCCTGAAAATCTGTACAACCTCTGGTTTAGTCAGTTTATCCAGGTCCCATCTCCTTATATTCCCACCTTTTTGCAGTTTCTTCAATTTTAATCTACCATTCATAACCAACAGATTGTGGTCAGAGTCCACATCAGCCCCTGGAAATGTCTTACAATTTAAAACCTGGTTCCTAAATATTTGTCTTACCATTATATAATCTATCTGAAACCTATCAGTATCTTCAGGTTTCTTCCATGTAGGCAACCTTCTTTTATGATTCTTGAACCAAGTGTTAGCTATGATTCAGTTATGCTGTCTTAGGCATAATAAACCGCTTTCAATTACAAACACATATGGAAAATTTTATTGCCTGTTTTAGACCCTGTCAAGGGGAGATCTAAATGAGGGGATGGGATGGAAGTGGCCTATAAGAAACGAAAGAAAGAATTGCAGATAGTGAGAAATTACTAATTTTAGTAAAGGAAAGTAGTATTTCTAATTTGTCTGCTGTTGTGCAGGCAGGGAGTGTATCATACAGTTGTGGTGTGTCCTAGTAACTATGTAGATCCTACCCTGAGGCAATCACATCAAGCACCTACTGCACAAACCTTTGGCCAATGGCCAACGATGCTACATTATGTGTAAAGGGTGCTGTGATAGAGGCAGAGATACATTTGTGTCTAGCTGCTGTGAACCACCTGTCTTCTTGGAACATTGGCAGCTTGTTTATCTCTTACCAATTGTGTTCCCAGAGAGTAACATTGCCTCTGAAATGCAGCTTTAAGCCAAAAGTAAATTACAGTATTGTGTTCAGACTGAGCCATTTTTAACCAAACAACTGTAGGATACTGTTGCCGCCTGTGACATGGTAGTGACTGAGTTTGATCTATTTGTACATTTTTGGATTAGTGTTGGGCCAGATTCAGAGCAGCTGCCTCACTTCAGGGTTTTTTGGGAAAAAGAAGTGCAGTAAAAGAATGTAGGATTTGAGGCAGGTGACTGCTAGTCTAAGGTAAAAGTGGAAAGACGAGTTGTTAGGTGTCTGTGGATGGCCCTAATGGCATTTCCAAGAGAGTTAAAGAGCTCAAAGTCTAGGGTAATCCAGAGGATTCTGCATTTATAGACTTTGGGATATGAGGCTTACATATAGTGCTTGCTGACTTAGATGGGTTGTACTAACGTGTAAGAGCTTTACATGGTTTATTTAAAACCATTCTGTCCCGCCTTGTTGATTTCAACAATATTACAACCACATCTGTTTTCCCACAGATGTTTTGCACTATTTGGTGAATGGAAAATAAAATGGTGAGAGTCTGGGCTCAGAAAATACACTCCTGGAAATGAAAAAAAGAACACATTGACACCGGTGTGTCAGACCCACCATACTTGCTCCGGACACTGCGAGAGGGCTGTACAAGCAATGATCACACACACAGCACAGCGGACACACCAGGAACCGTGGTGTTGGCCGTCGAATGGCGCTAGCTGCACAGCATTTGTGCACCGCCGCCGTCAGTGTCAGCCAGTTTGCCGTGGCATACGGAGCTCCATCGCAGTCTTTAACACTGGTAGCATGCCACGACAGCGTGGACGTGAACCATATGTGCAGTTGACGGACTTTGAGCGAGGGCGTATAGTGGGCATGCGGGAGGCCGGGTGGGCGTACCGCCGAATTGCTCAACACGTGGGGTGTGAGGCCTCCACAGTACATCGATGTTGTCACCAGTGGTTGGCAGAAGGTGCACGTGCCCGTCGACCTGGGACCGGACCGCAGCGACTCACGGATGCACGCCAAGACCGTAGGATCCTACGCAGTGCCGTAGGGGACCGCACCGCCTCTTCCCAGCAAATTAGGGACACTGTTGCTCCTGGGGTATCAGCGAGGACCATTCGCAACCGTCTCCATGAAGCTGGGCTACGGTCCCGCACACCATTAGGCCGTCTTCCGCTCACGCCCCAACATCGTGCAGCCCGCCTCCAGTGGTGTCGCGACAGGCGTGAATGGAGGGATGAATGGAGACGTGTCGTCTTCAGAGATGAGAGTCGCTTCTGCCTTGGTGCCAATGATGGTCATATGCGTGTTTGGTGCCGTGCAGGTGAGCGCCACAATCAGGACTGCATACGACCGAGGCACACAGGGCCAACACCCGGCATCATGGTGTGGGGAGCGATCTCCTACACTGGCCGTACACCACTGGTGATCGTCGAGGGGACACTGAATAGTGCACGGTACATCCAAACCGTCATCGAACCCATCATTCTACCATTCCTAGACCGGCAAGGGAGCTTGCTGTTCCAACAGGACAATGCACGTCCGCATGTATCCCGTGCCACCCAACGTGCTCTAGAAGGTGTAAGTCCACTACCCTGGCCAGCAAGATCTCCGGATCTGTCCCCCATTGAGCATGTTTGGGACTGGATGAAGCGTCGTCTCACGCGGTCTGCACGTCCAGCACAAACGCTGGTCCAACTGAGGCACCAGGTGGAAATGGCATGGCAAGCCGTTCCACAGAACTACATCCAGCATCTCTACGATCGTCTCCATGGGAGAATAGCAGCCTGCATTGCTGCGAAAGGTGGATATACACTGTAGTAGTGCTGACATTGTGCATGCTCTGTTGCCTGTGTCTATGTGCCTGTGGTTCTGTCAGTGTGATCATGTGATGTATCTGACCCCAGGAATGTGTCAATAAAGTTTCCCCTTCCTGGAACAATGAATTCACGGTGTTCTTATTTCAATTTCCAGGAGTGTATTAAGGGCTGTTTAATAATGTGTGAAGGAAGTAGGAACACAAGTAGGTAAAATCAGAGCCTAAGGTAACTATCAAAATTCCTAAGAGTCTTAGCTGCCTCTTGCTGACAGCTCATTTAAAATGTTTTTAAGACTGGATGCACAGACTGAGTCATTTCTGACTAAATTTGAGTCATATACTCCCTTATCTCAATTTACCTATACTGCCTTCCAGTCTATGGTCAGAATTTATTAGAAAATTTGTCAAACAAGGAGACTGGCTGCAAAATACATCTGAATGACGAGATTAGTTAGTTGCAACTTCCATGAAAGTGGAAATCAGGCACAGAACCAAACAGGCTTGTTCTACTTGGTTGGAAGGAGCTTGCCATTAGAGACCCTGGCAGTCATTGGCAATTCTTTCACAATGGGCCACTTACCTTCATCTCAGTCTCATTCTACGAAACGCAAAAGGTATGAGGCTGAAGAATCAGGCACTCAGAGTTGCAATTTGGTATCTCATGATATCATGTACTACATATGGTCATTCTTTTGCTACAGTTAATCCACTCCTTATTCAGAAAGGTGTTGATGTAATTGCTGACCCAGTGAAATCTTGATTTTGTCTACATAATGATATTTTGTTTTTTGAAACCAATAATTATTTTAAAGCCCAACAACTACATAAACCTTTTCCCCACCATAGCTATACTGTTCATGTTGAGGACCATCAAACACAAAATTCTTCTTGTGTTGTTAGTTACACTTGGATGCTTGATTGTCTGACCGAGGGAGAAATCCATAATACCTCTCTGATCAGGTCATCACTGTAGTGCATCAAGTAATGTAAATGGTTACTGCCACCTTACTCCTATACACTTTTGATCAAGTTGTGCTTCCATCAAAGATCAAAGCAGGTTATGAAGTTATTACAGTCTGACCATACATTTTAAATGTGATGCTTTGCTACTAGTGTCAACATTAAAAACACACTCTAATGTCCTGTAAAAACACCGTAAAATGTGTTACTCACTGTATCAATTGTAATGGAGACCATGACATCTTATCACGAGAATGTCCTGCGCCTCTTGATGAGCAGACTGTCCAGGAAATCCACATGAAGGAAAAAGTACCTTACCATGTTGCTCTCAGGTTGTTGGCTGGTCAAAAGCCCTGTGATTTACCATATGGCACTTACAGTGCCATTCTTGCCATGTCTCGTACCACAAATGACATGGTCATTCAGACTTGTGACCTTACACCATCGAAATATAATCCACCATCACGGAATCCGTTTAGTAGCTGGCAAGTTTTAAACTAGCCTGGTTGAAAGTACCTATGCAGAAGCTGCCAAACTACTGCTGTCATACTGGCATGATCTTCTAGTCAGCAGATACACATGCCATTTGTCTGCCATGCTCGGCCGCTCTTCCTATGCTTTCTTCAATGACTCCTTTGACTGCCAGTTTGGGGAGTGTCTCTCTTCTGTTACCTCCTGTAGTTAACTTTCAGCTATTGCTCTGGCAGCTTAACTTCATGCTACCCCCCATTTTCCTCATTGGTGTGAACCATTCACCACCTTCACTTCGTGTGGCAGCCCATGTTCACCTTGGACCTCATTGGCTTCCTAAAGAACCTAATCCAAATTCTGTCTATTGATGTAAGTTTCTCGAACATCACTGGGAACTTTGTGAGAGTACATTTGTGTACACAATGGCACTCAGACTGACTGTGGTTTAGGTGTGCCTTCATCATTGTCACTGAAGATTTTTGGTATTGACTTCCAGAGCACTGCTTAGTGTTTACACCAGAGCTCTTTGCACTGTATTGGGACACACTGTACATCTGGCGACACAGGCTTTTCAATTGTCATCTGTTCAGATTCTCTCTGTGCCCTTCCAAGTCTGTGTGTGTTGTACACAGTTCAGTCTTTAGCGCAACTGGTCCAAGAAAGATTCCAGTTCCTCAGTCTCAAGGGAGCCACTCTGACAGTTAGTAGATCCTCAGTCACGTCATCTGACTGGAAACGAGGCTGCTGATGCTACTGCTGAGGCTGCAGTACGCCTACCTTGGCCCACTAGTTCTTCCAAACTGATGATCTCCATGTTGCCGTCTGTCAGCAGGTGGTGTCACTTTGGCACCACCTCTCATCTTCCCTTTATGGCAACAAGGTCCAGGGAAAACAACCTCTCCCAGTGGCTTGGCTGACCTCCTCTTCGCCCTTTCTGAGAGATCATTTTAGCTATCACCTTTTTTAGCCATCACTTTTTGTTAATTGGAGAACCGTCACCAAATTGTGTTCATTGTCATCAACCATTGACAGTTTGCCATTTTAGAACCGAATCCCCTTTCTTTTAACCACTTCAATTCTAATGTATGTTTTCCATCTGAGTTATCAGCCATTTTAGCAAATGACACATGAGCTGTTGACTGCGTTTTACATTTATCCATCCCAGATGGCTGGCCGCTTGTTGATGGGTTCGTGCTTGGCTGCCACAGGGCCCCAGCTGTTGCAGCATCTTTTACCTTGCATGCATCATGTCTATCCTCTAGCACTTCTTATTTCTGTCTCTTGGGTAACATGTATGGGCTGTTTTGGAAATGTATTCTGCAGTTTCAGCAGTCATAATAAGAATACTCTGCACTGTTTTTTGTTCTTTTGTTTTTCTTTGTTAACCACCACCTATCCAGCCCCCGCTTTGGTGTTTGAGGATCTTATTCTTCTTCTTCTTCCCTGTGTGCTCCTGAAGGCTGGCCCATGTGTCTGATGCATAACAGGTGATGGGGTAACATGTAATTCACAGCCCCAGGTCGACAGGTAGGATTCGCACGTAACCCTGAAACGGGCCTGGCCAGGCCTGGGGAGGGGTGACTGCCTGAGCTGCTACCTTCCCAAATTGCTGATTTGTCCCTCTGTGAGGTGTTTGGGAGGTGTGACCTGAGGTATGAACCCCTTCTCAAGGGGCTCCCAGTAGGAAGAGTGCACCATCGGAGATGCTGGCAATCGCAGGGGATTTTCTGGCAGTGAGCCAATCATCTTCACAGTCAGTGGCTATGAAACATAAATGGAAGTTGGCTAACGTTTCAAAGACCCTCTCAACTGCACTATGGTTCCCTGTGGATTCATGTACTGAAGATGGTCAGTCCTTCGCTACGTTAAATATGATTGTTATTCAGAAAGGTGTTAATGCGGTTGCGGTGCTGTGAAATGCTGCTCTCATTTATGCAGTGGCACTTTGCTTTTGGAAACTACTTCTGATACTCAAGCACACGAACTGCTTGCAGCTTCGCTTGATGGCTATCCTATTCGTGTCGATGCCCATTGAACACTGAATTCCTCCCATGTTGTTATTTACACTTGGTTGCTCGATGGTCTGACTGAGGCAGAAATCCAAATGCACCTCTCTGATAAGGGTGTCATTGCAGTCCATTGGGTGATGAGAAAAGTAGATGTCTCTTTAGTGCCCACATGCACTCATTTTCTCACCTTGGGTAGAGTGGTGCTTCCATCGGAGATCAAAGAAGGTTATGAAGTTATCACAGTCAAACTGTATATTCTGATAACTTGTTATCGAATCAATGTGTTGGTGTGCAGCATGGAAATAAGAAAAAGTTCAGAAAAGGTACTTAGGGATTACAATTACTAACAATTGGAACTGTTACACATGAAATTTTGTGGGAAGGTGAAGCAGTCTGTGTTTCACTGGCTGAACACTGAGAAGAATCAACAGGTTGACTAAACACACTGCCTACACTGCACTTGTCGATTCTGTACTGGAATATTGCTTTGTAATAAAGGATCCTTGTTGGACAGAAATGACAGGGGCTAGTGAAAAGGTGGCTGGCAGGTGTAGTGCCTGGAAAATTGTCATCCCTTACATAGCTGTTACCACACAGCCTAATTTGTGTGTGCTGAGAGATAGGGGTAGACATCAATCATTCCATGACCAGTGGGATAAATTTTTAATTTTTTATGCATGTGGTTCATAAAAAACTTATTTTGAGGGAATTGCTCCCTTTCAGCATTAATACCATTTGTTCTTGAACTCCACTGATCACATTTTCATAGTCCATCAATTTTAAAGTGAAACTGAGAAAAAAAATTTACCAGCCAATGTAAAAATTTTAAAAAATCTGATGAGTTGTGTGTAAACTGTGGGTTTACCTGAAAGACTCCATCCACAAAAGATAATACAAGACGATGTATTATATAACAATGCTGAAAAATACACACTCTCCTTTGATTTTTAGTTATACATACATTAGGTGTGGTCTAAGACAAGTGCCTGGGTCTAATGTCCGTAACAGCAGAAATCACAAAGCACAGAGATGTTGACATCGAAGCCAGTGTCATGCGCCTACTCTGTTGACACTGACAGCATCAATAACAGTAGTAAGTGTGTAAACTGTTTGCGCCTAAGTCTTTATTCTGTACTTCAGGAACTTCATCTTGCAGTGGTGTACTGGAATTAAAGGGAAGTTTGCCACTCTTCTCACTTTGTCGCCTTTTTTAACATTATCACCATTTGTAATATTTTTAAATTTGCAAACTTGTTAATTTGCATTCTTCCAAAAAGAGTGAAAAAAAACTATTCACTTTTGTTTCCAAGTTTGTGTTAGTGTATATTCATTTAACTTTTTGGAATATATAAATATGTATCTACACCCGTAGTCTTCAAAGCTTTGTGATGTGCACGGGAGAGGGTATGTCCCATTGTACCAGTTGCTAGGGTTTTTTCTCCATTCCACCCACATATGTAGTATGAAAACAATGCTCATTTCCTGTAATTCCTATGGCAGCAATACGAAGAGGGTTGTAGTACACTTCTGGAGCCATCGTTTGAAGTAACTTACAGAAACTTTGTTAGTGGACCCTCTTGGGATTGTTCATGTTTTAGTGTCTGCCAGTTGCCTTTCTTCAGTGTCTTTTTGATTCTCTCCCTTGAGTCAACCTTGTGACAATTTGTGCCACCCTGTTCTGTATGCATTTCACATTTCCTGTTAGTCCTGTTTGATATGTCTCTTGTACACCTTGTATATTGACTGTATTTCCCCAGTATTGTATAAATAAACAGAAGTCTACTGCATGATTTACTGAAGACTCGATGTGGTTTTCATTCCTCTCCGTATGTACTTTTGCATGCAGGTAGTCCTATTGGTTGATCTATTACTCCTGTAACTCGTCGCTATTACAGTCATAAGATAGTGTAAAATTTAACCTCGGGGAGTTCTGAAAATTCAGATAGTTCCTTCCCAATTTTTTTGTATTTTTTTAAATTTAGTGTGCTACTGTCAGTAGTGTCAAATATTCCTGTGATAATAATTTTAATGTAGTAACAGAACTGCTGCCATGATTCTCTGTTCCATTTCAAAAATAAACTTTCTGAGATGGGGAAATGCCAAAATTTTTAGTGACTGTCTTGAGAACACAGCTTTAAAAGTTAAATCCCTGCATGTGGAAAATGTTGGTGAAAGTTAACTACTGTGCAGTGTTTGTTCCTGCTCCATTAATTATGAGGCAAAAGTTTTTCAGGAAGTGTGTAACCAATCACTTTCAATAAAATGTAAGTGTAGTTTTGAAGTTAATTGTGGATCTTCGCAGTTACATTTACAGCATTCAGATCAAATAAAATCATCGAATTCAGTGTGTAGGCCAATAAGTGGACATTACAAATGATGGATTGTGCACCATCACTGAGTTAATTTCGATAATGAAATTGTTTACTCCATGGATTTTTCAAATATGTTATAAATCGCATGTTAATCATATTAGACATGAAGTTTTGGTCAAACTATCGGTGTTAAAGATGAAAATGAATTATAGACAACCATTTTGTCATGGCCTAAGTGGAATCATTGCATATTAAACTAGCATCTTCATCTGCAAAGCTGATGGAAAAATATCACATCATAAATTTCTGAAGCCGACTTGATCCTAAATAAATGCCTTATGCCGGGATCATATGAAAACATTTTCTCCCTCCTCTCCAGGGAGCACACATTCTTCTGTGGGTTCGTGCATTGTGCCCATGGGCCCCTGGGCTGTTGTTGCCCCTTCCTCCTCCCTGGGCTGCATTTCCTTCACAGTGCCCCTCTCTCCCTGTCCTTGCTTCTTACCCTACACCTTTGCCTGTTCTCTCTGTGTTCTTACTTATGTTGATCTGGCTGTTCACCTTGATTCTTGTATTCCTTGTTTTATTTAAATTGCCCCTTAATTTTCATCGTTCCTTTTTGGCATTTTTGGTCCCTCTTTGGGAATTCGACCTTGAATTCTGAATTTTCTGTCTGTAGTGTGAAACATGTGGGAAAGAACTCCCTCCCTTGAGTCTATAGTCTGAATTCCTCCCCACCCTTCCTTCTCCACTTCCTTCCTCATCACAGCCCATCTCCGCTCCACAGGTCACCAGTATGTGCAGCCAGTCTGTGTGGTAGGGCTGTTATGTACACATCTGGCTGAGCCTCCTGACAACACAGGGATCATACTTCTGGCACCAGAGCTTTTGCCTCTACATGTATGCATAGGAGTGGTTGCTTGTCGTTCTGGAGCGTCAAAACTCCCAGCCAAGGCCACTGTGTGCCTGGCTGGTGCACATGGGGAGGGCACCTGATCAGAGGGTGGTATCAGGGCAGATGATTTCCATATGAAACACATCAAGCTCCAAAATTCTGGGCATTCTCCTGTGGCTGTCTCTTCAAGAGGTAAAAGATCATTGACCACTGCTTCATAACACTCTGTGGCATTCACTTCCCTGGCTACACCCTGGAGGGGGGCCAGGTTCACTGAGTTGTGGTGAAACACTTTCCCCACTACCTGATCTGTATTAGGATGGACAAGGATACATCCACCACCACAAAGCCATTATCTTTTGAGGAAATACTGGAGACAAGATCGGCAAACGAATTTCTCAGTACAGTGCAGTTGAGTTCCCTGTAGATCAAAACTACTACTGCCGCTCAGTCTGCAGCTCTTTCTGCTTGTGATAATCTTCGTGATGCCCCAGTGTCCAATACAACTTCGCAGTCTCTGAATATGGTACAGATAGTTGTTTCTCATATGGACATTATCCTTCAGACTGATAAGGAACTCAGAGGCAATTTGGAATGACAGGGCGTTCATTTTGTGCAGGAAGGTCATAAGGACAAATACACCAATAACCACCTTTTGTCTGGCATTTGAGGGAGATACCCTCCCAGAGCAGGTCAAAGTTGTGTGTTACTGGTGTGATATGAAGCCGTACATTCCCCACCCTTGAAGTCCTTTGCATGCTTTCATTCTGGGCAATCCCCCTATGTACAGCAGATAATCCATGTGGTGACTGAGGGCACCCACCTCAAGAGGGGAGCCTGTGTTCCACCAGCTACGCATGTTATCATGACCATCAGTCTGCGTGCCCACCCAATTACCCACCTTATAAGAAAGAAACGGAGATAAGAGTATAAGTTGCTGGATTGTTTCTTACACTGAGGTTTGATAGAAATTTGACCACCTTCATTCTGTGTCAGTGACATCAACTTTTGACTCTGTTATATCCTTTCCTCTCCTCCCTCTTCCTTAGCCCCACTTGTCATCCTCTCCTCTCTCCTCTCCCCAAACCCAGCTGAAGTAGTGGCCCTCTTCTTCAGCAGCTGCTGGTAACGAGGCTCCCTCCCAGAACCCTTCCCCTGTGGTGTGTCTCAGGCAAGAGGCCTGCCGCCACGACCATGTGACACACAGTCTGTGTGCCTCAAAGTCCTCCCACTGTCTTTCAATTATGGATCTTGTAGAATGCTGCTCTACCTCAGTGCCCGGACATCCTCATCCAGAGGAGGAGGAGGAGGAGTAGGAGTAGGAGTAGGAGTAGGAGTAGGAGTAGGAGTAGGAGTAGGAGTAGGAGTAGGAGTAGGAGTAGGAGTAGGAGTAGGAGTAGGAGTAGGAGTAGGAGTAGGAGTAGGAGTAGGAGTAGGAGTAGGAGTAGGAGTAGGAGTAGGAGTAGGAGTAGGAGTAGGAGTAGGAGTAGGAGTCTCAGGACAAAAGCCTCCAGTGCTGCTGGGGGTGTTATCTTCCCACTCCCAATGTGAATCTGGCCTCTTATTTATGGATCTCACCCAGATGCCTTTGGTGATGGATGGTGACCCACTGATGTGATGGGCTCCACATCATTTGCTCCCATTTGGATACACACGTTATGCTTATTCAATGGAAATGTAATGGGTACTACCGTCACTTCCTAGAGTTAATCCAGGGGGGTTGCAGCTCTTTGGTGAGTTCATGCTTGGCTACCATAAGGCCCAAGCCTTACATGCTGCATGTATATCCTCTTGCCATACTTCTTCCCCTGCCTTTGGCAACATGTCTGGGATGTTTCTGGAAAAAATGTTCTGCATATTTCGTGGCAGATATCAGGAGAGTCTCTCCATTGTTTTACGTTCTTTTTTTGTTTCCTCATTCCCCTTCCACTATCCTTCCTCCACTTCGGTGTTTGAGGATCTTCTTCCCTTCCTTCCTTCCTTCCTTCCTTCCTTCCTTCCTTCCTTTCTTTCTTTTTTCCTCCCTCACTCCCTCTCTCTCTCACACACACACACACACACACACACACACACACACACACACACCCCTCACACACACACCTAAATACTTAAATACATACAAAATAACGGGTGATAAAAAGTTTCCATTAGAAGGACATACAGTCCAGCTTCAGAATGCCAATTGGACAAACTCACCACGAGCATTGAAACAATCATCCCTCCAATGCACTAGGTTCAAGATACCTATTTTGTAAAAAATCATGTCCTGTAATGTAAGGTAGTTCATAACTGTTGCCACACATCCATATCCAACAGGAACTGTCAACACTTTGAGGCTCTGAAACTTCCTGGCAAATTAAAACTGTGTGCCGGACCGAGACTCTAACTCGGGACCTTTGGAGGAAGTAGTTGTGATACTATTTTGCATCTCCACAATGTGTCTAGAGAAACCTTTAGCAATGCTTCTATCAGAATGGAGTGATGACCATGCTGTGGAGGAACATTATTAAATTTCTGTGAAATTGTGCAAAAGGCTGGATATTCCTGATGGACAGAAAAGTAATTTGGAGGTGCCAGATGTTCGGAGAAGACTGAAATGAAAATGAGGACAGGACTTTGTGGTTGAGCATTGTTGAAAGTATATGAGGTACTGCTGTACCTCCTCACAAAAGAGTACCTCCTCAGCAAACAGTTTCCCAGATACTACCATGATTTCAGAATTACATGGATAAAAGAAATGATAAAGTCACTATTTTTGTCATTCATTTATGTAGTCATAAATACCATATGCTCTTGGGATATTTTCATTGGTATTACATACATTTAATGTAAACTATGCAATCTGGTGTAAAATTACTACAGTTTCTCTTGCTGTACCAAGGGCATGTCAGAATTCCTATTACAGGTGTGTAAGGGTTGTAGAAGGGACTTTGTACATTTCCAGACATGGGTTCATTAATGAAACCTGGTGGATAAAGTTTTCTCTGGAACCTCTCTGTAATAGGAATTGTGCAACACTCTGGATTTTTAGTGAGCAGATGGATGGCATGTGTTGAGTGTAGACTAACTGATGCTCAATAGTCAATTTCCTTTATATCTATTACAGACATCATTCCACTTGATACAAGTGTTATAAATATTACTACACAGATAGAAATTTTATATTAATTTTGTGTGAGAGTTCATTTCTTGTCATGTTGCCAATTGGTCAATTGTTTTCTTTAGAAGCTTGTTGTTTGAAGTAAAGCTTATTTTGTTGCCAATGTAGTGAAGACACTAACCCATATATCTGTCATAATGCTCCCTATTTGCTCAGGATTATTTGTTGCTAGGTAGTCAATTATGCTTTTGCAACAATTTACACTTAAAGTGGGCATCTGAACCAATAATTATTGATGTAAATACTACTTTGAGAAACCTTTGGGTATAATCTCACATGACATACCTACAGTCAACTTGCGACATGTATTTTAGCCAAAATATGGAAGGTAGATTTAAGTTGGCACCATCTGTAATTGTGTGACTTGGGGTACCTATTTGTAATGAATGAACACTTCTTTGAGCTGTTCAGCATCTCATTCAGGTGGTTGGTAAAATGAGCTATGTAATTATTAATTTTCTTTGAGTTGTCAAACACAACCTATCCATACTAATTCACAAGAACTGTCAACATAAATTTCTGTAAATTACTACTGACAGTAATAAACATTCTACAACTGACTGTATCTAATCTATTCTTAATGAACACAGTTCAGTAAGAGTTTTGCTGAAATTACTTGTGGTTTAGCCATGTTTGCATACCTAAAATAATTGGAGCCTCAGTGCTTTCTATTAGTGATTGGAGCTCTGAATCTTTCATAACACAGCAGCAACAATTTACAATTACAATACAAACTGCTTCTAAAACTACCTTCATCCTGTTTTTGCCCTGAACTCTTTTAAACTGTCCCCCTTTCTATAGCTTACTGAGACCATCTAATGTAAGAAGCCGGCCAGTCGCCTCCTCACGGCCCCCACTATCCGAGTAGTCATCTTCTGTGTGTAGTGGTCCCCTGACATATTAAACATAACCCAGGAAACACACTACCATAAGGTGCAAGCCAGGGAGTCTGCAGACTGGATGCAGGACTTTTGTAGCCCCTGATACAGAGCTGAATTGATGGTATGTTTCGAAGGACCATGGTTAATTCTGTCATGATGCTATTGATAGTGAGCTCCACATTCAAATAACAAGACTGGCAATCTCCATCACATCAGCTAGCTGCCCAAAAGCAGACACACTCTGTGTGTCACTTTGGATCAGTTCAGTGTTAGTACCGACATAAGACACCATTTGTAATTGGCTGAAACCTCTGGTCATCACGGCATCCAGAAGCACCTGTTCCACATCCTGAACTTTCATATAGATTGGACCACAGATTTCTGCAACATTAGTTAGTGCTAGTGGTAAATTGTGCGCTCAAAGTCATTGCCAGATTTCTGCAGTCACATAAACGTTTTATTGAGTGGCTGCAACTTACAGGTGCAGTGAGAAGGGAGTCCAACTAAATGAACATGATGAATCCTTCTTATAGAAAAGAGCCTCCATGCTTAGGTGGAGATTCATTGGTAACACAGTTCTACATCCCCCCTGCAGGTCAGGGGGTTAGAATAGGCCCGAGGTATTCCTGCCTGTTGTAAGAGGCGATTAAAAGGAGTCCCTCCCCCTCAAGGGGGTAGTTAGCGCCTGTGTCTGGAGACGGACTGTTCCATGACCTATATTTGTGGTCATTTTGGTTTTTCACTTCTTCTGGTTTCTTCCTTCCTTTGGTTGGCTCCTTTCATTGTTCTTCTCCGTCTCACTGTCTTACTTACTTTTTCCCTTGCCATCTTCTCCTTGCCTTCTTCTCCTTGCCTTCTTCTCCTTGCCTTCTTCTCCTTGCCTTCTTCTCCTTGCCTTCTTCTCCTTGCCATCTTCTCCTTGCCTTCTCTGGTCTCCGCCTCGGCGTTAGAGACAGTCTGTCCTTTCTCTCCCTCTGTTCCTTCTTTTTCCTCTTCTTCCTTCCTCCCTGTGTATGCCTGAAGGCCGACCCATGCGTTCACACGCGTATCCGGTGACGGAGTAACGCGTAATTCCCTGCCCTGGGTAGACAAGTAAGGCACACACGTATCCCCTGGTAAAGGCCAGGCCCAGGCAGGGGTGATTGCCTGAGCTGACACCTTCCGACCATGCCGATTGGTCCCTCCGTCCGTTTCTCAGGAGGTGTGACCTGAGGTGTAAACATTCACCTAAGGCAGGAGTGCCCTCTGAGAGGGTCCCCACAAGGAAGGAGCACGCCATCGGAGACGCTGGCAATCATGGGGGATTTCTCTGCAATGGATTTCTCTGCAATGGATTTCTCTTCTTGTTCTCTCTTGACTTCTGCCCAAAAACGGAAACTTGACCAGCCACCAGTGACAAAAGTATTACCGCCTGCCCCACAGTTCCTCGTAGTTTCTCGATCTGAGGATGGAAAGGATTTTTCCTCTGTCAACCCTTTCGTTATCCAGAAGGGCGTAGATGCCATAGCCGGATCTGTCAAATCTTGTACCAGGGTGCATAACGGTACATTGTTACTAGAAACTGAGAGCGCCTTTCAGGCACAAAAACTGCTTCAGGCCACACTCCTGTACACGTTCCCTAGTATTCAGTCGCCGTCGCACATCAAAACGGGCTACGAGGTTATTTCTGCTCGCCCCTATGTCCCGACACCTACGCGCTGCTACCAGTGTCATTGTTTTAATCACACTCACCAGTCTTGTTCCAATGCAGCTTAATGTGTCACTTGTGGCAGGGATGCCCATGAGGGTGACTGTTCACCTCCGTCTCCTCATTGTGTGAACTGTCAGGGTGACCATGCAGCGTCCTCCCGCGACTGCCCCATCTACAAGGAAGAACGCTGTATACAGGAAATTCAGGTCAAAGAGAAAGTGTCCACCTCGGCTGCTAGCAAGCTATTTGCTAGTAGGAAGCCCACGCTGCTCCCAGCAGGGAAATACAGTACTGTCCTCACCTCTCCTTGGACTACCAGGGAGGTGGCGATGCAGACATGCGATCTGACCTTCAGCACTCTGGTCGTCCGTTCGGCCAGTGCTAAGATCGCCCAGTCGACATCTCCTCTTCCTCCCGTCACCCCTCAGACACAAGCACCTTCATCAGCTTCTGCCAAGACGAAGACCCAGAAGTCAGATGCACGGGCCTTCAAGAAGGAACCATCCCGTGCAGACTTCCTACGTACCTTGAACTCCCAGCCATCAGCCAGTACTTCCACTAAATGACCTTCCAAGAAGGCTCATAGGAAGCACAGTTCTCCTTCTCTGCTACGGCGCATATCTTCTCCTGCGCCACCCAGCGGTTGCTGCCCCAGGCCGTCATCTGTTTTGCCTGGTCGTACCGCTGGTAGCTGAACATCTGGCCGTTCACTTGCAGAGCAAGCTCCCCCTCCTGGCCATCTTAACAAGATGGCCGATGAACCTATAGAACCAATGGACGATGACTGTCCGCCTACTGATAGCTGCGGCAGTGCTCGCTCGAAGCCAGGCCCTCAGTGGCCTTTGAGGTGACCCTTTCTTTCATCTTCCTTTTCTTCTCACGATGGCACTTATTCACTGGAATATTCGCAGCATTTGCTCCAACCGAGAGGACTTAAAGTTGCTGCTCTGCTTGCACCGTCCGCTCGTCGCAGCCCTCCAGGAAACGAAGCTATGCCCACGCGATCAAATTGCCTTGGCACACTACACCTCTGTGCGTTTTGACCTACCCCCTGTGGCAAGTATTCCGGCTGATGGAGGGGTTATGTTGCTGGTCCAGGATGATATTTACTATGATCCCATCACATTGCACACCGGCCTGCAGGCAGTTGCCGTCCGAATTACTCTCCCCACTTTTACATTTTCCATTTGTACTGATTACACTCCATCGTCATCTGCCGTTACCAGGGTGGACAAGATGCAAATTATTGCTCAACTTCCTGCACCATTTTTGTTAACTGGAGACTTCAATGCCCACCATCCCCTTTGGGGCTCTCCAGCATCCTGCCCGAGGGGCTCACTGTTGGCAGACCTTTTCAACCAGCTCAATCTTGTCTGCCTCAACACTGGCACCCCTACTTTTCTTTCGGACACATCTCACACCTATTCCCATTTAGACTTCTCTATATGTACTACCCAACTTGCTCACCGGTTTGAGTGGTATGCACTTTCTGATACATATTCGAGTGACCACTTCCCGTGTGTTATCCATCTCCTGCATCATACCCCCTCTCCGTGCTCAACTAGTTGGAACATATCCAAAGCAGACTGCGGGCTCTTCTCTTCAAGGGCGACCTTTCAGGATCAAACCTTCACAAGCTGCAATAGTCAGGTCGCACACCTCACGGAAGTCATTCTCACTGCTGCTGAATATTCCATCCCTCACACTACTTCTTCTCCACGTCGCGTACCGGTCCCCTGGTGGACCGCAGCATGTAGAGGCGCTTTACGTGCTCATCGACGTGCTTTAAGCACCTTTAAACGCCACCCTACAATGGCGAATTGTATCAATTATAAACGATTACGTGCGCAGTGTCGTTGTATTATTAAAGAAAGCAAGAAAGCCAGCTGGGCTGCTTTCACAAGCACCTTCAACAGTTTTACTCCTTCTGTTGTCTGGTGTAGCTTGTGCCGGCTATCTGGCACTAAGGTCCACTCACCAGTTTCTGGCTTGACGGTCGCGAATGATGTCCTTGTGGCCCCTGAGGATGTCTCCAATCCCTTCGGCCGCTTTTTCACAGAGGTATCGAGCTCCACTCATTACCACCCAGCCTTCCTCCCCCGCAAACAGGCAGAGGAGGCTAGGCCACCTTACTTCTGCTACTCGAATCGTGAAAGTTATAATGCCCCATTCACCATGCGGGAACTCGAAAATGCACTTGCCCGGTCATGGCCCTCTGCTCCAGGGCCAGACTCTATTCATATGCAGATGCTGAAGAACCTTTCTCCTGCGGGTAAAGGTTTCCTTCTTCATACGACCATCAATATGGGTTGTATGTCTCTGCCCTGCTACCCCCTGGAGTTCGTTTTCATCGCCTCCTTCACCACCTTGATTTTTCACTCCCTGCAACCTTTAGAGTCGGCGACAGCCACACGCCACCATGGCTCTAGGCTCGGGTTCGCGTTCACCTTGACCTCAGCTCGCTCCCAAAGGAGGCTACCCCCGGTTCGGTATACCACTCCCGTTTTCTCGAACTTCGTTTGAAGTTCATTCATATGACCTTCATTTACACAGATGGCTCTAAGACCAATGATGGGGTCGGGTGTTCTTTTATTGTCGGGGCACTAAGTTTCAAATACCAGCTCCATGGCCATTGTTTGGTCTTCACAGCTGAACTCTTTGCCCTCTACCAGGCTGTTCTTTACATCTGCTGCCACTGACATTCTGCTTATGTCATCTGCTCTGATTCCCTGAGGGCCACCCAGAGCCTCAGTGATCCGTATCCGGTTCACCCTTTCGTGTACCGGATCCGATGCTCTCTTCAGCAGCTGGTGGACGACGGTTCTCCGGTTAGCTTTATGTGGGTTCCTGGCCATGTTGGTATCCCTGGGAATGAAGCTGCAGATGCCGCGGCCAAGGCTGCAGTCCTCCAGCCTCGGACAGCTTCTTGTTGTGTCCCTTCATCAGATTGTAGCAGGGTCATTTGTCGGCGCATTTTATCGCTGTGGCATGCCGATTGGGCTGCACTTACGGACAACAAGCTTCGGGCCTTGAAACCTCTTCCCCCAGCTTGGACGTCCTCCTCCCACCCTTCTCGGTGGGAGGAGGTCGTTTTGGCCCAGTTACGAATTGGACACTGCTGATTCAGCCATCGCCATCTGCTGACGGAAGCGCCGGCACCGTTCTGCCCATGTGGGCAGTTGGTGACGGTACCACATTTTAACGTCCTGTCCCGATTTTAATACTCTGCATCTTGATCTTGGCCTGCCATGTACTCTGGATGCCATTTTAGCAGATGACCCAGGAGCAGCTGCTCGCATTCTTTGTTTTATCAACTTGACAAACCTGTCTAAGGACATTTGATTATGCTGTTTCTTTTAATCCTATGGCTGTTACTACGTCCTATATAGTGTTGTCCCTTTTAGTTGCTGTTTTAACCTTGTGCCTCGCGGTGCATTCCTAACTTAGTATGGGCGCTAATGACCATTGTAGTTGTGTGCCCTAAAACGACAAAAAAAAAAGAAGAGGTGCAGTTCATATAATAGCCCGTCCATAGTAACTCTGAAGTAGGTCTATTCCAGTTTCTGTTGATCTGCCTCAGCCAGACAGAGATCATCCATCTGATAACAACTTTCCTGTCATTTCTCTTTCTAGCTTCCTCAATCTAGCACCCATCCTCTTCTGTACATGTCTACAACACTCAAGTTTCTTTACCAAGGTATCACCATAAACATTGAACTCATTAATTTTATTGAAAGGTTTAGAGTCCCCATTGCCTAGGTACTTCATGTATATAACATTATAAATGGGAATCAACTTCAGAAATATTTTAAGAGCCCTACCACACTCCTCCATACCTCCTGTGTAACCATCATAATTCTTAGAACACTGATGTTCAATATGTCCTCCAGTGTTACCATGGCAGGTATGGCAGTACTTAGATAAGCACTCAACATCAACAACTTTTCCGTTCTCTAGAGAAGTACCACTTGTCCTCTATGTTTTCATGTTCCATCAAATGCAACAACAATGTCCCTGGTTCCAATAATATTTACAGTTTCTTCTACTGCACATTTCATAGATGCTTTAGACACAACAGTCAAGGCACCTAAAAGTGTTTTATGTACTTGTTGTTCCTAGTGCGAGGAGGGGGAAGGTCCATCAAACTACAAAACACTTGATAGCCTTTTTCCCTTTTCGTATTGCACACATGCATACACCAACTTCAAAATCACATTGAATTACGCACAATGTTTGAAGTCATTTTCGAGATTTATTGCAGGATCTACACAGAAAAACTACTTTTGATGCTAAACCCTTCCTGCTAGTTTGTTGTTCAGTTATTTCCAGATAGCCTATACCATCACATTGCTTACATTTCACCACTTCCTTTATCAAAGCAGATAAGGTGCCCACATCAACAACAACAAATCCACTACAAACAGTGTCACCGTTAACACACAAATTTGAATCAGCAGTAGGATTGGCAGGAGATGATACGTACGTTACTTTCAATAGTGTGGCTTCCTTTGCTTGTGAACTGGTTACCATGGAATTTCCTTTTATTGAATTTCTTGATGCATGGCATAGTTTGCATTTATTGCACACTAAATGATATATACTTCCACAAATATATGTAGCACTTGGGCAACAAACATTCAGTAACACATGAACAAATTGCTTCAGCAAAACAAAAGTAAATACTAGCAAAGATAATCATTTATGGGCACTAGAAACCTGCACTGTTACAACATGTACAATGTATCATCACTGGAAACAGAAAGTTATCAGTTCTTTTCGAAATAATACTGGTTTCTGCAACAGAAATAAAGTAGGCATGACTTCATACATGATTGTAACTTTGATATTTGCTATATATTGGTAATTTTTCATTTTAAACCCTATATATATATTGTATATATTGTGGAAAAATCGAAATTTTTTAAGTACCCTTTATCCTTAATGTGTTCACTTCAATTTTTTTAAAGCAGTGGCAATATGCAAATTGTTAACAGGAAATACTGAAAATGCATGGAGGTAGATTTCTGTAAAAGCTCCGGTCCTCCTCACCAAAATAGATGTTGCGACCATAATCCAGCATATTTGGACTTCCATGAAAGGCATTAAAATGTATTTATCAATCTATTTTTACTTCCCTCTATAAATCTTCTTTCACTTCAGTGACAGGTTTGCACTTGGTAGTGTTCGTTGTGACTTGTGACCCATTTCCAACTTCAGTTTCGGAGCAGCCCGTTTCCAAAACTTCATTTAGTTTACTGAATCACAACTTCTCATGTTATGCCTTGTGCCTGTGGAAATTCTGGCCATTGTTTTTGCACTCTGTCTCTGGCATATGTTGGAATTTTTGATTTTTAATCCCGTTGTTTTGCACAAAACCAAACTTTAAGAACATGGTTTAAAATTCTTCACCTTTAGAGTAATTTTTGATTACACAAATGACCCATATATGTGCTTAACAATTCATGTGTCTAACACATGTGTATATTTTGCCCTATTTGGTTTAATGTCTCTGAAATAGATGTTTGAACTGTTTGAACCCAACCAAGGCATACATCCTGTGCCCTCTTTTGATTGTCATGAAAGTTCCATTATCTACAATTATTTGAGGTGCATTATCAATGTTAGTCTGTACTTCAGTTAATGCTGCATTAATCTCATGCAGTAAAAACTCTTTATTTATTCCATTTGATGCTTCATCGCAGTGAGTGAATTGCCGGTGGATTTCATCCTCTCCAGTTCACACTAACACTCACCCACAACCTCTACTGACCTTTGCCACGTGCTCTTGCACATTGATGCTGTAAGGGATATTAGATTTGAAGATGTACAGGTACTTTTCCCTTCATTAGTTACAGTGGTACTTTGTAACGACGACACCACTTCCTAGCCACTTTACCCTTGCACGTAGCTGAAGTCATACAAATAACGGAGATCATTTTTGGACAACCATGTTGATAACGTGCTTAAACAGTATCTTTCCTAGAATTTGGCCTTTGGTGCAACTAATGCTTCAATGTTCAGTTGACGTGTTTTATTACTTGGTCCCACTTCTGTAGAACTTTGGCCCTGGTAAAGAGCTCTTGATGTGATGATGAGTCATTCGTTCCCTGACTGGTATGTACTTCTCATGTAGTTGGGAGATTAGCCACTTGTGTTTCTTTTTTAGTGCCACTCAGGGATCACATGTAGGGTCCTTTGAGGTTGACATGTGTGCTTGTGAAGCTGCATTGACCCCTGAAATAGTAACAAATTTTATAACTGACAAAAGGTTAATAAAAATATATTTTATGTTGGTTAACTTGTTTATAAACATATTGTACAACATATTGATTCAAGGTAAAGTCAGGAGATTTAGTTTTTAAAAGAGATTTACTATTCCATAAGAGTTTGAGCTCAGTGGCAAGGAGATCAAAAATGTTTACAGCAGCATACATAGCATCTCTCTGCAGCAGAGACAGTGCATGTAATTCTTTTTTTTAGTGCCACACCTGTGAATTTTTGAGTTCTGTCACCAAGGATCCAGTCTCCAGGAACACAATACATTAGAGAAAATCAGTGTTGAGAAGCAGTAGTCAGTTATCTCAGCTGGCTAAATTACTTGCAATGGGAGGTTGATGGACTCATTCTATATATGATTATTTTCACTGCTCAGTAGGGAGATGATAGTTTGATTAAGGAAGAGTTCCCCCAGGACATATTTCTATCACCTGATTATGTGCTGGTTATTCAGTGTCACTGAGTGTTTGTCTGGCTTTTCATGACTTTATGTAAATTACATAAAATTTATTGTGTTTAGCTTGGCAGGAAGGGAGTTAACAAACCTGCTACAGAATTTTTGGTGAAATGTCATTGGAGATTGTGTTAGACAGATATTCTGTTACAATGATGGTGTCATCTGTAAACATGGTACATTTCCACTGGGCACCATTGACTACTGCCGGAAGATCTTAGCATAAACCAGAGACACTGAAGGACTCAGAAGGACAGAAGGTGTTACTTTACCCAAACACTGTTCTGGCTGTATCACTAAGTGACTAATCGGGTTCATGACAAACAGTGCCTGTTGCATGTAGCCTATATAAGTGCTTTCTTTAATTTTCAATATTTCGTACAGATGTGGGGTGAATTTAAATTCCTGCCATGATTTAGTACATGTAAAATGTTCAAATGTGTTTGAAATCTTGTAGGACATAACTGCTAAGGTCATCAGTCCCTAAGCTTACACACTACTTAACCTAAATTATTGTAAGGACAAACACACACCCATGCCCGAGGGAGGACATGAACCTCCGCCGGGACCAGCCGCACAGTGCATGACTGCAGCGCCTTAGACCGCTCGGCTAATCCCACGGGGCTTAGCACTTATAACAAAAGTTTAACCCTGTAGGACGAGTATTACAGTCAGAAACAGTGCATATATGTCTTGCAGCAGTGTAGCTCAAGTTGCACAAATTATACCCACTGCATATATCCCATGTTTCATAATGAGAGCACTATGTGATTTCCAAAAAACTTCAAACATAATTTCAAACCTCTCCTAAATGCTTAATGTCATAACATAGTTGTGCATTTCTAAAGCAGTCAGAAGTATGAAGTTGTTTTATACCTTGTAGTTTGAGTCTTTAAACATACTGAATATGATTTATACGGAAGATATTTATTATGCATCATAATTTGAGCGTATTTTTATAATAATGTGGCTCATCAGTCATGCTAGAAATTCTCTTATGCAGATGTAACAATAATATACACACTAAATGATTACAAAGTATTATTAAAAATTTCAGTTATAGGTTAGTCTTCTAAATGTACTTCACAGATAAGTAATGGATACATGTGTTTGCTGAAATGTATTCTGCCATTGTCCTAATAATCTGAATATTAGTTGTCTGTTACACTGTTACATGTATTACAACTTGAAGAAGCAGTTCATGGACAGTATTTTCTTTTACAAAATGATTATCATAAATGGAGGCTGTGGATCTGCATATAATCAAATGTGGCTACAATAACTGCTGGTCAAGAAGGAATAACTGCAGATGTGAATTTGTTAATGACATTGTAAATATGTGATTGTCATTACTTTTTAAATTTTATGCTAAAGTATGTATTTTATGAATAAATAATTTACAAACACACAGAGGAATTTATGGCAAGTTATATTCACTTTGTGTTAGGTAACCTGTGTGTACAGTGAATTACCATATTTTGCCATGGTTAAATTGTTACCTGCGCACATTTATATCATTACCACAATAGCAATATGTTTACCCAAAATTGTAGTATCTCTCAACTTTGATATTTCTATATGATGATTTTCTACATAATGACAGTCTGCATTTGTAACACAATGTAGGAGGGGCATTCAATAAGTAATGCAACATATTTCTATTCTCGGCCAATGTCACTTCGAAAAATTCTGCATTTAACATCTTCGGAGATGATAAAGCTATAGGGGCTGAAGTAGGAATATTCCACAAAGTTGCAATAAGTGGCAGCACTATTTGTGCCTTAAAAATGGCGTCTATAACAGAGGTGTATTGCAAGCAGGGACCTATTGAGTTTTCAGTGCAAAAGCAGACCATCACAGATATTCATAGGCACTTGCAGAATATCTACAGAGACCTGGTAGTGGAAAAAAGAAGTATGTCATTTGCACACAGTTGTGATTCTGCAATGTTGGAACATGCGAACACTCTGATTGTGATCTGGCAATCGCGAGGGATGGAACACCTTGCTGCTCAGCTGGACGTCTCTGTTGTTAGTGCAGACACACTCATCCACCAGTTAGGGTACTCAAAGGTGTGCCCCGCCAAACTGGAGACTGTAAAGACCAACAAATGACCACCTGTGCCAAACTGTCTGCACATTACAAGGGTTAAAGTGATAATTTTTGTCAAACATTGTCAGACGGTGAAACACTCTGAACTGAGAAACAAGACAGCAATCCACAGAGTGGCACCACATCACCTGCTCTGAAGAAAAAGTTCAAAGCTGCATCCTGAACCAGTGAAGTCATGGTGGTGGTCTTCTGGAATTTTGAAGTTGTTATTCTGTGTGATTACCTCCATCATGGTGTAGTGTTTTGCACTACCATCATGAAGTTGAAGAAACAACTTCAGCATGTACGTCACCACAAAAATGGAAATGAACTCTTCTTCTCCGTGACATTGCAAGACCTCACCAATTCTGCACACCTGAGAGGAGCACACATACTTCATTGGGACAAAGAGACAAAATCCAGATGGTGCGATGTCCAGACAGTTGGGTAGACAAGGAAGAACTGTCCATTCTGCACTCTGCAGAAAGCAGTGTGTGGATGATGGGGGCAGTTGTTGATGCAACAAGATGGTGCTGTCATCAATTAGTAGAATGGTGTCATGAGGCATACAAGCCCTCCCAGTAAGGTGGCGTAAGGCCATCAAATTGAACAGAAATTGTGCTGAAAACTCGGGTTTTGTATCAAAGATCATAGGAAATAATATGGTGTAATGGGATCCTGAATAAAGCCAACCTGCTTACAGAAAAATTATTGCGTTACTTACTGAACACCCCTCATATAATTAAGTCAGCATTTTAGACAATCGAATGTTCCAGATTAGTAATATGGAATGTACTAACTTGTGTATTATGATTAGCTCAAACAATCTGAATAGCTACTTCAAGTGTAATAGATGTCAAGAAATTTCTTTTAACACTTAGTATTTAATATCTCTCTGTAGTGACTACAGAGGCTTGTTAGATGTTACATTTCATTAATGTTTCTATGTTGCAAGTATTACAGTTTAAAAAATTTAATATCAGCAAGGTACCAGGTACTTGGAAGGAATATCTAACAGCATATATCAGTGCATAAAGTGCTGTTACATTTTTGAATCATTTAATGTTTCACTTTTGTATATTTACCCATTGTTAATTGTGTTATGTCCAAAGAATGTACTTGTGATGTTAGAGAACATGGTATTGTGTCAACTTGTTAGCTCAGCATAAACATGTGAATCTCACATATTAAATTTGACATTACTTAGGTTTTAAATATGGTCAGGTACCACTTGCCATAAACAGAACAGTCATATGTGTCTCACTATCTTCTTTTTAGAAACGTCTGACATTGCTTCCACTTACGTGTGTCAGACGTATTCTGTTTTCTTTTCTGTCGGTCTCTCTTGACCAACTCTTGATCTTTTCGACCCCGATGGTATTAGGTTACGAGGCCAGAGGGTGTCTTTCATTTTCCTTATTTAATCTTCTCTCTGATGGGGGAGGACCTGTTCGGGTATTGAAGAACAAGAACAAGAGGAAGAGGAAGAGGAAGTAGTTGTGATACTACTTTGTATCTCCACAATGTGGCTGGAGAAACCTTTAGCCATGCTTGTATCAGAACAGTGATAACCATGCTGTGGAGGAGCATTATTAAATTTCTGTGAAATTGTGCAAAAGGCTGGACATTCCTGATGCACACAAAAATAATTTGGAGGTGCCAGGTGTTTGGAGAAGACTGAAATGAAAATGAGGACAGGACTTTATAGTTGAGCATTGTTGAAAGTATATGAGGTACTGCTGTACTTCCTCACAAAAGAGTACCTCCTCAGTAAACAGTTTCCCAGATACTACCATAACTTCAGAATTACGTGGATAAAAGAAATGATAAAGTCACTATTTTGGTCATTTATTTATGTAGTCATAAATACCACATGCTCTTGGGATATTTTCAATGGTGTTACATGCACTTAATGTAAACTATGCAATCTGTTGTAAAATTGCTACAGGGTTTTCTTGCTGTACCCAGGGCATGTCAGAATTCCTGTTACAGGTGTGTAAGAGTTGAAGAAGGGACTTTGTACATTTCCAGACATGGGTTCTGTAATGAAACCTGGTGGATAGAGTTTGCTCTGGAACCTCTCTGCAATAGGAATTGTGAAACACTCTGGATTTTTAATGAGCAGATGGATGGCATGTGTCGAGTGTAGACTTACTGATGCTCAGTAGTCAGTTTCCTTTATATCTATTATGGACATCATTCCACTGGATACAAGTGTTATAAATATTACTACACAGATAGAAATTTTATATTAATTTTGTGTGTGAGTTTGTTTCTTGTCATGATGCCAATTGATCAATTGGATTCCTTGGAAGCTTGTTGTTTGCAGTAAAGCTTATTTTGTTGCCAATGTAGTGAAGAAAGTTTTTGTAAGGGTTTTGTAAATTCTTGAAACTTTGTTTTGCAAGTAGTTCATTACCTGGCAGTGAAAAAAAAAAATGCTTGCACTTAGGAAGCTTTGCTTTAGTCTTACCTAATGGATATAAATATGCAATAATACAAATACATCATTATTCTGTGATATCAGTTTAGATATTTTTGTGGAAATGTTACCACAGTTTGGAGTTGTCAGTTATCGACTTCCATGTTTCCCTTATAAATTCAGTATTACAGTGATGAAGAATGTGATTGAAACACAGTAGGTAATAGTACAATGGTTTGTTCATAAATATGTTCAGAGTGCATGTGCTGTTAAGAAGAAAGTATACATGTCACCTTTATTCTATTACAACAAACTTTTTTGTTGTTCACAAGTTACTGCAATAATTTCTTTGTATTCACAATATCAACACCATTGTGACATTGGTATGTACACCAATTATAGTGATATTTCCATGTTCCTGTCATTCATATGTGAAAATTTAGTACCTTACCGTCCAGATATTGTACAAGTACCAGTAAATTGCTAATTGTTTAGACTCTGATGCCCTGTTGTACACAAGAGTTAAACTTCTGACTGGTTTGCAAATAAGTTAATGAGCTAAATGTTCCACTTAAACCATAAGTGCAATCATTTGCTAAACTTTTTCTTCCTTACATGCTTGAAGTTCATCAGAGGTCTGTAAGTGCACTCATCCTGAAATACTCAATAAATAAAGTGTGGGTATTTGCACACATGATCAGTTACACTGCCTTGGCAAGCACACTGTTTCCCACCGTACTACTTGCCAATACCTACTCACTAAGATGTGTAGTCTTATGTTAAAAATGTCTTGTTGTGTTCAAGTCCATCAATAATTATCCAAAATATTTTTTGTAGTTCCTGGAAGGCATTAATTAGGCAACTTGCAACTGGTACCGGGTTCCTGGACATACAGCTGAATCTCCAGTAGCCCAGTGTAAGAGTTAACTTGAAGGTCAGTTACTCGAACAGCATTAGTTTAATAAGTGATGATGTCATTCATTGTTATGTAAGCAACTTCTGTGCCTAAAGTTAGTTTCGCAATACTGTCTGATTGTAAAGTGACTTTTTTAACATAATAAGCCTTGAGTTATTAATATTAGTGCATCTTCATTGGGGCTCTTGTCTATTTTTATTACATTAGCCATTGGCTACAGATTTTTCTCCATCAGATGCATGTATCCGTGCACGTCCACTCTATGCACATTTCTTACTTAATGTGTCAGAATTTTGGGTACATGAACATTGATTAGTGTAGATCTTGTTTGCATACATGGTTGTTAGGTGATCATAAATCATTAACTCAGTCCATTAATTTATGGCTAATTATAGAAGCAGTTCCTAGTTGTGGAAGGTTCTTCATTCTCCTATATCTTTCCGTACGAGCTCTGATTTCCCTTATTTTATCTTGGTGATCAATCCTCCCTATGTAAGTCGGTGTCAACAAAATATTTTCACATTCGGAGAAGGAAGTTGGTTACTGGAATTTCGTGAGAAGATTCTATCGCAATGAAAAACACCTATCTTTCAATGATGTCCATCCCAAATCTCATATCATTTCTGTGACACTCTCTCCCATATTTCACTATAATACAAAACCTGCTGCTTTTCTTTAAAGTTTTTCGATGTACTCAGTCAGTGCTATCTGGTGAGGATCCCACACTGTGCAACAGTATTCTAAAAGTGGGCGGACAAGCATAGTGTCGGCAGTCTTGTTAGTAGGTCTGTTACATTTTCTAAGTGTCTTGCCAATAAAACACAGTCTTTGGTTAGCCTTCCCCACATAATTTTCTGTGTGTTCCTTCCAATTTAAATTGTTCATAATTGTAATACCTAGGTATTTAGTTGAATTTACAGCTTTTACATTACACTGATTTATCGTGTAACTGAAGTTTAATGAGTTCCTTCTAGCACTCATGTGGATAACCTCACACTTTTCATTATTCAGAGCCAACTGCCACTTTTCCAACCATTCTGATCCTCTTTTTCTAAATCGTTTTGCAGTTTGTTTTGATCTTCTGATGACTTTATTAGTCAATAAATGACAGCATCATCTGCAAACAACTGAAGACGGCCGCTCAGATTGTCTCCCAAATTGTTTATATAGATAAGGAACAGCAAAGGGCCTACAACACTACCTTGGGGAATGCCAGAAATCACTTCTGTTTTACTCTATGACTTTCCTACAATTACAATGAACTGTGACCTCTCTGACGGAAATCACAGATCCAGTCACATAACTGAGATGATATTCCATAATCACACAATTTCACTACAAGCTGCTTGTGTAGTACCTACAGTGTCAAAAGCCTTATGGAAATCCAGAAATATGGAATCAATCTGAAATCCCTTGTCAATAGCACTCAGCACTTCATGTGAATAGAGAGCTAGTTGTGTTTCACAAGAATGATGATTTGGGGATTACAATATTCAGTCTTGCTACAACAGTCCTGTGTTCACTAATCCCTGAATCAGTTTTTATGCTCGTTATTAACTCAGGATTATTTCTTGCTAAGAGGTCAAGCGTGTTTTCACAACCGTTTACTATTCACGTGGGCTCATGAACTAATTGCTCGAGATCATTTTCAGAGAATGTGTTTAGCACAATTTCAGATGATATTTTATGCTTACCTCCAGAATTAAACATGTATTTTCACCAACATATCGAGGGTAAATTAAAGTCACCACCAACTATTATCATATGATTCATGTATGTGTTTAAAATCAAACTCAAGTTTTCTTTGAACCTTTCAGAAACTGTGCCATCTGAATTGGGAGGTCGGTAAAAGGATACAATTATTATTTTATTCCATTTGCCAACAATGACTTCTGCCCATACTAATTCACAGGATGTATCTACTTCAATTTTGTGACAAGTTAAACTACTTCTGACAGCAACAAACACGCCTCCGCCAACCATGTTTAGCCTATCCTTTCGGAACACCGTTAGGTTCTTCACAAAAATTTTGGCTGAGCTTATATCCAGCTTTAGCCAGCTTTCAGGGCCTATAACAATTTAAGCATCAGTGCTTTCTATTAGCGCTTGGAGCTCTGATACTTTCCCAACACAGCTACGACAATTTACAACTGTTATACCAGTGGTTCCTGTATCTACATTTTTGCTGTGTTCAGCCTGCACCCTTTGTAACTGAAGTGCTTTTTGTGTTTTCCCGAGACACTCTAACGTAAAAAACTGCCCAGTTGACGCCACACAGACCCTGCTACCTGTGTATCTGCCACCTGTATGTGGTGGGCACCTGACCTATTCAGTGGAACCCGAAACCCAACCACCCTTTGGCGCAAGTCGAGGAATCGGCAGCCTACACGGTCACAGAACCGTCTGAGCCTCTGATTCAGTTCCTTCACTCGGCTCTGTACCAGAGGTCCGGAATTGCCCCTGACGGCTATGCTGCAAATGGTCAGCTCTGCTTTAATCTTGCAAGCAAGAATGGCAGCCTTTACCACTTCTGTTAGCTGCTCGAAACCAAAGAGAATCTCTTTTGATCCAAAGTGACACGCGTAATTGGTACCAACTTGAGCAACCACCTGCAGTTGGCTGCATGCTGTGCTTTTCATGGCATCTGGGAGTACCCTTTCCACATCTGGAGTGACTCCACCCGGTTGTTGTTGTTGTTGTGGTCTTCAGTCCTGAGACTGGTTTGATGCAGCTCTCCATGCTACTCTATCCTGTGCAAGCTTTTTCATCTCCCAGTACCTACTGCAACCTACATCCTTCTGAATCTGCTTAGTGTATTCATCTCTTGGTCTCCCTCTACGATTTTTACCCTCCACGCTGCCCTCCAATACTAAATTGGTGATCCCTTGATGCCTCAGAACATGTCCTACCAACCGATCCCTTCTTCTGGTCAAGTTGTGCCACAAACTTCTCTTCTCCCCAATCCTATTCAATACTTCCTCATTAGTTATGTGATCTACCCATCTAATCTTCAGCATTCTTCTGTAGCACCACATTTCGAAAGCTTCTATTCTCTTCTTGTCCAAACTATTTATCGTCCATGTTTCACTTCCATACATGGCTACACTCCATACGAATACTTTCAGAAATGACTTCCTGACACTTAAATCTATACTGGATGTTAACAAATTTCTCTTCTTCAGAAACGCTTTCCTTGCCATTGCCAGCCTACATTTTATATCCTCTCTACTTCGACCATCATCAGTTATTTTGCTCCCCAAATAGCAAAACTCCTTTACTACTTTAAGTGCCTCATTTCCTAATCTAACTCCCTCAGCATCACCCGACTTAATTAGACTACATTCCATTATCCTTGTTTTGCTTTTGTTGCACACGGAATGCACACTGGATTTCTTACCATTCTTGTCATCCAAGTCCCTAAGGGGGCCCTATAATGCACCTAACCTTGGAGCTCCCAACTACCAATAATCTCAGCCTCTGTGATTGCCCAGATCTTGGAGACTGAGTGGTTTCCTCTGAAACAGGACAGGTGACAGCATCTGGCTCAGTGACAGTGTCAGCCACAGACAGAACCTGGAACCTGTTTGTCAGACAAACCGGAGAGGCATTATGTGTGGCCACCTGGGAAGTCTTTCACCATGTGCTTCACCCCGGGGCAACCTCCCACTCGACAACAGGTGAGGGGTCAGCCTCAGTGCGAGCAGTAACTGGGTTGGCCACTGGTGAGGACTGATCAGAAGACTCTGACGTGCTGGACGTCCGTTGGGTCCCCACGGCCGGCCCACAACAGTGGTGCCCATCCACTGCAGCCTCAAGCTCTGTAACGGAAGCCATCACAGCCTGAAGCTGAGAGCGAAGTGTCACCAACTCGGCTCACATCCGCACACAACAATCACAGTCCCTGTCCATACAAAAGACCATGGAAGACTAAACTATACTGATAAACAAACTGTCAGCACACGCTGTGCAATTCTACTATAGAACCTGCCAAAAACACAAACTGTGTCTAGTAATAAGCGTATGTTCAGAAACCTAACTACCGAAGCACTCAGGTCAAACTAAATAATTTGACCCTGATCTGGAACTTATAATATGTCACAAAATCAGTTTACTTTCTGACGCAAATGAAAACACGAGAACTGTGGCTATTAGATGTTAAATTTACACGCAGAAACTCAAGAAATTAAACTATTAAAGTAGACAGATTATATAATAAAATTCGCTCCTGGTTAGGAACTGGTAAATGACAAATGTGGTTACTTATCTGTTGCTGCATCTGTCGCAGTCAGCTACTGCTGCCTGAGTACTGCTATGACATGTTTGCGCACTTCCATTCTTCCATTGTTCCCCTCTATTACTGTGATTCAGTACATTTACAATTGAAAAGAAGGCAAAGTGCTGGAGTGTTTCTCTAGAATGTTTCTAAATACTTGTAATGTGGCTATTTAGAGAGACTGCTATACTCATTCATTTTCCGTGGTGGATTAAATGTACTAAGCTAGCAGTAGGAATAAATTGAATCGGTTCCAGTGTAGAAATTTTTGCTTCAATCAGGATGATGAAGTATCGGTGCCTCATGCAACTGGTTTTTAATTAACTCAAATGCTTCTTGATATTCCTTATTCCATTTCCAGTGGAGATGTACTTGTGAAGATAAAAAAAATCGAGGATAAATACTGTGATAGAAATTGCACAAACTGAGAGATTTTCAGTTGTTTACATCATTTTTGTGCAGGAAAATTTCTCACTGGTTCCATTTTCATTGGATCAGGTTTGATTCTGTGCAAAGAAATTACATGCCCAAGGAAACAAGCGATTTGGCAAATTCTTATTTACCCATCCACTAAACGCTTAAATTACACGGCATAGAATGTATAAATGTTCTCCCTAAAGGTAGTACTAATTAGAATAACATTATGTAGGTGATAAGTGTATCAATAATTCTTCTCTTAGAACTTCTGTGAGTGCTGTCATAAAGGCCACTGATGATACTGACAGCCCGAAGTCCATCCTTTTAAACTGCTAACACCTTCCATTCCACAGAAAGGCTGTGTTCTTCCTGCTATACCTTCATCTTCCAGTTGGTCACATTGTACAGTAAACTGCATCATTTCTCCATGGGCATCAGTTAGTAAATGCACACTGCCATCCCTTTTTGTTACAGTGTGGATTGCATTAGAACTTTCACTATCTGAGTGTTAAATAATCTGATTCTTCTACACACCCTTAATTGCTTTATTAACTATGGCTTTCTAGGGCAAGGGTAATGGGTACAATTTACTATGGAATGGCTCATGATTCTTAACTTGAGTTTTACAAGCACATCATCTGATTGGACAAGATGTTCTTAAAATAGATCGACATAACACCCTTATATTTTTACCTGTTCCTTCTGTTTAGCTTCAGGCATGCCTCCTAATGTTTGAGTCATACTTTGAGTGCTGGTCAGAGCATTTTAATCATCATTATTCTCCTGGAGCCCAGCATCTTCCCCCGACTTACTTAAAGATGCAGTTCCCAAACTCATATTTACGAATGGGGTAATCTAATGGTCTCCCTTGACGAATCCTGAAACACTCTCCTCTTCATTTCTGTCTGACTAGTGGAAGGAACAGAAGTGTGAAAGAATGCATTGACAAACCTATTCAGAATCAGTGAATTCTGAGAACCAAACTGATGTTAAGTCATCCAAAAATGAATACACTCTGCTCATACATACTGTCCTAAACTCTGAACTTTAACAGTGCCTGGCCTTTAGTGGGTTTACTTTGATTGTTTACAGCAGTGTCAATACACAGATCATTAACAGTAAATATTGAAAATGCAAGGATGTAGATTTTCTGTAATAGCTCCCATCTTCCTCACACGAAAGACATTAAAATGTATTCATGATTCTATTTTTCCTCCCTCTATAAATCCTCTTTCACTTCAGTGACAGGTTTGCACTAGGTAGTGTTCATTGTAACTTCTGACCCATTTCTGACAATTTCAATTTCTGAGCGGCCTCCTTTGATAACTTCATTTAGTTTACTGAATAAAGACTTCACATATTATGACTTTGACTTGTGGAATTTCTGCCCATTTGTTTTGCACTCTGTCTCTGGTATATGTTGGAAATTTTTATTTTTAATCCTGCTCTTTTTCACACAACCAAATTTTTTTTAAGAATGTGGTTAAAATTCTTCACAGTTGCAATAAATTTTGATTACACAAATGACCCATACATTTGCTTAACATTACATGTGGCTAACGCACGTGTCTACTTTGCCCTGTTTGGTTTAATGTTTGTGAAATAAATGTTTGAAAAGTTTGAACTGTTGGAACCCAAGCAAGGTGAACACCCTGTGCCCTTTTTTGATTCTCCTGAAAGTTCCATTATCTACATTTATTTGAGGTGCATTGTCAATGTTAGTCTCTATTTCATTCAATGCTGCATTAATCTTGTGCAGAAGAAGCTCTTTATTTATTCCTTTTGAGCCTTTGTCACAGACTGTGGATTGCCAGTGGATTTCATATTCTCCAGTACACACTAGCACTTACGCACAACCTCTACTGACCTTTCTTGCCACACACGCTACTGCACATTGATGCTTGCTAGCCACTTTCCTCTTGCCCATAGCTGATCTCCATTATTTGTATGGCTTTGTTGTTGGACAACCATGTTAACATGCTTAGACAGCATCTTCCCTAGAATTTGCCATTAGGTTCAACTAATGCCTTAGGTGTTCAGTTTACATGTTTTAATACTTGGTCTCACTTCTGCAGATGTTTGGACCTTGTAAAGAGCTTTTGATGTGTTGGTTTTGTAGTACCACCCAGGGATCATGTGAAGAGTCGTCTAAGATTGACATGTGTGCATGTGAAGCTGCATTGTCAGCTGAAATACTTTTATTAATCTTTTGTCAGTTATGCAACTTGTTAGGTACATCTTCTGTTGGATAAGTTGTTTATAAACATATTGTACAACATAGTGATTAAAGGGACAATTATGGAATAGTAAATAACTATTCAAAACTGAACTAAATAAGAAAACAACATAAGGTTTTCAGCTCAGTGGGAAGGAGGTTGAAAATTTTTTACAGCAGCATACATAGCATCTCTCTGCAGCAGAGATACTGCCACACTTGTGAATTGTTGAGTTCTGTCACCAAGTATCCAGTCTCTAGGAACAAGATTTTCTGTGGTGGATTAAACGTAATAAGTGGTCCAGTGGGAAGCTGTTTCACAGCCTCTCACAGCCAAACACCACTGACTTTTGTAACAGGGCTACTCACCACTTTATCACCCTTAAGGAAAACACAGTTGCAGTGAATGTTTGCAGATTATGTGGGTTGTTCTATTGTTGTATACAATCTTATTGGTGGATGTGGTCTGCCAGACTGCTGATTCGATTTGTAGATCAGTTAACAGCCCGTTGCAGCTTCTCGCTGTTTTAAACTTTTAGTAGACCTGTAGAACCGTTAGCAAATAAGATATCTTTATATTCTTCTATACTTACATGCATTATGTTCAGCTGCTTCGCCTTTTGGTCACTTTACCTAGAGTACCATCTGCTGATGACAGTGTAATACACAGAAAAGTAACATTGTTTAGGGATTCTAGGAGGAAATATGTTGACGTGGACTGAATTTCTGTTTATTGTGATGAATGGCAGCTTGTTTTACATGTAAAAAAATGTAAGTGAATGTGGATGAGTAGGAGAAACAAGCCATTAATGTTCAAATGCAGTACTGTGATGCTTGACACAATCTACATCCACATGACTGATCTGGAGTTCAGAATAAACTGCGTGGCAGATTGTTTGTCTACCCATCTTCAAGCTATCTTTTCCATTCCACTCATGGACAGCGAAAAATGAACACTTCAGTCACACCCTGTGAGCTCTAATTTATTTGGTGTTGGTGAAGATGATGATCATTTCTCGCAATGTAGGTGGGTGGCAACAAAATATTTTCACACTCTAGGAGAAAGCTGGTGATTGAAGTTGTAGTGGACTGACCCGACAGCCAATCCACTATGACTTGTAGCCGAATAGCATGCGTTTAACTCACGCAGGCTGACGTGAGGTCTGGAACAGATGAAAGGAGTTGATTCTAATAAATAAAGTACGGAGTTGATGTAATACTTAACTTTAATCCATAATTGGAGAACATCGCTCTTGTTGATACATTATATAATCTCAATATAAACTGGTCATGGCGCCTTGCTAGGTCGTAGCAAATGATGTAGCTGAAGGCTATGCTAACTATCATCTCAGCAAATGAGAGCGTATTTGTCAGTGTAGCTTCGCTAGCAAAGTCGGCTGTACAACTGGGGACGAGTGCTAGGATGTCTCTCCAGACCTGCCATGTGGCGGCGCTCGGTCTGCAATCACTGACAGTGGCGACACACAGGTCCGACGTATACTATCGGACCGTGGCCGATTTAAAGGCTACCACCTAGCAAGTGTGGTGTCTGGCGGTGACACCACAGAAGTTTCATCAGAAGATCTGACTGCAATGAAAAAGGGCTTGGTTTTAATGATTGACACCCCAATTCGCGTATTATATCCATGACCCTGTCTCCCCTAATTTCACTATAATACTAATCGAGCGGCCCTTGTCTGAACTGATTGTTGTCCTATGTCAATAATTTCTTGCACAGATCTCACAAAGCACAGCAATACTTCAGAAGATGGTTGATGTGCTTGATTATATGCAGTCTCTCTTGTAGACCTTTGGCACTCTCCAAGTGTTCTGCCAATAAATTGCAGTCATTAGTTTGGTTTCCTCACAGCATAGTCTATATAATCATTCTGATTTAATTCATCTGTAATTCTAATTTTAGGTATTAAGCTTAATTAACAGCCTTTATTTTGATGTATTGTGAAACCAAAATTTGGCGGGTATCGCCTCATACTCGTGTGGATGATCTCATTTCTCCTTATTGAGAAACAAATGCCACTCTTTGCACCATACAAATATCTTGTCTAAAACATTTTGCAATTCATATTGATCATCTGACAACTTTACATGACGGTAAATGACGGCATCAACTGCTAACAATCTAAGAGGACTGCTCAGATTGTTTCCTAAATCATTTGTGTAGATGAGGAACAGCAGAGGGCCTATAACGCTCTGGTGGAGATCACCAGATATTACTTCCATTTTACTTGATGGCTTTCCATAAATTATTATAGTCTATGACCTTTCTCACAGGAAATCATGAATCCAGTGCACAACTAAGATGTGATGCAATTTTATTAGAAGTCACGTCTGAGGAATAGTGTTGAAAGCCTTCTGAAAATCTAAAAATATGGCATCATTTTGAGATCCCCCTGTCGATAGCACTCATTACTATATGGAACTAAAGTGCTAGTTGTATTGCGGTGCTCCATGAGAAAAATATTTTCCAAATCCATGCTGACTGTGTGTCAACAGATTGTTTTCCTGGAGGAAATTCATGATGAACACACACAGTTTATGTTCAAAAATCCTGCACCAAATCTGCATTATTGATATAGGTCTGTAACTGAGCAAATTACTCTCATTCCTTTTCTTTGTATTGGTGCAAATTTTGCAACTTATTCTTCAGGTGTGGATCTTACGAAGAGCAAACGGCTGTGTATGATTGCTAATCATGGAGTTATTGTATCAGCATGCTCTGAAACGAACCTGAGTGGTATACAACCTGGACTGGAGGCCTTGCTTTTATTGAGTGATGTAAGCTGCTTCTCAACATGGAGGACACCTATAACTAAGTTAGTAATGTTGGCAGTCATTCTTGTTTTGAATACTGGAATATTTACTTGGTTTTTGAAATTGTTTCAGCAAAGAAAACTATGCATCGTAACTCAGCTTTTGTGGCACTTAATCAGTAACATCACCATTGTTATCATGCAGTGAAGGTATTGATTGCATGTTGGCACTGTTGTACTTTACATACAACCAGAATCACTTTCAATTCTGCCAGATTTAAGGACAGTTTCATTGTGGTAACTATTAAAAGCCTCTCTCACTGCAGTTTGCACTAAATTTCCAGTTTTTGTAAAACCTTTTTTGCCAGTTTTGGGATTTTACATTATTTTACATTTGGCATGCATTTCCTCATAGCTCCCGTAATAGTGTTCTGACCTGTTTTGTGTACTATGAAGGTTCTCTTATCATTTTATTTGATATATAGCCCACAACTGCCACCGATTCTATTTATTCAAATCCACATCATCTTGTCTAGGTCTACATAGTCAGATTAGAAGAAGTTGAGGCTGTCTCTTAAAAAGGGGTCAACCACAATTTTTATCTGCTTTTATATATGTATATAGCGTTTATATAGTGTTTATTTTTGTGTGCTTGGAACTTATGATATCTAGATTCACTACAACATATGTCTGGACACTAACCCATGTATCAGTCATAATGCTCCCTATTTGCTCAGGATTATTTGTTGGTAATTGGTCTATTATGCTTTTGAAACAATTTATGCTTAAAGTGGGACCCTGAGCTAATAATTATTGTTGAAATACTTATCTGAGAAAGCTTTTGGTATGATCTGAGATGACATCTTATACTTACAATCAATTTGTGATGTCTATTTTAGCCAACATATGGAGGGTAGATTGAAGTCATCACCATCTGTAATTCTATGACTGGGGTACCAATTTGAAATGACTGAGCATGTCTTTGAGCTGTTCAGCAACTCTTCCAGGTGGTTGGTAAAATGAGCTAGTCATTAATTTGTTCAAGTTGTCAAATATAACCTATCCATACTAACTCACAGGGACTATCTACATAAATAAGTAAAAGGGAATGGTGATGAATTCAGATGACTTAAACAGAGGGGAAACATGATTAATTAAGGCTGTAATTGTATTGTCTCATAAGAAGGTAATGACAGAAGGTTGACGACATTTGAGAGGAGGAGCCATAATTCAGTTGGGTCGAGGTATTGTGTGGTTGACTGATGCTCAGAGCGTATCGAATGTCCCACCTTCACTGTGTTGAGTGTCTATCTTGTCTTTATGTCCTCAGTTGACTTACTCTTCTGATAATTCATAATGTAATTGGATACATAGAGAGTCTACCTTATAGAAGGTCTTAAAGTTTAAAAGCTCATGGAGCCAGTGGACCTTCCTTGTGGCAGAAATGTTGAAGGGGAAGGAAGAGTGGTCAAGGAAAAGAACTGGTGAGGTTTAGAAAAAAGGAGTAGAGATGGGAAAATTTGGAAGACTTCATGCAGCCATAGCCCCTTGTTTTGGTTGACTTTTCCAAATTTACTACTTTTACTAAAATTCATCAGGCCATCTCCGTCACCCCTCTTCCTTCCCCTTCAACTCTTCTGCCAGGAGAGGGGCCACTGGCTCCCAAAACTTACAAACTGTAATAACCTCTATATGATTGTTCTCCTGCCAAAGGTTGCTGAGTAGACTTTTTATTTATTCAGTTGCATTATATTTTCAAAAACTGATTATTTTCTTCTAATAACTGCTGTGTTTTACTTCTTGTCATCATTTACTAGGTGAATTTGAAATTAAAACTACATTGATTAGGCCATAATTTGAGGACTACTTTCTCTGAACAGGCTAAACTCTTCGAGCATAGTTCTTTCACTGCATTCTGAGGAATTTTGCCAGCTTCAGCCAATATTGGCTTTTTGTCCTGAAAGTGGATTCTTTGCTTATACGAGGATTCCTCACACGAGCCTCTAATTACATTAGCATCATCCACTCATCAGTGTCAGACAAGTGCTGCCATTCTGTTGAGTTAATGCAGGATCCCCAATCTGTGGGGACAGATCCTTCTTGGTAGACTCAGTAGAGAATTTGTCACTAGAATATCGAGTACAGGTGCAAGAGACATGAGTAAAATAATAGACGGCTGACTGCACCTCTGGTTTGTTAATCATATGCGGTATGGCCTCCACGTATTTCCCTACCAGGTTTTTACAATTATCAGAGTTTGCAATGTAAGCTAATTTAACCATTTTCCCAGCATCATCTTCAACACTGATATGATGTGGACATCTGAATTAGTTGCATAATGTCCCTGTTAACATGATGCTGTTAATGTTTTGAGAGAAAATGTGTTTGTCGCTACACGTAGCTATATATATGTCCAATGTGTATTATGTATTTTGCTGCTGTGAGAGCAACTGTGTTGGTTTCTTCCATGCATTTGACATTATCCACATATTTACTTCAGGTTTATACAGATTTTGTCATAATTAAAAGTGAAAGTGACTTGTGTGAAAATACACTCCTGGAAAAAGAATTAGGTAAACCCTTTCAGAGGTTTCCTATTCACTCAAGATTTGTTGAAACATTCACACTCAAGATTTATTGTTGCAACAGTGTGTATGGAGTACATGAAATGACTAAATTTACAGGTTGGTAGCCGAAGTGGTACTGAGGTCTCAGATATCGGCCCATGCTGAAATTTCCGTTTTAGTATGTGGTGCAGCCTCCAAATGTGTCAATGCAGATACTGACTCTGGCATCCATTCCATCATACAGATGGTGAATATTGTACAGACCTGTTCTTGTAGTTTTGTAAGAGCTGTTGGGACAAGAAATGACTAGTGCCATTCGTCAACCATCATCTCCAGCTCGGGCTCCATTGGGGACAAGTGTGGAGAAAGTGCTGGCCCAAGAATTTTCTTCAGGTCTTGCAGAGCATGTTGAGTTCCATGGGCACTGTTTGGGCTAGCGTTATCCTGTTTGAACAACACATCATTGTCATGGTGCAAGAATGGCAAAAAAACTGGGCTAACAACATTCTGCCCATACAGATCAATGGTTCACATCCCTTTCATAAATGCAAAGATAAACGAGAGTTGTAGCTTATCGCAACCCCAAATTTAAGGACTGTGGTGGGACCAGTGTGCCTCGAATGAAATAAGTTTATGAGACATCGCTCACCAGGTCTGTCATACACGCAAATGAGCATCACTTGCTTGCAGGCAGAATCTGCTTTCATCATTGAAGTCTATCACACACCATGCTGTCTTCCAAATGATCCTCTGATAGCATGAACAGTGCAAGTCGATGCTGTGCCGTGGGTGGAAGATAGGCTAGCCCGACTGCTAATAACCAATTTTCAACAGTTCATGTTGGCACATATGGGCTCACAAGACCTCTTAACTGTGTGTGGTAGCTGTACGAACTGCCACTGTAGCCCTTACTATATGTCTGTCTATACAGTTGTCTGTGCGGTGTGTAGGTCCAGGATCTCTTTCATGTGAGTGACACACTGAGGGAGGTGGTGCAGTGGTTAGCATACTAGACTTACATTTGGGAGATAATGGTTCAAACCTGCATCCAGCTATCCTGATTTAGGTTTTCCATGATTCACTTCAGGCAAATGCTGGGATGGTTCCTTTGAAAGGGTATGGCTGATTTTCTTCCCCATTCTTGAGTAATCCAGTGGGACCAATGACCTCATTGTTTTGTCCCTTCCCCCAAATCAACCAACCAAGCAATGGGTGTGATAATACTCACACGACCACTGATAAGAGTGTCATTAGACAGCTGACACAACACATCTAGTCAGTCTCCTCTCTATGACATGCAACACACAAAGGCTCTGTAGTCAGATGTGCTTGACAAGTAAACGTGCTGCACTTCATACAAACTTTTATCATGGAGTTGCCTTTTTTTTCCTTCCACACACATGTAACACCCATTCTTCTTCATCTCTGATGGCTCTGGTGTGTCAATGACAGCTTCTGAAGGGAATTTCTTTCTTAGGTTGGAAATCATCTCAATGAAGACTGATACCTGAATTTCTATTCTTCAAGTGTTCATTTGCCAATGGAAATTCTTCAGATAAATACATTGAATTATGACATTTCTTTTTGGTTGCGAAAGTGAATACAAAATTTGGCAATTTGTCCCAGTTATGTTCAGCATAAGTGCAAAATGGCTAAGCAGGGATGGCTAGAGGACAAATGTAAGGATGTAGAGGTTCATCTCACTTAGAGTAAGATAGATACTGCCTACAGGAAAAATAAAGAGACCTTTGGAGGAAAGAGAACCACTTGTATGAATATCAAGAGCTCAGATGGAAACCCAGTTCTAAGCAAAGTAGGGAAAGCAGAAGGCTGGATGGAGTATATAGAGGGTCTATACAAGGACAATGTACTTGAGGACAATATTATTGAAATGCAATAGCATGTAGATGAAGATGAAATGGGAGATAAGATACTGCGTGAGGAGTTTGACAGAGCACTGAAAGACCTGAGTTGAAACAAGGCCCTGGGAGTAGATAACATTCCATTAGAACTACTGACAGCCTTGGGAGAGCCAGTCCTGACAAAACTCTACTATCTGGTGAGCAAGATGTATAAGACAGCCGAAATACCCTCAGACTTCAAGAAGAATAAATAAATTCCTGTCCCAAAGAAAGCAGGTGCTGGCAGATGTGAAAATTACCAAACAATCAGTTTAAAAAGTCACGGATGCAAAATACTAACGCAAATTCTTTACAGACTAATGGAAAAACTGGTAGAAGCCAACATCAGGGAAGATCAGATTGGATTCCACAGAAATATTGGAACACATGAGGCAATACTGTCCCTACGACTTACCTTAGAAGAAAGATTAAGGAAAGGCAAACCTATGTTTCTAGCATTTGTAGACATAGAGAAAGCTTTTGACAATGTTAATTGTAATACTCTCTTTCAAATTCTGAAGGTGGCAGGGGTAAAATACAGGGAGCGAAAGGCTATTTACAATTTGTACGGAAACCAGATGGCAGTTATAAGAGTTGAGGGACTTAAAAGGGAAGCAGTGGTTGGGAATGGATTGAGACAGGGTTGTTGCCTCTTCCCGATGTTATTCAATCTGTATATTGAGCAAGCAGTGAAGGAAACAAAAGAAAAATTCGGAGTAGGTATTAAAATCCAAGGAGAAAAAATAAAACCTTTGAGGTTCACCGATGTTGATGTAATTCTGTCAGGGACAGCAAAGGACTTGGAAGAGCAGTTGAACGGAATGGATAGTGGTTTGAAAGGAGGATATAAGATGAACATCAACAAAAGCAAAATGAAGATAATGGAATGTAGTGGAATCGGGTGATGCTGAGCAAATTAGGTTAGGAAATTAGGTTAGGAAATGAGACACTTAAAGTAGTAAAGGAATTTTGCTATTTGGGGAGCAAAATAACTGATGATGGTCAAAGTAGAGAGGATATAATATGTAGACTGGCAATGGCAAGGAAAGTGTTTCTGAAGAAGAGAAATTTGTTAACATTGAGTGTCAGGAAGTCGTTTCTGAAAGTATTTGTATGGAGTGTAGCCATGTATGGAAGTGAAACATGGACGAGAAATACTTTGGACAAGAAGAGAATAGAAGCTTTCGAAATGTGGTGCTACAGAAGAATGCTGAAGGTTAGATGGGTAGATCACATAACTAATGAGGAGGTATGGATTAGAAGAGGGGAGAAGAGGAGTTTGTGGCACAACTTGACAAGAAAAAGGGACTGGTTGGTAGGATATGTTCCGAGGAATCAAGTGATCACAAATTTAGTATTGGATGGCAATGTAGAGGCTAAAAATCGTAGAGGGAGACCAAGAGATGAATACACTAAACAGATACTGAAGGATGTAGGTTGCAGTAGGTACTGGGAGATGAAGAAGCTTGCACAGGACAGAGTAGCACGGAGAGCTGCATCAAACCAGTCTCTGGACTGAAGACCACAACACAACACACATGTTCAGCATACTATAAACTAACACCATAGGCCAACTCCTCAATTTGGAAACAGCATAACCTATAATCATTTTATCCACTGTATCCATTCCTCCTTCAGTGTGATTGTAATTTAGTAATGATACCTGGATTTCCTGTTTCAGGGTTGATATCATGCATATCATGCATTGTGGACACAAGTATCTTTGAACAATTACTTTTTGTTGGGTACAAGACAAGAGATTTATTAGCTTGGAAGCCAAGTTTTGAAACTCCATAGGTTGATCTCTTAGATGTGAAATTCAGGAGGGATCTCTCTTTCCTTCTTGTGAAGAGTGCCTAGGATGGTCAATTTTTTTCTCTAACATGTCTTCCACTACTGGCAGCTTGTGTACATTTCATCGATTGTCACATAATCAGCAGGATTATGTGATCACTTCAGGTTGATTGCAAAGGAATGTGGACACTTTCTGACAGCGGTTATGCTGTCAAGTTTTTCCTTTCATTTTGAGTGGAAATATTAGCAAACCTCATACAATGCATTACAAGGAGAAATCTGTTGTAGCTCATTAAGGCTGCATATTCAGTGGCTCAGTCTTTGACACTCTAGCACTTGCTCTGTCCTTTTTAACTCTGTCACCTCTGATCTCTCTGAAGATGGCTGGATGGTAGTCAGCCAAAATATTAGAAGAAGAAGAAGAAGAAGAAAGAAGAAGAAGAAGAAGAAGAAAAAGAAGAAAAAGCAGAATTTATGTGGGTGAATGCCAAAAATTTAATGGAACAGTCTTTACACCATGACAATTTGAAGAACCGTGGACACCAGCTTGTCACAGATTGGGTATTTAGGTCTGCTTTGAATGGTGTTACTTCTTGCCCCTGGGTTATGCTTACTAGTGTTAGTGACTAGAGCATTCTTCCTTGCAAATGCTAAAAATGCAACAGTAGCTACACAAATGTGTTCACATGGTATTAGTAGGATCTACATAGAATAAATATTAGCAGAAATGAATGTACTGGAATCATCCTTCACTCCAATGAAACTTTTGAAGCAAATAAAACTGTCTAGATCATTAAAAATATGGTCTTTGTTCATTGTCTTCATGAGATATCTGCAATAACGATTAAAGGAACATAAAGAGTGATAGATGCTTGTTAACGACATTAAGCTCAAAAAATTTAAAAAGTAAAAATTATTTTAAAGGTTCACTCACAAAGAAACTTCGAACTTGTGAAGCAAAATTCAGTGTCAATATTGAAATCTTTGTATTAACTTTCAGCCAGTTATTAAGTGACGTGCTGATTAGACAAAGATTTGAGTTCTAGATTACAGGCAGCACTGATGTGGGAAACATTGCCTTCAAGTTTCACTTTTTTATTATTGTATTTTTCCTTCTTCTAGTTATAATTATTAAAAAGCAGAAATAAGTTAAATTACAAATATACACATTCAAATTATAAAACAGGATTAAATTCAGTAAAATTTCTTACTAATGGGACAACTTTTTAGATATGACATGTAGTCCATGTGCAATGGACCTAAACTTACCAAGTAATCACTGAATCTGTTAATATTATCTACACATCAGGCACATGAAATGGCAGTATTTAATAATAATAATAATAATAATAATAATAATAATAATAATAATAATAATAAATAGAAGTAGTATTGTTACAACTAGGCTTGTATAATGGATAGAAAAACTGTGCCTTATGAACTAAAGCTTACCAAAGAATACACTAAAAGATGTAGACTTGTAAAATATATTATTTTCTTAATAGAAAAAAGAACCTCACTATTAAATTCAAATATTTTGAAGGCCACTCTATCTTGTGGAAGAACCAGCAACTCACTTCCAAGTGTTGGTCATTTACTGTGCAACCAGCAGTGAATCCGCCAGACCAGCAGATCTGAGGTGAGGTGTGGCCCAGTCAGCAGCAGGAGAGCATGCCACAGTTGACATACATTACACCAGCAATTCTGGAAAAATGTCAAAAAACCATGTAGGGCTAAATTTATTTTGTTTCGTTAAGATTGTGGACCTGTGTTTTTTTGTGGTTCAAAATTTCTAGGTTCTCCCTTTGGGGCAATACACCACACTTACATGCTTTCATTTAGGTGACATAACTTATGCTTCTCCATTAGAAGTGCATTGTATATGCACTTCCTTTTCTATCATAGGATTACTCCCTAAAACTTGTCATGGATCTGCTCCTCATTTGTCCTATATAAAACTTGTCTCAGCCATTTCAGTTTATTTTGTATACTCCTGAATTGCAGTATTTGTTTGGCTTTATTTCCATTTTTGTGGAATAACCTATTTCCCAGGGTAATATCATCTACCAAACGCTTTGGGGACATTTTTGTGTAGATATTACAGTGCGGGATTGCACACAATCTACAGAATTCTAGCCTTAATCAAATTTATGCTGCTGTGATGTTTGACATTCCCAACAGAGAATCATCCCACCCCAGAAACATATCGATCATTATAAGCTAGTATCCTGGTTACAATATGATGTGTGATTTAAATATTAGGTAATCACAGGAGATGGGGTCAAAAGTTCTCTCTGTTTCTGGAACACTAATGTAGTGCTTTATCGCTGATACTTTGCCATGAGGATGCCATCTGCTGAGTGCAGGAACTAGTGGATCGTGGAATGCTCGGTGCAGAATCCACAGAATCCAGACTGTTCTGGGACTAGGGTATTGTAGTCTGTAATGAATTACTGGATCAACTGTATTTCAGTATGTTCAAGAATTCTGAATGAGAAAATAAGGAATGAGATTGGACTAGAACTTATGGAAAGAAGCAGATCATTTTGGGGTTTATGGATGGTGATGGCCTCAGGTGACTTAACCTCAGAGGAAACAGGATATGGTGGCCGAGCAATTCTAGGCGCTTCAGTCTGGAACTGCACACCTGCTACAGTCACAGGTTAGAATCCTGCCTCGAGCATGGATGTGTCTGATGTCCTTAGATTAGTTAGGTTTAGGTAGTTCTATGTTCTAGGGGACTGATGACCTCAGATGTTGAGTCCCATAGTGCACAGAGCCATTTAAACTTGAATTTGAAACAGGACAAGTGAAGGTAGTGGTTGTATACTCCGGTAAGTAGTAACAACAGAATATGCTTTGCTTATGTAAATCATTTCTGACGCAAACCTCAAGTTGCTTAGCATTATCTGGTCGCCGGTGTTGCAGAAGTGCTTCCACTCCATCCTGTTCCTATGAGATCCCCAATCTGTGGGTGCAGGTCCCTGGCACCAGTTTCAGAAGAGCAAGCATACATGTGAGAGATGAACATATAAAACTCGATAGCAGAGTCGGTCATTGGGGGTTTTTACTCATATGCAGTATTTTCTCCATGTATTGCCTTACCATGTTATTACATTTCTCTGAGTTCATAATGCAAGTTCATTTAAGCACACTCCCAGCATCATCTTCAACACTGGTTAGGTCTGGATAGTTAGATTAGGTACATAATGCATCTGTTGAGTTAATGTTTGTGTGTTTCTGTTAATATTTTGAGAGAAACTGTGTTCCTCCCTAAACATGGCTAGGTGTACATCTGACATGTATTTAGAATTTTCCTGCTGGAGCAATTGTATTTGGTCTCTCCATGTATTTAGCATTATCCTCCTGTTCAGTTAAGTTTTGTACAGGATGTATCATAAGGAGAAGTGAATGGTGAGCAAGAGTGAAAATATATGGTCTTGCCACTGCCTCATATGGAATACTGTCTGGCTTAGTGAAAATTTCCATCATTTAATTGTGCTAAGATTTCATCCATGGGGTATTTGAACAGGAAGTTCAATACTACTTCATGAAATTACTTGGAAATATCTGTTTTACACAATTACCTGTTAAAGGAAATGTACATGCGTTGGTCATGGATAATATTTGAGCCTAATTAGGTAATTTAAAAGTTTATCTTCCGAAATTTTATACTACTTAGTACAAATATATTTGACTTAAATCAGTGGCCATTCACAGCTACTTCTACAGTTACATCACTAAAGACTAATTTACTAGCTCGTGTTTGCAGGAATGTTTTCCTTTTTATTGCCACACACATTCGTTATGTATGAGGCGGAACTATGGGCCTCGTGGGAAAAGGGTGACCCGGTTGAGTCACGCAGTTTGACTCTTAGTCTGATAATGCGGTGTGGCCGTTAATTGCAGCGTTGATCACGTGGGCTCACATGAGGATCAATGAACTATACTTGATGGCATGTATCTGGAACTTAGGTGGTTAGAAAGTTAGTAGACAGGAATACAATTAAATACTTAGCTTTAATTCAGCATCAGTGGTGAACGTTGATCTTGACTTTGTACAATAATATTTAGAAGTGCAGTTATAGACTGAATAATTCTTTACAATTCTGATTGCTTCATGCATATAGATCAATTTTCAATGTGTAAACTGTAAGTGGCACCCGGCTAGGTCATAGCTACTGACTTAGCTGAAGGCTGTGCTAACTAGCGTATCTCTGCAAATGAGATCTCTAATAGGTTCACTTGTTACAGCTTCAAAGTTGGCTGTAGAACTGGCCAGTGAGCTAGCCTGTCTCTTAAGACCAGCTGAGTGGTGGCACTTTTTCTGCTAGCATCGAGAGTGGCAACTCGCGGGTCCAATGTGTACTGACAGACTGTGGCCGATTTGAAACCTACAACCTAGCAAGTGTGGTGCCTTGTGGTGTCACCACAACATTCATCTGTCATTTTTCACTACTTTCACCCTGCATATTTCTGTTAACGTTATAAGAGCAACTGCATTGTTCTCTCCACATGTTTGGGTGTAAGACATTAGTTTGGTTGTTACTTTTCCATTCGCTGCTACATACCATTCTAGGCATATCTCTTCTTAAACTAATAGGTCGAGATCAACTCTCCAGTTTTTACTCATTGTGGTTTTTTCACTTCTTCTCCCTTATTTACAGTTACAAATTTTCTTCATTGGATATTTAGGCAGAATCCAATTCCTTGAAATAGTTCTTTTGTCTTGTTATGCTTGGTTGCTATTGAAACACTTGATAGATTTTCTCTTCTTTTTGTATCAAAATTCCTTTTTTCCTTTGGTCGTTTCACACTGGTCACTACATTCTAATGTTTTTGACCACAAGAATGTGTGAAGTTGGATTGCAACCTTCTCACTTCTTTTACATGCATGGACTTACTTGGCATGCTTAGCTGATCTTCTTGTCTGGATAGCTGGCTCTATGTCAGTCTCCAAAAACTTCTTCTCCAAAGAATGATGGTAGTTAAAGGAATATATACAGGGTGATCCAACTGAAGTTTTGGATGAGATTATCTTGAAAACTATACATTGAGTAAAAGTAGTGGGTAAGAAGAGTTCATACGCTCAAAGGGGGACATCAAATGATACTAGACTTAACCTCCATCCCCTGCCCCATTGAGTGGGGCAGGGGGCAACTTTTAAATATTAAACAGAAACATCCATTTTTTATTCCAGATTTGAATTCTTCATAAAAAAGTAATCAAGTTTTGTCTGAATCAGTTTTTTAAACCATTGACAGATGGTACTGAAATAGAGAAAAAAGTAAAATTGGGGAAGAACTCTAATTTATCTAGAATCATCCAAGAAAGATGCGTCAAATCACTAAAGAATGTGTACCAAATGTTTTGTTATGCCAAATTAACCTATTTTTGTACAAAACGTACTGTATCCTACTTTTAGCATTACCCAGGAACGACAACATGGCTGTAGTGGAATGATGTTCCCATGGGTTGCTTCATTAGTGAGAGTCCCCTTGCCTCTCACGTTTTGGGGTGCTTCATTAGTGTGAATCCCCTTACCTCTCACAATTTGGGGTGCTTAATTAATGAAATTAGCCACAAAGAAATTGTTGAAAATTATCCCCATTTGCTTCAATGCATAAAGTCAATTGTCTGCAAAAGTTGTACACAGTTTTGAGCAGCACATCCTGTGGTACGGCTGCACATGCTCTTTGAATGCATTGCTCCATATCGTTTCAGGTTGTGGGCTGTCTTTCACAGACAATAATTTTTAAATAACCCCACAAGAAAAAATCAGGAGATGTTAGGTCTGGTGAACATGGAGGTCACTGAATTGGTCCGCTGCGTCCTATCCACTTACCAGGGTACTGTAAATTTAAAATGTTACACACATTTTTAGGATAATGGGGAGCTGCTTTGTCCTGTTGGAACCACATTCACTGCCTAGTTTCTAAATCAACATCTTCCATAAGCTCCAACAAATCATTGTAGAGAAGTTGTAAATAAGATTCCCCAGTGACATTTCACCCAAAAAATATGATCCTATCAAGTAAACCATTTAAAGTTTCACACCAGACCATTAACCACCATCTGTGTTGATTGTCAATATTGGTCCTCTGTCAAACCACACTGGCACAGACCCATTGACAATCATGATGATATAATTTTCCATTATCTAAAAAAATCATTGTCACCTCTTGTGATTTCCAAGGCCCATTGGCAGAAATGCACGTGTATTTGCATATCTTTCAGCATTAATGCCTGTGTCAGTGTGATATGATAAGCATGATATTTATGTGCCTTCAAAATCCACAAAACAGTCGATTTCGGCATTCCAGTTTGTCTCTGAATCGCATGACTACTAATTTCAGGATCCAGTTCAACACAGGCGTGAATGGTATGGGTAACAGCGTAATTTTCATTGTATTCACAATGACAAGTTGGATGGTGCACATATTCATTATTCGAAACTGCTCTCAACAAGCTTGAAATGTTTTTGCTTGGATGTCGTTTGTTTGGGAAACGATCGGCATACAATTGTGCAGCTGCATCATAATTGTTATGACATTCACCTAAAATTAACATCACATCAACAGTCTCTGAAGGAGGATAGTGAGCCATGTTTTGCTAAAGAATAATTTACTTTAGTCAGTTGATGTTTACGGTTCACAATCGGAAAGTGAAGTGACGTCAGATCACAATGAACTGACCTTTATACTGAGCAATAGTCCGCAGTTTGGCGATGGTAGCACCACAGTCAGGTGAGTAATGGTGTTGTGAAGAGTTCCCTAACGAAACTTTAATACCATTCCCCTTCCTCTATCAAAAATTTTTTTTGTAAAAAAAAAAAAAAAAAAAAAAAAAGCTTAATTTGGTGTAATGAAAGAATTGGTGCACATTTTGCATCAGTTTGATGCATCTTTATCTAATCATTCTAAATAAATTGGAGTTCTTTCCCAATTTTAAAGTTTCTTGATTCCAGTGCCATCTGTCAGTGGTTTAAAAAAATGTATCAGATGAAACTTGATTACTTTTTTATTGAGAATACGAATCTGCAATAAAAAATTGTTTCCATTTAAGATTTAAAAGGTGCCCCTCACGCAAGGGGGTGGGGGATGGGGGTCACATGTAGTATTATTTGATGGCCCCCTTTGAGCTTATGAACTCATCTTACCCACTATTTTTATTCAATGTATAGTTTTCGAGATAATCTCATCCCAAACTTCAGACGGACAGTTCAACTTTCATAAAGAAAAAAGTAATCAGTTCACACATAAACATTAGACTTCTTGTAAGTCATCCATATCATCTCACATTAGACACAAATTAAGATATATTTACCACATAGTTGATTCAACAGCCACCGAAACAGTGAATAAGTCTTGCCTCTAGAATATCTGTGTTAAAAGTTGCTAAAAATCTTTTTTCAACTTATCTGTTTATTTCATCACTACAATAAAATTACGAAACAGCTCAGAGCAACACATAAGTTTCTTGGGGCTGCTGTGTTCTTTCATTACAATTTCCTTGACATGACCGACAAGTGCTGTTGGTTCCATTCGACTGCCATGTCTACGGTCTTCTCACTACACACTTTAGACCTGCACACACAGACAGGTGACACACAGTAGATAGGCTCTCTCACACTTATATTTAAAATATCATGTATTCGAGAAGGTAGAAGGCTGAGTGGTTCTAGAAATTACGCGGAAATTCTCTAAACACTATTGGTGATATTAATGTAAAGTGACTCATTCCACATCATTAAGAAACTAAGTAATTGCAGTTGATGTTGCTCTGCACTTGACAATTTAGAATTCAGTATTTTTCACTCTGTTACTGACTCCCCACTGCTCAATTTTGTGGCAAGATTTTGAAATTCTGTCCATTTTCACTTTCTCACTGTGCTCCTTTGTTTTTGCATGTTAAATTAAATCTTTCTTGTGCACATTGAGACCAGTATGAAGTACCCACAGAACGCCTTACTGTTCTGCCAGATTGATTGGTGCCTAACCATTCTGAAAACAAATAGAAAAGTAAACCAGCTTTTACAAATGTTTATTTAATTACAAATGCAGCAAATGTTGTGTAATTTTCCTTTTTCATGCTAGCATATAATGAGATATTTTAAAATGTATTTATGTATAGCTTTATGAAATTAATAGAATATTTCACAACCCAAACAACAGTTACATTATATCCACTAAAATCTATGTTGTTATAAAATTTAAAACTAAGCTGAAATGGAGCATTCAGATTTTAAAATCAGGAAGGGGATCTGAACACTAATGGCTTTGGACGACAATTTAAGTGCAAAATAAATATACTAACTTGCACTTCTTTTATGACATGACTTACTTGACATGCTTGGCCAACTTTCCTTGCTGGTTAGCCTGCTGCTGCAAACTCTTTCATTTTCTTCCCTAAAGTATGCTGCTAGGTACAGGAATTTCTTAAGACATGCCAATTTCATTTGCTTCAACTATTGACGTACGTTTGAACTTCAGACACATTACAAATCTCACTCTTCATATAGATATATACTGCTTTGTAATCCTCTGATGTCTCCAAACGTTAGAAACAAAGTAAGCCAACTTTCTCTTATATGTAAACTAAACACCATGTCTAGTCTCAACATGAACCGTAATACACGTCTTCCCTTCAACAAGGCTAAGACAAAAGTTTTCCTCAAAAGCACCTTCTCATTCTCATTATGGTAACAATGGTAACTGACACAATTAGCGCAGAATAACACAGAAGCTCAATGGCTCATCTGTACACCTTCATTAAGCCTTCCATGGATCGCCCGACAATTACTTGTCATTGATATTCGACCTCCGTGTCTGTTCTTCTCGCAAATGAATTTCAAACCTGCACACACAAACATGTGACACATAGTAGGTAGGATTCTATCATTCCACACTCACTTCTAAAATATTGTGTCTTTAAGAGGGTAGAATGCTGAGTGGTTCTAGAATTTATGCAGAAATTCTCGAAACACTACATAACCTTGCTCTGAGCTTCGTAATATCCAACAATGCCTTTGCAGATGAACTTAGATGTGCTATACAGAAAAGCAGGCTATAATGAGAAATACTAGCAACATATATACATTTCAGTAGAGGGTCAACTTCCCCATTCTTGGCATACTTTTGTACATATTTCCTTATCTTTAGCAGCCATTGTGTTTAACAAAATAATACATCTACAATATGAAACATTTGTGGACAATTTGAACTCTTGACTAGAGTAAAAATCCTGCTTGCGTTATGTCATATATCAACACAATGATCGATAATGGACCAAATTGCTGATTACAGCATGTGACATAATTAAATGCAGTGAACTTGAGGAATCCCAGACCACTAGATGACATCATATAGAATTGAGTATTGGTTTTAACTAGAACCCTCTTTAAAAAAACATATATTTAATATTCCCCGTAAAAATCTACCTGACTCTCTCTTCTACCCTACATTCACCACTGAACAGTGCCCCCCCCCCCCCTCCACCCCCCTCCCACCATCACCGCATGCAAATCTTATGGGTACCCCCACGTTGGCAACATTGATGAAAAGTGGGGGTAGAAAATAACCAGTGACTTTAATTGAGTTAGTGTTATATTTCAACCACTTTATGCGGATGTTAGTTTGCCCAGTTTTTCACCCTTTTATTTAAGGGACTTCATCATTTTTATGCGCATTTGATGCACCTGTTTGAGTGGTGTTACAAATGTGAGAGAGAAGAAATTTAATTACCTTCAAAAGAAATATAGTGTTCCCATAGAAATTGTCAACTTGTGGCTTATGGAACACAAGAGCCCACACAATACTTGTCAATTTTGGAGTTCTTAAAAAATTTCAGGATAATATTTTCTAAAACTGTAAAAAAAAAAATGTTTTCCTGTGATTCTCTTCACTTCATTAAATCTCTGAGCAATTTTGAGACTTGCTGCTAGATCAAATTCTGATTTCAGAAACTTGTTCATATCGATTAGCACTGGATGACTGTCAAGGTGTTTAATGTGTTAACAAATTATTTAGCAAAGTTTCTGGAAAATGTGGGTTCAAATCCCCCCCAGCTTTAATTGGAAAATAATCTGCCACTTTTCAAAGCTTTCAGGTGCTCATGAAGTGGGCTGCTTAATACATCATACATGTCTGCACCTCATCTCAGAATGAAAATTAAATGGAAGACAATTTATCACTATTTTCCTCTATGATCCCTTCTTCCCTTGAATTTTGTAATTCATGTCTTCTGACAACAATAAAAACACCATTGTAAAATTGTTTCCATAAATCAGCAAACTGACAATACAATTTTAGCTTGTTACAACAATATTACATAATTCAAGACATAAAGACTCTACAGTAGTACCTGTTGGCTGTAATACAACATTTTTAGAGACAGCTCTCAAATCATACTAAAAATGTTCTGAAAGCTAATACAAATTTTTGAGTTTTTGGATATTTGCTATATTTAAACAAAAAATAAGCATGCAGATTTAAATACTATACGTGGTGATCTCCAATGTCATCTGACATGAGCAATGAAAATTTTTCGCTGCCAGCAAAACTCAATCAGTGGCTACACTGCAACTAAGTTGTATGATTTTACTCCAGGGGGCAAGCATTTAAAATATAAAGTTTAACCTATGCAATGTGGTTGGTTTCTTAGAAATTTAAATGTTCACTGTGACCTACCCTTTGGGATTACCTCATCTTCCCCTATATGAATAAAAGAATGCTTGCGCTGGGGAGGAAAAGTACCGTTAGTCACAAGGAGTGAGAAATTATGTAAACTGTAGTGCAGGAGTGGGCAAGAAACCTGCTTGTGTGAGGTACACTTACACTTGAGCAGGCACCTGAGTGTGGCGTGCATACAGGGGTGCCAGGCAGCTGCTTTCTTCCTCCCCTCCCCTCCCCTCCCCTCCCCTCCCCTCCCCTCCCCTCCCCCCTCCCCCCTCCCCCCTCCCCCCCTCCCTCCCTCCCTCCCTCCCTCCATATTCTTCCCTGCCTTCTCCATGGTGTCTTTTATTTCCTAGCTGCATATCACTTGAGATCCAGCTTATTTAAGTACTGCAAGTCGACTTTGCAATGAAATTAATGTCAGAAACAAAATTTCTACATACAGATTAACTCCACAACAGTTATATAAATTTTCATCAACTACTTTGCTCTTAGCCACAATACATTAATTTTTATAACAGTAAAAAATCTGTCACAGAGTTATGTTGAGCCAAACATTGCCATTACTTTCACAGACTCATGATGAAGACAAGGAGGCTAATGCTGTGGAAAGTAGATCTATTAATTTCATTTGCAAATTGTGAGGAATGTCATCTACAGAAGTAGAAAAAGATCTCAAAGCAAGTCGAAAGCTTGGGATAGATTTAGTATCTCCATAAACCACTTAAGTTCCTCTTTTATTGTACTAATTAGAGAAACATAGTCCTTGTCATTCTTTTCATGGTCAGAAGATGGAATAGGTAGATGTGCTGCAGCCTTTGATGAAGGCTGTCTTTGCCACACTGCAGGCTTTCTTGTGACAGTGTCAATTACTCCTCACCAATTTCTAAATATGGTCCAGGGATTAATTTTTCACAGGGACGTCATCCTGTAAACTGATGAGGAACTCCCAGCTAATCTGGAGTGGTGTGGTGTTCATTTTATTCGACTTGTGGAGGAGGCTTGCAAAGACAACTGCACCAGTGTTGGCTCTCTTATTCTGCCTTCTGAGAGGGATACCCTCCCAGAGAAGATGTGACATGAAGCCATATGTCCCTCCATGTATGCGGTGCTTTCAGTGCTTGCATTTTGGGCATATGTCTTCTTCCTGCCATACAGGGGACCCTTTGTGTGGTGACTATGGCCATCCAGTCCATGAAGGAATCTCTTGTATTCCAACACCTGTGTGTGTCAGTTGAGCTGACCACCACTCCCCTAGCTTGCCGGATTGCCAGTTTACAAAAGAGAAAAGAAGATCCAAGAATACTTGTCCCTGAATCACCTGTCATATGCTGAGGCCCGCCGAAAGTATGAGAGACTCCACCCATTGCCACTATCTTCAACTTTTGCCTCTGTTACTTCCTTTCCTCCTCCTCCCTTGTCCTTACCTCTTCTCCTTCCTGGTTTCCCCAAACCCCCCACCCCTTGCAGTTCCCACAGCCTCCCATCAGGGAGTGGCTCCCCCTGCCCAGTCAAAGAAGTGCCCAGTGCTCCATTCTTCAGCATCAGCTGGTGATTGGGCACCCTTCTGGGATTCCTCTCCCCAGTGTCTCTCAGGCCAGAAGAATCTGACCACCACTCAGCCACGAAGTGCACCATTTGTGCACCCCAAGGTCACTCATTCTCTTTCAGTTCCAGATCTTGCAGAAACCTGTACACCCCCTGCGTCCTGCCCTTCTCCACCTCAGAAAAAGAAGAAGAAGAAACATAAATCCCAAGACAAGGCACCAACAGTGCCCCTGGAGGTGCCATCTTGCCTCTCGCAACATGAGTCTGACATCTTATTCATGGTTATCACCCCATCCTTGCAGGTGATGTCTAGTGACTGACCTCCTCCCCAGCTTCTGCATGTCTACCTTGATAGTATCCCTTGCTATTCCACTGGATGATCATGTGGGAATAGTACATCACCTACCAGAAATGCAACATCTTGTCTCCTCCTATTCTGCATTCTGTCTTGTTGTTCAAGAAACACATTTCTGTGAGGGAGTGTGATCAACATTTCGTGGTTACCTGGTGTTCTGTTGGAACCATGCTGGCTCTGGGGTAGCATGTGGTGGGTTCTGCACATTGGTTCTCTCCGATCTCATTAGTGACTGCCAGATTTGTTTGCACTCAAACCACTATCGCTTCCAAGTTGGTACATAGGGGATCCAATCACCATTTTCAATGTCTACCTCCATCCAGGTAGGCCGATTCCTTATGTCTACCTTAATCCAGTAACTCCGACCACCATTTCTCCTCCTTGGGGACTTCAGTGCCCACCATCCACTGTGGGGGAGTGTTACTTCAATGGGTAGGGGTATCCTAATTGACCAACTTATCACGGACCTCGATTTGTGTCTCCTCAATGATGGTTCCCCTACTGACTTCAATGCCACCCATGGCACCTTCTCTGCTATAAATCTCACGATCTCCTCCCTTGCCCTGGTGGCTTCCCTACATTGGTCATCCCATGATGACCTTTGTGATAGTGACCACTTTCTGGTGATTCTATGGTTCCTCTGCTGATGCCAGGCAGACAGGCCCCATGTTGTGCATTCCACTGGGCCAATTAGCCTTTATATATGTTTGCTGTGAACCCCCCTCTCAAATACCTTTGATGCAGTCGTGCAAGGCGTCCCTGCCACTGTTTTCTGCTGACACTGCTGTTAAACCACATTTGGCTCACTTGTGCTTTTCTGTCACAATGGCAAGACAGTATAGTTAGTCCTGTCCTTAAGCCCAGGAAAAACCCAGTGTCTTTAGTCAGACTAATTGGGTGGTAGCTGTCCAATGTACTTTGTAAACTGATCAAAAGGATGATTATGTTGGGTACTTGAATCTCAGGACCTTTTGTCCTTGTATCAGTGTGGCTTTTGGACAGAGCGACCTCTGAATGATCATTTACCCAGATTGGAATCAGCCATTTGACAGACTTTTACTCACCGCTGGCACCTTACTGCCATCTTCTTTGAACTATATAAGGCATATGACATGGCTTGGCGCCATCACATTTTAGTTACCCTCCATAACTGGGGGTTCCTCATTGCCATCAATGTGCTTGTGACCTCTGTTGGGCTTCTGGTTACACTGGCATTGTACATCGACAATTTTTGTATCTGGTGCAGCTTCCACTCGGCACCTTGGAGCTGGCGCTTAGCAGATGCTTCCATCCGATGGGCCTCTGCATGGGCCACCACCCGTGGCTTCCAGTTTTCTTCCTCCAAAATGTGCATTGTGCATTTTAGTCATAGACCCACATTACACCTCGATCCAGAACTTTATTAATGTATCCAGTTCCTTGATGTTATAGCACAGTCCCATTTCTTGGACCTTATTTCTGATAACAAGCTGGCATGGCTGCCCCACACTCACCACCTAAAGACAACATGTATGTGGAAGCTTAATGTTCTCCACCTCCTGGCTCACACATGTTGGGGTGCTGACCATTCCACTCTTCTCCATCTTTACCATAATCTAGTCTGGACATGAGCAGAGCATGGTAGTCAGGCTTATGGCTCAGCAGCTGCTTCCACTTTAACTCCTTGACCCTGTCAATCATTGTGTGGTGCATATGGCTATTGGTGCCTTTTGCACTAATCCTGTTGATAGTCTCCTCACAGAAGTGGGGAGTTCCCTTCTACACATCCAAAGGTGCCAAACCCTTTTTCTTACACAATCACAGTTTGCCAATTCCCTGACCATCCTCTGTAACCTGGGCTCTTCGTCAATGAGGGATGTCTCCCTCCTGTCTTCTACTGGCTTCAAACACCATCTATTTCTGAGATCATGTAGTGTGTTCACAGCAGGGCATCTAGCTATTCAGAGAGCCCTCCTTTCTTTCTCAGGCCTCTTTCCACAGTGTTTTAATTTGTTCAGACTCCATGAGCAGCCTGCAGGCTATTGACCGATGTTACTCTTGTCAGCATTTGGTCTCTACTATTCATGACCTTCTCTCTGACCTTGAGTGTGCTGCCTCTTAAGTTTTCTTTCTCTGGATCCTAAGTCATGTGGGCATCCCAGGGAGTGAACTGGCTGACTGATTAGAGAAGCAGATACTTACCCCGATTCCAGCTGTGGATATGTGGATCTACATTAAATCTCTCTTTCCTCAAAAGAGGAATGCCCTCTGGAGTGCTACTGCTATGAGTAAAAAGCTCTGTACGATCAAGGAGTCAACTGCAGTACGGCTCTCTTCCTTCCACTCCTCTCAGAAGGAGTCCACTGTTTTATGCCCTTTACACATTGGTTGTACAAGGCTCACCCATTGTTTCCTCCTACATAATGACCCTTCCCCCACAATGTGGTTGTCGAACCAGACTGACTGTACTTAACACGAAGGGCCAAGAGATGGGGGGGACATTCCAACAATATGTGAGATACTGTCTTCCAGATTCCTTAAATGTAATATTAGCAGACGATCCATGGATGGTTGAACTGGTCCTCAGTTTCTTCCATGGAAGTGGTTTTTATTTCCAGATTTAAGGTTCTACTTTAGTCTTGGTGCTGGGGCAGGTTGGTTGTGGTTGGGACTTCTTTTACAGTCTTCTCGGTCTGTGACCCCACACAGTGCCGCCCCCCCCCCCCCCCTCCTTCCCCTTTTCCCAGTTTTTTGGTTTGATCTTACCTTTTATGTTTTAATGTATGTGATTCCAAAGTGAGTCACAGAAGAAAGAGGACGGATCCAGTCAGGGGAATCAAATTATAAAATAATGATTATCAAACACAGACTGATGACCTTGCCGTTTGATTGATTGATAAACTGAGAGGGGTTATGGGACCAATGTATTAATCTGGTGGAGATGCCACAATAGAAAAGTACTAAAGAGTGGGTCACACTAGTGTTATGTACTCAGTTTACCCATGAAGAAGACTTTTTTGAAAATTCTCCCAATAAAAAACTGACCCTTTATCTCAACACACTATACAACTCTGACACTATAAAGTAAAAATTTTTTATTTTTTGACAACTTTTATTTTAGTCATCAGTTTCTTCCGCCATTGGCTATCTCCTTATCTCCAAATGCCAAAATAAAGAAAAGAACAACTTACATTGAGACCTGAACAAGTGCAAATATTTTCACTAGGTCTACTGTAGAGTTCCTAAAATGGTACCAACATACACATGATTCATAATAATGGGAGGCATTTGGTGAATGGGTGCATTGTCAACTAAGCAGCTTTATGTATGAAATTCCCTGATTTCCAATATTCTGTGTGTGCTTTTGCATCCCTACATTTTGCACTAGATGTGCACGTGCTTTATTACTTTCACTGTTAGTGAATAACTGCTTGAAATGTTGTTACAATATTTGTCTATTATAGAATTTTTACAGTCGAATATTGCTTTATACTGGACATGCATATCTTGTGCAATGAGTAGAGAAGCAACAGTACACCTAGTTGTATGAATATAATTCCTTGATTGTGCATTTTCAGCTAAACATAAAAGCAGAAAACACCTGTTCACCAAATGCCACCCATAAATATAACCATATGCATTTAATACCAATTCACTAAGATTGAAAGTAGACCTAGGGAAAATATTTATACTTGTTTCAAGTTTTAATTTTGACTGGTTTCAGACTGGAATGGCGATCTTAAGATGCTACATTAGAGGAGAGGAAAGTTGATATTATTTCATAAAGTGATTCTTTGAAACAAAAAAACAAATGTTAACAGTAAGTCGCACCTCAAACAGATGTTTTGTTCAGAAACTCACAGTATTTTGACAAGTGCAGTGGGTAAACCTTCGTAAGACACAAACTAGAAGCGGTTTTGCATTGCAGGTGTCAGCAGGGGCCGTACTTTGCACCTGTGATGGTTTCCTGAGATGACTGAGACAGCAAGGTAGCACATCTGGAAGTGGTCAATGTCATCCCAGACATTTTGTTGACATGGTGCACAGCAGTAGTCCCAGTTCAGTCTCTGCATATCTTTGGCATCCTACCAGCATGGTGTATCGATGGCTGTTTGGCTATTCCTTTGCAAGGGTGGCCCATAATGGCTCTTCTGAGCACCCCCACCCTTTGCAAACAGAGCATTGACCAAGGTGCATTGTCAGATTGTCATGTGGCCAAACATAGTGAGAAACCCCACTTATGTGTAGTGGATTTGGTGCATCAGTTGAAACCTATCTTGGGCTGCCAATCCCCCAACTGGGTTGACCTCAAATGCCTCCAAGAACTGACAGATGTGCATCTTCATCTTGTTAACAGCACAAGTGGCAGTTGCGCTCCTGCACCACCTATAATGGTTTGAAGTCGTGCCGCTGGCTTATCGCCCATCAGCTCACCTACCTAAGCGTGCTCCTCAGGCATTTCTCCGAACTGCAGTGTTGCCTCCATTGTGTGCACTGTGCCAGGGACTGGTGGGTGCATTCGTGTGGCTAACAGTTCACCACTGGAATGGAGGAACTTCTGCACCGTCCTACTGACAGCTTTTCTCACAGCTGGCAGTCGAGCAGGTAGATTCTGCATACCTGGGTGTAATCTTCAGCCCCTTGAACTGTAGACAGACAATCTCTCTTGAGCATCAGCTGAACTCGTAGAAATTCTCCACATAACTGTACAGTTAAAATGTGCACTACACAATATTCCTTACTGTTTTATAAAAAAGGAGAGGACAACATGTCTAATCTTGACATAGTTCGCACAACAATGGATCGCTCAGTGTTTTTTCAGTGTGGGATTTAGAAATAAGAAAGTAATTCTCAAGTAAGAGTACATCAAACAACAAAGTATCAAATAAACCGACTTCACCAGTGTCGTGTGGCTCAAAATGAAACAAAGTATCCTGTAGTAATTTGAAATTTATTTACATGCAATTGGTGATAAGTGTTTAATATCTGACATAAGAACGATTATTTCTCTCACAAGAAGGGATAAGGACAGCACAGGGCTAGTATTCATGTCATTTACATGTGTGTGTTTCACCACTAACCTATGCTTTTAACAAGATAAAGACTTAACAAGATCAAGTTTTCACTCTGCAATGGAGATTAATTTTGGTAATGGTTTCCCCATGATACTCTTTTTCTCAGGAGTGCTCGTTCAGAAATTAATGCATGAGAATGTCTGAAGTTGTGGAAGGTACATTGAGGTGCTGGAAAAAGAAAAGCTGTGAGGACAGGCTGTGAGTCATAACCAGAAAACACAGTTGCTATGATCTGTTCTCAAAAAAAAAAAAAAAGAGGAAAAGAAAAGGCGCAGTTCTAGGTTAGAGTTCCATTATAACAAACAGTCTGAATCTGCCACCAAGTTCAGAAATAGCATGCACACTGCACTGTAGTGAAAATTTCATTCTGTAAATGTATGTAAATTAATCTATACATGTATTGACATCTCTGCTTAGAAATTACGCAATCACCATTTGCCAATTCCCTGACCATCCTGTGAATGGTGTCCTCTTTGCAAGTGAGGGCTGTCTCCCTGGTGGCAACCTCCCACAGGTGGGATTGCTGGTTGCCATGTGTCTCACTTCCCTTTGTCGTTCGTTGGGATCTCCATATCCACTCACTGGAATGGACCTTGTGCATTTCACTTATCTCCCCTCCCCCTTCCCTTTCAGCCCCCCCCCTTCCTATGATCCTTGGATGGTACCTAGACCACAGATTAGGAGCAACCTGTTTCAGGGTCCTAAGGTCTCTGCTGCACCTATGGTTTTCTAGAATCTTTTAGGTGCCATCCATGCAGTTACAGGGTGCCTTCATCTTTTACACTGATGGTTCTAAGACAGTTGACAAGGTGGGATACACTTCCACATCTTGTACTGCCATTGAACAATATTTATTGCCAGGATCATGTGGTGTGTTCACAGCAGAGCTTTTAGCTATTCACAGGGCCCTCCTTTCCATTTCTCAGGCTTCCCTCCACAGTGTTTTAATTTGTTCAGACACAATGAGCAGCCTGCAGCCTATCAACTGTTGCTACTTTTGTCACCCTTTGATCTCTGCTATCCATGACCTTCTCACTGTCCTTGGCCATGCCACATGCTCAGTTTGCTTTTCTAACCAGACACTCAGCCAGATAATTCCCTGGGATGCCCACATGACTTGGGACCCAGAGAAAGATGATACTTAACCCCATTCCTTTTCATGATTTCAGCTGCAGATATTTGGATCTAGATCAAATCTCTTTGCCCGGAAGTGGAATGACATCCGGTGTGCTACTGCTCCTGGTAATAAACTCCGCAAGGGCAAGGAATCTGCTGCAGTATGGCTCTTTTCCTTGCACTTCTCTAGAAAGGAATCAACTGTTTTATACCCTCTATGCAATGGTCATAGTAGGATTACCCATTGTGGGGGTGATTCATTACTTAGGAGGAAACAATGTTGTTGGGGAGTCAGACTGAATGTCCCCCCTGCGGGTCCGGGGATTAGAATAGGCCCGAGGTATTCCTGCCTGTCGTAAGAGGTGACTAAAAGGAGTCCATCCCCCTCACGGGGGTAGTTAGCGCCTGCGTCCGGAGACGGACGGTTCCACGACCTATAATTGTGGTCTTTTTGGTTTTTCACTTCTCGTTTCTTCCTTCCTTTGGTTGGTTCCTTTCTTTGCTCTTCTCCACCTCACTGTCTTCCTTACTCTTTCCCTTGACTTCTTCTCCTTGCCTCCTCATTGCATTCTTCTCCTTGCCTTCACATTGCCTTCTTTCCTTGCCTTCTCATTGCCTTCTTCTCCTTGCCTTATCATTGCCTTCTTCTCCTTGCCTTCTCATTGCCTTCTTCTCCTTGCCTTCTCATTGCCTTCTTCTCCTTGCCTTCTCTGGCCTAGGCCTCGGCGTTTGAGACAGTCTGTCCTCTTTCTCCCTCTCTCTCTTCTTTTTCCTCTTCTTCCTTCCTCCCTGTGCGTGCCTGAAGGCTGACCCACGCGTTCGCACGCGTAGCCGGTGACGGGGTAACGCGTAATTCCCCGCCCTGGGTAGACATGTAAGGCACGCACGTACCCCCTGGTAAAGGCCAGGCCCAGGGAGGGGTGATTGCCTGAGCTGATACCTTCTGACCATGCCGATTGGTCCCTCTGTCTGTTTCTCGGGAGGTGTGACCTGAGGTGTAAACATTCACCTAAGGCGGGAGTGCCCTCTGAGAGGGTCCCCACAAGGAAGGAGTGCGCCATCGGAGACGCTGGCAATCATGGGGGATTTCTCCGCAATGGATTCTACTCCATCTCTTTCGACTTCTGCCCAAAAACGGAAACGTGACCAGCCACCAGTGACAAAAGTACTACCGCCTGCCCCACAGTTCCTCGTCGTTACTCGATCTGAGGATGGAAAGGATTTTTCTGCTGTCAACCCTTTCGTTATCCAGAAGGGCGTAGTTGCCATAGCCGGATCTGTCAAATCTTGTACCAGGTTGCGTAATGGTACCTTATTACTAGAAACTGAGAGCGCCTTTCAGGCACAAAAACTGCTTCGGGCCACACTCCTGTACACATACCCTGTCCGGGTGGAGGCTCACCGAACTTTGAATTCGTCTCGTAGTGTGGTCTATACTAGATACCTCGACGGATTGACTGATGAGGAGATTAAATCTTTCCTCGCTGGGCATGGCGTGACGGCAGTCCATATAGGGTCATGAAAAAGGTCAACAATGACCTTGTACCGACCCGGACACTTTTCTTGACTTTTGATAGTGTTAAGCTGCCATCGCGCATCAAGGCGGGCTACGAGGTTATTTCTGTTCGCCCCTATGTCCAGACACCTACGCGCTGATACCAGTGTCAGCATTTCAATAACACTCGACAGTCTTGTTCCAATGTGGCTAAATGTGTCACTTGTGGCAGGGATGCCCATGAGGGTGACTGTCCACCTCCGTCTCCTCATTGTGTGAACTGTCAGGGTGACCATGCTGCATCCTCCCGCGACTGTCCTGTCTATAAGGAAGAACGCTGTATCCAAGAAATTCGGGTCAAAGAAAAAGTGTCCACCTCGGCTGCTCGCAAGCTATTGGCTAGTAGGAAGCCCACGCTGCTCCCAGCGGGGAAATACAGTACTGTCCTCAGACTACCAGGGAGGTGGCAACCCAGACATGTGATCTGACCTTCAGCACCACGGTCGTCCGTTCGGCCAGTGCTAAGATCGCGCGGTCGATGTCACCTCTTCCTCCTATCACCCCTCAGACACCAGCCCCTTCATCAGCTTCTGCTAAGACGAAGACCCCGAAGTCAGATGCACGGGTCTTCAAGAAGGAACCATCCCGTGCAGACTTCCTACGTCCCTCGACCTCCCAGCCTTCGACCGGTACCTCCACCAAACGACCTTCCAAGAAGGCTCATAGGAAGCACAGTTCTCCTTCTCCGCCATGGCGCATTTCTTCTCCTGCGCCACCCAGCGGTTGCCGCCCCAGGCCGTCATCCATTTCGCCTGGCCGCAACACTGGTAGCTGAACATCTGGCCGTTCACTGGCGGCGGAAGCTTCCCCTCCCGGCCATCTTGCCGAGATGGCCGATGAACCTATAGACCCAATGGACGATGACTGTCCGCCTACTGATAGCGGTGGCAGTGCTCGCTCGAAGTCAGGCCCTCAGCGGCCTTCGAGGTGACCCCTTCTTTCCTCTTCCTTTTCTTCTTACGATGGCACCTATTCACTGGAATATTCGCAGCATTCACTCCAACCGAGAGGACTTGAAGTTGCTGCTCTGCTTGCACCGTCCGCTCGTCGTAGCCCTCCAGGAAACGAAGCTACGCCCATGCGATTAAATTGCCTTGGCACACTACACCTCTGTGCGTTTTGACCTACCCCCTGTGGTAGGTATCCCGGCTCATGGAGGGGTTATTTTGCTGGTCCAGGATGATATTTACTACGATCCCATCCCGTTGCACACCGGCCTGCAGGCAGTTGCCATCCGCATTACTCTCCCCACTTTTACATTTTCCATTTGTTCTGTTTACACTCCATCGTCGTCTGCCGTTACCAGGGTAGACATGATGCTACTTATTGCTCAGCTACCTGCACCATTTTTGTTAACTGGAGACTTCAATGCCCACCATCCCCTTTGGGGCTCTCCAGCATCCTGCCCGAGGGGCTCCCTGTTAGCAGACCTTTTCAACCAGCTCAATCTTGTCTGCCTCAATACTGGCGCCCCTACTATTCTTTCGGACACATCTCACACCTATTCCCATTTAGACCTCTCTATATGTACTCCCCAACTTGCACGCCGGTTTGAGTGGTATGCACTTTCTGATACATAATCGAGCGACCACTTCCCGTGTGTTATCCATCTCCAGCAGCATACCCCCTCTCTGTGCTCATCTGGCTGGACCATCTCCAAAGCAGACTGGGGGCTCTTTTCTTCAAGGGCGACCTTCCAGGATCACACCTTCACAAGCTGCGATAGTTAGGTCGCACACCTCACGGAAGTCATTCTCACTGCTGCTGAATATTCCATCCCTCACACTACTTCTTCTCCACGTCACGTACCGGTCCCCTGGTGGACCGCAGCATGTAGAGGCGCTTTACGTGCTCATCGACGTGCTTTACGCACCTTTAAACGCCACCCTACAATGGCGAATTGTATCAATTATAAACGATTACATGCGCAGTGTCGTCGTATTATTAAAGAAAGCAAGAAAGCCAGCTGGGCTGCTTTTACAAGCACCTTCAACAGTTCTACTCCTTCTTCTGTTGTCTGGGGTAGCCTGTGCTGGCTATCTGGCACTAAGGTCCACTCACCAGTTTCTGGCTTGACGGTTGCGAATGATGTCCTTGTGGCCCCTGAGGATGTCTCCAATGCCTTCGGCCGCTTTTTCACAGAGGTTTTGAGTTCCACTCATTACCATCCTGCCTTCCTCCCCCTAAAACAGGCAGAGGAGGCTTGACCACCTAACTTCTGCTCCTCGAATCGTGAAAGTTATAATGCCCCATTCACCATGCAGGAACTCAAAAATGCTCTTGCCCGGTCATGGTCCTCCGCTCCAGGGCCAGATTCTATTCATATGCAGATGCTGAAGAACCTTTCTCCTGCGGGTAAAGGTTTCCTTCTTTGTACTTATAATCGCATCTGGATTGAGGGACATGTTCCCGCATGCTGGCGTGAGTCTATTGTTGTACCGATTCCTAAGCCGGGGAAGGACAAGCACTTGCCTTCCAGTTATCGACCCATCTCGCTTACCAGCTGTGTCTGTAAGGCGATGGAGTGAATGGTTAACTCTTGTTTGGTTTGGCTCCTCGAATCTCGATGCCTACTTACCAATGTACAATGTGGATTTTTTAGGCGCTGCTATGCTGTTGACCATCTGGTTACCTTGTCAACCTTTATGATGAATAACTTCTTGCGGAAGCGCCTGACCACGGCTGTGTTCTTTGATTTGGAGAAGGATTACGACACCTGTTGGAGGGCGGACATTCTCCGCGCCATGCATACATGGGGCCTTCGCGGTTGCCTCCCTCTTTTTATTCGTTCCTTTTTAATGGATCGACAGTTCAGGGTACGTGTGGGTTCTGTCCTGTCAGACACCTTTTGCCAGGAGAATAGGGTGCCACAGGGCTCAGTTTTGAGCGTCACTCTCTTCGCCATAGCGATCAATCCAATAATGGATTGCCTCCCAGCTGATGTATCAGGCTCCCTTTTCTTGGACGATTTTACCATCTATTGCAGCACGCAGCGTACATGTTTCCTGGAGCGCTGTCTTCAGCGTTCTCTTGACCGTCTTTACTCCTGGAGTGTTGCCAGTGGCTTCCATTTTTCTGCCGAAAAGACTGTCTGTATTAACTACTGGCGCTACAAAGGGTTTCCCCCACCCTCCTTACGACTCGGTCCCGTTGCTCTCTCATTCGTGGAGACAACAAAATTTTTAGGTCTTACATTTGACAGGAAACTTAGCTGGTCTCCACATGTGTCATATTTGGCTGCCCGTTGTACGCGTTCTCTAAATGTCCTCCGTGTTCCTAGTGGTATGTTGTGGGGAGCGGATTGAACCATCCTACTTCGTCTATATCGGTCGATCGTCCGCTCCAAACTGGATTATGGGGGCTTTGTATACTTCTCGTCACGGCCGTCCATCTTACGCCGCCTCAACTCCATACAACATCGGGGTTTATGTCTTGTGATCGGAGCATTTTATACTACTCCCGTTGAGTCTTCATGCTGAAGCCAGTGAATTGCCACTCACCTACCAGTGCGATACACTGCTTCGTCGTATGCCTGTCGGCTACTGTCAATGCCCGACCACCCATCTTATCGTACCTTTTTTGACGACTCACTTGACCATCAATATGGGTTGTATGTCTCTGCCCTGCTACCCCCTGGAGTCCGCTTTCGTCGCCTCCTTCACCACCTTGATTTTTCACTCCCCGCAACCTTTAGAGTCGGCGACAGCCACACGCCACCATGGCTCCAGGCTCGGGTTCGCATTCACCTTGACCTCAGCTCACTCCCAAAGGAGGCTACCCCCGGTTCGGTATACCACTCCTGTTTTCTCGAACTTCGTTCGAAGTTCATAAATATGACCTTCATTTACACAGATGGCTCTAAGACCAATGACAGGGTCGGGTGTTCTTTTATTGTCGGGGCACTAAGTTTCAAATACCAGCTCCATGGCCATTGTTTGGTCTTCACAGCTGAACTCTTTGCCCTCTACCAGGCTGTTCTTTACATCTGCTGCCACCGACATTCTGCTTATGTCATCTGCTCTGATTCCCTGAGGGCCACCCAGAGCCTCAGTGATCCGTATCCGGTTCACCCTTTCGTGTACCGGATCCAATGCTCACTTCAGCAGCTGGTGGACGACGGTTCTCCGGTTAGCTTTATGTGGGTTCCTGGCCATGTCGGTATCCCTGGGAATGAAGCTGCAGATGCCGTGGCCAAGGCTGCAGTCCTCCAGCCTCGGACAGCTTCTTGTTGTGTCCCTTCATCAGATTGTAGCAGGGTCATTTGTCGGCGCATTTTATCGCTGTGGCATGCCGATTGGGCTGCTCTTACGGACAACAAGCTTCGGGCCTTGAAACCTCTTCCCGCGGCTTGGACGTCCTCCTCTCGCCCTTCTCGGTGGGAGGAGGTCGTTTTGGCTCGGTTACGAATTGGACACTGCTGATTCAGCCATCGCCATCTGCTGACGGCTGCGCCGGCACCGTTCTGCCCATGTGGGCAGTTGGTGACGGTCCACCACATTTTAACGTCCTGTCCCGATTTTAATACTCTGCATCTTGATCTTGGCCTGCCATGTACTTTGGATGCCATTTTAGCAGATGACCCAGGAGCAGCTGCTTGCATTCTTTGTTTTATCAACTTGACAAACCTGTCCAAGGATATTTGATTATGCTGTTTCTTTTAATCCTATGGCTGTTACTACGTCGTATATAGTATTGTCCCTTTTAGTTGCTGTTTTAACTTTGTGCCTCGCGGTGCATTCCTAACTTAGTATGGGCGCTAATGACCATTGTAGTTGTGTGCCCTAAAACGACAAAAAAAAAGAAGAGGTGCAGTTCATATGATAGCCCGTCCATAGTAACTCTGAAGTAGGTCTATTCCAGTTTCTGTTGATCTGCCTCAGCCAGACAGAGATCATCCATCTGATAACAACTTTCCTGTCATTTCTCTTTGTAGCTTCCTCAATCTAGCACCCATCCTCTTTTGTACATGTCTACAACACTCAAGTTTCTTTACCAAGGTATCACCATAAACATTGAACTCATTAATTTTATTGAAAGCTTTAGAGTCCCCATTGCCTAGGTACTTCATGTATATAACATTATAAATGGGAATCGACCTCAGAAATATTTTAAGAGCTCCACCACACTCCTCCATACCTCCTGTGTAACCATCATAATTCTTAGAACACTGATGTTCAATATGTCCTCCAGTGTTACCATGGCAGGTATGGCAGTACTTAGATAAGCACTCAACATCAACAACTTTTCCATTCTCTAGAGAAGTACCACTTGTCCTCTATGTTTTCATGTTCCATCAAATGCAACAACAATGTCCCTGGTTCCAATAATATTTACAGTTTCTTCTACTGCACATTTCATAGATGCTTTAGACACAACAGTCAAGGCACCTAAAAGTGTTTTATGTACTTGTTGTTCCTAGTGCGAGGAGGGGGAAGGTCCATCAAACTACAAAACACTTGATAGCCTTTTTCCCTTTTCGTATTGCACACATGCATACACCAACTTCAAAATCACATTGAATTACGCACAATGTTTGAAGTCATTTTCGAGATTTATTGCAGCATCTACACAGAAAAACTACTTTTGATGCTAAACCCTTCCTGCTAGTTTGTTGTTCAGTTATTTCCAGATAGCCTATACCATCACATTGCTTACATTTCACCACTTCCTTTATCAAAGCAGATAAGGTGCCCACATCAACAACAACAAATCCACTACAAACAGTGTCACCGTTAACACACAAATTTGAATCAGCAGTAGGATTGGCGGGAGATGATACGTACGTTACTTTCAATAGTGTGGCTTCCTTTGCTTGTGAACTGGTTACCATGGAATTTCCTTTTATTGAATTTCTTGATGCATGGCATAGTTTGCATTTATTGCACACTAAATGATATATACTTCCACAAATATATGTAGCACTTGGGCAACAAACATTCAGTAACACATGAACAAATTGCTTCAGCAAAACAAAAGTAAATACTAGCAAAGATAATCATTTATGGGCACTAGAAACCTGCACTGTTACAACATGTACAATGTATCATCACTGGAAACAGAAAGTTATCAGTTCTTTTCGAAATAATACTGGTTTCTGCAACAGAAATAAAGTAGGCATGACTTCATACATGATTGTAACTTTGATATTTGCTATATATTGGTAATTTTTCATTTTAAACCCTATATATATATTGTATATATTGTGGAAAAATCGAAATTTTTTAAGTACCCTTTATCCTTAATGTGTTCACTTCAATTTTTTTAAAGCAGTGGCAATATGCAAATTGTTAACAGGAAATACTGAAAATGCATGGAGGTAGATTTCTGTAAAAGCTCCGGTCCTCCTCACCAAAATAGATGTTGCGACCATAATCCAGCATATTTGGACTTCCATGAAAGGCATTAAAATGTATTTATCAATCTATTTTTACTTCCCTCTATAAATCTTCTTTCACTTCAGTGACAGGTTTGCACTTGGTAGTGTTCGTTGTGACTTGTGACCCATTTCCAACTTCAGTTTCGGAGCAGCCCGTTTCCAAAACTTCATTTAGTTTACTGAATCACAACTTCTCATGTTATGCCTTGTGCCTGTGGAAATTCTGACATTGTTTTTGCACTCTGTCTCTGGCATATGTTGGAATTTTTGATTTTTAATCCCGTTGTTTTGCACAAAACCAAACTTTAAGAACATGGTTTAAAATTCTTCACCTTTAGAGTAATTTTTGATTACACAAATGACCCATATATGTGCTTAACAATTCATGTGTCTAACACATGTGTATATTTTGCCCTATTTGGTTTAATGTCTCTGAAATAGACGTTTGAACTGTTTGAACCCAACCAAGGCATACATCCTGTGCCCTCTTTTGATTGTCATAAAAGTTCCATTATCTACAATTATTTGAGGTGCATTATCAATGTTAGTCTGTACTTCAGTTAATGCTGCATTAATCTCATGCAGTAAAAACTCTTTATTTATTCCATTTGATGCTTCATCGCAGTGAGTGAATTGCCGGTGGATTTCATCCTCTCCAGTTCACACTAACACTCACCCACAACCTCTACTGACCTTTGCCACGTGCTCTTGCACATTGATGCTGTAAGGGATATTAGATTTGAAGATGTACAGGTACTTTTCCCTTCATTAGGTACAGTGGTACTTTATAACGACGACACCACTTCCTAGCCACTTTACCCTTGCACGTAGCTGAAGTCATACAAATAACGGAGATCATTTTTGGACAACCATGTTGATAACGTGCTTAAACAGTATCTTTCCTAGAATTTGGCCTTTGGTGCAACTAATGCTTCAATGTTCAGTTGACGTGTTTTATTACTTGGTCTCACTTCTGTAGAACTTTGGCCCTGGTAAAGAGCTCTTGATGTGATGATGAGTCATTCGTTCCCTGACTGGTATGTACTTCTCATGTAGTTGGGAGATTAGCCACTTGTGTTTCTTTTTTAGTGCCACTCAGGGATCACATGTAGGGTCCTTTGAGGTTGACATGTGTGCTTGTGAAGCTGCATTGACCCCTGAAATAGTAACAAATTTTATAACTGACAAAAGGTTAATGAAAACATATTTTATGTTGGTTAACTTGTTTATAAACATATTGTACAACATATTGATTCAAGGTAAAGTCAGGAGATTTAGTTTTTAAAAGAGATTTACTATTCCATAAGAGTTTGAGCTCAGTGGCAAGGAGATCAAAAATGTTTACAGCAGCATACATAGCATCTCTCTGCAGCAGAGACAGTGTATGTAATTCTTTTTTTTAGTGCCACACCTGTGAATTTTTGAGTTCTGTCACCAAGGATCCAGTCTCCAGGAACACGATACATTAGAGAAAATCAGTGTTGAGAAGCAGTAGTCAGTTATCTCAGCTGGCTAAATTACTTGCAATGGGAGGTTGATGGACTCATTCTATATATGATTATTTTCACTGCTCAGTAGGGAGATGATAGTTTGATTAAGGAAGAGTTCCCCCAGGACATATTTCTATCACCTGATTATGTGCTGGTTATTCAGTGTCACTGAGTGTTTGTCTGGCTTTTCATGACTTTATGTAAATTACATAAAATTTATTGTGTTTAGCTTGGCAGGAAGGGAGTTAAAAAACCTGCTACAGAATTTTGGTGAAATGTCATTGGAGATTGTGTTAGACAGATATTCTGTTACAATGATGGTGTCATCTGTAAACATGGTACATTTCCACTGGGCACCATTGACTACTGCCGGAAGATCTTAGCATAAACCAGAGACACTGAAGGACTCAGAAGGACAGAAGGTGTTACTTTACCCAAACACTGTTCTGGCTGTATCACTAAGTGACTAATCGGGTTCATGACAAACAGTGCCTGTTGCATGTAGCCTATATAAGTGCTTTCTTTAATTTTCAATATTTCGTACAGATGTGGGGTGAATTTAAATTCCTGCCATGATTTAGTACATGTAAAATGTTCAAATGTGTTTGAAATCTTGTAGGACATAACTGCTAAGGTCATCAGTCCCTAAGCTTACACACTACTTAACCTAAATTATTGTAAGGACAAACACACACCCATGCCCGAGGGAGGACATGAACCTCCGCCGGGACCAGCCGCACAGTGCATGACTGCAGCGCCTTAGACCGCTCGGCTAATCCCACGGGGCTTAGCACTTATAACAAAAGTTTAACCCTGTAGGACGAGTATTACAGTCAGAAACAGTGCATATATGTCTTGCAGCAGTGTAGCTCAAGTTGCACAAATTATACCCACTGCATATATCCCATGTTTCATAATGAGAGCACTATGTGATTTCCAAAAAACTTCAAACATAATTTCAAACCTCTCCTAAATGCTTAATGTCATAACATAGTTGTGCATTTCTAAAGCAGTCAGAAGTATGAAGTTGTTTTATACCTTGTAGTTTGAGTCTTTAAACATACTGAATATGATTTATATGGAAGATATTTATTATGCATCATAATTTGAGCGTATTTTTATAATAATGTGGCTCATCAGTCATGCTAGAAATTCTCTTATGCAGATGTAACAATAATATACACACTAAATGATTAACCTATAACTGAAATTTTTAATAATACTTTGTAGTCTTCTAAATGTACTTCACAGATAAGTAATGGATACATGTGTTTGCTGAAATGTATTCTGCCATTGTCCTAATAATCTGAATATTAGTTGTCTGTTACACTGTTACATGTATTACAACTTGAAGAAGCAGTTCATGGACAGTATTTTCTTTTACAAAATGATTATCATAAATGGAGGCTGTGGATCTGCATATAATCAAATGTGGCTACAATAACTGCTGGTCAAGAAGGAATAACTGCAGATGTGAATTTGTTAATGACATTGTAAATATGTGATTGTCATTACTTTTTAAATTTTATGCTAAAGTATGTATTTTATGAATAAATAATTTACAAACACACAGAGGAATTTATGGCAAGTTATATTCACTTTGTGTTAGGTAACCTGTGTGTACAGTGAATTACCATATTTTGCCATGGTTAAATTGTTACCTGCGCACATTTATATCATTACCACAATAGCAATATGTTTACCCAAAATTGTAGTATCTCTCAACTTTGATATTTCTATATGATGATTTTCTACATAATGACAGTCTGCATTTGTAACACAATGTAGGAGGGGCATTCAATAAGTAATGCAACATATTTCTATTCTCGGCCAATGTCACTTCGAAAAATTCTGCATTTAACATCTTCGGAGATGATAAAGCTATAGGGGCTGAAGTAGGAATATTCCACAAAGTTGCAATAAGTGGCAGCACTATTTGTGCCTTAAAAATGGCGTCTATAACAGAGGTGTATTGCAAGCAGGGACCTATTGAGTTTTCAGTGCAAAAGCAGACCATCACAGATATTCATAGGCACTTGCAGAATATCTACAGAGACCTGGTAGTGGAAAAAAGAAGTATGTCATTTGCACACAGTTGTGATTCTGCAATGTTGGAACATGCGAACACTCTGATTGTGATCTGGCAATCGCGAGGGATGGAACACCTTGCTGCTCAGCTGGACGTCTCTGTTGTTAGTGCAGACACACTCATCCATCAGTTAGGGTACTCAAAGGTGTGCCCCGCCAAACTGGAGACTGTAAAGACCAACAAATGACCACCTGTGCCAAACTGTCTGCACATTACAAGGGTTAAAGTGATAATTTTTGTCAAACATTGTCAGACGGTGAAACTCTCTGAACTGAGAAGCAAACCAGCAATCCACAGAGTGGCACCACATCACCTGCTCTGAAGAAAAAGTTCAAAGCTGCATCCTGAACCAGTGAAGTCATGGTGGTGGTCTTCTGGAATTTTGAAGTTGTTATTCTGTGTGATTACCTCCATCATGGTGTAGTGTTTTGCACTACCATCATGAAGTTGAAGAAACAACTTCAGCATGTACGTCACCACAAAAATGGAAATGAACTCTTCTTCTCCGTGACATTGCAAGACCTCACCAATTCTGCACACCTGAGAGGAGCACACATACTTCATTGGGACAAAGAGACAAAATCCAGATGGTGCGATGTCCAGACAGTTGGGTAGACAAGGAAGAACTGTCCATTCTGCACTCTGCAGAAAGCAGTGTGTGGATGATGGGGGCAGTTGTTGATGCAACAAGATGGTGCTGTCATCAATTAGTAGAATGGTGTCATGAGGCATACAAGCCCTCCCAGTAAGGTGGCGTAAGGCCATCAAATTGAACAGAAATTGTGCTGAAAACTCGGGTTTTGTATCAAAGATCATAGGAAATAATATGGTGTAATGGGATCCTGAATAAAGCCAACCTGCTTACAGAAAAATTATTGCGTTACTTACTGAACACCCCTCATATAATTAAGTCAGCATTTTAGACAATCGAATGTTCCAGATTAGTAATATGGAATGTACTAACTTGTGTATTATGATTAGCTCAAACAATCTGAATAGCTACTTCAAGTGTAATAGATGTCAAGAAATTTCTTTTAACACTTAGTATTTAATATCTCTCTGTAGTGACTACAGAGGCTTGTTAGATGTTACATTTCATTAATGTTTCTATGTTGCAAGTATTACAGTTTAAAAAATTTAATATCAGCAAGGTACCAGGTACTTGGAAGGAATATCTAACAGCATATATCAGTGCATAAAGTGCTGTTACATTTTTGAATCATTTAATGTTTCACTTTTGTATATTTACCCATTGTTAATTGTGTTATGTCCAAAGAATGTACTTGTGATGTTAGAGAACATGGTATTGTGTCAACTTGTTAGCTCAGCATAAACATGTGAATCTCACATATTAAATTTGACATTACTTAGGTTTTAAATATGGTCAGGTACCACTTGCCATAAACAGAACAGTCATATGTGTCTCACTATCTTCTTTTTAGAAACGTCTGACATTGCTTCCACTTACGTGTGTCAGACGTATTCTGTTTTCTTTTCTGTCGGTCTCTCTTGACCAACTCTTGATCTTTTCGACCCCGATGGTATTAGGTTACGAGGCCAGAGGGTGTCTTTCATTTTCCTTATTTAATCTTCTCTCTGATGGGGAGGACCTGTTCGGGTATTGAAGAACAAGAACAAGAGGAAGAGGAAGAGGAAGTAGTTGTGATACTACTTTGTATCTCCACAATGTGGCTGGAGAAACCTTTAGCCATGCTTGTATCAGAACAGTGATGACCATGCTGTGGAGGAGCATTATTAAATTTCTGTGAAATTGTGCAAAAGGCTGGACATTCCTGATGCACACAAAAATAATTTGGAGGTGCCAGGTGTTTGGAGAAGACTGAAATGAAAATGAGGACAGGACTTTATAGTTGAGCATTGTTGAAAGTATATGAGGTACTGCTGTACTTCCTCACAAAAGAGTACCTCCTCAGTAAACAGTTTCCCAGATACTACCATAACTTCAGAATTACGTGGATAAAAGAAATGATAAAGTCACTATTTTGGTCATTTATTTATGTAGTCATAAATACCACATGCTCTTGGGATATTTTCATTGGTGTTACATGCACTTAATGTAAACTATGCAATCTGTTGTAAAATTGCTACAGGGTTTTCTTGCTGTACCCAGGGCATGTCAGAATTCCTGTTACAGGTGTGTAAGAGTTGAAGAAGGGACTTTGTACATTTCCAGACATGGGTTCTGTAATGAAACCTGGTGGATAGAGTTTGCTCTGGAACCTCTCTGCAATAGGAATTGTGAAACACTCTGGATTTTTAATGAGCAGATGGATGGCATGTGTCGAGTGTAGACTTACTGATGCTCAGTAGTCAGTTTCCTTTATATCTATTATGGACATCATTCCACTTGATACAAGTGTTATAAATATTACTACACAGATAGAAATTTTATATTAATTTTGTGTGTGAGTTCGTTTCTTGTCACAATGCCAATTGATCAATTGGATTCCTTGGAAGCTTGTTGTTTGCAGTAAAGCTTATTTTGTTGCCAATGTAGTGAAGAAAGTTTTTGTAAGGGTTTTGTAAATTCTTGAAACTTTGTTTTGCAAGTAGTTCATTACCTGGCAGTGAAAAAAGAAATGCTTGCACTTAGGAAGCTTTGCTTTAGTCTTACCTAATGGATATAAATATGCAATAATACAAATACATCATTATTCTGTGATATCAGCTTAGATACTTTTGTGGAAATGTTACCTCAGTTTGGAGTTGTCAGTTATCGACTTCCATGTTTCCCTTATAAATTCAGTATTACAGTGATGAAGAATGTGATTGAAACACAATAGGTAATAGTACAATGGTTTGTTCATAAATATGTTCAGAGTGCATGTGCTGTTAAGAAGAAAGTATACATGTCACCTTTATTCTATTACAACAAACTTTTTTGTTGTTCACAAGTTACTGCAATAATTTCTTTGTATTCACAATATCAACACCATTGTGACATTGGTATGTACACCAATTATAGTGATATTTCCATGTTCCTGTCATTCATATGTGAAAATTTAGTACCTTACCGTCCAGATATTGTACAAGTACCAGTAAATTGCTAATTGTTTAGACTCTGATGCCCTGTTGTACACAAGAGTTAAACTTCTGACTGGTTTGCAAATAAGTTAATGAGCTAAATGTTCCACTTAAAGCATAAGTGCAATCATTTGCTAAACTTTTTCTTCCTTACATGCTTGAAGTTCATCAGAGGTCTGTAAGTGCACTCATCCTGAAATACTCAATAAATAAAGTGTGGGTATTTGCACACATGATCAGTTACACTGCCTTGGCAAGCACACTGTTTCCCACCGTACTACTTGCCAATACCTACTCACTAAGATGTGTAGTCTTATGTTAAAAATGTCTTGTTGTGTTCAAGTTCATCAATAATTATCCAAAATATTTTTTGTAGTTCCTGGAAGGCATTAATTAGGCAACTTGCAACTGGTACCGGGTTCCTGGACATACAGCTGAATCTCCAGTAGCCCAGTGTAAGAGTTAACTTGAAGGTCAGTTACTCGAACAGCATTAGTTTAATAAGTGATGATGTCATTCATTGTTATGTAAGCAACTTCTGTGCCTAAAGTTAGTTTCGCAATACTGTCTGATTGTAAAGTGACTTTTTTAACATAATAAGCCTTGAGTTATTAATATTAGTGCATCTTCATTGGGGCTCTTGTCTATTTTTATTACACTAGCCATTGGCTACAGATTTTTCTCCATCAGATGCATGTATCCGTGCACGTCCACTCTGTGCACATTTCTTACTTAATGTGTCAGAATTTTGGGTACATGAACATTGATTAGTGTAGATCTTGTTTGCATACATGGTTGTTAGGTGATCATAAATCATTAACTCAATCCATTAATTTATGGCTAATGATAGAAGCAGTTCCTAGTTGTGGAAGGTTCTTCATTCTCCTATATCTTTCCATACGAGCTCTGATTTCCCTTATTTTATCTTGGTGATCAATCCTCCCTATGTAAGTCGGTGTCAACAAAATATTTTCACATTCGGAGAAGGAAGTTGGTTACTGGAATTTCGTGAGAAGATTCTATCGCAATGAAAAACACCTATCTTTCAATGATGTCCATCCCAAATCTCATATCATTTCTGTGACACTCTCTCCCATATTTCATTATAATACAGAACCTGCTGCTTTTCTTTAAAGTTTTTCGATGTACTCAGTCAGTGCTATCTGGTGAGGATCCCACACTGTGCAACAGTATTCTAAAAGTGGGCGGACAAGCATAGTGTCGGCAGTCTTGTTAGTAGGTCTGTTACATTTTCTAAGTGTCTTGCCAATAAAACACAGTCTTTGGTTAGCCTTCCCCACATAATTTTCTGTGTGTTCCTTCCAATTTAAATTGTTCATAATTGTAATACCTAGGTATTTAGTTGAATTTACAGCTTTTATATTACACTGATTTATCGTGTAACTGAAGTTTAATGAGTTCCTTCTAGCACTCATGTGGATAACCTCACACTTTTCATTATTCAGAGCCAACTGCCACTTTTCCAACCATTCTGATCCTCTTTTTCTAAATCGTTTTGCAGTTTGTTTTGATCTTCTGATGACTTTATTAGTCGATAAATGACAGCATCATCTGCAAACAACTGAAGACGGCCGCTCAGATTGTCTCCCAAATTGTTTATATAGATAAGGAACAGCAAAGCGCCTACAACACTACCTTGGGGAATGCCAGAAATCACTTCTGTTTTACTCTATGACTTTCCTACAATTACAATGAACTGTGACCTCTCTGATGGAAATCACAGATCCAGTCACATAACTGAGATGATATTCCATAATCACACAATTTCACTACAAGCTGCTTGTGTAGTACCTACAGTGTCAAAAGCCTTATGGAAATCCAGAAATATGGAATCAATCTGAAATCCCTTGTCAATAGCACTCAGCACTTCATGTGAATAGAGAGCTAGTTGTGTTTCACAAGAATGATGATTTGGGGATTACAATATTCAGTCTTGCTACAACAGTCCTGTGTTCACTAATCCCTGAATCAGTTTTTATGCTCGTTATTAACTCAGGATTATTTCTTGCTAAGAGGTCAAGCGTGTTTTCACAACCGTTTACTATTCACGTGGGCTCATGAACTAATTGCTCGAGATCATTTTCAGAGAATGTGTTTAGCACAATTTCAGATGATATTTTATGCTTACCTCCAGAATTAAACATGTATTTTCACCAACATATCGAGGGTAAATTAAAGTCACCACCAACTATTATCATATGATTCATGTATGTGTTTAAAATCAAACTCAAGTTTTCTTTGAACCTTTCAGAAACTGTGCCATCTGAATTGGGAGGTCGGTAAAAGGATACAATTATTATTTTATTCCATTTGCCAACAATGACTTCTGCCCATACTAATTCACAGGATGTATCTACTTCAATTTTGTGACAAGTTAAACTACTTCTGACAGCAACAAACACGCCTCCGCCAACCATGTTTAGCCTATCCTTTCGGAACACCGTTAGGTTCTTCACAAAAATTTTGGCTGAGCTTATATCCAGCTTTAGCCAGCTTTCAGGGCCTATAACAATTTAAGCATCAGTGCTTTCTATTAGCGCTTGGAGCTCTGATACTTTCCCAACACAGCTACGACAATTTACAACTGTTATACCAGTGGTTCCTGTATCTACATTTTTGCTGTGTTCAGCCTGCACCCTTTGTAACTGAAGTGCTTTTTGTGTTTTCCCGAGACCCTCTAACGTAAAAAACTGCCCAGTTGACGCCACACAGACCCTGCTACCTGTGTATCTGCCACCTGTATGTGGTGGGCACCTGACCTATTCAGTGGAACCCGAAACCCAACCACCCTTTGGCGCAAGTCGAGGAATCGGCAGCCTACACGGTCACAGAACCGTCTGAGCCTCTGATTCAGTTCCTTCACTCGGCTCTGTACCAGAGGTCCGGAATTGCCCCTGACGGCTATGCTGCAAATGGTCAGCTCTGCTTTAATCTTGCAAGCAAGAATGGCAGCCTTTACCACTTCTGTTAGCTGCTCGAAACCAAAGAGAATCTCTTTTGATCCAAAGTGACACGCGTAATTGGTACCAACTTGAGCAACCACCTGCAGTTGGCTGCATGCTGTGCTTTTCATGGCATCTGGGAGTACCCTTTCCACATCTGGAGTGACTCCACCCGGTATGCACACGGAATGCACACTGGATTTCTTACCATTCTTGTCATCCAAGTCCCTAAGGGGGCCCTATAATGCACCTAACCTTGGAGCTCCCAACTACCAATAATCTCAGCCTCTGTGATTGCCCAGATCTTGGAGACTGAGTGGTTTCCTCTGAAACAGGACAGGTGACAGCATCTGGCTCAGTGACAGTGTCAGCCACAGACAGAACCTGGAACCTGTTTGTCAGACAAACCGGAGAGGCATTATGTGTGGCCACCTGGGAAGTCTTTCACCATGTGCTTCACCCCGGGGCAACCTCCCACTCGACAACAGGTGAGGGGTCAGCCTCAGTGCGAGCAGTAACTGGGTTGGCCACTGGTGAGGACTGATCAGAAGACTCTGACGTGCTGGACGTCCGTTGGGTCCCCACGGCCGGCCCACAACAGTGGTGCCCATCCACTGCAGCCTCAAGCTCTGTAACGGAAGCCATCACAGCCTGAAGCTGAGAGCGAAGTGTCACCAACTCGGCTCACATCCGCACACAACAATCACAGTCCCTGTCCATACAAAAGACCATGGAAGACTAAACTATACTGATAAACAAACTGTCAGCACACGCTGTGCAATTCTACTATAGAACCTGCCAAAAACACAAACTGTGTCTAGTAATAAGCGTATGTTCAGAAACCTAACTACCGAAGCACTCAGGTCAAACTAAATAATTTGACCCTGATCTGGAACTTATAATATGTCACAAAATCAGTTTACTTTCTGACGCAAATGAAAACACGAGAACTGTGGCTATTAGATGTTAAATTTACACGCAGAAACTCAAGAAATTAAACTATTAAAGTAGACAGATTATATAATAAAATTCGCTCCTGGTTAGGAACTGGTAAATGACAAATGTGGTTACTTATCTGTTGCTGCATCTGTCGCAGTCAGCTACTGCTGCCTGAGTACTGCTATGACATGTTTGCGCACTTCCATTCTTCCATTGTTCCCCTCTATTACTGTGATTCAGTACATTTACAATTGAAAAGAAGGCAAAGTGCTGGAGTGTTTCTCTAGAATGTTTCTAAATACTTGTAATGTGGCTATTTAGAGAGACTGCTATACTCATTCATTTTCCGTGGTGGATTAAATGTACTAAGCTAGCAGTAGGAATAAATTGAATCGGTTCCAGTGTAGAAATTTTTGCTTCAATCAGGATGATGAAGTATCGGTGCCTCATGCAACTGGTTTTTAATTAACTCAAATGCTTCTTGATATTCCTTATTCCATTTCCAGTGGAGATGTACTTGTGAAGATAAAAAAAATCGAGGATAAATACTGTGATAGAAATTGCACAAACTGAGAGATTTTCAGTTGTTTACATCATTTTTGTGCAGGAAAATTTCTCACTGGTTCCATTTTCATTGGATCAGGTTTGATTCTGTGCAAAGAAATTACATGCCCAAGGAAACAAGCGATTTGGCAAATTCTTATTTACCCATCCACTAAACGCTTAAATTACACGGCATAGAATGTATAAATGTTCTCCCTAAAGGTAGTACTAATTAGAATAACATTATGTAGGTGATAAGTGTATCAATAATTCTTCTCTTAGAACTTCTGTGAGTGCTGTCATAAAGGCCACTGATGATACTGACAGCCCGAAGTCCATCCTTTTAAACTGCTAACACCTTCCATTCCACAGAAAGGCTGTGTTCTTCCTGCTATACCTTCATCTTCCAGTTGGTCACATTGTACAGTAAACTGCATCATTTCTCCATGGGCATCAGTTAGTAAATGCACACTGCCATCCCTTTTTGTTACAGTGTGGATTGCATTAGAACTTTCACTATCTGAGTGTTAAATAATCTGATTCTTCTACACACCCTTAATTGCTTTATTAACTATGGCTTTCTAGGGCAAGGGTAATGGGTACAATTTACTATGGAATGGCTCATGATTCTTAACTTGAGTTTTACAAGCACATCATCTGATTGGACAAGATGTTCTTAAAATAGATCGACATAACACCCTTATATTTTTTACCTGTTCCTTCTGTTTAGCTTCAGGCATGCCTCCTAATGTTTGAGTCATACTTTGAGTGCTGGTCAGAGCATTTTAATCATCATTATTCTCCTGGAGCCCAGCATCTTCCCCCGACTTACTTAAAGATGCAGTTCCCAAACTCATATTTACGAATGGGGTAATCTAATGGTCTCCCTTGACGAATCCTGAAACACTCTCCTCTTCATTTCTGTCTGACTAGTGGAAGGAACAGAAGTGTGAAAGAATGCATTGACAAACCTATTCAGAATCAGTGAATTCTGAGAACCAAACTGATGTTAAGTCATCCAAAAATGAATACACTCTGCTCATACATACTGTCCTAAACTCTGAACTTTAACAGTGCCTGGCCTTTAGTGGGTTTACTTTGATTGTTTACAGCAGTGTCAATACACAGATCATTAACAGTAAATATTGAAAATGCAAGGATGTAGATTTTCTGTAATAGCTCCCATCTTCCTCACACAAAAGACATTAAAATGTATTCATGATTCTATTTTTCCTCCCTCTATAAATCCTCTTTCACTTCAGTGACAGGTTTGCACTAGGTAGTGTTCATTGTAACTTCTGACCCATTTCTGACAATTTCAATTTCTGAGCGGCCTCCTTTGATAACTTCATTTAGTTTACTGAATAAAGACTTCACATATTATGACTTTGACTTGTGGAATTTCTGGCCATTTGTTTTGCACTCTGTCTCTGGCATATGTTGGAAATTTTTATTTTTAATCCTGCTCTTTTTCACACAACCAAATTTTTTTTAAGAATGTGGTTAAAATTCTTCACAGTTGCAATAAATTTTGATTACACAAATGACCCATACATTTGCTTAACATTACATGTGGCTAACGCACGTGTCTACTTTGCCCTGTTTGGTTTAATGTTTGTGAAATAAATGTTTGAAAAGTTTGAACTGTTGGAACCCAAGCAAGGTGAACACCCTGTGCCCTTTTTTGATTCTCCTGAAAGTTCCATTATCTACATTTATTTGAGGTGCATTGTCAATGTTAGTCTCTATTTCATTCAATGCTGCATTAATCTTGTGCAGAAGAAGCTCTTTATTTATTCCTTTTGACCCTTTGTCACAGACTGTGGATTGCCAGTGGATTTCATATTCTCCAGTACACACTAGCACTTACGCACAACCTCTACTGACCTTTCTTGCCACACACGCTACTGCACATTGATGCTTGCTAGCCACTTTCCTCTTGCCCATAGCTGATCTCCATTATTTGTATGGCTTTGTTGTTGGACAACCATGTTAACATGCTTAGACAGCATCTTCCCTAGAATTTGCCATTAGGTTCAACTAATGCCTTAGGTGTTCAGTTTACATGTTTTAATACTTGGTCTCACTTCTGCAGATGTTTGGACCTTGTAAAGAGCTTTTGATGTGTTGGTTTTGTAGTACCACCCAGGGATCATGTGAAGAGTCGTCTAAGATTGACATGTGTGCATGTGAAGCTGCATTGTCAGCTGAAATACTTTTATTAATCTTTTGTCAGTTATGCAACTTGTTAGGTACATCTTCTGTTGGATAAGTTGTTTATAAACATATTGTACAACATAGTGATTAAAGGGACAATTATGGAATAGTAAATAACTATTCAAAACTGAACTAAATAAGAAAACAACATAAGGTTTTCAGCTCAGTGGGAAGGAGGTTGAAAATTTTTTACAGCAGCATACATAGCATCTCTCTGCAGCAGAGATACTGCCACACTTGTGAATTGTTGAGTTCTGTCACCAAGTATCCAGTCTCTAGGAACAAGATTTTCTGTGGTGGATTAAACGTAATAAGTGGTCCAGTGGGAAGCTGTTTCACAGCCTCTCACAGCCAAACACCACTGACTTTTGTAACAGGGCTACTCACCACTTTATCACCCTTAAGGAAAACACAGTTGCAGTGAATGTTTGCAGATTATGTGGGTTGTTCTATTGTTGTATACAATCTTATTGGTGGATGTGGTCTGCCAGACTGCTGATTCGATTTGTAGATCAGTTAACAGCCCGTTGCAGCTTCTCGCTGTTTTCAACTTTTAGTAGACCTGTAGAACCGTTAGCAAATAAGATATCTTTATATTCTTCTATACTTACATGCATTATGTTCAGCTGCTTCGCCTTTTGGTCACTTTACCTAGAGTACCATCTGCTGATGACAGTGTAATACACAGAAAAGTAACATTGTTTAGGGATTCTAGGAGGAAATATGTTGACGTGGACTGAATTTCTGTTTATTGTGATGAATGGCAGCTTGTTTCACATGTACAAAAATGTAAGTGAATGTGGATGAGTAGGAGAAACAAGCCATTAATGTTCAAATGCAGTACTGTGATGCTTGACACAATCTACATCCACATGACTGATCTGGAGTTCAGAATAAACTGCGTGGCAGATTGTTTGTCTACCCATCTTCAAGCTATCTTTTCCATTCCACTCATGGACAGCATGAGCGAAAAATGAACACTTCAGTCACACCCTGTGAGCTCTAATTTATTTGGTGTTGGTGAAGATGATGATCATTTCTCGCAATGTAGGTGGGTGGCAACAAAATATTTTCACACTCTAGGAGAAAGCTGGTGATTGAAGTTGTAGTGGACTGACCCGACAGCCAATCCACTATGACTTGTAGCCGAATAGCATGCGTTTAACTCACGCAGGCTGACGTGAGGTCTGGAACAGATGAAAGGAGTTGATTCTAATAAATAAAGTACGGAGTTGATGTAATACTTAACTTTAATCCATAATTGGAGAACATCGCTCTTGTTGATACATTATATAATCTCAATATAAACTGGTCATGGCGCCTTGCTAGGTCGTAGCAAATGATGTAGCTGAAGGCTATGCTAACTATCATCTCAGCAAATGAGAGCGTATTTGTCAGTGTAGCTTCGCTAGCAAAGTCGGCTGTACAACTGGGGACGAGTGCTAGGATGTCTCTCCAGACCTGCCATGTGGCGGCGCTCGGTCTGCAATCACTGACAGTGGCGACACACAGGTCCGACGTATACTATCGGACCGTGGCCGATTTAAAGGCTACCACCTAGCAAGTGTGGTGTCTGGCGGTGACACCACAGAAGTTTCATCAGAAGATCTGACTGCAATGAAAAAGGGCTTGGTTTTAATGATTGACACCCCAATTCGCGTATTATATCCATGACCCTGTCTCCCCTAATTTCACTATAATACTAATCGAGCGGCCCTTGTTTGAACTGATTGTTGTCCTATGTCAATAATTTCTTGCACAGATCTCACAAAGCACAGCAATACTTCAGAAGATGGTTGATGTGCTTGATTATATGCAGTCTCTCTTGTAGACCTTTGGCACTCTCCAAGTGTTCTGCCAATAAATTGCAGTCATTAGTTTGGTTTCCTCACAGCATAGTCTATATAATCATTCTGATTTAATTCATCTGTAATTCTAATTTTAGGTATTAAGCTTAATTAACAGCCTTTATTTTGATGTATTGTGAAACCAAAATTTGGCGGGTATCGCCTCATACTCGTGTGGATGATCTCATTTCTCCTTATTGAGAAACAAATGCCACTCTTTGCACCATACAAATATCTTGTCTAAAACATTTTGCAATTCATATTGATCATCTGACAACTTTACATGACAGTAAATGACGGCATCAACTGCTAACAATCTAAGAGGACTGCTCAGATTGTTTCCTAAATCATTTGTGTAGATGAGGAACAGCAGAGGGCCTATAACGCTCTGGTGGAGATCACCAGATATTACTTCCATTTTACTTGATGGCTTTCCATAAATTATTATAGTCTATGACCTTTCTCACAGGAAATCATGAATCCAGTGCACAACTAAGATGTGATGCAATTTTATTAGAAGTCACGTCTGAGGAATAGTGTTGAAAGCCTTCTGAAAATCTAAAAATATGGCATCATTTTGAGATCCCCCTGTCGATAGCACTCATTACTATATGGAACTAAAGTGCTAGTTGTATTGCGGTGCTCCATGAGAAAAATATTTTCCAAATCCATGCTGACTGTGTGTCAACAGATTGTTTTCCTGGAGGAAATTCATGATGAACACACACAGTTTATGTTCAAAAATCCTGCACCAAATCTGCATTATTGATATAGGTCTGTAACTGAGCAAATTACTCTCATTCCTTTTCTTTGTATTGGTGCAAATTTTGCAACTTATTCTTCAGGTGTGGATCTTACGAAGAGCAAACGGCTGTGTATGATTGCTAATCATGGAGTTATTGTATCAGCATGCTCTGAAACGAACCTGAGTGGTATACAACCTGGACTGGAGGCCTTGCTTTTATTGAGTGATGTAAGCTGCTTCTCAACATGGAGGACACCTATAACTAAGTTAGTAATGTTGGCAGTCATTCTTGTTTTGAATACTGGAATATTTACTTGGTTTTTGAAATTGTTTCAGCAAAGAAAACTATGCATCGTAACTCAGCTTTTGTGGCACTTAATCAGTAACATCACCATTGTTATCATGCAGTGAAGGTATTGATTGCATGTTGGCACTGTTGTACTTTACATACAACCAGAATCACTTTCAATTCTGCCAGATTTAAGGACAGTTTCATTGTGGTAACTATTAAAAGCCTCTCTCACTGCAGTTTGCACTAAATTTCCAGTTTTTGTAAAACCTTTTTTGCCAGTTTTGGGATTTTACATTATTTTACATTTGGCATGCATTTCCTCATAGCTCCCGTAATAGTGTTCTGACCTGTTTTGTGTACTATGAAGGTTCTCTTATCATTTTATTTGATATATAGCCCACAACTGCCACCGATTCTATTTATTCAAATCCACATCATCTTGTCTAGGTCTACATAGTCAGATTAGAAGAAGTTGAGGCTGTCTCTTAAAAAGGGGTCAACCACAATTTTTATCTGCTTTTATATATGTATATAGCGTTTATATAGTGTTTATTTTTGTGTGCTTGGAACTTATGATATCTAGATTCACTACAACATATGTCTGGACACTAACCCATGTATCAGTCATAATGCTCCCTATTTGCTCAGGATTATTTGTTGGTAATTGGTCTATTATGCTTTTGAAACAATTTATGCTTAAAGTGGGACCCTGAGCTAATAATTATTGTTGAAATACTTATCTGAGAAAGCTTTTGGTATGATCTGAGATGACATCTTATACTTACAATCAATTTGTGATGTCTATTTTAGCCAACATATGGAGGGTAGATTGAAGTCATCACCATCTGTAATTCTATGACTGGGGTACCAATTTGAAATGACTGAGCATGTCTTTGAGCTGTTCAGCAACTCTTCCAGGTGGTTGGTAAAATGAGCTAGTCATTAATTTGTTCAAGTTGTCAAATATAACCTATCCATACTAACTCACAGGGACTATCTACATAAATAAGTAAAAGGGAATGGTGATGAATTCAGATGACTTAAACAGAGGGGAAACATGATTAATTAAGGCTGTAATTGTATTGTCTCATAAGAAGGTAATGACAGAAGGTTGACGACATTTGAGAGGAGGAGCCATAATTCAGTTGGGTCGAGGTATTTTGTGGTTGACTGATGCTCAGAGCGTATCGAATGTCCCACCTTCACTGTGTTGAGTGTCTATCTTGTCTTTATGTCCTCAGTTGACTTACTCTTCTGATAATTCATAATGTAATTGGATACATAGAGAGTCTACCTTATAGAAGGTCTTAAAGTTTAAAAGCTCATGGAGCCAGTGGACCTTCCTTGTGGCAGAAATGTTGAAGGGGAAGGAAGAGTGGTCAAGGAAAAGAACTGGTGAGGTTTAGAAAAAAGGAGTAGAGATGGGAAAATTTGGAAGACTTCATGCAGCCATAGCCCCTTGTTTTGGTTGACTTTTCCAAATTTACTACTTTTACTAAAATTCATCAGGCCATCTCCGTCACCCCTCTTCCTTCCCCTTCAACTCTTCTGCCAGGAGAGGGGCCACTGGCTCCCAAAACTTACAAACTGTAATAACCTCTATATGATTGTTCTCCTGCCAAAGGTTGCTGAGTAGACTTTTTATTTATTCAGTTGCATTATATTTTCAAAAACTGATTATTTTCTTCTAATAACTGCTGTGTTTTACTTCTTGTCATCATTTACTAGGTGAATTTGAAATTAAAACTACATTGATTAGGCCATAATTTGAGGACTACTATCTCTGAACAGGCTAAACTCTTCGAGCATAGTTCTTTCACTGCATTCTGAGGAATTTTGCCAGCTTCAGCCAATATTGGCTTTTTGTCCTGAAAGTGGATTCTTTGCTTATACGAGGATTCCTCACACGAGCCTCTAATTACATTAGCATCATCCACTCATCAGTGTCAGACAAGTGCTGCCATTCTGTTGAGTTAATGCAGGATCCCCAATCTGTGGGGACAGATCCTTCTTGGTAGACTCAGTAGAGAATTTGTCACTAGAATATCGAGTACAGGTGCAAGAGACATGAGTAAAATAATAGACGGCTGACTGCACCTCTGGTTTGTTAATCATATGCGGTATGGCCTCCACGTATTTCCCTACCAGGTTTTTACAATTATCAGAGTTTGCAATGTAAGCTAATTTAACCATCTTCCCAGCATCATCTTCAACACTGATATGATGTGGACATCTGAATTAGTTGCATAATGTCCCTGTTAACATGATGCTGTTAATGTTTTGAGAGAAAATGTGTTTGTCGCTACACGTAGCTATATATATGTCCAATGTGTATTATGTATTTTGCTGCTGTGAGAGCAACTGTGTTGGTTTCTTCCATGCATTTGACATTATCCACATATTTACTTCAGGTTTATACAGATTTTGTCATAATTAAAAGTGAAAGTGACTTGTGTGAAAATACACTCCTGGAAAAAGAATTAGGTAAACCCTTTCAGAGGTTTCCTATTCACTCAAGATTTGTTGAAACATTCACACTCAAGATTTATTGTTGCAACAGTGTGTATGGAGTACATGAAATGACTAAATTTACAGGTTGGTAGCCGAAGTGGTACTGAGGTCTCAGATATCGGCCCATGCTGAAATTTCCGTTTTAGTATGTGGTGCAGCCTCCAAATGTGTCAATGCAGATACTGACTCTGGCATCCATTCCATCATACAGATGGTGAATATTGTACAGACCTGTTCTTGTAGTTTTGTAAGAGCTGTTGGGACAAGAAATGACTCGTGCCATTCGTCAACCATCATCTCCAGCTCGGGCTCCATTGGGGACAAGTGTGGAGAAAGTGCTGGCCCAAGAATTTTCTTCAGGTCTTGCAGAGCATGTTGAGTTCCATGGGCACTGTTTGGGCTAGCGTTATCCTGTTTGAACAACACATCATTGTCATGGTGCAAGAATGGCAAAAAAACTGGGCTAACAACATTCTGCCCATACAGATCAATGGTTCACATCCCTTTCATAAATGCAAAGATAAACGAGAGTTGTAGCTTATCGCAACCCCAAATTTAAGGACTGTGGTGGGACCAGTGTGCCTCGAATGAAATAAGTTTATGAGACATCGCTCACCAGGTCTGTCATACACGCAAATGAGCATCACTTGCTTGCAGGCAGAATCTGCTTTCATCATTGAAGTCTATCACACACCATGCTGTCTTCCAAATGATCCTCTGATAGCATGAACAGTGCAAGTCGATGCTGTGCCGTGGGTGGAAGATAGGCTAGCCCGACTGCTAATAACCAATTTTCAACAGTTCATGTTGGCACATATGGGCTCACAAGACCTCTTAACTGTGTGTGGTAGCTGTACGAACTGCCACTGTAGCCCTTACTATATGTCTGTCTATACAGTTGTCTGTGCGGTGTGTAGGTCCAGGATCTCTTTCATGTGAGTGACACACTGAGGGAGGTGGTGCAGTGGTTAGCATACTAGACTTACATTTGGGAGATAATGGTTCAAACCTGCATCCAGCTATCCTGATTTAGGTTTTCCATGATTCACTTCAGGCAAATGCTGGGATGGTTCCTTTGAAAGGGTATGGCTGATTTTCTTCCCCATTCTTGAGTAATCCAGTGGGACCAATGACCTCATTGTTTTGTCCCTTCCCCCAAATCAACCAACCAAGCAATGGGTGTGATAATACTCACACGACCACTGATAAGAGTGTCATTAGACAGCTGACACAACACATCTAGTCAGTCTCCTCTCTATGACATGCAACACACAAAGGCTCTGTAGTCAGATGTGCTTGACAAGTAAACGTGCTGCACTTCATACAAACTTTTATCATGGAGTTGCCTTTTTTTTCCTTCCACACACATGTAACACCCATTCTTCTTCATCTCTGATGGCTCTGGTGTGTCAATGACAGCTTCTGAAGGGAATTTCTTTCTTAGGTTGGAAATCATCTCAATGAAGACTGATACCTGAATTTCTATTCTTCAAGTGTTCATTTGCCAATGGAGATTCTTCAGATAAATACATTGAATTATGACATTTCCTTTTGGTTGCAAAAGTGAATACAAAATTTGGCAATTTGTTCCAGTTATGTTCAGCATAAGTGCAAAAGTGGCTAAGCAGGGATGGCTAGAGGACAAATGTAAGGATGTAGAGGTTTATCTCACTTACGGTAAGATAGATACTGCCTACAGGAAAAATAAAGAGACCTTTGGAGGAAAGAGAACCACTTGTATGAATATCAAGAGCTCAGATGGAAACCCAGTTCTAAGCAAAGTAGGGAAAGCAGAAGGCTGGATGGAGTATATAGAGGGTCTATACAAGGACAATGTACTTGAGGACAATATTATTGAAATGCAATAGCATGTAGATGAAGATGAAATGGGAGATAAGATACTGCGTGAGGAGTTTGACAGAGCACTGAAAGACCTGAGTTGAAACAAGGCCCTGGGAGTAGATAACATTCCATTAGAACTACTGACAGCCTTGGGAGAGCCAGTCCTGACAAAACTCTACTATCTGGTGAGCAAGATGTATAAGACAGCCGAAATACCCTCAGACTTCAAGAAGAATAAATAAATTCCTGTCCCAAAGAAAGCAGGTGCTGGCAGATGTGAAAATTACCAAACAATCAGTTTAAAAAGTCACGGATGCAAAATACTAACGCAAATTCTTTACAGACTAATGGAAAAACTGGTAGAAGCCAACATCAGGGAAGATCAGATTGGATTCCACAGAAATATTGGAACACATGAGGCAATACTGTCCCTACGACTTACCTTAGAAGAAAGATTAAGGAAAGGCAAACCTATGTTTCTAGCATTTGTAGACATAGAGAAAGCTTTTGACAATGTTAATTGTAATACTCTCTTTCAAATTCTGAAGGTGGCAGGGGTAAAATACAGGGAGCGAAAGGCTATTTACAATTTGTACGGAAACCAGATGGCAGTTATAAGAGTTGAGGGACTTAAAAGGGAAGCAGTGGTTGGGAATGGATTGAGACAGGGTTGTTGCCTCTTCCCGATGTTATTCAATCTGTATATTGAGCAAGCAGTGAAGGAAACAAAAGAAAAATTCGGAGTAGGTATTAAAATCCAAGGAGAAAAAATAAAACCTTTGAGGTTCACCGATGTTGATGTAATTCTGTCAGGGACAGCAAAGGACTTGGAAGAGCAGTTGAACGGAATGGACAGTGGTTTGAAAGGAGGATATAAGATGAACATCAACAAAAGCAAAATGAAGATAATGGAATGTAGTGGAATCGGGTGATGCTGAGCAAATTAGGTTAGTAGTAAAGGAATTTTGCTATTTGGGGAGCAAAATAACTGATGATGGTCAAAGTAGAGAGGATATAATATGTAGACTGGCAATGGCAAGGAAAGTGTTTCTGAAGAAGAGAAATTTGTTAACATTGAGTGTCAGGAAGTCGTTTCTGAAAGTATTTGTATGGAGTGTAGCCATGTATGGAAGTGAAACATGGACGAGAAATACTTTGGACAAGAAGAGAATAGAAGCTTTCGAAATGTGGTGCTACAGAAGAATGCTGAAGGTTAGATGGGTAGATCACATAACTAATGAGGAGGTATGGATTAGAAGAGGGGAGAAGAGGAGTTTGTGGCACAACTTGACAAGAAAAAGGGACTGGTTGGTAGGATATGTTCCGAGGAATCAAGTGATCACAAATTTAGTATTGGATGGCAATGTAGAGGCTAAAAATCGTAGAGGGAGACCAAGAGATGAATACACTAAACAGATACTGAAGGATGTAGGTTGCAGTAGGTACTGGGAGATGAAGAAGCTTGCACAGGACAGAGTAGCACGGAGAGCTGCATCAAACCAGTCTCTGGACTGAAGACCACAACACAACACACATGTTCAGCATACTATAAACTAACACCATAGGCCAACTCCTCAATTTGGAAACAGCATAACCTATAATCATTTTATCCACTGTATCCATTCCTCCTTCAGTGTGATTGTAATTTAGTAATGATACCTGGATTTCCTGTTTCAGGGTTGATATCATGCATATCATGCATTGTGGACACAAGTATCTTTGAACAATTACTTTTTGTTGGGTACAAGACAAGAGATTTATTAGCTTGGAAGCCAAGTTTTGAAACTCCATAGGTTGATCTCTTACATGTGAAATTCAGGAGGGATCTCTCTTTCCTTCTTGTGAAGAGTGCCTAGGATGGTCAATTTTTTTCTCTAACATGTCTTCCACTACTGGCAGCTTGTGTACATTTCATCGATTGTCACATAATCAGCAGGATTATGTGATCACTTCAGGTTGATTGCAAAGGAATGTGGACACTTTCTGACAGCGGTTATGCTGCCAAGTTTTTCCTTTCATTTTGAGTGGAAATATTAGCAAACCTCATACAATGCATTACAAGGAGAAATCTGTTGTAGCTCATTAAGGCCGCATATTCAGTGGCTCAGTCTTAGAGTTAAAAAGGACAGAGCAAGTGCTTGAGTGTCAGTCACCTCTGATCTCTCTGAAGATGGCTGGATGGTAGTCAGCCAAAATATTAGAAGAAGAAGAAGAAGAAGAAGAAGAAGAAGAAGAAGAAGAAGAAGAAAAAGCAGTATTTATGTGGGTGAATGCCAAAAATTTAATGGAACAGTCTTTACACCATGACAATTTGAAGAACCGTGGACACCAGCTTCTCACAGATTGGGTATTTAGTTCTGCTTTGAATGGTGTTACTTCTTGCCCCTGGGTTATGCTTACTAGTGTTAGTGACTAGAGCATTCTTCCTTGCAAATGGTAAAAATGCAACAGTAGCTACACAAATGTGTTCACATGGTATTAGTAGGATCTACATAGAATAAATATTAGCAGAAATGAATGTACTGGAATCATCCTTCACTCCAATGAAACTTTTGAAGCAAATAAAACTGTCTAGATCATTAAAAATATGGTCTTTGTTCATTGTCTTCATGAGATATCTGCAATAACGATTAAAGGAACATAAAGAGTGATAGATGCTTGTTAACGACATTGAGCTCAAAAAATTTAAAAAGTAAAAATTATTTTAAAGGTTCACTCACAAAGAAACTTCGAACTTGTGAAGCAAAATTCAGTGTCAATATTGAAATCTTTGTATTAACTTTCAACCAGTTATTAAGTGACGTGCTGATTAGACAAAGATTTGAGTTCTAGCTCACAGGCAGCACTGATGTGGGAAACATTGCCTTCAAGTTTCACTTTTTTATTATTGTATTTTTCCTTCTTCTAGTTATAATTATTAAAAAGCAGAAATAAGTTAAATTACAAATATACACATTCAAATTATAAAACAGGATTAAATTCAGTAAAATTTCTTACTAATGGGACAACTTTTTAGAGATGACATGTGGTCCATGTGCAGTGGACCCAAACTTACCAAGTAATCACTGAATCTGTTAATATTATCTACACATCAGGCACATGAAATGGCAGTATTTAATAATAATAATAATAATAATAATAATAATAATAATAATAATAATAATAATAATAATAATAATAATAATAATAATTCCCGTGGAGGCCCGGGAAAAGAATAGGACTCCGGTATGTTCTGCCAGTCGTAAAAGGCGACGAAAAGAACAAACCACTGATAGGGCTAACCCCCCTTTTAGTGTGATTACTTGGTTCAGGACAGAACTAAAGAAGCCTCGGACAAGCGCCGTCATGGTCGGGGACGACGCTTGAACACTATGCCCGCCCACAATGGCAACAACACTGCAAGCCAATTGGAAAATGATTTAAATCCAAATAGAGGTGTTTTGCAGGATATGCTTCCTGCAACCACCCTAGAAGGAAAACAAAGACAGTGGATGAGATGGTCAGATGAAGTTAATCGACATCTCATGTTCTGTTATTACCAAGCAACAAACCTAGGACCAACGCAACTGGATACAGATCACAAGTATACACAACATTTATTACCAGATACCCGGAATTAAAATTTTTAACAGAACAACGACTAGCTGATCAGATCCGTGTAATAATAAAAAATAACAGGATACCCCAGTCGGAATTAGAAAACATCAGACAACAAGTACAACAAATACTGGAACAAAATAATGTGCAGTCAGAAGAAGAAGAAGAAGAAAATACAGTAATGGACTCAAACATCCCAGAGCAAACAAACAAAGAACAACATGCATCAATTAGACAGAGGAAAACGAAATCTTAAGACAGCCACCAGAACAAGTACAAATAGAATACGAAGTGACACACATGTTAGATATGGAAGAAAAATTTCAGCTGACATACATAGAATACAAAGACACAAATACAGACATTAGACCATTCTTGCATAGACTGCCAAATAACCCACAAGTCGAAACAACAATAACAACTATCAACACAATCATACACAACAAGATAAATTAAAAACTATGGAAGAGTTAAAACTACTGGTTTATATGGGAGCACTCACTACACTAAACATACACACTAGGCAGAGATCAGAACAAACCAACACACAGAAGAAACCCACAAAACCAGCATGGCAACACAGGCTACAGATCAGAATAGAAAAACTGAGAAAAGACATCGGACAGCTAACACAATTTATAAGAAATGAAATATCAGACAAAAAACGAAAAAGGTTAGGTAAAATCTCACAACAAGAAGCAATAGAGCAATTAGATGAAAAAAAAGCAGAAATTACAAGCATTGGCCAAACGACTTAGAAGATACAAAAAAAGTGAAAATAGAAGGAAACAAAACCAAACATTCAACACAAACCAAAAGAGATTTTACCAAACAATGGATAACACACACATTAAAATAGACAATCCACCAAACATAACAGACATGGAACACTTCTGGAGCAACATATGGTCAAACCCGGTACAACATATCAGGCATGCACGGTGGATACAAGCAGAAACAGACACATACAAGATGATACCACAAATGCCTGAAGTGATAATTTTGCAACATGAAGTCACCCGAGCAATTAATTCTACACATAATTGGAAAGCCCCTGGAAATGATAAAATAGCAAATTACTGGCTAAAGAAGTTCACCTCAACACATTCACATCTAACTAAATTATTTAACAGTTACATTGCAGACCCATACACATTCCCTGATACACTTACACATGGAATAACCCATCTGAAACCTAAAGACCAAGCAGACACAGAAAACCCAGCTAAATATCGCCCCATAACATGCCTACCAACAATATACAAAATATTAACTTCAGTCATCACACAGAAATTAATGACACATGCAACACAGAACAAATTTATAAATGAAGAACAAAAAGGCTGCTGCAAAGGAGCACGAGGATGTAAAGAGCAACTGATAATAGATACAGAGGTGACATATCAAGCTAAAACTAAACAAAGGTCCCTACACTACGCATACATTGATTACCAAAAAGCCTTTGATAGTGTACCCCACTCATGGTTACTACAGATATTGGAAATATACAAAGTAGATCCTAAATTGATACAGTTTCTAAACATAGTAATGAAAAACTGGAAAACCACACTTAATATCCAAACAAATTTAGATAACATCACATCACAGCCAATACAGATTAAGCGTGGAATATACCAAGGAGACTCAGTAAGTCCCTTCTGGTTCTGTCTTGCTCTGAACCCACTATGCAACATGCTAAATAATACAAATTATGGATACAATATTACTGGAACATACCCACACAAAATCACACATTTGCTATACATGGATGATCTAAAACTACTGGCAGCAACAAATCAACAACTCAACCAATTACTAGAGATAAGAGAAGTATTCAGCAATGATATAAATATGGCTTTCGGGAAAGACAAATGTAAGAAAATAGCATAGTCAAGGGAAAAAACACACTAAACAAGAAGATTATGTGTTGGATAACCACAGCGACTGCATAGAAGCGATGGAAGAAACAGATGCCTATAAATATCTAGGATACAGGCAAAAACTAGGAATAGATAATACAAATATTGAAGAAGAACTAAAAGAAAAATATAGACAAAGACTAACAAAAATACTGAAAACAGAATTGACAGCAAGAAACAAGACAAAAACTATACATACTTATGCTATACCAATATTGACCTATTCATTTGGAGTAGTGAAATGGAGTAACACAAGACTCGAAGCACTCAATACACTTACATGATCACAATGCCACAAATATAGAGTACATCACATACATTCAGCAACAGAAAGATTCACATTAAGCAGAAAGGAAGGTGGAAGGGGATTTATAGATATAAAAAACCTACATTATGGACAGGTAGACAATTTAAGAAAATTCTTTCTAGAATGAGCAGAAACTAGCAAAATACACAAAGCAATCACTCATATAAATACATCAGCTACACCATTGCAATTTCATAACCACTTCTACAACCCTTTAGATCACATAACATCTACAGATACAAAGAAAGTAAATTGGAAAAAGAAAACACTACATGGCTAGCACCCGTATCATCTAACACAGCCACACATAGATCAAGACGCATCCAACACATGGCTAAGAAAAGGCAATATATACAGTGAGACGGAAGGATTCATGATTTCAATACAGGATCAAACAATAAACACCAAATATTACAGCAAACATATTATTAAAGATCCCAACACCACAACAGATAAATGCAGACTTTGCAAACAACAAATAGAAACAGTAGATCACATCACAAGCGGATGTACAATACTAGCAAATACAGAATACCCCAGAAGACATGACAATGTAGCAAAAATAATACATCAACAACTTGCCATAAAACATAAACTAATAAAACAACACGTTCCCACATACAAGTACACACCACAAAATTTACTGGAGAATGATGAATACAAATTATACTGGAACAGAACCATTATAAGAGATAAAACAACACCACATAACAAACCTGACATCATACTCACCAATAAAAAGAAGAAATTAACACAACTAATTGAAATATCCATACCCAACACAACAAATATACAGAAGAAAACAGGAGAAATAATTGAAAAATACATCCAACTGGCTGAGGAAGTCAAGGACATGTGGCGTCAGGATAAAGTTGACATTATACCAATTATACTATCAACTACAGGAGTCATACCTCACAATATCCACCAGTACATCAATGCAATACAGCTACATCCAAACATATATATACAACTACAAAAATCTGTAATTATTGATACATGTTCAATTACCCGAAAATTCCTAAATGCAATATAACATATACCATACAGTTACAAGCATGTCACGCTTGATCGAGGTCCGCGTCAGGTTCCATTTTTAACCAGACTTAACAGTCTGAGAAAAAAATGATAATAATAATAATAATAATAAATAGAAGTAGTATTGTTACAACTAGGCTTGTATAATGGATAGAAAAACTGTGCCTTATGAACTAAAGCTTACCAAAGAATACACTAAAAGATGTAGACTTGTAAAATATATTATTTTCTTAATAGAAAAAAGAACCTCACTATTAAATTCAAATATTTTGAAGGACACTCTATCTTGTGGAAGAACCAGCAACTCACTTCCAAGTGTTGGTCATTTACTGTGCAACCAGCAGTGAATCCGCCAGACCAGCAGATCTGAGGTGAGGTGTGGCCCAGTCAGCAGCAGGAGAGCATGCCACAGTTGGCATACATTACACCAGCAATTCTGGAAAAATGTCAAAAAACCATTTAGGGCTAAATTTATTTTGTTTCGTTAAGATTGTGGACCTGTGTTTTTTTGTGGTTCAAAATTTCTAGGTTCTCCCTTTGGGGCTCTACACCACACTTCCATGCTTTCATTTAGGTGACATAACTTATGCTTCTCCATTAGAAGTGCATTGTAAATGCATTTCCTTTTCTATCATAGGATTACTCCCTAAACCTTGTCATGGATCTGCTCCTCATTTGTCCTATATAAAACTTGTCTCAGCCATTTCAGTTTATTTTGTATACTCCTGAATTGCAGTATTTGTCTGGCTTTATTTCCATTTTTGTGGAATAACCTATTTCCCAGGGTAATATCATCTACCAAACGCTTTGGGGACATTTTTGTGTAGATATTACAGTGCGGGATTGCACACAATCTACAGAATTCTAGCCTTAATCAAATTTATGCTGCTGTGGTGTTTGACATTCCTAACAGAGAATCATTCCACCCCAGAAACATATCGATCATTATAAGCTAGTATCCTGGTTATAATATGATGTGTGATTTAAATATTAGGTAATCACAGGAGATGGGGTCAAAAGTTCTCTCTGTTTCCGGACCACTAATGTAGTGCTTTATCGCTGATACTTTGCCATGAGGATGCCATCTGCTGAGTGCAGGAGCTAGTGGATAGTGGAATGCTCGGTGCAAAATCCACAGAATCCAGACTGTTCTGGGACTAGGGTATTGTAGTCTGTAATGAATTACTGGATCAACTGTATTTCAGTTTGTTCAAGAATTCTGAATGAGAAAATAAGGAATGAGATTGGACTAGAACTTATGGGAAGAAGCAGATCATTTTGGGGTTTATGGATGGTGATGGCCTCAGGTGACTTAACCTCAGAGGAAACAGGATATGGTGGCCGAGCAATTCTAGGCGCATCAGTCTGGAATTGCGCACCCGCTACAGTCACAGGTTGGAATCCTGCCTCAAGCATGGACGTGTCTGATGTCCTTAGATTAGTTAGGTTTAAGTAGCTCTATGTTCTAGGGGACTGATGACCTCAGATGTTGAGTCCCATAGTGCACAGAGCCATTTAAATTTGAATTTGAAACAGGACAAGTGAAGGTAGTGGTCGTATACTCCGGTAAGCAGTAACAACAGAATATGCTTTGCTCATGTAAATCATTTCTGACGCAAACCTCAAGTTGCTTAGCATTATCTGGTCGCCAGTGTTGCAGAAGTGCTTCCACTCCATCCTGTTCCTACAAGATCCCAATCTGTGGGTGCAGGTCCCTGGCACCAGTTTCAGAAGAGCAAGCATACATGTGAGAGATGAACATATAAAACTCGATAGCAGAGTCGGTCATTGGGGGTTTTTACTCATATGCAGTATTTTCTCCATGTATTGCCTTACCATGTTATTACATTTCTCTGAGTTCATAATGCAAGTTCATTTAAGCACACTCCCAGCATCATCTTCAACACTGGTTAGGTCTGGATAGTTAGATTAGGTACATAATGCATCTGTTGAGTTAATGTTTGTGTGTTTCTGTTAATATTTTGAGAGAAACTGTGTTCCTCCCTAAACATGGCTAGGTGTACATCTGACATGTATTTAGAATTTTCCTGCTGGAGCAATTGTATTTGGTCTCTCCATGTATTTAGCATTATCCTCCTGTTCAGTTAAGTTTTGTACAGGATGTATCATAAGGAGAAGTGAATGGTGAGCAAGAGTGAAAATATATGGTCTTGCCACTGCCTCATATGGAATACTGTCTGGCTTAGTGAAAATTTCCATCATTTAATTGTGCTAAGATTTCATCCATGGGGTATTTGAACAGGAAGTTCAATACTACTTCATGACATTACTTGGCAATATCTGTTTTACACAATTACCTGTTAAAGGAAATGTACATGTGTTGGTCATGGATAATATTTGAGCCTAATTAGGTAATTTAAAAGTTTATCTTCCGAAATTTTATACTACTTAGTACAAATATATTTGACTTAAATCAGTGGCCATTCACAGCTACTTCTACAGTTACATCACTAAAGACTAATTTACTAGCTCGTGTTTGCAGGAATGTTTTCCTTTTTATTGCCACACACATTCGTTATGTATGAGGCGGAACTATGGGCCTCGTGGGAAAAGGGTGACCCGGTTGAGTCATGCAGTTTGACTCTTAGTCTGATAATGCGGTGTGGCCATTAATTGCAGCGTTGATCACGTGGGCTCACATGAGGATCAATGAACTATACTTGATGGGATGTTTCTGTAACTTAGGTGGTTAGAAAGTTAGTAGACAGGAATACAATTAAATACTTAGCTTTAATTCAGCATCAGCAGTGAACGTTGATCTTGACTTTGTACAATAATATTTAGAAGTGCAGTTATAGACTGAATAATTCTTTACAATTCTGATTGCTTCACGCATATAGATCAATTTTCAATGTGTAAACCGTAAGTGGCACCCGGCTAGGTCATAGCTACTGACTTAGCTGAAGGCTGTGCTAACTAGCGTATCTCTGCAAATGAGATCTCTAATAGGAATGGTTCACTTGTTACGGCTTCAAAGTTGGCTGTAGAACTGGCCAGTGAGCTAGCCTGTCTCTTAAGACCAGCTGAGTGGTGGCACTTTTTCTGCTAGCATCAAGAGTGGCAACTCGCGGGTCCAATGTGTACTGACAGACTGCGGCCGATTTGAAACCTACAACCTAGCAAGTGTGGTGCCTTGTGGTGTCACCACAACATTCATCTGTCATTTTTCACTACTTTCACCCTGCATATTTCTGTTAACGTTATAAGAGCAACTGCATTGTTCTCTCCACATGTTTGGGTGTAAGACATTAGTTTGGTTGTTACTTTTCCATTCGCTGCTACATACCATTCTAGGCATTCCCCCTGTGGGTCCGGGGATTAGAATAGGCCCAAGGTATTCGTGCCTGTCGTAAGAGGCGACTAAAAGGAGTCCATCCCCCTCACGGGGGTAGTTAGCGCCTGCGTCCGGAGACGGACGGTTCCACGACCTATAATTGTGGTCTTTTTGGTTTTTCACTTCTCGTTTCTTCCTTCCTTTTGTTGGTTCCTTTCTTTGCTCTTCTTCACCTCACTGTCTTCCTTACTCTTTCCCTTGACTTCTCCTTGCCTTCTCATTGCCTTCTTCTCCTTGCCTTCTCATTGCCTTCTTCTCCTTGCCTTCTCATTGCCTTCTTCTCCTTGCCTTCTCAATGCCTTCTTCTCCTTGCCTTCTTCTCCTTGCCTTCTCATTGCCTTCTTCTCCTTGCCTTCTCATTGCCTTCTTCTCCTTGCCTTCTCTGGTTTCCACCTCAGCGTTTGAGACAGTCTGTCCTCTTTCTCCCTCTCTCTCTTCTTTTTCCTCTTCTTCCTTCCTCCCTGTGCGTGCCTGAAGGCCGACCCACGCGTTCGCATGCATAGCCGGTGACGGGGTAACGCGTACTTCCCCGCCCTGGGTAGACATGTAAGGCACGCGCGTACCCCCTGGTAAAGGCCAGGCCCGGGGAGGGGTGATTGCCTGAGCTGATACCTTCTGACCATGCCGATTGGTCTCTCTGTCTGTTTCTCGGGAGGTGTGACCTGAGGTGTAAACAGTCACCTAAGGCGGGAGTGCCCTCTGAGAGGGTCCCCACAAGGAAGGAGCGCGCCATCGGAGACGCTGGCAATCATGGGGATTCCTCCGCAATGGATTCTACTCCATCTCTTTCGACTTCTGCCCAAAAAGGGAAACGAGACCAGCCACCAGTGACAAAAGTACTACCGCCTGCCCCACAGTTCCTCATCGTTTCTCGATCTGAGGACGGAAAGGATTTTTCCTCTGTCAACCCTTTCGTTATCCAGAAGGGCGTAGATGCCATAGCCGGATCTGTCAAATCTTGTACCAGGTTGCGTAATGGTACCTTATTACTAGAAACTGAGAGTGCCTTTCAGGCACAAAAACTGCTTCGGGCCACACTCCTGTACACGTTCCCTGTCCGGGTGGGGGCCCACCGAACTTCGAATTCGTCTCGTGGTGTAGTCTATACTAGCTCCCTCGATGGATTGACTGACGGGGAGATTCAATCTTTCCTCGCTGAGCAGGGCGTGACAGCTGTCCATAGGGTCATGAAAAAGGTCAACAATGACCTTGTACCGACCCGGACACTTTTCTTGACCTTCGATAGTGTTAAGCTGCCATCGCGCATCAAGGCGGGCTACGAGGTTATTTCTGTTCGCCCCTATGTCCCGACACCTACGCGCTGCTACCAGTGTCAGCATTTCAATAACACTCAACAGTCTTGTTCCAATGCGGCTAAATGTGTCACTTGTGGCAGGGATGCCCATGAGGGTGACTGTCCACCTCCGTCTCCTCGTTGTGTGAACTGCCAGGGTGACCATGCCACATCCTCCTGCGACTGTTCTGTCTATAAGGAAGAACGCTGTATCCAAGAAATTCAGGTCAAAGAGAAAATGTCCACCTCGGCTGCTCGCAAGCTATTGGCTAGTAGGAAGTGCGCGCTGCTCCCAGTGGGGAAATACAGTACTGTCCTCGCCTCTCCTCGGACTACCAGGGAGGTAGCAACCCAGACATGCAACCTGACCTTCAGCACCATGGTTGTCCATTCGGCCAGTGCTAAGATCACGCGGTCGACGTCTCCTCTTCCTCCCATCACCCCACTGACACCATCCCCTTCATCAGCTTCTGCTAAGACGAAGACCCCGAAGTCAGATGCACGGGCCTTCAAGAAGGAACCATCCCGTGCAGACTTCCTACGTACCTCGACCTCCCAGCCTTCGACCGGTACCTCCACCAAACGTCCTTCCAAAAAGGCTCATAGGAAGCACAGTTCTCCTTCTCCGCCACGGCGCATTTCTTCTCCTGCGCCACCCAGCGGTTGCCGCCCCAGGCCGTCATCCGTTTCGCCTGGCCGCACCGCTGGTAGCCGTATATCTGGCCGTTCACCGGCGGAGGAAGCTCCCCCTCCCGGCCATCCTCCCGAGATGGCCGATGAACCTATAGACCCAATGGACGATGACTGTCCGCCTACTGATAGCGGCGGCAGTGCTCGCTCGAAGCCAGGCCCTCAGCGGCCTTCGAGGTGTCCCCTTCTTTCATCTTTCTTTTCTTACGATGGCACTTATTCACTGGAATATTCGCAGCACTCGCTCCAACCGAGAGGACTTGAAGTTGCTGCTCCGCTTGCACCGTCCACTCGTCGTAGCCCTCCAGGAAACGAAGCTACGCCCATGCGATCAAATTGCCTTGGCACACTACTCCTCTGTGCGTTTTGACCTACCCCCTGTGGTAGGTATCCCAGCTCATGGAGGGGTTATGTTGCTGGTCCGGGATGATATTTACTACGATCCCATCATGTTGCACACCGGCCTGCAGGCAGTTGCCATCCGCATTACTCTCCCCACTTTTACGTTTTCCTTTTGTACCGTTTACACTCCATCGTCATCTGCCGTTACCAGGGCAGACATGATGCAACTTATTGCTCAGCTACCTGCACCATTTTTGTTAACTGGAGACTTCAATGCCCACCATCCCCTTTGGGGCTCTCCAGCATCCTGCCCGAGGGGCTCCTTGTTAGCAGATTTTTTCAACCAGCTCAATCTTGTCTGCCTCAATACTGGCGCCCCTATTTTTCTTTCGGACACATCTCACACCTATTCCCATTTAGACCTCTCTATATGTACTCCCCAACTTGCACGCCAGTTTGAGTGGTATGCACTTTCTGATACATATTCGAGCGACCACTTCCCGTGTGTTATCCATCTCCTGCAGCATACCCCCTCTCCGTGCTCCTCTAGTTGGACCATCTCCAAGGCAGACTGGGGGCTCTTCTCATCCAGGGCGACCTTTCAGGATCAAACCTTCACAAGTTGCGATCGTCAGGTCGCACACCTCACGGAAGTCATTCTCGCTGCTGCTGAATATTCCATCCCTCACCCTACTTCTTCTCCACGCCACGTACCGGTCCCCTGGTGGACCGCAGCATGTAGAGACGCTTTACGTGCTCGTCGACGTGCTTTACGCACATTTAAACGCCACCCTACAGTGGCGAATTGTATCAATTATAAATGATTACGTGCTCAGTGTCGTCGTATTATCAAAGAAAGCAAGAAAGCCAGCTGGGCTGCTTTCACAAGCACCTTCAACAGTTTTACTCCTTCTTCTGTTGTCTGGGGTAGCCTGCGCCGGCTATCTGGTGCTAAGATCCACTCACCAGTTTCTGGCTTGAAGGTTGCAAATGACGTCCTTGTGGCCCCTGTGGCTGTCTCCAATGCCTTCGGCCGCTTTTTCACAGAGGTTTCGAGCTCCGCTCATTACCACCCTGCCTTCCTCCCCCGCAAACAGGCAGAGGAGGCTAGGCCACCTTACTTCCGCTCCTCGAATTGTGAAAGTTATAATGCCCCATTCAGCATGCGGGAACTCGAAAACGCACTTGGCCGATCACGGTCCTCCACTCCAGGGCCTGATTCTATTCATATTCAGATTCTGAAGAACCTTTCTCCTGCGGGTAAAGGTTTTCTTCTTTGTACATTCAATCGCATCTGGATTGAGGGACATGTTCCCGCATGCTGGCGCGAGTCTATTGTTGTCCCGATTCCTAAGCCAGGGAAGGACAAGCACTTGCCTTCCAGTTATCGACCTATCTCGCTTACCAGCTGTGTCTGTAAAGTGATGGAGCGAATGGTTAACTCTCGATTGGTTTGGCTGCTCGAGTCTCGACGCCTACTTACCAATGTACAATGTGGATTTCGTAGGCGCCGCTCTGCTGTTGACCATCTGGTTACCTTGTCGACCTTCATTATGAATAACTTCTTGCGGAAGCGCCCGACCGCGGCTGTGTTCTTTGATTTGGAGAAGGCTTACGACACCTGTTGGAGGGCGGGCATTCTCCGCACCATGCATACATGGGGCCTTCGTGGTCGCCTCCCTCTTTTTATTCGTTCCTTTTTAATGGATCGACAGTTCAGGGTACGAGTGGGTTCTGTCCTGTCCGACACCTTTCGCCAGGAGAATGGGATGCCACAGGGCTCAGTTTTGAGCGTCGCTCTCTTCGCCATCGCGATCAATCCAATAATGGATTGCCTCCCAGCTGATGTATCAGGCTCCCTTTTTGTGGACGATTTTACCATCCATTGCAGCGCGCAGTGTACACGTGTCCTGGCACGCTGTCTTCAGCGTTCTCTTGACCGTCTTTACTCCTGGAGTGTCGCCAATGGCTTCCATTTTTCTGCCGAGAAGACGGTCTGTATTAACTTCTGGCGCTACAAAGAGTTTCTCCCACCATCCTTACGACTCGGTCCCGTTGCTCTCCCAATCGTGGAGACAACCAAATTTTTAGGCCTTACATTTGACAGGAAACTTAGCTGGTCTCCACATGTGTCATATTTGTCCGCCCGTTGTATCCGTTCTTTAAATGTCCTCCGTGTTCTCAGTGGTATGTCGTGGGGAGCGGATCGAACCGTCCTACTTCGTCTATATCGGTCGATGGTCCGCTCCAAGCTGGATTATGGGAGCTTCGTATACTCCTCTGCACGGCCATCTATCTTACGCTGCCTCAACTCCATACAACATCGGGGCTTACGACTTGCGATCGGCGCGTTTTATACTAGTCCCGTCGAGAGTCTTCATGCTGGCGCTGGTGAGTTGCCACTCACCTACCGGCGCGATATACTGCTTTGTCAGTATGCCTGTCGGCTACTGGCAATGCCTGACCACCCGTCTTATCGTTCCTTTTTTGATGACTCTCTCGACCGTCAATACGGGTTGTATGTCTTTGCCTTGCTACCCCCATGAGTTCGCTTTCGTCGCCTCCTTCAACACCTTAATTTTTCACTCCCTGCAACCTTTCAAGTGGGCGAGAGCCATACGCCACCTTGGCTCCAGGCTCAGGATCGCGTCCTCCTTGACCTCTGCTTGCTCCCGAAGGAGGTTACCCCCGGTTCAGTCTACCACTCCCGTTTTGTCGAACTTTGTTCGAAGTTCATTAATATGACCTTCATTTATACAGATGGCTCTAAGACCAATGACAGGGTCGGTTGTTCTTTTATTGTCGGGGCACAAAGTTTCAAATACCAGCTCCATGGCCATTGTACGGTCTTCACAGCTGAGCTATTTGCCCTCTACCAGGCTGTTCTTTACATCTGCCACCACCGACATTCTGCATATGTCATCTGCTCTGATTCCCTGAGCGCTATCCAGAGCAACAGTGATCCGTACCCGGTTCACCCTTTCATGCACCGGATCCAACGCTCTCTTCAGCAGTTGGTGGACGTCGGTTCTCTGGTTAGCTTTATGTGGGTTCCTGGCCATGTCGGTATCCCTGGGAACGAAGCTGCAGATGCCGCGGCCAAGGCTGCGGTCCTCCAGCCTCAGACAGCTTTTTGTTGTGTCCCTTCGTCAGATTTTAGCAGGGTCATTTGTCGGCGCATTTTATCGCTGTGGCATGCCGATTGGGCTGCACTTACAGACAACAAGCTTCGGGCCTTGAAACCTCTTCCTGTGGCTTGGACGTCCTCCTCACGCCCTTCTCGGCGGGAGGAGGTAGTTTTGGCCCAGTTACGAATTGGACACTGCCAGTTCAGCCATTGCCATCTGCTGACGGCTGCGCCGGCACCCTTCTGTCAATGTGGGCAATTGCTGACGGTCCACCACATTTTATCATCCTGTCCGGATTTTAACACACTGCGTCTTGATCTTGGCCTGCTATGTACTCTAGAAGCCTTTTTAGTGGATGGCCCATGAGCAGCTGCTCGCGTTCTTCATTTTATCAATTTGACAACCCTCTCTATGGACATTTGATTATGCTGTTTTCCTTTTTTTTAATCCTATGCCTCAGTCTGTCTTTTATCGTGTTTTCCGTTTCGTTGCTGTTTTAAACTTGTGACTCGTGGTGCATTCCTAACATAGTCTGGGCGCTAATGACTGTTGAAGTTGTGCGCCCTAAAACCACAAAAAAAAAAAAAAGCCTGAACGTATCCCACATATTGGTGGAATGTCCCCTTCTTTTTGTTTCTTTGTGCCAAGTATCATCTTCCAGATACCTTAAATTTATTGTTAGCAGATGATTCACAGGTAGTTGAACTGGTCCTCAGTTTCTTCCATGGAAGTGATTTTTGTTTCCAGATATAAGGTTTTGTTTCACCCCTGGAGCAGGGGCAGACTGTTTGCAGTTGTGACCTCTCTTCATGCACTCTCGGTGTGGGACCCCATGATCACTCCCCTATGGAATGACTGCCCTCTTTTCTAGTTTTTAGATTTGGTCTCGCCTTTTATGCCTTGTTCTGCAAGCATTTAATCTTAATTATTTTACAATTTGATTCTCCTGACTGGATCTGTCCACTTTTAGTGGACCCTTTTTCTTCTGTGAGTAACTTCAGAATTTTGGGACAGAGGACCTCACCATTTGGTCCCATAAACCCTCTCAATCAATCAATCAATCAATCCCCTTCCAGGAAACGCTCTGGGCTAGATCAGTGCAATACTAACTAATACCACAGGTTACCTCACCAACACACGATCATTGCTCATAGATCCTTTGTACCACTGCTATGTTGTTATCTGCTTGCCTACCCTTCCTGAAGCTTGAGGTAGATGTCTATAGTCACAAGATAAATACCTGGGCTTCCCTTGAACACATATGGTAAAAAAAAATATTTATACAACCAAATAGTTAGTAACATGCCTGAATATGTAGTTGCTTTTAACTCCTTTTTCATCTTAGTGTTCCATGGTTATGATACGTGCACATTTGAACTTAGTTCTTGCACCCTAAAACACAACAGAACAGACAAATTTGATATCAGGACTTTCAGCATGACTTCAAAAAATGTGCCTTGTTCATGTGGCCCAGGAAGGTTAACCAAAGTGCTTAAAAACTGTTTGTGGGACATCCAGTATAAAAGATAAAGAGCAGTGGGACTAATATCGATACTCAAGGAAAGCAATTATGGAGAAATTTCTGGCTCCTGATTTTCTCTTCCATGATGACCTGGAATCCTAAATTCAGTCATGTTTTGAAGCTATGTAATGTTTTGGCTTAGATTACATCCATCAGTCTATAGAGAAGGCCTTGTCTCCAGACAGTACCATAGGCTGTTAATAGATTGATGCAAGCCAAAGATGTTTTCATCTTCTGAAAGCCCATTTCAATGTGTGCTGTGAGGGCCAGGACTTAAACCACACAGATTCGTTTTGGGTGAATGCCAGCTTGTTCTACAGTGTTGTTTGACCAGTCTTGCAAAACAGTAAAAGTTCTAGAAGTTTATGGATGACACTAAGCAATGCAGTGGGGACAAAAGCATTGCTTGGCTTTGGGAGAGCAGTCACCTTGGTATGTTTTAAGTTCTTGGGGACTGTTTCTCATCTGCAGTAATGAGGTGACCAATTTTGCTAACCATGTTCAAATTTATTTGCCAGACTTGATGAGAAATTTTGGGAGTATGTGAACTGAGCCAAGAGATTAAGTCTGCAGTCTCTTCAAGGGTTATGTCACAAATATTTAGTGTCCTAGACGACTGCTGCTTTTCTATCTTTGAGCTCCTGTTTAGTCTCTCAGTGATGTGCTTTTTCAGATGTTTTGACCATGAGTGAAGCGGAGAAAATGTTCTCAGTTGATGAGGCTGGCTACAGCTCAACCTAATTTTACAGCAAGGACCATGCTTTCTGGTGATACTTAAATATGGATGAAAACTACTCAGATGATAGGATTTTACTTTGTGCAGTATCCAGGTGCTGTGTCAGTTAATCAGTGAACTGTAACAACCACTTTGAAAACCATTGTGGCGTTCCTCACATTTCTCATCCCAGCCTTAAATATATCCTTTCTGATATCCTCAGAACAAACACTTGTTAGTTGTTCTGGTAACTACATGTACAAAATTGTGGCAGATATGAGCAGGATGAGGAATCCAGTCCAGATATTTATCCAGGAAAGCATTCCAGTCAGCTTTTTTTTTTTAGGAACATTCTGGATTGAGGAATTAAGGTCATATTAAATAGATGCATGTTAGTCACAGGTTTGTTTTGAATGTTGATATTCTGGTTACTAAGAGATTATCAATTGTCATTTTTATATGTGAGTTTAAATATTGTTGGTCTATCACTAGGAGATAGAGGATCTGTGGATGCTAGAAAATGAAGTGCCATATGGAGTAGTGACAGCAGCAGAGGCAGCCAAAAACATGTGCACCATGTATGGAGATAATGCCACTGGAGAGAGCACGGCAAGCAAATGGTTTTCTCATTTTGAGGAGGATCGTTCTGACATCTGTGACTTTTCATATACAGATAGACTTTTGGGGATTGAAGAGTGTTTAAACACATCCCCGCCAGTGATACACGATTGTGGAATGATCACAGTTCATTACAGTTGCCAGTTTCATGTACACTGAAGTGTAACATATGCATGCATGAGAAAGGTTCAAAAATGGAGTGTATGGGTACTGTATGATCTAAACCAAAATAGCAAAGACCAGGAGTGGGCATATGTAGAAAACACTGACCATTACTGTTCTGTCTTGCTAATGGTGTTTTTATACCAACATAAGGAAAAAAAAGGAATGGTTTAGTGCAAACAAAGCAACTCCCAGCACAAAGACGTGCACACATCCACAAAAGATGTTGTCCATCTGGTAGAACAAGGACAGTGTGGTGTACAATAGTCAACCAATAGTCAATGGCCTCTCAGACCATGACATGCAGTTCCTTCTTTTAAATGTTAATACTGAACAGGATATAAAATCTGTTAAATCTGAGCTCAAGAGGGTAATCAGTAAGCCAAAAATTGATTATTTTAGGACACTCCTCAGAGACATTCACTGGACTGGTGTTTACAGTGCTCATGGCATGAATGAAAAATATAACATTTTTGCTAATAAAGTGCTTACCTTATTTGAACACTGCTTTCCCCCAAAACTTACCAAGGTTAGAGCAAAGTCTACAAAGAAGCCATGGATTACTCGAGGAATAGGGGTATCTTGTAAAACAAAAAGAAAACTGTATCTGTCAATCCGAAACATTTCCAATGTTGATGCTATAGCACATTATAAGAAATACTGCAAAATATTAAAGACTGTAATACGGATGTCAAAGCAAATATATTACAAGGAAAAGATAGTCATATCAGATAACAAAATAAAGACAATATGGGATATAGTGAAGGAGGAGACCGGTAGAACCAGACATGAAGAGGAACAAATAGCATTAAGAGTAAATGATGCATTGGTGACAGATGTGTATAGTGTTGCAGAACTTTTTAACAAACATTTTATAACTGTTACTGAAAAGATGGGGTTGTCAGGTTCGGTAGATGCTGCTATGGATTACCTTAGACCAGACATTTCAAGTAACTTCCATAATATGAATTTGACCCTCACTACCCCAACAGAAATAACGTCCATCATAAAATCTTTAAAATCAAAAACATCTAGTGGGTATGATGAAATATCAACAAAGTTAATTAAAGAATGTGATTCTGAGCTAAGTAACATATTAAGCTATCTGTGTAACCAGTCGTTTATCAGTGGAATATTTCCCGAATGGCTGAAATATGCTGAAGTTAAGCCACTGTTTAAGAAGGGAGATAAAGAAATAGCATCAAATTTCCGTCCAATTTCACTGTTGCCAGCATTCTCAAAAATTTTCGAAAAAGTAATGTACAGTCGTCTTTATAACCATCTTATCTCAAATAACATACTGTCAAAGTCACAGTTTGGATTTCTAAAAGGTTCTGATATTGAGAAGGCTATCTACACTTACAGTGAAAATGTACTTAATTCATTAGACAAAAAATTGCAGGCAACTGGTATATTTTGTGATCTGTCAAAGGCATTTGACTGTGTAAATCACAATATCCTTTTAAGTAAACTAGAATATTATAGTGTAACAGGAAATGCTGCAAAATGGTTCAAATCTTATATCTCTGGCAGGAAACAAAGGGTGTTATTAGGAAAGAGACATGTATCAAGCTATCAGGCATCATCCAACTGGGAACTAATTACATGTGGGGTCCCACAAGGTTCCATTTTGGGGCCCTTACTTTTTCTTGTGTATATCAATGACCTTTCATCAGTAACATTACCAGATGCCAAGTTTGTTTTGTTTGCTGATGATACAAACATTGCAATAAATAGCAAATCAAGTGTAGTCTTAGAAAGATCAGCCAATAAAATATTTGTGGACATTAATCACTGGTTCCTAGCCAATTCTTTGTCACTAAACTTTGAAAAAACACACTACATGCAGTTCAGAACTTGTAAGGGGTGTCCCAAGAGTATATGTCTAACATATGATGACAAGAAGATAGAAGAAGTGGACGGTGTTAAATTCTTGGGATTACAGCTTGATAATAAATTCAACTGGGAGGAGCACACCACAGAACTGCTGAAGCGTCTTAACAAATCTCTGTTTGCAATGCGAATTTTGTCAGACATAGGGGATATAAAAATGAAAAAGCTGGCATACTATGCTTACTTTCATTCCATAATGTCATATGGGATTATTTTCTGGGGTAATTCATCAAGCCAAGCTAAAGTTTTCCGGGCACAAAAACGTGCAGTAAGAATTATATGTGGTGTGAACTCAAGAACATCCTGCAGAAGCCTGTTTAGGGAACTAGGGATACTAACTACAGCTTCCCAATATATTTATTCCTTAATGAAATTTGTCATTAAAAATATATCACTTTTTCAAACCAACAGCTCAATTCATGGAATCAATACTAGAAATAAGAATAATCTTCACAAGGATTTAAAGTCACTTAGTCTTGTACAAAAAGGTGTGCATTATTCAGGAACACACATTTTCAATAACTTGCCAGCAGCCATAAAAAGCTTAACAACCAATGAAATTCAGTTTAAGAGAAGCCTAAAGGATTTATTGGTGGCCAACTCCTTCTACTCCATTGATGAATTTCTTAGGAAAACCAACTGATTTGTATATAAGTACAACATAACTTCTGCACAATTTCAGTGCAGTAATGTGTTCACTGAAAATTTGTGTGTGTGTGTGTGTGTGTGTGTGTGTGTGTGTGTGTGTGTGTGTGTGTGTGTGTGTGTGTGTGTGTGTGTGTGCTTGTGTGTGTGTAAGTGTGTAAGTATAATCTAACTTCTGCACCATTTCAGTGCAGTAATGTGTTCATTGTAAATAAGTATTACAGTAGTTGTATTACATGTTTCTTACCTTATAAATAAATAAAAAACTTTTTTATTTTAAATTCAGTGCAATAGTATTTGTAAAATGACTCTTAGTGTTCATTAAAAAATGACGATCATTCCACTTGGGACCTGTGGAATGGTACATTAGCTTATTTGTTTTAGTTGTAAATATTTGTCATGTATTGTTGTTTTTCTGACATGTTCCACATCCTGGAGAACCTCCTCACTACGGATCAATTGGAATGAAAGTAAATCTAATCTAATCTAATCTAAAACAATGAATTGCAGATGCAATTCAATGACAATAACCAGGAAGACTGCATGAAGTGATGACAATCCAACTCCTGTACAGTGTTTTTTGGCAGCCTAGCAGAATACAGGCAGTATCAAGTCATTTAGCCCTCACTTCTTTTACCTGATACTGCACCCTCAGGTTTCTCCCTCAGGGGCTCACCACTCTTTGGCGTGTATGTGCTTGGCTACCATAGGTCCCCAGCCTTTGCAGCATCTTTACCCTTCTGTGTTGGATATCCTTCCTGTTGCTATTCCTTTTTGCTTCCCTTGGAGAACATGTCTGGGATGTTTCTAGGGATGTGTTCTGCAGTTTCAGTAGCTGATATGTTTCACCACTGTTTTTAGTTCCTTTTTTTCTTCCTTCAATCACCTTCTCCTGTCCTTCCTCTGCTTCGGTGTTTGAGACTCATTTTCTTCTTCTTCCTCCCTGTGTGATCCTGAAGGCATCTGTCATATAACGGATGACTGGGTAGTGTGTAATTCCCAGACCTGGGTTGACAGGTTTCACATGCACCCCCTGGTACCGACCAGGCCCAGGGAGGGGTTATTGCCTGAGTTGCTACCTTCCTAAATTGCCAATTGGTCTCTCTGTCAGGTGATGAAGAGGTGTGACCTGAGGTCTGAACAATCACCTAAAGCAGGTGAGCCCCAGACTGAGGGAGGGAGCCACCAGTTAGATGAAGCATACCTTTGGATATGCTGGCAGTCATCTTCACAGTTTGCATCTACTAAATGTAAATGGAATGAAGCTCCTGATTCATAGACACTTCCAGATACACCATGGTTCTTCATGGTTTCATGTACTGAAGATGGCCAATCCTTTGCCTCAGTAAATCAGTTTCTTATTCAGAAAGGTATTGATGCAGTTGCCGGCCCTGCAAAATCCTGCTCTCATTTATGCAATGCCACTTTGGTTTTGGAAACTATGTGTAGTTCTGCAAGTCTTAAGCACAACTACTTGCTGCCTCGCTTCTCCACAGGTATCCTGTTCATGTTGAGGCCTATTGAACTCTGAATACTTCCCATGGTGTCATTTACACTAGTCTGCCTGAGGCAGAAATCCAAACACTGGAATGTCTTGTCAACGCCGAGCCAAATGTGTAACCTGTGGTAGGGATGCGTACGAGGGCAATTGCCCTTCTCCTCCTCCTCCTCCTCCTCCTCCTCCTCCTCCTGGACGTATCAACTTCAATGGTGACCATTGCTGCCTCCTCTCAAAATTGTCTCATGCATCTCGATGAATAGGCTGTCCAGGAGGTCCAGGTAAAGGAAGAAGTTCCTTACCTGGTTATTGCTAGTTATTGGCTAGTCTCAAACCACGTGTTCTACCATCTGCTAATTACAGTACTGTTCTTGCTATGTCTCGCTCCACGAAGGACATGGCCACAAAGACCTGTGACATCAAACTCGGCACTGAGGTTATGAAATCACCCATCATCCTGGCAGCATTGCCGTCTCCTCATACAACTGTGCAACAAGCCACCAAACATTGACCTACTGGGGTGAAGTCATGTATTACACAACCGGCAGGCCAGGAAGGACTGAATGAATATACACAAAGACCTACTACATCCCTCCAGCCAACAAACATCAGTCTTCCTGTGCCAACCGGGAAGTCTACAAGAAGTCAAAGGCAGATGGTCTTCTCCTTCACCAAGTCTGATATCCTCTTAGACAGTGTTGCCAGTTGATACCCTGGCCCGGCTGCCTGTGCTTCTCCGGTGTGCACCACCAACCATTTTTCTGCACTGGATTCCGCAGGCTCACAGAAGGAGCCTTCTGACACTTCTCCAGACCTCGTGGAGCATGATCCTCCTGCCTCTGTGCCTTGTAGCAGCAAGTCTTCGAAGGCTGACACTCGGCAGCCACCAAAGTGACACCCTTTCATTTTTTTTTCCTCATAATAACTTTCCTTCAATGAAATGTTTGTGGTCTTCTATCCAACAAAGAGGATTTATGGCTGCTCTTAGAATCACAATGTTCTCTTGTTCTCTGCCTCCAGAAAAAAAATAATAGCGTCCCCATGACCAATTTGAGTGCTTGCATTTCCTTTCCCCATAGGATGGCATTCCATCGCATTGGGGAGTCATGCTGCTCATGCAGTATGACATTCAGAGTCAACCCATCTCCCTGACTACCTGCCTTCAAGCTGTTGTAGTTCACCTTTTCTTTCCTCACTTGATCTTTTCCCTTCATACCATTTACATCCCTGTGTCATTTGACGTCACCAGGACAGACTTCCTACTGCTTATTGGGTAGCTACCTTACCTCTTTCTGCTCCTTGGTGACTTCAGTGTACACAATGCCCTTTGGGGTTAACCCAGAACCTGTCAGACAGGTGCCCCGTTAGCCGACCTTCTCAGTCAGCATAACCTCTTCTGCCATAACAAAAGAGTCTTTTCAGACTCTACACACACATATTTCCATTTTTACCTATCCACCTGCACTACCCATCTGCCCATCAACCTGAGTGGTCTGCTCTCTGACACATACTCGAGTGACAATTCCCCCTGTACTATTCGTTTACTGACTCTTACCCCACTTACGTTCACACCCAGACAGCAGCTTACTAAAGCTGACTGGAGGCTTTACTCCACTCTGGCAACCTTCAATAGACAGCGTTTTCCCAGCTGTGATGACTAGGTAGAATATCTTAGTATGTTAAACCTACCGCCACAGAATGTTCTGTTCCTTGCGCTTCCTCTTTACCACGCTGTGTCCTGGTCCCTAGGTGGACTCAGGCATGCCGCGACGCCAATTACACACGGGGACACACTCTTCACATTTTTACCGTCATCCTACAATGACAAACTGTGTTCACTATAAAAAGTTAGGTGTACTGTGTCATCCTGGTTTCGGGATAGTGTAAAACGTGCTAGATTTCATTCACTAGTTCTTTTAACAGTTCCACTCTCTCTTCCATCATGTTGACCAAGCTCTGATAGCTCTGTGGTACCAATAGCCATAGTCCAGTTTCCGGCCTGACAGTAGCAAACGATGTCATCATGCACCCTATTGTAATCTCCAACGCCTTGTGCCACAATTTTGCTGAGATTTCGAGCTCCTTCGACTATCACCCTGCCTTCCTCCATCGAAAATGAGCAAAGGCAGCTCGTTCAATACTCTTCTCTTCTCAGAATCTTGAGTACTACAATACTGCCTTAACTATGAGGCAGCTGGGTCATGCTCTCGCTTCATCCGAATCCCCCTCCAGGGCCAGGCGATGTTCACAGTCAGATGTTACAGCATCTTTCTCCTGCTGGAAAAGCACGTTCTCCTTCATCCATGCAACTGTGTGGGCAGAGAGCAGATTTCCAATGCACTGTCATACCTATGCCTAAGGCCTGTAAGGACAAACACCTTCCTTCTAGATACCACCCCATATCCCTCACCAACTGTGATGGAACATATGATTCATGCCTGGCTGGTACGGTGGCTCGAGTCTCACAATTTATTAACCACTGCAGAATGTGGATTTTAGTGCGCAGTTCTGCAGTTGACCATCTCGCAATATCTACCAATGTCATGAATTGTTTTCTGCCTAAATCCGACTGTGGCAGTGTTTTTCGATTTGGAGGAAGTGTAAGATACCTTTCTGAAGGACAGGTATCCTCCATACCCTCTATGCGTGGAGCTTCCATGGCTGCCTACTCTGTTTGCTTCAGGAACTCTTAAGAACAGGATGTTGGTTTCACCTTGTTGGATGCATTTACCAAGGAAAATAGTGTGCCTCGGGGTCCTGTCATGAGCATCGGCATCTTTGCTATTGCCACTAACCCTATAATGGCCTGTCTCCCACCAGACTTGTCTGGCTTCTTTTCATTGGCGAGTTTGCCATCTATTAGAGTTCTCCATGAACTACGGTCATTGTGCAGTGTCTCCAGTGATGTCTCAATTGTCTTCACTCATGGAGCATCAACAGTCACTGTAGTTTTTCCACTGGCAAAACCATTTGTATGAATTTCTGGCAGTACAATTTGTTTCTTCCACCATCTTTACATCTTCAGCATGTTGCTCTTCTGTTCATTGAAGCTACAAAATTCCTGGGGCTCATGCTCCATAGGAAACTTTATGCATCCTCCCACGTGTCTTACCTGGTCCCTGTATGTCTTGTGTGTTCTCAGTGGTAATACCTGGAGAACAGATTGAAATGTGCTCCTCCAATTGTACTGGTCCATTGTCTGTTAGAAACTGGAATATCTTTGTTTCGTTTATGTATCTGCACGACCATCCCTCTCATGCCGTCTCAGTACTATCAACCGACATAGCATCCATTTGACCACTGGTGCCTTCTACATTAGCCCTGCTGAGAGTCTGCACACAGAAGCTGCCAAACTACCACTGTCCTAGGACTGTGACTTTCTCCTCAGCAGATATAGATGCTGTTTGTTTGCGATACGTGGCCATCCATCACATGCCTCTTTCTTCGAAGACTCTTGATCGTCAGTATGAGTTGCATCCCTCTTCTCTGTTACCTACTGGAGTTCACTTTCAGCTCCTGCTCCGGCAGCTTAACTTCATGCTACCTGCAACTTTCCCACAGAATATAAACCCTTTACCAGCTTGGCTTCGTGCAGCGGAGTCTGCAGCTCATAGTGTAGTGGTTAGTGTTGTTACCTCTGAATCATGGTGTTGGAGATTTTCTCTTCCCAGGATCTGGGTGTTTGTGTTGTCCTCATCATTCCATCATCATTCATGTAAGTGGTTAGATTGGACTGTGTACAGATTGGGGAATGTGTACAGGTGCTGATGACAACACAGTTGAGTGCCCCACAAACCAAACAACATCAATGTTATCATCATCTTCATCAACTTCATGTGGCGGCCCGTGTTCAACTTTGCCTTTATTCAATTCCTAAGGATACTACTCCAGCCTTGTTCTATCTCCTTCAATTTCACAACCTTTGCACAGAACTTCACGATTGTGTACACTGATGACACTTGTACTGACAAAGATACTGTGTCAGGTGTGCCTTCATCATTGGTCCTGACGTTTTTCGATATCATCTTCTGGTACAGTGCTCAGTATTTATAACAAAGCTGTTCGCCCTGTATCAGGCCACACAGCACATCTGGTGACACAGGCTTTTCAATTGCGTCATCTGCTCAGACTCTGTACAGAACACAGAGGCTTTAAAGGGCACAATGTCCATCCATTAGTGCAACCGGTCCAGGAAAGCTGTCACATGCTCATTCTTGATGGATGATGTTTATGTGGGTTCCCAGTCACCTCAGTGTGACAGGAAACTAGGCCACTGACGATGCTGTCAATGCTGCAGTCATCATACCTCAACCCACTGGTTCTTACATTCCCTCCGATGATCTGCGTTGCTGTCTGTCAGCAGATGGTGTCACCACTGGTTCTCCCTTCATGGGAACAAGCTGCAGGTTATTAAGCACCTCTCAGTGGGTTGGATGACCTCCTCTCGGCCGTCTCGCTGCAAGATCAGCTAGGTTGCATATCATGTACTGTCTTTTTAGCCATCATCATTTGTTAATTCGTGTTAGCTATCAGTCATTTTAGTGACTGGTGTCGACCGCACTTTACTTTCTATCCATCATAGCAATATGGTGAAGGCTATTTAATGTTTAGTTCATGAGCTTTGTTTCTCTATGGAGTATTTTACAGAACTTTCAAAAATGGCTCTGAGCACTGTGCAGCTTAATACCTGAGGTCATCAGCCCCTTAGAACTTAGAACTACTTAAACCTAACTAGCCTATGGACACCACACACATCTGTGCCTGAGGCAGGGCTCGAACCTGCGACCATAGCGGTCAAGTGGTTCCAGACTGAAGCACCTAGAACCACTCGGCCACTCTGGCCAGCACAGAACTTTCTCCATGATCCCTTTTTTTTCTTTTAACTATCTTCTATTTTGTCAATTGGGATTAATGTGTAATCATTTTTAACTCCTCTCTTTGTCGTCATGTTCTACAGTTCTGACATGAGCACATGTGCCCTGGTTGTTTTTGAGTGACAAAGCAAAACAAAATCCTCAGATTTTCACCTTTTGCGCCATATCAAACCACTTTCTTGGAATTTCCCTTCTTGCTGGAAATGTGCTCCAAACATGGCTCAGAGACTTATTCACTACAAAACCACCTGTTATTTCTACAGCTGCGGAATCAAAAAGTTACCCCAGGGTTGGCAGACTGTTTCAAATAGTGAAGGATAATATATTATTGACTAAACTGGTATGTATGTCTCTTAGGCAGCAACCCAATAAATGGAATACTTATGCTGATTGGTTCTAAAGCAGGTAGTGTTGACTAGCAGGGAAATTTGACAATATTTTTAGTCATGGCGACCAAACGTTGGCTTCCATCACCAGTGACAAAACGTGAGTCAGGCTGGTTCTCATGTTTCCAAGCCGCTGAACTGGTGGAACTGGCATCTTTAGCACTGAAAGTAAAATAGATGTTCTTTCCAACTGCCTAGTTTACTAAGGCATCCTTGTATTGTTCAGATACTCTATGCTGAGTGAAAAAATAGCAGCAACAAAGAAAAGTTGTTAGACATAAACGAAAGCTGTTAGTCATGCTTCAATATTTGAAAGATGCCTGTTCAGATTTTGCTCTACTCACATAAGAGATGCACTAGTAATGCCAGTATGAGGATGCAAATCAGGATTGCTTCAAGCAGACACTGTTGTGTTCGTGAGTGTTACTTACTTTTGAGATTGGATGTGGTGTTAGTAAAGAATGTTTGTTGGGCCTGTGATCAACCTTTGTCCTAGACACACTGGCCCAACACCTGGAGTTTTTGTCTGGAATGAGACTTCGTACGACAGCAGGAGCACTCTCATGATTGCCCCACACACCTTGACGTCAGATTTGTATGTCAGTCCGGTGAGTCTACATGTTGTGCTGCCATTCATGAATAGCATTCTAGGGGCTGTTTTTGAACAGGACAACACTCGCGCACATACCACTGTTGTAACCCAACATGCTATACAGTATGTCCATGTGTTGGCTTGACCTGGATGGTCACCAGCTCTGTCTCCTACCAAGCAAATGTAGGACATCATTGGGCGATAGCTTAAGGGTCATCCACAACCAGCATTAACATTCTCATTATTGACCAACCAAGAGCAACAGGCATGGAACTCCATTCCACAGACTGACATCTGCCACCTGTAAAACACAGTGCATACAAATTTGCATGCCTGGATTCAACATTCTGGTGGTTACGCCAGTTATTAACGTAACAGCGTTTCACATTTGCAGTGGCTTATCTTGTGCTTACATTAACCTGTGTTGTTGCAATGTTAATCAATTATATAAGTCACCTAGACAAATATATTCTAAAAATTTCATTCCTCTAAATTAATTTTCTTTTTGGAGTTGAGTTTCTTTTTCCATCAGTGTATATGGCCATCGCATCTGGTGGAGGATGTCAGTATGTTTCAAAAACATATGTTGGCCAGGAGCAACATTGTGGTTTGTAGATACTACGTGTGGTCAGTTCCCCAATTTTTATTCAGAATTAATGAATACTGTTGTCTGTGCAACTGAATAGCAAGTAAGCATTCACAGTTTTAGTCTGGACGTGTGTGACTACTTCATAGGCATGGTGATATGTTGCACCAATGGTATCATATCCCAGTAGTTAGGCCAATATGTAGACGATGAGCTTAAACAGTATCTCTTATAATCTTTGGCATTTGGTTCTGGTAATGCCCTCAATGATCAGCTGGCATATTTTAATATTTGTTCCCACTTTTCTAGATGTTTGGCCCTGAAAAAGAGCTTATGATGTGGTGCTGAGTCATTTCTCTTCCGATTTCAGTGTCCTTATTCTTACTTAATTAATCTACAATCACTGATTACATAAGGACTCAATGTGCACAAAGTCTTATATAGTCAGGAGATATGAAAATATTCTCTGGTAGTTAGTTCCATTGCTTCCTTACCAGCACCCAGTTGTCATCTGTAGGACACTTAAATGTACCTTCACTTCCGTAGGCGTAGTCCTCTATTCCCGAAATACTTACATAAAGATATAGCTCAACAGTTCCACAATTGATTGTACCTTAGGTAAGCTGTTTACTCCAATTTTGCTCACCAGACTGGAATGAGTCATTCAAGAGAAATTGGTGTACATTTGATTTGAATAGAGATTTACTACGTACTTAGTGTCTCTCTACAGCAGGGACAGGTAATGTAATTGATATTCCATTTTTGTCACACATGGAACTAGAGAGTTGTGTCCAAAGGGTATGGAGACCATGATAACAAAACAAATTGGAGAAAAAGTGTTTTGATAACCACTGGTAAGTATTATCATCTTGCTCAGTAATTTGCAAGAGGACTTTCTTGGACTTAACCCACATATAACTCTTATCATTCTACTAAGCAATGAAAATATTTTGAGCAAGAGATCTCCCCAGAACATAATTCCATGTGACATGGAGTACCCAAAAGCAAAAACATGCAGTCTTTGTGACTGTTTTGTATCTAATACAAGAGAGCATTCTGGATCCGAAAGCTGCTGAGCTAAATATGATTTCAGACTGGAACATACCCTGTGTAGTTTTCAGTCTAAGTGAATGCGCAGGAATTTGGTGCCATCATCTCCTACACATGCTCATTATTGAGTGTCACTGAGAATTCCTCACACTCTGTGACATGATCTAAATTGCGTAAAATTTATCTTTCTTAGGTACGCAGAAAGGGAGGTAACAGCAAACCAGTTAGACTTTGGATAAAATGTTGTTGCTGACTGTTAATGGGTGACACCTGCATTGTAACAGAACATTTGTCAAACATGGAAAATTTTCACCTACATCATTCACAACTGCTGGCAGATAAGCATAAATCAGACAATAAAGGACACAGAACAGAAAGTGCATCTATAATACTACATGACTAATGTGTTTCATGACACATGACACTCGGTGCCAGTTCCATGGTACGTGACAAAAACTTCCAGGAGCAACAAAAATTTGATTATAGACTCAATTTCAGAAAGATATTAATTTTGGAAATAAAATTCGACACAATCTGCTCATCAAGAAGCAGTATCCTTGATTCTGTTTAGGATATTTTATTTATCAAGCCTTTGATCTAATAGTGTGTGTGTGGGGGGGGGGGGGGTGTTCAGGACTCATGACATGCAGACATATGCAGTATTTCACAATAAGGGTATTTAGAAATTCCCAAGAAAACATTAAACATTATTTCACAAACCCTTTCTAATTTTTTCTTGCTTGCACACTTAATGTCAAACCATTTAACACACTGAAACAGCTTATGCATCAAATTGCTTTGCAAATAAGTTCAAAACATGGGAGTTTGGCTCCATAAATGATCAGGGGTTTACTGTTTGATTTGTAATTGCTATTAATACTTTTGCTGACTGAGGTTTCCATGTTTTATATTTTGCCTTCTGTAATAATGTTTTAGCATCTCCTTGAGACCTAATACTTTGTCTCCAATGAGAACTATATCAATTGAAGTGAAACAAAGGGCTATACAGTAACTGTTCATGTTTTTATTCTGCATAGGTCTATGGCACTTATTCATTACAGATGTACTGATTGTCATAAATATTTTTATAATTAGTTTTGTTGTGCTAATGTGATGTCACTAAATGTGTAATTCTTTGTAACTATTTATGCCGTGCAGTGTACCTATCTGCTTTACTGCTTATGTACCCTACGTCTCACTTTTAACAAGCAGAGAACTGTGCTGTTTGTTGTGCCAATAGGTCAGCAGTTACTACTCATTACTTGTTGCAGTAGCTTCATGCACGGCATGGCATAAATAGGAACTTATTTACACCAATTTAAACTTTAAATAGGCTGAGTACTATATGGATATCTTTTGTGTTAATAAGTTGGTACTAAATGTTTATTTTCTTGTAACCAATTAGGCCGTACAATGCGTGTAGCTATTATAGTGCTTGTATATGCAATTCGTAATTCAGAACTCACTGTTTCATTGTACTTACCTCTTGACACCATGTGTGTAATTCCTTGTCAATATTTATGCTAAAGAGTGCATATAGTGGTCTTAGCACTTACATATGCTACTTTCCACTTGGAATAGGCAGGAAAATGTACTATTCAAGTTATATGTTTTGTGTTTTATGTATAGAACCAAGCTTATTTTTATTGTGACCATTGCTAGTATGTAAAAATTCTATGTAATATATTTGTACATACCACCAATTAAAACTGTCACTATGTAGCATCATACTTGCATCTGCAACGCCATCTGGCACAAACACTTATAAATTCCTGAATATTCATAAAATGCTGTTTGTGTTTCTATGCATTTTTTTAGTTTACACTTATGTTGTATAAACATTTATTACAGTTGTTGCATTGCATTTCTGTTGGTTTAATGCTCTTTATAAGTCATACATAATTCCATAAGATGGAGCAGCAGGATGCCACACCCTCTCTTGCAATGCCATCTGTTGTTAAACATTTGTGTTCTCATCTAATGGTCAGCAGTGTTATTAGTCTGTGTATGTTTGTTACCTTTACAACTTGTAACTATTACGTCCAGTGATAATTGTAACTGCTATGTCTGCTGGCTGCATACAGTTCCATGGTACATGTCATCTTAAGAATTTCAATGCCATTATTGCATGCTGATGATGGTTTTGTAAACCATTTTTATTTCACGAGTAGTTGATTTGATTTATTTCTACAGATGTGTGATGATAGCAAAGCACCAAAACATCTAACTACATTCACTCAATGACTTTCCCTCACTGAAAAATTCAGCAATTTGTAGACTATATATAATTTTAGATATTAGAGCTGAAAGACAAGCAATATGGTAATAAAGAGTGTGTGCTTTAGAATGGATATGAAAGTTACAAGGGCCAACACAACGAATGTATTATAATTGTGCTTTCATGCCTTTATGCTCTTTAATGATCCATGGATTTTATTATATACTGTAGAAAATTTGTGTTCTTAAGCAACCAAATGTGAACTTATAACTCCTTCTGTAATATTAGGTAACTGTGCTCACTGTATCTTTGTATTTATCTAAAGACAGTTTTATATTAATAACTGTAATTATGCTCTCAGTGTAATTTGAAGTTCATATGGAGATAAACAAGCATGTGTTATTAGTCTTGTGCTATTGAACTCTACCCATTTTTCACTTTGTATGAGTATTTAAATCACAAATTTATTGGCTTATACATTTTGTTCTAAATTTGTTTTGTGTACACTATTGTGGTTGATTTGTGAATAGTTGTGTTTCCAGTCAATCATTATGCATGTGGAATACTCGCATGCAGTTTCAGAATTATATTTAGTATTGGTGGCCTACTGATATTAACATTCCTCTCCCCCTTTTGTCTAAAGTAGAATAGTAATTTGACAGTTCTAAGACCACATTCAGAAGCTCTCACGTTACATTCATGTGTTGTCTTCAAATACAATGTCATCATCCATATGCTTAAGAATTTTTAGTTATGTAATAAGAGTATTTCTGGACTCATTTATTGCAAGTCTCTTCATAATATTAGGTACTTAATAAATATTGGATGTATAATTTATTACTGTATTCCTTAACATGATTTCCTTGTATTTCACTGTAGTGGGTTCAATTTAATGATTGATATTTGGTGTACGTCCTAATTACCTTTGGGTTTATGTGTAGTTTATGTTAATAAAGAGTGCGCACTCTATACATACAGTTCAGTCACTGTGGGGATAATAGCAATTTTCTTAATTCCAAAATTCCCTTTCTTTGAATGTAACAAATTTACTTTCATACATGAATACAATCTTACAACATATTGGCAGAAATTGTTCGATGTTGCTATGCTTTGTTTGTCCTGACAGTGTATAACTAGAATGCTGCAAACTTATGTTCACTGTTTTATACATTTTTATTGTGATAGTTATTTTTCTTACCTGGAGAAATGTAGTATATCTGATGATGTGATAAATAGTTCACGATAAGTATGTGAAGACAACTATGTAATCTCATTGGATATTGAATTTTGTTCTGTTGTTACATTGGCTTCTCTATTATGGCCTTTGTATAGTACTGTGAGTGTGGTCTGTGAAGGAAACTAATAATAATAACAATAATAATAATAATAAATAAGGATTAGAAGACAGTATTGTCACAGATTTTTGCAAGCCAATAACATCACACAGATTCCCAGTGTATCCCAGTATTGTCAGGGTGAACATAAAATGTTACTGCTGATAGATGATGATAAAAGTAATTTTGTCTATCCTGTGATTCCTCACAAACACCACAGAAGAATACCTCTCATCATAGACTCCCCTTATTTATTTATTTATTCAGAAATCCTGTTGTGTTATTACACATAGATGTAGGATAAGTTACAGTTAACATGCTATGATACGTAGATATACTTAAGGTATAGACTTATATAAATTATATGCTGTACATAGCGAATCATAACTTTTTTGGTATGTTACTCTATAATCATTATCTGATGACTGTATGTAACACTGTTCACAGATATCATAAGTGCAGATGAGCCATAACGAGGAACAGTTATAACACAATGTAAATAGAGTCAAATAAGGCAGTTGAAAGAAATATTTTAACACATGCAGTAAAATACATCACAAAAATTGTTTTAGATTACTATTCATAAATTATTCCACTGAATAGAAGCAATGCTTCTGCAGGATTGACTTTATTTTGGATCTGAATCCTTTCTGGCAAGACCTGACATTTTCAAATACTGAGCTCCTTAAAGAGATGTTTAGTCGTGGAAGACAGGGGTACTTGTTTCATTGTCTTAATAATTACATACTGCATTCCTTTTTGGGGCTTCTCCCTTAAGAATGTATTTATTATGCAGAAGCACATAATTGAGTTACTAACGCAAAGTAGGCACATTTTAGTGTTTTGATATCACAGATTTTACTTCAAATACTAAAAGCATAGCACAAACTGTTCATTTTACTTAATAATTTATCTTTATGTATGTCCCACTGTAGTGTGTCATCTATCCACACCACAAGGAATTTTGTGGCTCTTTCTCGCTGTATGGGCACTTTCTCAATCCTGATATCATCTATCACAGACAATACCTTTTGTGTCGTGTGGATATTTATATACATTGTTTTATCTTTATTTAGGAGAAGTTTGTTTTTGTTCAACCAGTTTACCAGACTGCAATTTGTATCAGCAATTGTGGAGTTGAGCTGATGAGTACAGTGATTTGAAAACAGTATATTGGTGTCATCAGCAAACATTACCGGCAGGCTTTCCTGAATGCTTTGGGGTATTCATTGATGAATATTAGAAATAAAAGGGGACCAAGTGTAGAGCCTTGGTGAATACCTTGTCTTACAACTTGCTCCTCTGATTACATGAAAATTGGTGAAAATGCTCAGTCACTACTTTCTGTATTCTGTCTGAGAGATATGACCTAAACCAGTCATTTCCCCTAATCGCATAACGTAGTAGTTTCTCCAAAAGTAATACATGGTTGACAAGATCAAAAGCTTTAGTGAGATCAAGAAACACACCTGTTGTGTGTTTTCTGTCATTGAGTGCCCTATAGATTTCATTTAAAAATGAGTATAATGCTCCAGTTATTGATCTCCCTTTCCTAAACCCAAACTGGTGAGGACTTAGTATGCAGTTACTTTACAAGAAACTTATAACATGGTCATATACTGATTTTTTGAGGACCTTTGATGAGCTTGAAAAGACTGAGATGGGTTGGGTCTGTAGTTGTTTACATCACTCCTTTCCCCTTTTTTAAACAGAGGAATAATTTTTGCTGCTTTAAAAATTCTAGGAAATTTACCCGATGATAAAGAGCAGTTTATTATATCTGTCAGTGGTTCACACACATGATGGCAGGCTCGTTTTAAAAGGCAAACAGATATACCATCAAGACCACAGGAATGTTTGTTTGGTCTCTGCCTTATAATATTGCAGATTTCATTTGGTGTGACTGGGTCAGGGAACATTTATAGTGGGAATACTGCTGAATCTGAGTGATAAGTGAGTGCAGCAGTCTTGATTAAAGAAGAAAACTTGTCACCAATTTTTGTGAAATGGTCATTACATATTTCACATAATTGCTTAGGGTCATTGGTAACACCATCCTGATCTTTAATGCAGGTTATTGAGTGTGTCCTGTCTTTTTTGCCAACTGTTTCATTTATCAATCTCCACATGGCTTTTGATTTATTGCTTGAGTTGATAATGAATTGCCTATTATACATTTTCTTTGCTTCATGAATTACCTTGTTTATAGACAGTGAGATATACCGTAACTATTTCAAGCAGTATAAAAGAATTCTAGTTTTAATGTAGGCATATAGCAGTCTCTTATTTCTGCAAGAGGTTTCTATTCCAAATGTTAACCATTTATTATTGGACAGTTGAGATGTGTATTTTTTAGCTGTATGTTTGATTGGGAATGCCACTTCATAGCAGTGTTGCAAGATACTCATAAATTCATTAGCCTTTCTGTCAACATTGCTGGCACAATAGACACCTTTCCAGTCAGCTTTATGGAGCAGAAGTGAGAAATGTGCTATATTATTTTTATTGCCAGTTGATCTTTTGTAAGTCTGTTGGGGAGGTTTTGTCTGTATATTTGCATCTTGCATGGTCATATTCAGTATCAAGCAGTTGTGATCTGATATACCATTGGAGATTATGTCTAGTTTGCAGACAGATGACATGCCAGTGTTAACCAAAACAGTATCTATTTCAGATGAACTGGTATTAGTTGTTCTAGTAGGTTTTTTTGTTTAATATACACTCCTGGAAATGGAAAAAACAACACATTGACACCGGTGTGTCAGACCCACCATACTTGCTCCGGACACTGTGAGAGGGCTGTACAAGCAATGATCACACGCACGGCACAGCGGACACACCAGGAACCGTGGTGTTGGCCGTCGAATGGCGCTAGCTGCGCAGCATTTGTGCACTGCCGCCGTCAGTGTCAGCCAGTTTGCCGTGGCATACGGAGCTCCATCGCAGTCTTTAACACTGGTAGCATGCCGCGACAGCGTGGACGTGAACCGTATGTGCAGTTGTGGACTTTGAGCGAGGGCGTATAGTGGGCATGCGGGAGGCCGGGTGGACGTACCGCCGAATTGCTCAACACGTGGGGTGTGAGGTCTCCACAGTACATCGATGTTGTCGCCAGTGGTCGGCGGAAGGTGCACTTGCCCGTCGACCTGGGACCGGACCGCAGCGACGCACGGATGCACGCCAAGACCGTAGGATCCTACGCAGTGCCGTAGGGGACCGCACCGCCACTTCCCAGCAAATTAGGGACACTGTTGCTCCTGGGGTATCGGCGAGGACCATTCGCAACCGTCTCCATGAAGCTGGGCTACGGTCCCGCACACCGTTAGGCCGTCTTCCGCTCACGCCCCAACATCGTGCAGCCCGCCTCAAGTGGTGTCGCGACAGGCGTGAATGGAGGGACGAATGGAGACATGTCGTCTTCAGCGATGAGAGTCGCTTCTGCCTTGGTGTCAATGATGGTCGTATGCGTGTTTGGCGCCGTGCAGGTGAGCGCCACAATCAGGACTGCATACGACCGAGGCACACAGGGCCAACACCCGGCATCATGGTGTGGGGAGCGATCTCCTACACTGGCCGTACACCACTGGTGATCGTCGAGGGGACACTGAATAGTGCACGGTACATCCAAACTGTCATCGAACCCATCGTTCTACCATTCCTAGACCGGCAAGGGAACTTGCTGTTCCAACAGGACAATGCACGTCCGCATGTATCTCGTGCCACCCAACGTGCTCTAGAAGGTGTAAGTCAACTACCCTGGCCAGCAAAATCTCCGAATCTGTCCCCCCATTGAGCATGTTTGGGACTGGATGAAGCGTCGTCTCACGCGGTCTGCACGTCCAGCACGAACGCTGGTCCAACTGAGGCGCCAGGTGGAAATGGCATGGCAAGCCATTCCACAGGACTACATCCAGCATCTCTACGATCATCTCCATGGGAGAATAGCAGCCTGCATTGCTGTGAAAGGTGGATATACACTGTACTAGTGCCGACATTGTGCATGCTCTGTTGCCTGTGTCTATGTGCCTGTGGTTCTGTCAGTGTGATCATGTGATGTATCTGACCCCAGGAATGTGTCAATAAAGTTTCCCCTTCCTGGGACAATGAATTCACGGTGTTCTTATTTCAATTTCCAGGAGTGTAGATTTCCTATTAGAATCCACTGCTTCCTGGAAAATAGTGAATGTATTGCAATGTTATAACATGAAAAACTTAGTCTCCACATAAGATAATACTGGGATATTTTAAACTGTACTGTTGTAGTGGCATATCTAGTTTGGAGGTGAATATTTGTGTGTTACCATCAGGTGGTCTGTAGATACATGTCACAGTAGAAGTTAAATCTATTAAGCTTTTAGTTATGTGTTCAAAATGCTTTTCACAGTTCGTATGCTTGGTTTTAAGTAATGGATTACATTCTACATTATCTTGGGCAAGTATTTGACAGCCACCTCCCTTTTTTATTAGTTCTGCAAAAATTGTTAACCATTTGAAAGCCTGGAAGGGAAAAATAAGCAGCGTCATTATCTTTAAGCCAATGCTCGGCTATACAAAGCACATCTATAGTGTCTCTAAAGCTTTCTAAAAATATTTGTAGTTCTAAACTTTTGTTCCTTATGCTTTGCATGTTCTGGAAGAAAACACAAAATTTTGACTTTTTGTGTGAATACAATGGTTTTTCAGGTGAGTGGGACTCGGGCACAACATTTACTCTGTAACGCTTATTGTTCTTTAGTCTAAAAAAGATTTCCTTTGAGAGTTAACTATTGCAGGAATAGGCAGCTGTGATAATTCAGCACACCTAATATAGATAAAACTAGAGATTGCTTGAGCTCTGATGTTGGTATGATCTAAACCATTTTTGCACTTGGGTACCAAATTTTCGTGAGACGTGTCAGATGTAACAGTAGCATTGGGGATGATGTTCAGTTCTCTGTAGCCGAGTGTTATTGTAGGCCTACTTTGTACATTTGTTTTCTTTACAGTTTGTAATCTGTCCAAACCTACCTCTCCTATTTGAAAAAGGAACTACTAATTACAGAATCCATGATTTTCTTAATTGTATTTTCCCTTCATTACCATTAATGTGCTTACACAAACTTCTGTGTCTCTTCATATTGTTAAAGTCTGTCATTGTATGGATTAAACAGTGTATGTAACACTTGATAATTTTTCATTTTCACTCTTTAATATATTGCAAATGTGCTCATACAGACTTTTCAAAGTAGTTCTTAAAAATGGAATTTGTTATGTGCTTGAAGTATTCCTCTGGATCTGGAAAAAAATTGTGCCTCAGTCAGAGAACTCTTCCTAATATTTGCATTTCATAAATTTATCATCACTGACATTTGTATATCAGTCAATTGGAATCCCTCTCTCTGAAAGGAAACAGTAATATAATCTGAAATATTGCTGAGATTTTGAAATTAGTGTTAATTCTTACAGGCATTGTAATAATGCCTGTTACAAAAATTGTCTGTAGTATGATTGGTAAATGGTAGACATAAAAAATGCTTTACAGTTGAATTGTAATGAATACACGACTTCTTATGACCAGATCAAACAACTAGCATAGTTATTTCAACTATAACTGAGATTAAGAAAATTTTAACTCAAGATGTTTTTATTTTTAGCTACATGTAGCTTTGGTTGTGTAATGATAAAAAAACTTTCAATGTCTAATAGAAGGTAACTTAAAAGAAGTATCTGCATACTGTGCATGATAAAAGTTACTTATTTAATAATGCTGCTGATCTATTTGACATCATCATTCCTTTGTAAACAATAATATAGAAGCACAATTAGACTAGAATTATTGCTGTTAAGAATTTGACAATTCTTAGTACAGCAACATTAACCATTACTAGCAGACTATTTGCACAAATGAAACAAAGTCTGACCTTGCTTCCACTTACTTGTCGATCATCTGTTTTCTTTTATTGTTTTATTCGCCCCCAATGGTATTAGGTTGCGAGGCCAGAGGGCGTCTTTCATTCTCATTCTTCAATCTCACCTCCCATGGAAGGGGGAGGGTGCTGTCTCAGGTCTGGTGAAGGGGAAGCCAGCGTTCCTAGGGGGCAAACCAATCGGAGAAAGCCTGGTCCTCCAAGCTGGGTGTTATGTGGTCTGGTTGGTAAATGATGCATGTAAAAATCTTCATTGTCACAGGCCTGAAAATAATTCTCGGATGTGAAGGCCAAGCAAGAGATGGTGAGGTCGGAACAAGCCATACTTGATGTGTAGACAGCAGTGTCAGTATGACCATACACTCACAATACCCCCAGTTTGGGAACAAAATTTGAACCATAGTTGGTGATGCTTCTCTGCATCAGTAAAGGGGGTGGAAAAAGAAGCATTACACATCATAAAGGATCCTTACCAGAAGGATGTAAACCATGTCAAATGTTAACTGTTGCTGCTGTTGGCGGTGTCATCACCAATGAAATTACATGATTCTAATATTCTCCAATATTTCTAAGTTGCTGCAATTACTACAGGGACAATCCTGGACAGATGAACAGTGCTGAAGGTACCTTGAAGACTAGTGAATAAATGAAAGTGAGACAAGAGCAGACTGCTGTTTCAAAATTCCAGTTATACTGTGCATCAGGCTGTAGACTCCTCACAAGCAAAGTAATTTTGTGGTTGCCAGGTGCGAAGAGTAGACAAAGTGAAAATGAGGATAGAATGTTGTGGTGGAACATTTCTGAAAGTATCAGATACTGGTGTACTTCTTCCAAAAGCAGTATATCAGCAGTACACAGCCTCCAGATGGTACCATGTTCCAAGTTCTCTCTGTCTCACACCTCATGGATGTCTTCACTGATTCTCATCATTTGTATTTTGCTGACTACAACTGGAGGAGTTGTGATCTCTTTTCACTGTAGATCATTCTGCTGATCTGGCAGCAATAATATGAGAAGAGGTCCAGCCAGAACTTCACCTGCAATCTTTCACTTGACAAAGATGATCATGCTGGCAGCTGAATGAAGTCTTTAGTGGCATTGGGCTATTACTTCTGCCTGACTTGAAAGCACCTAGCTTACAAGATATGTAGAGAAAGATGCAAGCTGTAGGCCGGCACCTCAAAAGTGGAAATCACTTCCCGACAATTTACAGGCCTTTCAGCAAGACACGATCAAGATGGCTCTTGAAGGAAAGTGACAGTTTAAGGACCAGAGGTTCTGAAGTTGACAACATTCCCCACTTCAACTCCCCTCTCTTACATACTTCATACAGTCGTCTACTGCTTCTATACTTAAATAACTGTTATTTTAATAAGCAAGTAAAATATCATGTTGAATATGTGTATAAACCTGAAATTAACTGTCAGGTCTCCTCGTAATATATTTTTTCCTGTATTTTGTTAGTAGTGGAAATGAAAGTTAAAGTTAATCCATTACTTCATCACATGACTGTAACATGGTTAAATATGCAACATTTGAGTCACATAGTACTGTCATTAACATGTCAAATAATTTCAGATTGTAAGTGCAAATGTTTCTCACCAATGTAGAAGTGAAAATTGTGTCATCAGATGCAGGTAATAAGTTAAAATACCAGAAAGAGGAGAGAGATGTCTACTCTAATTACCCCACTTGAGGGTATATTTTGTCATGAAATCTGTGTCATTGGGCATTTCATTTGCTTCAGTTTTTCAGCCTATTATATCCAAACAGTCCTTGAAAATTGAGTTGTAGCTCCAAAACACATTAAGTAAGACTTCAGGAATAAAATCCTTAGTCATACACAAATTTTATTTTCTGCTCTCTGCCCTGTGTGTTTATATTACTGCATGTTGATATACACTGATGTTATGTAATGTCTAAAAAATTGATTGTATTCAAAATATTTATGTGATAAAAATGCAGGCATAATATTAATTTGCTATGAACCTTTTTATTGTTGTGAACAGTCATGTTACTGAATTGGTGGTTCCACTTACCTCTAATTTATTTGAGGAAATGCTGTACCTGAACATTCTCATGTATTAAATGTACCAGTAAACCCCCTGATGCTTAGAGACTCGAGCTCTCATATATAAAACAGCTTCAGTCATCTGATTACTCGTAAATTAGTTACTGTTTTAAGTATTGCATTTCAAACTTAATTCTAATATTTCACAAACTTTCCAAACAAACTTCATGTACGTAAGTGAGAGAGTCACTAGGCGTTCTCAGTCTCAAATACTGGATGAATATATGAGTAGTAAAGAAATTCATCATTTCCATTATCAATAGATAATAAATGTACATTTCTCATGTATCATCCTTAGTAGCTCATGGGGTTGTGGCAATGTAGTGAACAGTCCATCAGATTTATCAGTAATTGATTTGAGAACTCATTCTGGGTTTGTTGTTAACTTCAGTTGTTCTGCCAGCACGTCTTGCAGCTTCTGATTAAGTGAATTCCAATTTTCTGTGTTGGAATGTCCCATTTTAGTTGCTGTATCAAGCTTGGATGGATGTAATTACTGTTCAAATCTATTGGGTGTTGTGGTATGAATCCTTCACCCTCATGATCTGATACGGGGTCTTTATAAGGATGGTGATGTAGTTGGAAATTGATCACCCTGCACATTTAGGATTCACGATTTGTAAACCCAAGCATTCATGAGATCACTTTCATTCTATAGCTCATGGACACAGAGTTTTGTAGATGCCCGTTTTGAAAATGTGGAAGCTCAATTTCTCCCCATTTTGATTTAGCCTAGGGGCAATTAGGCCTACTTATTACATGATGTGAAACAGACACCTACAATCATGCACAATAATGGTCATTGATTAGGCACAATTATTTGAAATACAGTGTGCCAGTTACTCTCAGGGGAAAAATTGATCTCAAGTTGTGTAGTACTCAGTTATTAAGCTTTTGACCCTATTTTAGTTTGAGCAAATTTTTCTATTCTCACCAAAAAAAAATGCAATAAGAAATTGAATAGAATGGTTTTTATAATTTGAACTAGGCAGCCAGGTGTGGGAGGTGATCACATTAGAGATTCTAAACACAAAAGGCTTAAAATGTGAGACAATGTATCAGAAATGTGTCACACATGATAACTGTCACTTCATGAAAGAACCGGCCATTAGCAACATCTGAGGTAGCAAAGTATCGTCCAGCAGAATGCACTAGATGCTTCCCAGGGAAGACTCGAGCACTCCAAACTGCACATCCACAGCTTAGCTGCAGCGCTACAGCCCTGCAAGGACACAATTGTGGCTCTCGTTGTTACACGATGCCAACTTGTGCTGAAACCAGCCCAGATGTCGTAGTAGGGAGGAGACATCTGCTGTTAACTGGTGTCCATCCGTAACTGTCCACAGCTCGGAACCATACCTCCCAGCTGTATGAAAATGGCCAGCAGACACTGCCACCACCAGCCCTAAGGCATTATAGAAGATACATCAATTCACACATTTGTGCTATCATCGGTGTGCCACACAGCCTATTCTCCTCCACAGAAAAGCAGGTACCTTCTCCCTTTTCTCTCACAGCAAGAAGGAAACTAGTCAACTTCTTGACCGGAGATATGTGGACTTGAGATTTTTCCAGTCTGCATATTCTGGACCAAGAGACTGACTGGATCAAGAACCTTAAAAACTTGACAGGGCCCCTCAGACTGGGGGGATAGCTTATTTGAAGATTACCTTTTTGCCCTGCCCGTCCCCCTGCCCCCCAAACTCCAAAATTATGGATGAACCCCTTTTCCCCTGGCTTAACCTCAGAGGAGTGACCCCCTTCATTATAATGGTGCACCTCTCTGGAGTGAGAGTTCTATGTTCCTACATGCTGGTAATTCATGGGATAGCTCGACATGGAAGAGGCTGTAGTGGCCTTACTTGCCTTGTAGTGAACAGAGTTAAAACTCAGGTTTAACCATTTAAGCAAGGTGTCCTGTCTTCAGTGAGAATGCTGATGAAATGCAATAAGAATCAATTTCAAACTCAGATTAAGACTCTGCAAAGGAGGGTTGCAGATACTAGGGTATTGTGGTGGAATGATTAGTGTCATTCGCAGAGCAAAGCCTCCTAAACTGATGCAAAACAAACACTGGGCATTATCACTAAAAAATGATCTCGGAAGGCCAATAATGGAAAATATTTGAGGTAAATGCCGAATCTTTAGACTGACTGTGATGCCAGTCCTTACTACAAGCCACACACTACTGGAGAGAGAATCCATGACAACCCGGATATAAAGGTCACCAACCTGTGTCCTAGATAACAGACAAATGTAATCAATGGACAGGTAGCCCACTGGGTTATTTTCCTTCCCAGAATGCAACCTCCCATTCTGAGAATTAGGGTTAGACTTGGCTACCTTGCTGCTCTGACATTCTCTCACTCTGAATTACCTGATACAGTCCAGGTCAGGCGAGGTGCTCCCTAATCTTAGAAAGTGTTCTGGCAACTGCTAAATGACTACCTGCTGCAGAATTATGGAAATAATATGAAATAGCGAGAGTTGGTTCACTAATCACCATTGAAACATTTCTCACTCCTGGCTTGGTAGCGCATAATGCCCTTCCTTACACTGTAACCTGTCACACCAAACACCTAGCAAGGCGGTGCAAAGATTACCACATTGGATCGTGTAATAACCACGACAGGAACTGTCATGGGTTTGCTGCTAACGAAAATGTAGCGGGACCAAATGGGAGAGGCCCGCAAACAAACAAGATGGATGAACGGGAATGGAAGGAGAAGCACGGCACGACGACAGACAACCGAGCAAGACTCCAAGTACAACAACAAAGTATTAAGCAATGGAGTCACAAGAGAGAGCCTCATGAAATCAATACAACATCCACTCATAAATGGGAAGCAAGCACATGCAATGTAAACATGATGTCTGTAAGCGAGATATCAACCGATTCAATGTGAATACCAGACTGCCTCACTGAGTGAGAGGCTGCCACCTAAATATATGACAGGGTATGCCACTATTGGTCACTGGGACAATGTGCTCTACAGTGGAGCCCTCACATTAGACTCAGGGCCAGGAGTGTGCAGTAGTCATGGCGTAAGCCATGGCAGCACAGAGACCTCCAGTGGTCATTGAGTTCCATGCAGTCTGGTGCGGATTTGAAACACGCGGCACTCGGTACCTGATCCCTCCCCCCTGAAACTTGTGCATAGAGGTGAAAATGCCCTGGACTTGCCACAGTGGTCGGCAGATGGGAGAAAACCCAGACTTGTAAACTGTCACTGTCGGGGAGGAAGGGACGTCCAAGGTGTCCACGATGGCCAACACAGAGGCCACGGCATCGGAGGGAGCCTCCAGTCCACCAGGGGGTGGGAAGAGCTGGCAGCAGGCTCGCGGGGAGGCAGCAACCGGTGGCAACTCGAAGACAGTGTCTGTACCCGAAGTAGGGAGTGCAGGAAGATACAGCAGTGGGAGTCCCACAGGGGTACGAGGGCCGTGGTGTCACTGCCAGACACCACACTTGCTAGGTGGTAGCTTTTAAATCGGCTGCGGTCCACTAGTATACGTCGGACCCGCATGTCGCCACTGTCAGTAATTGCAGACCAAGCGCCGCCACACGGCAGGTCTAGAGACAGATCCTAGCACTCAGCCCAGTTGTACAGCCGACGTTGCTAGCCATGGTTCACTGAGAATTACGCTCTCATTTGCCGAGACGATAGTTAGCATAGCCTTCAGCTACATTTGCTACGACCTAGCAAGGCACCGTATTCAATTGTTATTGAGATTCTATTAATGTATCATCAAGAGCGATGTTCTACAAATGTGGATTAAAGTTAAGTATTCCAGAAGCTACGTACTTGTCTTTATAGCATTCATTACGTATCCTGTTTCAGACCTCATGCCAGCCTGCGTGAGGTTAAGCGGGTGCCTTTCGGCTTCCTCTCATTGTGTCTAGGCTGTCTTGTCTAGACACAACAAGGGCAGAGCTGGTTATGATGGTGGCACTCCAACACTTTTAATAACTTCACTGATGTCACATGCTGCCCATGGGCTACGATGACTGAGGCGGGCATCCAACCCACCTTGTTCCCGTACACGTGAGCCCACACGGCTGCACAAGAGGCATAATGCTGGGAGGGCCAGTAGCAGGGGTGGGAGGGTGAAGGTATCAGCAAATAGTCCAGCAGAGCTTCTCCATTGGGTGACAGCAATGAACCTTGCTCTATGTCAAGTGGTTGGTGGGATATGTGCTCAAGAACAGGGTGAGGGCTGATGTGGTTGGCATTGTTTCAACTGCCTTTGTCATCTCTTGTTTAAATGTGTGGACAAGCCTCTCCACTGCGCCATTGGAGGAAATGTGGACTATGGATATGTTTGGTCTCTGATAATGGCTTCCAATTCATGGCGTTCTCCTACCAAGACTTCTGTCAGGCCTACAGTATCAATGTGTGAGGCAGGCCCTCAGTGGTGAGAAACTGAGCCAGGGCTGTGACTGTGTCCTCTGTGTTGTTGAGTGCCATGCAGACAACATGTGGGTAGTTGGAATAGGCACCAAAGATAAGTAACCACATGGACACCAAAACCGCACCTGGAAAATTAAGTTTGATGCGATCCCAGGGTAAGCGTGGCAAACGCCAGGGTGTGAATTCTGGTACCATGACCGGTGGAATTTGAATCCGTGCCAGACGTCATGGACGCAGTTACAACATTTTGGCAACAAGGTAAACAGTTGTCGTTCTTGGTATGGAGGCGAAGTTGGTCTGTCTGCTGGAGCAACAGCAGCAGTTAATGCAGCAGCAGCAGCTCATGCAGCAGCAGCAGCTCCAGTTACACATCTTACAAAAGCCGCTGTAACTGACAAAGTTGATGCTCGGGACACGTTACCGCATCAGCTTCAGGGTCCTTGGGTGTCCGATGCTTTCCCGCGTCCGTCGTCCTTTCCATCCTTTAATGACGCTAAAAACCTACTTACATAGGCTGAAACAACATTTCACGGCTTTCCAAGACACGGACGACTCCTTGCAGCGGTCACTGTTTTCGTCTTGGGCCTCTCCGGACACGTTCTATCATCTCCGCATGCCCAATGCTACCATGTAGTCGCCTCTTGGCTGGAATTCCACCAGTACCATAAACAGCCCGGTCAATTGTATCGTTCCTGTGTCACGGACTTGCAGGGTCTCAGCTGTTGATGCGATTTTACGTGCACCAATCAGCAGCGTAAGGCTTCGTATGCGGACTCCCTGATCTGGGATGTAGTGGTTCAGTTGGCTCCCGACGCTGAGGTCTGCACTGTGGTGTTGAATCTTGACAACCCCTCCTTGGAAGAGATTCTCTGCATTGCTCACTCCTTTGAAATTGCTCAAGTGGCTAACAAGCGTCTTGTGGCGCGACTGCAGGTGGCAGCGATCGCGGAGTTCCAGCGGGTTCCGCCCTTGCGATGTCGACGTGGCCCAGCCAACAGGGGCCAGTGCCATCGGGACTCTTCGTGTTCTGACATCTCTATGGCGTTGGCCCTTTGGTCGCCCCTCGGCGCCGGTCGAGCGGCCTACTTCCTTCTTGCCCACAGTGCTTTACTGCCCATTCGCGGGCTGATTGTCCCCACCACTGGAAAATGTGCACGCTGTGTAACAAGGAGGGCCACATCCAATCGGTTTGTCATAGTCGCTCGACTCGATCCAGTCCTGCCCATCCTGGGCCTCAAGATACCGTCCATGCTCTGCAATCGGTTGTCCCACAGGATGACCCATCAGCGTGGAAGCTTTTCCTCACGCTCCGCAATTTCACAGAGGATGTCAGCTTTCAGGTCGACACTGGGGCCACCGTCTCCCTGATTGCTATGGCAACATATACCCGGCTGGACTCTCCTGCGTTGTCGCCTCCATCTCGCCGTTTATTCGCCTACGGAGACGGTTCCATTCCCCTTCCTTGGGTAGTTCATAGTCCAGGCGACATACAAGCATGGTCTGTGGCTCCTTACCCTCTCTGTCGTAGAGTATCTGTCGGCTTCGAATATTTTTGGCCTGGATGCGTTTCAACTGTTTGGCTTTTCAATTTCCGACGAAGTTAAGGTCGTTTCCCCGGCTGTTCCCTTTCAGGACTTCGACAATCTGTGCTCTGATTTTGTGTCGTTGTTTGCACCGGATCTCGGATGTGCTTCCGGCTTTCGGGCGCACATCACCCTATGGCCGGATGCACAGCCTCACTTTTTCTGGGCCAGGCCCCTTCTGGTCAACCAGGAACTTGATCAGCTCCAGGCCGCTGGCGTGCTGGAACCTGTAACCTATAGTGCATGGGCGACACCAGTGGTGGTCATACGGAAACCCAATGGGCCCCTTTGGCTATGTGGGGTTTTGGCGCTGCAGTCAATGCTCAGTCCCTCGTTGTTACTTATCCCATTCCCTGACAGGAAGACCTTCTTGCCAAGCTTGCCGGGGGAGAGTATTTTTCCAAGATCGACCTGACTGAGGCATACCACCAATTGCCCTTGGATGTCGAATCTCAGAACATCATGGTTATCAACATGCCTTTCGAATTGTATAAGTACAAGTGCCTTCCCGTTGGTGTCTCTTCAGCGCCAGCCATTCTCCAGCGATTCCTGGAGCAGCTTACCCAGCCTATCCCTGCATCTCTGAATTATCTGGATGACATCTTGGTCACCGGGTGTTCCCACTAGGAACGTTTGCAAAACCTCAGTGCCCTATTTCACACTCTGCAGTCTGCTGGTCTACGCTGTCGGCTGAACAAGTGTTGTTTCTTTCAACTGGAAGTGGAATACTTGGGCCACTGGCATAGCAAAGATGGCATTCACCATTCAGGTCATAATGTCACTGCCATTGAGGCCCTTCCTAGTCCCAAGGACTTATTGGAACTGCAGGTGTTTCTGGGCAAGGTTACTTATTACTTAAAGTTCTTGGCCCAGGCTGCCTCCATTGCTCAACCCCTCAATCACTTGTGTCGCAAAGTCATACCTTTTGTTTGGACTCCTGCCTGTGACCAGGCTTTTCTCCATTTAAAGGTGATGCTGAAGTCCGCCCCTTGCCTTACTCCCTTCTCTCCGGACCGCCTCTTGGTTGTGGCAGCTGATGCGTCAGCTTACGGCATTGGGGCCATCCTTGCCCACTGGGATGCCGATGGCTCTCAACAGCCCATTGCTTATGCCTCTAAGACGTTGACCCCAGTGCAATGGAACTACTCCCAGATTGAAAAGGAGGCCCTGGCGATCGTGTTCGCCATCCAAAAATTTCATTCCTATCTCATTGGGGCAAAGTTCACCATCCTGATGGACCATAAACCCTTGGTTACACTTTTCAGACTCCACTCTCACCTTCCCGAGCAGACGGCTCAACAACTCCAGCGCTGGGCATTGTTTTTACGTAATTATGCTTACACCATCCGGTATAAGCACACCGCCCACCATGCTAATGCGGACACTTTGTCACGTCTCCCAGCAGGCCCCAATCCTGCTTTTGATCAATAGGAGGCCCTCTGCTTTCACATTGATTCTGCCCACCGGGATGCGCTGGATGGTCTTCCTCTTATGGCTGCTGACGTTGCTGCGGCTACCCACCATGACCCTGTCTTGCGGCAGGTTCTCAACTACGTGGTCCACAGGTGGCCATCCTATGTTACTTGTCGGATGCAGTCTGATTCCTGTCCCTGGCGCCACCTGTCGCACAGGCTCTCCGTGGTTGATGATGTCCTTCTGTTGGCCGTGGAGTCAGATGCCCACCGGGTGGTCATCCCTCCGGAAATGCGGCTTCAGGTACTCAGTTTGTTACACCACGGGAACTGGGGTATGTGCCATATGAAAGTTTTGGCTCGCCAGCATGTGTATTGGCCCGGCATCGAAGGTGATATTGAGCACCTGATCCGTGGCTGTACTGTCTGAGGGGGGCTTGCCTGGTGACGCACAGTCTTGTGCACACTGGCCTGTGCCACGCCGGTCCTGGGATCACATCCGTGTCGATTTTGCGGGACTGTTTTTGGGGTCCATGTGGTTACTCATCGTTGATGCCTACTCCAAATACCCATATGTTGTCAGAATGGCATCCACCACCACGGAGGCTACACTCACGGAACTGGTCCAGGTTCTCACCACTGAGGGCCTGCCCCACACGTTGGTCTCCAATAATGGTCCCCAATTCCACGACTTCTGTCAGGCCAACGGTATCAAGCATATCTGTAGCCTTCCTTTGCACCCTTCATCCAATGGTGTGGCGGAGAGGCTTGTCCGCACTTTTAAACACCATTTGACTAAGGCGGTTGACACATCTCCAACCACGTTGGCCCCCACTCTGTTTTTGAGCACCTATCGCACTACGCCATTTGACGGTCGCAGTCCGGCAGAGCGCCTTCATGGGCGACAGCCGTGGACCCTGGTCCATGCTGGTCCTGGTCCATGCTGATGCCGTCCTCCTCCCACGCCCACTCCCAGCCCTCGCAGCGGTATGCCCCTGGCACGGCCGTGTGGGACCGCGAGTACGGGCACAAGGTGGGTTGGACACCCGCCGTGGATGTCGCAGCCCACGGGCGGCATGTTATGTCAGTGCAGACGTCGAAAGTGTTGGAGTGCCACCATCACGATCAGCTCCACCCTCATGCTGCCACGGGACTAGCGCCACTGCCTCTTTCCCTACCTCCTTCAGGTACGGACGTGGTCGTCGAGTCACCATCCCAGCCCCCGGTTGCCGTCTCCCCGCGGGCCTGCTGCCGGCCCTCTGCACCTCCGGATGGATTGGCAGCTCCCTCCGCTGCCCATGGACTCTGGATCGGCTGTCATGGATACCTTGGGCGTCACTTCCTCCCTGTCACTAGCTGTTGACACACACAGTTCCTTTTCCCACTGCCGCCCACCTTGGGGGAAGTAATGGACGTCGAAGACCCATAGAGGTCTCTGCACCATTGCGCCATAAGCTGTAGCGGCGTGCGCCTCCTGGCCCTCATTTAGTGTGGGCACACCACAGTGGAACACATGGTCCCAGTGGCCAATAGCAGCACCCCTGATAGGGTACTTAAGCAGCGGCCTCTTGCTCAGCCAGTCAGTCTAATGTTGCTTACGTCGGTTTACACCTTGCTTTGCACTAGACTTCTTACTTCCTGGTTCGTGTACGAGTGGACATGTTTGTTTCCTTGTGACTCTGTTGTTCGGTCTTGTTGCATTCATTCTGTCCTTTGTTAGTCATGTCTGTCCTCTTATGTTGTGTTATTGTACGCGGGCCTCTCTGTGGGTCCCACTGTGCCTTCCATCATTGCTACCCCATGACCATCCTGGTCGCAGTTACAAAATGAATGACTGATGGGGGCTTGCCTGTTGATGCGCAGACACAGTGCACCTGCAGACCAGGCTGTCAATACCGCCATTGATGGTGGGCCAATACACGTGCCGGCGAGCCAAAATTTTCATGTGGCACAGTGCGCACGGTGTAACAAGAAGGACATCATCAACCATGGAGAGGCTGTTCGACAGGTGGCACCAGGGACTTATGTCAGTCTCCATCCAACAAGTAGTATAGGAAGGCCAACCATGGACCATGTAGTGGAGAACCTGCCACAAGATAGGGTCTTGGTGTGTAGCCGTGGCAATGTGATCAGCCATAGGAGGCAGGGAATCCAGCGCATCCCGGCGGTCAGAATCAATGCGAAAGCAGAGGCCGTCCTGTTGGTCGAACGCAGGATTGGGGGCTGCTGGGAGATGTGACAAAGCATCTGCGTTAGCATGGTGGGCAGTGGGCTTATACTGGATGGTGTATGTGTAATTCCGTAAAAATAAAACCCAGTTCTGGACACATAGTCACCCACTCTGGAATGTGAGAGTGGGGTCCGAAAAGCATAACTAAAGGTTTATGGTCTGTCAGCAGGTTGAACTTTCCCCAAAAAGATAGATTTTAAATTTTGGGTGGTAAACACAATTGCCAGGGCCTCATTTTCAATTTGGGAGTATTTCCGTTGTGCTGGGTTTAACGTCTTAGATGCATAAGCAATGGGCTGATCTGAGCCACTGGTATTCTAATGTACGAGGACGGCCCCAATGCCATATGCCGATGTGTCAGCTGCCACAAGCAAGGGGCCGTCTGGAGAGAAGGGAGCAAGGCAAAGGGTGGACTACAGCATCATCTTTAAACAGAGAAAAGTGTGGTCACAGGCAGGAGTCCAATCAAAAGTCATCCCTTTGCGGTGCAAGTGATTGAGTGGTTGAGCAACGGAGGCAGCTTGGGGTAAAAACTTTAAGTTATAAGTAACCTTGCCCAAAAACGCCTGGAGTGCAGATAAGTCCTTGGGACGAGGAAGGGCCTCAATGGCTGCGACATTGTGATTCGAAGGGCAAATGCTATCTTTACTAAGCGAGTGGCCTAAGTATTCCACTTCCGGGTGAAGAAAACGACACTTGTCCAACCGACAGCATAAACCTGCAGACTGTAGAGCATGAAATAATGCGCTGAGGTTGTGCAAATGTTCCTGACAGGAATTCCAGGTGACCAAGATGTCATCCAGATAATTCACGCAGGCTGGGATAGGCTGTGTAAGCTGCTCCAGGAACCCTGGAAAACAGGCGGTGCCAAAGTGACACCAAATGGAAGGCACTTGTACTTGTAGAATCCAAAAGGTGTGTTGATAACCATGACGTTCTGGAAATCGGAATCCAAGGGTAACTGGTGGTATGCCTCAGCCAGGTCGATCTTAGAAAAGTACTCACCCCCACAAGCTTGGCGGGGAATGGGGTAAGTTTCTACTAAAGACTGGCACTACTATCAGTGCTCAAAGTCCCCACACAGCCAAAGTTGACCCATTGGGTTTCCGTATGACCACCAATGGTGTCGCCCAGGCACTTTATGTACCAGCTCCAGGCTGCTGGCGTTCTGGAGACAATCAAGTTCCTACTTGACTGCCAGCCATAAGGCCACCGAATGGGGACAGGCCCAGAAAAAGCAAGGCTGTGCATCCGGCCAAAGTGTGATGTGCGCCTGAAAATCTGAAGCACATCCGAAATTCGTTGGAAACGGCAACACAAAAGCTGAACACAGAGCATCCAAGTCCTGAAAAGGAACAGACCTTAGCTTTTTTAGAAATTGAAAAGTCAAACAGTTTAAATATATCCAGGCCAAAAATATTCTAAACCTATGGATGGTCGACAACAAATAGGGTAAGGAGCCAGGCAACATGTGTGTATGTCGCCTGGATGACGAACTGCCCATGAAGGGGATTGGAACCATCGACATAGGCGACCAAATGCTGAGAATGCAGGGGAGCCAAGGTGGGTATATGTCACAGTATTAATCAGGGAGATGGTGGCCCCAGTGTTGAGCTGAAAACTGACATCCTCAGTAAAAGGCAGAGCATGAGGAATAGCTTCTATGCTGATGGGTCCTCCAGCTGGATGACTGATTGCAGAGCATGTGCTGTATCCTGAGGCCCAGTAGGGGCAGGATGGGAGCAAGTCGAATGACTACAACAAACAGAATGTTTGAGAAAGAGGGCCACATCCAATCTATCAGATTGCCCCCCACCGCTGGAAAACGTGCACAGAGTGTGTGGTAAAGCACTGTGGGCAAGGTGGAAGTGGACTGCGTGACCAGTGATGAGGGGCGACTGGAGGCTCTGATGCAATAGAGATATCAGACATAGAGGAATCCCGATGGTGCTGGCCTCTGTTGGCTACGCCATGTCTACGTCATGATGGCGGAACCCACAGAGACACATCAATCGCTGCCACTTTCGGCTGTGCCATAAGATGCTCGTTAGCCACCTGAGCAATTTCAAATGAGTGGGCAATGAGGAGAAACTCTTTGAATGAGGGATTATCGAGTTTCAATGCTGCAGTGCAGACTTTAGGATCAGGAGCCAACTGAACACCCACATCCCGGATGAGGAAATCTGCATACGAAGCCTTACACTGATGATTGGTGCATGTAAAATTGCAGTGACAGCCGACACCCTGCAAGTCCGTGATCCAGGAACAATATGATTGAGCAGGCTGTTTATGGTACTGGTAGAACTCCATCTGAGAGGCGACCACATGGTAGTGCTGAGAATAATAGTTTGGCAGCAAAAGGCATTTCTCCTGGAAAGAGCAAGCCACAGGCCAAATTGCGGAGAAGAAAAAATGTGTCTGGGGAGCCCCACGACAAAAACAACGACCGCTGCAAGGGGTCATCCGTGACCCGAAAAGCTGTGAAATGTTTTTCAGACAGTTTAAGTGCGTTTCCCAGTCTTTTTTAGCATCATTAAATGGTGGGAACGACGGTAGACCTGGGAAAGCATCGGACACCCAAGGACTCAGAAACTGTTGTGGAAATGCATCCCAGACACTGACTTTATCTGATAGACATCTTACAAAAGTTCATATGGTTGCTAACTGTACCTGCTGCTGCTGCACGAGTTGCTGCTGTTGTTCCAGAAGGCAGACCAACGTAGACTCCATGCTAACAACTACTACCGTTTACCTTGTTACCACAATGCTGTAACCATGACAGGAACGGTTGCGGGGTTGCCACTAACGAAAATGTGGCGGGACCAAACAGGATTGGCGTGTGAATCATTCTCCATGTTCACTGGATTGGCCTGCTTATAGGAAAGAAAAGAAGATTCAGGAGTATAAGTTCCTTGATCGTCTAACCTATATTGAGGCTTGTAAGAAGTATACACGTCTTCATCCTGTGTCAATGACACCTAGCTATGCTTTAATTACATCTTCACCCCTTCCTCCCCCTTCCTTACCCCAGTCCAAAACGCCTCTTCCCCTCTCCCTGCAGTTCCCCCACATTCCCCTCCTGGCACTGCTCCCACTCCCTAGCCGGAGAAGTGTCCCGCTTCTTTGGCATCTGCCGGTCAAGGGCACCCCTCCTGGGACCCCCCTTCCTGGTACCTTCCAGGCCAAAGGTCTGCTGCCACACTACAACCATGAGAACCACAATCTGTGAGGCCCCAGGTCACCCGCTCTCTTTCTGTTCCAGAGCTTGCTGCAGCTGGCTCCCTTTCGCAGCACAGCCCTCCTCGATCTCAAACAGAAAAGAAGAAGACTTGACTCTGACCTACTGTTCACGGATGTCGCCCCCTCCTTGTCAGTGATGGATAGTGACCCAGTGACGTGACTGGCTTTAGCCTGTTCACCCCCATTAGAACCATGATTATGTGTTTATCCGATGGAATTGTGACAGATATTACCATCACCTTCCGGAGTTGAAATCCCTTATTTTGTATTACTCTGCAGCTTCTGTGGTTCTACAGGAATCTCATTTTACTTATGATCACTCGGCGGCCCTCCACGGGTTCCATGCTTTCTGCCGAAATCGTGTTGGCCCCCTGCAGGCCTTTGATGGCGTTTGTACATTGGTTCGTATGGACACTACTAGCACATGGATTCCTCTTCAAACTTCATTGGAAGCAGTTGCTGGACTCTGCAGTCACAATTTGCAATCTTTATCTCTCTCCTTACAGGACTCTTACACTTGCTGCTTTAACTGCCCTTCTTCAGCAACTTCCTCCTTCCATCCCCGTTCTCGGGGATTTTAAAGCTCATCATCCCTTGTGGAGCAGTGCATTTCCATCTAGTCAGTGTCTTCTCATAGACCAGTTCCTTGCAGACCACGATTTGTGCCTTCTTAATGATGTCTCCCCTACCCATTTCAGTGTCGGTCATGGTACCTTTCGCACCATTGATCTCTCTCTTTCTTCTCGCTCCCTTCTCCCTTCATTGCACTGGTTGCCATACAACAACCTTTGCAATAGTGACAATTTCCCGTTGATTCTCTCGCTACCTTCCCGCTCCCCAATGGACAGGTTACCTCGTTGGTCTTACCAATGTGCCTGTTGGCATCTATACTGCACAGGTAGTTGTTTCTCCCTCTCTGTTGGGTTGTATTGATGACGTCCTACGTGACATGTCTGATGCGAATGTTCACGCTGCTAGCCTTGTATCCCACGCTAATCTGGACCATTTCACAGCTGGCATGACCCGTGGTACTGTACAGCAATTGGCATTGCCATCCGTGATTGCTGCCAAGCTTTGCAACACCTTAAGAGGCACCCATCCACTGCCAATCTTATTACCTTTCAATGCCCCTGCACCAAAGCCCGTTACTTAATCAAATGGAGCAAACCGGTGTATTGGGAATGCTTTGTTTCTCCCCTCGGTTCTACTGTCCCACTGTCATGGGTCCATGCACCGTATGGTGGATTGCAGAGTATGTATGTAGATGTAGATGCAGATGGGTTTCACTTTGCTCTCTCCAAGGTTGCCATCGGAAGTCTTCCCTCCCAGTCCTTGTCCCGCAAGATTCAAGAGGTCCATGCAAAGGCTATCCGGGAGGGTGTCTTATGACCCATTTTGTAACAGCGCCAGCATCAACCTCCTATCCAGCTGCTTTCCTTCACCAGAAACAGTGGGCTGAAGAATCCACCCCTTGTCTGTCAGAATCTACCAATGAACCTTTTCCTGAATGGGAACTTCTTTCCACATTTTCTTCTTCTCATCATATGGCCCCTGGCCCAGACTCCATTCATCACCAGTTGCTTCAACATCTCAGTGCTCAAAAACGACAACATATTCTCTGGGTGCTTAACCGTATATGGTTCCAGGGTGACTTCACTTATGAATGGAGGGATATCATCGTTGTTCCCGTCGTTAAGCCTGGTAAGAACCCCCTGTTTGCCGAAAGCTTTCGGCCAATTAGTCTGACAAATGTAGTTTGCAAGTTAGTTGAATGGATTATAGCCTGTCGGCTCAATTGGGTCCTTGCAGCTTGTGATCTATTGTCCCCTAACCTGTGTGGCTTCCAAGAGGGATGGTCTCCAATCAATCATTTACTTCGTTTGGAATCCACAGTTCATCAGGCATTTTCCCAGTGCCACCATTTTGTTGCAGTATTTTTCGACATTTGCAAGCCCTATGACATAGGTTGACGCCATCTTATCTCACTTACACTTCATGAGTGCTGTCGTTGGGGCCCACTCCGGATTTTTATCTGCCAGTTGGTGTTCCATCAGTCGTTCAGGGTTCAGGTTGGTACTGCTTTTAGTTCTCCATGGCCCCAGGAGAATGGCATCCCACAGGGTTCTGTATTGAGTGAACTTCTTTTCCTCATTGCTATAGATGGACTTGTGGCCTCCATTGGTCACCCCAGCTCTGTATGTGGATGATTTCTGCATTTGGGTTAGTTCCTCTTCGATGGCCTCTGCAGAGCGGCAGCTCCGGGGTGCTATATGTTGTGCCTCTGCATGGACCCTCTCACTCGGGTTTCAATTCTCTCCTTTAAAATTGTGGTTGGTCCACTTCTGTCTCCATACTGCGGTCCACACCTATCCAGAGCTCTACCTCGATGCACAATGATTACCTGTGGTCCCACAGTTTCGTTTCCTGGGTCTTATTTTTGACAAGAAGCTCACTTGGCTGCCTCATATCAGACTTATGATGATAGGATGTTTCCGTATACTCCATGTCCTTTGCTTTCTTGTCCACACCTCTTGAGGTGCGAATCGTTCCACTCTTCTCTGCCTTTATCAGGATTTAGTGCTGTCTCGCTTGGACTATGGTTGTCAAGTTTATGTTTTGGCTGCTCCTTCCACACTGCACCTTCTGGATCTGGTCCACCATTGTGGTATCCGTTTGGCCCCCAGCGCCTTTCCTATGAGCCCTGTTGATGGTTTCCTGATTGAAGATTTCTGTCGATGGTCCCAGCTTCTGGTCTCTTACTCAATCATTGTCCATTCATCTCTCACTCATCCTTCCTATTCTATCCTGTTCCTATACCAAGGATGTCACCCACCCGATTCCCGCCCTTGGGTGGGTTTATCCATGGGCTCCGCCTTGTGTCTCTTCACCATGATTTTCAGCTTCCTTCTTTGTCCCGTCTGTCACGTTCCCTCCCCCCCCTCACTGGTTAGATCCTTGGCCCCGTATTCGGATGGATCTCCACTGAGGTCTGAAAGATTCTGTTCCTCCAGTGATGTTCCATTGTTTTCCCACTGACTTTTATGGGAGTTTTGGGATGCTGTTGTTTTTACACTAATGGCTCTAAATCTGCTGATCATGTAGGATATGCCTTCATGTCCTCTGTTGGCATGGAAAATCATCTCCTGCCAACTGCATGTTGGGTGTTTAACAGAGGTAAGAGCCTGGTAAATTGCCATCAATTCTGCAGTAAACAGTCCCAACCAAACCATGTTTTGTTATGTACGGACTCAATGAGTGGCCTTCAGGCTATTGACCTATGTTTTTCCTGCCATCCCTTGGTCTTGGCCATCCATGACTGTTTTGCTGATCTTCACCATGCTGATTCTTCTGTTGACTTCCTTTGGGCTCCTGGCCATGTGGGTAACCCAGGTAATGACCTTGCTGATGGTTCGGCTGGGGGAGCAGTCACTTCTTTGTAACTTTTCCTGCGGCTGATTTACAGCTTCATATCAAATCCCACTTGGCACAATCATGGGCCAACTCTTGGGAGGCTAATAAACTTCGTGCGCTTAAGATGACACCTGTCCCATGGCATTCTTCCTTCTGCCTCTTCCAAAAGGACTTCACCACCCCATGTTGACTCCACATCAGCCATACCAGGCTGACCATGGTTTTCTTTTGCGTAATGAGCCACCCCCATTATGTGGTTGTGGAGCCTTCCAGTCAATAGCCCACATTTTGGTGGAATGCCCCCTTCTTTTGGCTCTGCATACCAAGTACAGATTTCCCCGCACTTTACCTATAATATTGGCAGATGATTCCCAGATGGTTGAACTGGTTCTCTGTTTCCTCTGTGAAAGTGGTTTTTATTTTCAGTTTAAAGGTTTTTAATTTCCCTCTGGAATAGGGGAACTGTAGTGAGGGTTGGGGTGTCTCCCACTGTAAGCTGTATTTTGGAGATTCCTCTTTTCTTTCCCTTTTACTCTTTCTTTATCACTTTTTAGGTTTGGTTAGTCTCCTTTTACAATATGCACCCTTACATTCTAGTGGTTGAACGCTTTTGAATAGCAGGTGATCTTGCCTGTACTGCATCAGAGGTGGGATATTTCCTGCCTCTAGCAAATCCTTGAGGTTGTCCACTTGCTGACTTCCCTCCTTTTGTTTTCACCATTGCAACACGACTGCACTTTTACGTTTTTTTGGTCTATTACCTTTTATCATTATGACTCTTCTCAGATGTGAATCAATTCAAGTGGATCACCTTTGAAACAAGGGGCTGATGACCTTGCTGTTTGGTCCCTTCAACACCAATCAACCAACCAACCAACTTTCTCTATACCTGTTAAATGTAAAACGCCAAATAGTGCCATAATTTCACGCCTATCTGTAACATTACAATCTATGATGAATTTGTAATTTGTTCTAAGGTTGTCAGCATATTTGTTAGTATGGGATACTATCATACCTGTAATATTAGTGTCAAAAAGTATGAAAAACACACAAATTTCATAGAGATATCTTTTTAATTGCTTGTGAGACCCTGGTTTCCACTACTTGTATTGTGAAGTGGACCATCTCCTCCCCACTACTGTGGCCAATGTAATAAGCAGAGATCCAAAGTTGTGGCGATCTGCTGGAGCAATGCTGTTGTCTCACCTAACTCAAATCTTGTAATTTTTTCACCAAAATAGAGATCAGTCAGTCCACCAATGAAATCAAAGGGACACGGCAGACTTTACAGGTCTATGTATGCAGATAATGAGCTCAGGTAACTTCGCATAAACTCACATTGTATGGAAATTTCTGGATTGAACTATGACATTTAGATGTGCGAAAACGGGATATAAATTTGTCCTTAGTTGTTTCATTGCCATATTTCTGTACTGATGTGTTCCTGGCAGCATTAACCAAAGCATTGACCTAATTATCTGAATAGGCTGGAAGGTGAAGCTTAAGACTGTAATGAAATCTGTTGTCCATAGCATTTGTGTGTGTCAGCTGATCAAATGATGGAGCAGAGTAATAAATGAACAGGTGATATGTTGGCAATATTGAGGTATCAAATAAGATCATAGGGTGACCTCACCAGTCTGCAGAACTAGTGTAAAGACACAACCTTTTTTCCTTACACCAAATGGTGTAATTGTTATAAAAATTACACAGATCCCACATGCAAAAACAAAAAACAAGCTAGCGTGATTTAGTTTACAATTTAATATGTAACTGATGTGTATACACTACTGGTCATTAAAATTGCTACACCACAAAGATGACGTTCAACAGATGTGAAATTTGACCCACAGGAAGAAGATGCTGTGATATGCAAATGATTAGCTATTCAGAGCATTCACACAAGGTTGGTGCCAGTGGTGACACCTACAACGTGCTGACATTAAGAACGTTTCCAACCGATTTCTCATACACAAACAGCAGTTGACTGGCATTGTCTGGAGAAACGTTGCTGTGATCCCTCATATAAGGAGGAGAAATGTGTACCATCACGTTTCCGACTTTGATAAAGGTCGGATTGTAGCCTATCGCAAATGTGGTTTATCGTATCGCGACATTGCTGCTTGCATTGTTTGAGATCCAATAACTGTTAGCACAATATGGAATCGGTGGGCTCAGGAGGGTAATATGGAATGCTGTGCTGGATCCCAATGGCCTCGTATCACTAGCAGTCGAGATGACAGGCATCTTATCTGCATGGCTTTAACGGATCGTGCAGTCACGTCTCGATCCCTGAGTCAACAGATGGGCACATTTTCAAAACAACAACCATCTGCATGAACAGTTCGACGATGTTTGCAGCAGCATGAATTATCAGCTCAGAGACCTTCGCCGCAGTTACCCTTGGCACTGCATCACAGAGAGCATTGCCTGTGATGGTGTACTCAATGACAAACCTGGGTACATGAATGGCAAGATGTCATTTTTTCGGATGAATCCAGGTTCCGTTTACAGCATCATGAGGGTCACATCCATGTTTGGCGACATCGCAGTGAATGCACATTGGAAGCTGGTATTCGCCATCGCCATACAGGTGTATCATTCGGCATGATGGTATGGGGTGCCATTGGTCACACGACTCGGTCACCTCTTGTTCGCATTGATGGCACTTTGAACAGTAGATGTTACATTTCAGATGTGTTATGACCCATGGCTCTACCTTTTGTTCGATCCCTGCTAAACCCTATATTTGAGCAGGATAATGTACGACTGCATGATGAAAGTACGGGCCTTTCTGGATACAGAAAATGTTCAACTGCTGCCCTGGCCAACACATTCTTCAGATCTCTCACCTATTGAAAATGTTGGTCAATGGTGGCCGAGCAACTGGCTCATCACAATACGCCAGTCACTACTCTTGATGAACTGTGGTATCGTGTTGAAGCTGCATGGGCAGCTGCACCTGTACATGCTATCCAAGCTCTGTCTGACTCAATGCCCAGACATATCAAGGCCGTTATTATGGTCAGAGGTGGTTGTTCTGGGTACTGGTTTCTCAGGATCTATGCACCCAAATTGCATTAAAGTATAATCACATGTCACTTCTAGTATAATATATTTGTCCAATGAATAACTGTTTGTCATTTGCATTTGTTCTTGGTGTAGCAATTTTAATGGACAGTAGTGTACTTTTAAGGGTTTTGAACACCAAAGAAACGTTTTGTTGACATAATGAAACATTTTTGAAAATGCAACACTTTGTCACTACCAACCACCATAGTTTGTTGTCATAAAATCAGATAGAAGGAAGACAGGTGATATAGGTCAGTCTGCACTTCCCAAGGAATTGGAGGCAAATGCAGAAAGACAAACTTTAAGTGACAGCAGGTAGATTGCTTTGATCAGCTCCAACAATCACAGGCCATATATGAGGGTCACAAGTTTTGGGATTCTAAAGGCTACTAGGTGCAGGAAATTCTTGTAACTCTTGGGTCTGAATAACACAATTTGCATTCAGACTTATTACTACACCGAAGGGTGATTGTATACATTATAAAAAGCAAAGGCTGCAACTGGCTGCACAACAGAAGTAGGTGTTCCTGCTCACAGGGTTAGAGTGAATGGCTGAATCACACTTGCAGCATTGCCAAGTGTGAACTTCGAGGCCACTACTCCAAGTGAGAAAATAGATTTGTTGGAGCTTATCTGAAGATTTTGGTAGGGAGCACACAGTAAGTTATCTCAGATGGAGAGTCATCATCAGATGCAGAAGTAACATTGGGTGTGCCTCCCGGAAAGTGAGTTGTGAGTCCTGTTTTTTATGTTGTATATTAATGACATTTTGCAGATGATGCTGTTACCTATAATGAAATACTATGTGGGAGAAGCTCCAGAAATATTGAGTCAGATGTTTCTAAGATTCCAATATGGTGCAGAGACTTAGTACTTGCTCTCAATGTTCAGAAAAGTAAAATCTTTCAATTCACAAATGAAAAAACTGAATGTCCTATGACTATTATATCAATAAGTCACTGGAAACTGAATGAGAAAGTACGTTCAGTTGTGAATAAAGCAAGTGGTAGACTTCACGTTATTGGTAGAATACTGGAGAAGTGCAATCAGTTTACAAAAAAGATGGCTTACAAATCACTCTGGCAACCCTTCCTAGAATATTGCTCAAGTGTGTGGACCCGTACCAGATAGGACTAGCAGGGAATATTCAACATATACAGAGAAGGGCAGGGTCAATGGTCACCAATTTATTTAATCTGTGGTAGAGTTTCACAGAGATACTGAAGGAAATGAACTGGAAGATTCTTGAAGATAGTTGTAAACTATTCTGAGAAAGTCTGCTAACAATGTTTCAAGAACTGGCTTTAAATGATTACTCCAGGGATATACAACACCACCTTACATATCACACACATAAGGATTGTGAGAATAAGGTTAGAATAATTATTGCATGCACAGAGGCATTCAATCAATTATTTTTTCCACACTCCATAAATGAATGGCTCAGGAAGAAACACTAATAAATAGTAGAATGGCACATACCCTATGCCACGCACCTCACAGTGATTTGCAGAGTACAGATTTAGCTGTAGATGTAGATGTAGCAGTAGAAGCTGGCTATGAGCAATAAGAAGTTCACTGCCCAATGGCCTGATTGAGCACTTGCCCTGAATAAATGGAACCGGGTTTTTAAGGGATTGTGGCAGCACACTATTTCTCTGTATCTGTAGTCCGCCCACCAATCCACCAACATCACATGCATTGGCTGTTGTGTCTTAGCCAGAGACGCCAGGGAATTGAAAACAAGTTTAGATCATTTCTCTTCTCCTACTCTGTAGGTTGTGATGTTTCTGGGCATTACATTGACCCCAAGTTCCATAGCAACAGCATTCAGCTGGAAGCTGTTGTTAGTTGTAATAGGAAGTGTAGTGACGTTCAACCATGTTCTATGTCACTTGGCATTGCCCTGAGGTGCCTCATGAGGGGGGTGTGATGTCGCAGCACTGTTACCCATTTCTCATCTCATTCTAACCTGTGTAAACACACTGAATCGCAGTTAGCATAGGCAGCAAGCTTCGTACTTGCCCATAATTTTTTTTTTTGTATGTTTGTGTTTGTGGGTGGGTAAGAGGGTGTGTGTGAGTGTGGCCAGCCATCTGCTAGAGTGACACCATTCAGCAGCTTCTAGGCAGTGGATGCAGTTGCTGAGAGTTTCTGCAATTGAGTAATTTTTTACAATATTCTCTTGAATTGTAACAAGGATTCGAAATCTGTTGCATAGAGGTGAACCTTTATCTTTTGGGATTCTGTAGTTCAGTACATCAAATAGTGTCTTTGCACAGAATGTACTTAATGACATAAGGGTTATTCTGCTGAAGTCATTAAAGGACTGAACTATTCATCATGGAAATAGGCATGATGTCATCTATATATCCTGCATTTCTCATCCATTTAGACTAAAGTTATACCTCAGCAATGCAGTTTGTTATTGTTAGGCCACTCATTTGATTAGTTATGAAGAATGTGGTACAGAAACTTCTTAACTTCAGTCTGTTACATAGCATAATACCTCCTTCTATTAAATGGCTCTGCGACAACTTTAACAGGTGTGACGTTCTAGAAAAAGCCTCTGCTCTTGGTTAAGAAAATGTTGTATTTGTACCAACACAAAATATGGGTGCAAAAAATACCCAGGTTTATGTTACAGCTACAAAAATTGTTGCATCCTCTTTGACAGCCTTGATGAATGTCAGAAGAAAACTTCTAGCCATAACTGTATAGTAATTGTAATAACCTGTTTTTCCTTATACAATGTGTGAATTGTGGTAATGTGAACACTGGGGTGGGGTAATTCAGTGCTTGTGATGTTCAGATATACAGTGCAATGTTCCTTCAGACAGGCATGCATGTCCAAAGCAACAGTGCATTGTACTTATGCGCTATGTTGTTCAGGTCTATCTGCTGACACCAGGTAAGTGACTTTAAAACAAATTGTGAATTTTGATTAATATATTTCGCCTGTACAGGAGTACACATAATGAATGTAAGAGTACAAGTTGAAGACACATGGTTGACAATAAGTGGAAGTTTGGGTTTACCCATGAATCATGGTGGGATAGGCTAATGGTAAGTACTGTGTTTAGTAAAGAGAAATCTGGGTTAGAGTCCTGGTCTGTCAGAAATTTTCATTGTTGTCATTCCATTATACACTGATGGTTGTTCATATTTGAAACAATGAGTACATTTCATCAACTTTGGTGTGTTGAACTACTGGTATGCCCTCCAATGGTGAATGTGGGAAATCTATGAGGATGCCAGGTCGGTGTTTAGATATGGATGGATTTGTAAGGTGTTGACCTGCATGATAAGGGAATTTGTTACCTCTGCCAATAATATGTTGCATCCTTTTAGTGCCAGTTCTTTCTCTGCCTCCCCTTCTCGTGAGGTTGATATTGCAAAAATCAACCATTTAAAGTCTGTCTGAATCTGAAGAACTTTCAACGTGATGAAATTTATATAGATTTTGAAAATGAATTTTCACTCTGCTGCAAGGTTCGTGCTGATTAGAAACTAGAAATTTCCTGACAGATGGAAACCATATACCAGACTTGGTCTTGAACATGGCATCTTTTGTTTTTGAGGGCAAGTGCACTACTGACTGAGCTATCCAAGCACACTTTGTGAACAGCCCTCACCACTGTACTTCTACCAGAGCCTCATCTCGTACATTCCCTACATTACTGAAGTTCTTCTGCATACCTTCTGGGACTACCCCTCCTGGAAGAAAGGATATTTTGGAACTATGGCTTAACCACAGCCTGAGGGATCATTTCCAGGAGTGTTAGTGAGTATCTCATCCCTTACCTTCCAAATTTCACTGAATTTTTCCTGCATACATTTTGGGACTGATATCCATCTGTGAAGGCAGGTCATGAGACATATTTGGATAGCTCAATTGGTAGAGGCCTTGACCATGAAAGGCAAAGTTTCTAGAACTGAGCCCCAGTCCAGCATACAATTTTAATCTGTGTGAAAGTTGTCTTGAGGGCAATTCAGAACATGAATCATGGTCACAACATGACATCCCAATCTAACCGTTACCCCCATCAAAGGATCCTAGCTCAGTTCGTGATCTAGGAGGAGTGAGGAACCTCAGTCAATCTGTTCCAATATGTTGTATCAAAACACAGTTTTCAAACAATGTTCTTGTTGTGGCCTTCGGTCCAAGTACTGGTTTGATGCAGCTGCCCTTAACAACACAAAAATACCATTTACATTGAGCTCTACTTTTCCACCACTGAAATTCAATACTACTTGATGTTAATTTTAAAAATCTACTGCTAAAATTGTGTATGTGACAGCTTATGTCCTCGGTATGTCTGGGCCAACCTAATTAGTATTGAATTTCCTTCTTCCTACAGTTAAAACTTCTTTCTCTCCACAATTGTTTCCATAACTGCAATTCTTTGTTATGACAGAATTAGCGAGGTTTCTCATCTTCACTCTTACCATACGTGATGTCGCTGATAACCAGAGTAACACTTCATGCAAAACAGCAAGTCTTCACCTGCAAAAATAATCACAGGGTGAATGACTTTCTGTGATCAGTACCAGGTCAGATTAAAGAAAGATTCAGACGCAGGCTGCAAGCTCTTTTACCCATAGGTTTGAACAACATGCAAGTATTACAGAGATTGGGAAGTTAAATGGGAATCCCTGGAGGGAAAGTGGCCTTCTTTTTGAGGAACACTGTTGAAGCTGAATGCACAACGATTGTACTGCTGCCAACATACATTTTACATAAGGACCATGAGGATAAGATGAGAAAAAAAGATTAGGGCATAATGGAAGCATTCAGGTAATTGTTTTCCCCTCACTCTGTTTGTGAGTGGAACAGAAATGGAAATGACTAATTGAGTTACACGATACAGTCAACCACACACTGTACTGTGGCTTGTAGAGTATGTATGTAGGTGTAGATGAAAATAAAATTAAACAACTTATATCAGATACCATCCTCTTATATCTTCATGATGTAAAAAGTGAGTGCTACTATGACTGCTCTCTTTATCCCATCTAGTGGCTAGTGGTGCTGTGTCTCGTTCACGGAGTCCTGGGTTCGATTCCCGGCTGGGTTGGGTATTTTCTCAACCCAGTGACTGTACGCTTGCATTGTCCTCACCATTTCATCATCATTCATGAAAGTGGCGAGACTGGACAGAGTAAAGTTATGGTTTCGTACAGGCACTGATAAGCACTGAATTGAGCACCCCACAAACCAGCCATCATCATCATCATCATCATCATCTCTTCTATCCTGACTGTTGACTCGACTATCACCTGTATTGTCATCATCATCCTATAGGATTATTTCCTCAGTCTGTGGATCCAACGTCCACAAACTTTTTCTACTCATAGCTATTTCTACTGAACCAACTACCATAATTGTTGTCATTACACATTTGTGGGTTCTGAGGCTGCTGATCTCTGAATGGTACGCATTTGGGAATCTCCATCTTCAATTTTCAGTTATTTGGTCTGTATGGCTGTGGAAGGTCCTCTAGCGACTGAAGAATCTTGATAAAAAATTCAAGCTGTAATAGTCCAGTTTTTGTAGAAACCTTTGAAATGCTTAACTATTATCGTTGCAATAGGTTGCTTGTATAATGTGCCTTAACTTTAGATGAGACATTTGAAAAATTTTTACAAGGCCCCCCCCCCCCCCCTGCCACATCAACTATTTTATAATAATAATTTTAACAGCATGGGAGAATAAACAGAGCACACATCTTAGGCTCACAGCAACAAATTTATGTCTTCCAAAATATTCTATTAATGTTCAAGAGGTTGTAATATGTGAGGACTTTTGTGTTATATAGTTTTATTCCACATTAAATTTGCAAGACACAACCCTATTGGTTCTTAGTGCACACACTCTGCAAATTTACTCACTCATTTATCAGGAGCTTGTCTGTGTTTACCATTGCCGGCTCATGTAAAATGGCCTTTTCACTGTGTAACAGTTACCTCAATTCAGAATTGAGCTATACGAGATTTTGATGCTCATGTTTCAAACACGTATGCGTCCTGCTTGTGCTTTAACTCTGATTCAATCTACAATATAATATTTCGGGGAAATACTTCACTTTTATGTGCCCCGTATGGAGTTCAAACTCTCAGAACCCAACCTGCAGGAGTGCTCATGCTCAACTCAGTCACTCTGTCACACCAGATCATCTCCAGGTGCCAGTTTCTCCCTTACAGAATGATGGGCATCCCAGTGTGTACTGCCACTGTGCTGTAGCAAGGAACTGGAAGGACAGTTCCGATTCTTCAAGTGTAGGATCAATATCCTTAGAATACGCTGATAAATTCTGCAGGACTGTATAGATTATCTGAAAAGTGATTTTCTTTTTGCCAACCACATACTTGAAAAATGTGAAAGAGCAAAAATCATATTGTTTCAAATTTTTGGATGTGGTGTTGCATGTGACACATGCTTGCATTGTGGGTGACCAGACTGAAGGAACACTCAGAACTGAGTGGCCAGATATTTGTAGCCGGTTCTTAAACTCCAGCTTGTGACACATGGCATGGGGAGTCAATTAGTAATCTAACTGTTGTGTAGAAGCCCACTGGCCTACAAATATTTTGCCTTAAAAAATTGACTGCAGGGACACAGACAAGCACAATATCAGTATGTCTTCAGTATGGCACCCTCCATTCATATCACAGCTGTCAACAGTGATGATTACCATTGTTTTAGCTTCCTCTACTGACAGAACAAAAACTTTGTGTTTCACACCGATGACACCACATAGTGGTGCTTCATGCCATCTGCCCAGTTTAGGATGGTGAGACATCGACATATGTAGGTTCTGAGTCTGATAGGTTGAGGGAATCTGATGTCTGGATTTGCTGGAGTAGCATTATCCTGAGTTGTCTTGTTTTTCTCTTCAACAGCTTTGAAGGATTGGGACTGTTGAAGGACTTACCCTATGGGGGTAGGAACTGTAGAGGAGCCAGCAGCCCTTGGACCTGAAATAATGTCTTCTTCAAGCACTCCATGTCTAGTGTTCACCGTTCCATCAACAATGACGCCATTAATCTTCTGCCCTTCCTTACTGTCTCTGACTGGTGTTAGCTTGCTGGTCTGGGCATTCCCAGGGAGAGGATCCCATAATTGGAGCGAGTCACTAGTAGATGCTGGAGGAGGGAACTGTGTGGGGGAAGGTGATGTACCCAAATATGGTACATAATAAAGATATTTCTGGTGATCTAGCCACAGTCATGGCAGAAAGCACTATTTATGAGATGGTATGAAAATAATAGTATTTTTTCCAGGCTCCTTAATATGATAGAATGTAAAATCAGACCTCTTCAGGTCTTCGCTTGCCTATTTTGAGGATTGGAAAGTGAGTGGGTTGTTGTCTGCATTTTCTGCATTGTCCTTGATACTTATTTTCCTCTGACAGTGTGCTCATGGCAGGAAGGTTACTAGTCATGAAATAACACTTATATCTGTGTAGAGAGATTTCTGGAGCATCAGGGCCACAAGCTGATACCTTTGATCTTTCCACTGTGCCTGATACCATCATGTGCCACCTACTCCAAACGAGATCTCTACCTGCAGACAGCACTAAAATCGAGCAATGCTCTTCTGCTTCAGCTGGCATTTCTGAGAATTCCAGTGCCCACAAACAGGCTGACAAATGCTCGCCATCATGCACTGGATGGCAACGGTTCAGGCCTCAGTTGTGTGCACCTGTGTTGTAAGGGGCTGCCACTGGGTGCGATTAATTGTGGGATGTGACTGCTGGAATTGCAGTGACCTGCTCTGATTTTTATAATGGAGGAAGTCTTAGCAAGGAAGTTCACTTCACCACTCCTATTTGACACTGCTGCTGTAGTAGACACTTGCAACAAGCAAGAAAAGGAATTAAACTCTATAACAAGAAAGGGACTGGATCACTACAGACAGTGTGGTCAGTCGTGGGATTTTCTGTGCGTGTATAATAAAATTAGAAGGGTTGTTCTGCAGCTGGAGGAGTGGTAAATCTGCTGAAACTTGTTGCTAGTTCCGTACTATTCGTATGTGTTGTTTTGTGCCTCTGTTGTTGAAACGTCCTTGATTATGCACTCACCTACTAATTTGGTTCAGTTAATCAGGTCTGAGGGGAGAATCATATGGGATGGAGTGTAAATGGCTGCACAAGAGGAACAGTATCACATCTTGCACCTAGAGGCACTGACTGTCATCCCTTCAGTGTTGAATTTGCAGTTCCAAGTGCAGCCCTAAGAGGCTTAAAGAATTTCCTGTCCAATGGTTGTAACTTGCAAATGTTACATGATGGTGTGTACAGCACACAAATGTGATGGTTACCTGTACATTCTTTAAGTGACTGCTCTTTATGAATAGCATGGAAATCCACAATTAAGAGGACTGGATTCATTCCTGTTGGCAGAATGTGCAGTTTAAAATGCTACAACCACTGCAAGAACATGTTGCGATTCATCCACCTGCTTTCAGGAGCTCCACAAAAAATTATTTCTTTTGAACTTACCATCAATGGATTATCTTTATACCGTTTCTTCTGAGGAAAAATGAAAATTGAAAAGTGCAGGTATAAAATGGCGTGTGACATCCATTGTCGATGTTTCTGTTAAGACACTAGAGTTTTGAAAAAGTGAAACACTGAGAGATGTGATCACAGGGAAATTGATACCACTGATTACAGACTTGACACTACACACATGAGTAACACTACGGACCTGTACCTGCACTATGATTCTATACCACGAGGTCTAGGGACAACGATGGCAGCTCGATGGTGGCGCTTCTCTGTACTGAACTGCCACAGTCAAAGAGCACGTGAACATGTTGCTGGAGAATACTCTGCCACATGGTTTTTAGGCACATCTACATAGCATCAATTGTGGGCTGCTGTACACCTGAATGTACAAGTTGCCAACCAACCATATCCCACACACGGTTGATGGGTGACATGTCAGATGAACAGACAAGCAACGGAAGTGATGGCACCATTCATTCTTCGAAGATGAGTTGCATATTCCTTACTACATTTAGCTGAATGTTGTCACACTAAAATATGCCATGTGGAATGGCTTGAATTAGGGCCAGTGACTTGGGATGTAAAACCTCCATGATTTAGTGGTAACTGTTCAGGTAGTCCTCAAAACATAGGTAACATGCTCTTATGTTGCACGCAATGGTGCCCCAGACCTTACCATTGGCGATTGTCCACTTTCCCACTCACCATACAGCCTGTACGATTGGCTTCACAATGGTGATGTTGAAAGTGTATGCAGCCATTACTGTGAGACACCTCATAGAATTTGGTATACATATGCAGGCGAATTCTTGCCACCTTGAATCTGGCAGTGCTACAGAATACAAGAGCTGCAACAGTTTGTCACATCTTCTCTGGTGTTATATTGTGTTGCGTTCAGTCACTGTTTCAGATTTAGACCTTACTTTCACACTGTCATTAATCCTCTGTGTGGTTGTTAGCGTGAATTGTTAGTGAATGCCTGAACGTTGCAAGTGGCATTGTGGGTGTGGGGGTGACAGATCCTAAGAACTGGAACTGTTTGCCACATTTTGCAAATGCAATTGTTGGGAAAACAGGGATGTTACCTGACAGTGACATTCCTGACAATGGAAGTGATGGGTATCACAGCACAAAGTCTGTCTTTCCAACATGATAGTATCTCTTTCAAAATGTTGGTCCAACAGGTTCGACAACTCCCGTGCAGCTGTAAAATCTGAGGGTAGGTCTGGGTCACCTCCACTGTTGGTGTGTAGTCCCCATGCTTTTCCCCCATGCTTTGGTACAAACACTATTTTGGTAATCTCACTACCAAGTGTCATCTTCACAACACCAATAATGAACTTTCGAACAGGCCTGTGCACGGATTCATTATTAACCACTATCGCCCATCACAAATGAATGCCACTGTTATACAACATGCATGCATGCACCATCTTCCATGCGTATGGCCTCTCACCTGACCTTGCAATGCATGTGACACTTACAGCCCTAGATGGACAAACAGATATATTTCTGGTGTGCGGTAGCGCTTGTTGTCTTGTGCTCCTGTTTTTCTGTGGGATACACGTGGTTAATCAAACATGTTTAACTTTAGTCCTCACCCTTTGAAGCTTGCTCTTTCTCCTGTAGGATGCTCATTTCACATTTATCACAAACTCTGTCATTACATATACTGTGATCAGACGTCTCCTGCTGTAGTAGCCCAAGGATTGTGAGTAATTGTGTCACCTGACACTTTGCACACGTTGTTCATGGTCACAGGCAGGTAAAGATTAAGTGCATATCCTCATCATTCATAAAAGTCTAGACAAAAATCATGTGCCACATGTGATGTGCTTTGTTTGTGTGTTGAATCCAAAATGACGTATTTAAAAATTTCCTCCATAATGAGTATTAGCACCATAAAGTGGGTCCCGATCTACAGTATATTACCATTGTCATACTTCTAATCTTCTTTAGACAGGAAATTTTCAAAGTACAAAGTTAGATATGGTCATCAGCCTACCACTCTGTTGCAAGCAGACCCCTACATTACATGTCTGGAGGTTGTGGAAAATGTGGCATTTCACAATCGCACATAAATTCCTTTCTTTACAAGCCTGTTCACCTCTTAAAGTCTGTTAAGAGTTATCACCAGGAGATCCTGTATCTTCTCTGGTGTGTGTAGATTTCCTTCCATCATACAACTAACCACTTCTTTCATTCTATTTTTGTATCTTTTTCCTCTATTATCCCTTCTCTCCTTAAATTTTGGTATTTAATAACCCATCCTGCAACAATAGAAGGGGGTTTAAAATGCTTTTCATAAATATGCAAATTGACAAAACAGTTGTAGTTTGTTAGAACGACATTGAACAATTCTTTACATCTCTAACTACACAATCAGATGCGATTGCCATAATGCAACATTTTTAGACAGAGCTCTTGAATTGTTCAAGAAATATTCAGAATACTATGTTGACTAAATATATAAAATATACAAAAGTTTTAAGTCTACAAGTCGTGTAAACACACACATTATATGCGATCATAGCCAGCGAAGTTTGCTGGGAGTGCTAAAATTTTTTTGCCATGAACGAAATTCTCATTTGCAAGTAACTCACTCAGAACCAACACTGTTATAACATTTAATCACCAATAATTGCGTGGATATTCAAACACTCTCACTTAGAAACAATAGCTGATTACATGATAACAACTCAGTATCTCTTATTCGACTGCCATGCCGTGACATGCGGCTGGCGCCGTTCATAGTTAGGTGACGCTCCCGCGCTCAGCCGAGTTGCAGAGCGCCTCTATCGCCGTTTGCGCATACTGTCATGGTGGCACTGTTAAATGTCGTGGCACTGTCACAACACTTTTGCCCCCTTGAAAAAAAAAACACTCACTTCCTTGGAGATATGGACAGTGCGGAGACATTCATGGCCTCTTGTGAGGCCCCGAGAAGATCCCGCGGAGAGGCACGAGAGTATGGTCGAAAATGTCCAGGACAGAAGCTCGTGCATGGAACGTGCCTCCTGGACGAGATGATGGGTGAAAACTCCGGAGCAGCATCCATAGGTGTCGTGGACCTGGGGGTGTGTTCCAGCGTGACGGGTCCCGAAAAAGGCGGCGTCGCGACTGGGGCCGGTTTTGGTGTACTCGGAAGTGGTAGCGACGTCGGCTGCATCAACACATATGGTAGATCGGCAGTAGTGACAGGACTGGCTTCTCGGGCTGGTGGAGGTGAAGGAAGGGGCGGTAGCACTGGCGTGGCCACCACTCGTGGGCACATCTGGTCATAAAGGCGAACAACCATGCCGTCGTCCGTACATATTTCACAATGCCGGTGGCCGCGAAGAGCCTTGTCCACCCCTGGAATCCATTTAGGGCGAGATCCATACCCTCGTGCCCACATGTCGGTGCCCACTGAGAATTTTCCCACACTAGGGGACACAGCACAAGGCCTGACAGGGTGAAGCAGGTGCAGTAGAGTGCGCGGTTGGCGGCCATGCAAGAGTTCAGCAGGGCTGCGATCACCCAGAAGTGTGAAGCGATAAGAACTCAGTGATTTTTCCATGAATGACACTCTGCTGCAATTTCTAAAGAATTTTTTCATCTGGCTTTTGAAAGTGCGGACAAGGCGGTCGACCTCCCCATTTGATTGCGGATGGAAGGGCGGTGCTGTAACATGACGAATACCTTGTCCAGTACAAAAATCACGGAAGGCCTGTGAAGAGAACTGAGGGCCATTGTCCGTGACGATCGTGGATGGAAGACCTTCTAGCGCAAAGATTTTGGACAAAGCCAGCGTCGTCGCCGCAGTGGTGGGCGACGGACATCGAACAACAAACGGAAACTTCGAGAAGGCGTCAATCAACAGTAGCCAATAAGTACTGAGGAAGGGGCCGGCAAAGTCAGCGTGCACCCGTTCCCATGGCTGCGCCGGATCAGGCCACAGAGAGGGCATTGTACGAGGTGCAGCCAGTTGTTGAGCACACTGACTACATGCAGCAACCGTGTGGGCAATGTCCGAATCAATACCGGGGTAATAAATGTGCCTGCGGGCCAGGGACTTAGTCCGAGAAATACCCCAATGGCCTTCATGCAACAGTTTGAGAACACCTTTGCGAAGAGAGGCTGGCACCACGACCCGTGGAGGTGCCATCATGAACAGACAGATGCAGGCGCAAGGCATGGTAGTTGCGAAGGGAATCCGATGCCCAGCCCTTGGTCCTGTCCGGCCAACCCCGTTGAACAAAACCGATCACCTGGCGCAGGACCGGGTCCCGCGCAGTAGCCGACATGACCTGCGAACCTGTAAGTGCAAAACCCTCAACCGCGCAATGTTCTTCCTCATCAATGTGGAAACAGAGTGGTTCATCACGATCGAAAACATGGTCGGGGCCCATTGGCAATCGCGACAATGCGTCAGCGTTGGAGTGCTGGGCCGTGGGGTGGTAGTGAATCTCTTAGTGAAAACGAGACAAGTATAAGGCCCAACGTTGCAGGCGGTGAGCTGCCTTATCTGGAAGCGACGCCGATGGGTTGAACAGAAAGACCAGCAGCTTGTGGTCGGTGATGAGGTGAAACTTTTTAGAGCATAAATGATAGCGAGCGCCTCCTTTTCGATCTGAGAGTAACGCCGTTGCGCATCGTTGAGGGTCTTGGAAGCATAGGCGATGGGTCGTCCCAACCCATCCTCATACCGATTGGCGAGAACAGACCCTAGGCCATACTGTGACGCGTCAGTTACCAGAACCAAGTGCTGACCCGGACGGAATGTGGCAAGACAAGGCGCCAACTGCAAATGAGCCTTCAGGCAGACAAAAGCCTGCTCACACTCATTGGACCAACAGAAAGGGACGTTTTTGCGTAACAGCTGATGCAGGGGGTGAGCTACAGCTGCCACGGATGGAATGAATTTGTGATAATAAGCAATCTTGCCTAGAAATGCCTGAAGTTCTTTGACTGTAGACGGCCGGGGTAGAGCGTTAATGGCCGCAACGTGCTGACGAAGAGGACGTATACCCTCACGGGACAAGTGGAAACCAAGATACACAATGGAGGGTTGGAAGAACTGTAACTTGAACCTCAGCCCAGCCGAATGCAAAACCCGAAACAGTGAACGCAAGTTGCGAAGGTGCTCCTCAGTGGAGGCCCCCATGACAACAATGTCATCCAGACAGTTTATGCAGCCGGGAACAGAAGCCGTGAGCTATTCCAAAACCTCTGAAAAATGGCTGGCACGCTAGCGACGCCAAATGGTACACCTCCAATAAGTCAAGTTTGGAAAAGAACTGGCCCCCAGCGAGCTTGGTAAATAACTCCTCAGGACGGGGAAGAGGATAAGTGTCAATGAGGTTCTGAGCATTGACAGTGGCTTTAAAATCACCACACAATCGATACTCCCGTTTGGTTTAGAAACTGCCACGATTGGCGATGCCCATTCAGGAATGAGAAGCCCTGAAGCTGTTAACCTGTCTATCTCAGCCTTGACAGGTGCATGCAACGCCAGTGAAATAGGGCGTGCCCGGAAAAACTTTGGGCGAGCTGTAGGTTTAAGACTAATGTGGGCTTCAAAATCCTTGGCACGACCCAGACCAGCAGAGAACATGGACGAAAATTCAGAACACAATCCATCCAGCTGTTGATACGGAATATCCTCAGATATGAGGTGCACATCATCATCAATGGAGAACCCGAACAACTGGAAAGCATCATAACCGAACAGGTTTTCAGTGCCCACATGATCCACCACATAAAACGTGAGGGGCCTAACAACAGACCTGTAGGCAGTGGAAGCATAAAACTGGCCATTGATAGGAATTTTCTGTTTATTATAAGTTATCAGATTTCGTGTAACTGGAGACAATGGACGGGAGCCCAACTCAAAATATGTGCGAGAATTAATGAGAGTTATTGCAGAGCCAGTGTCCACTTGCATGCAAATGTCTTTATCCAGAACACGAACAGTAACAAACAACTTATTTGTTTGAGAAAGCACACAGTTAACATCATTGTCCGATGCCTTGTCCTCGTTGACAGGAACTTTAGGGGACTGACACACAGAAGCAATGTGGCCTTTTTTCCTACACAAATTACACGTTACCCAACGTTTTGGACACGCGGTGCTCTCATGCTGTATGAAACAACGTGGACAAGAAGGAAGTACGGAATGAACCTGCTTCTGTGGTTGCTGTTTTCGCTGCAAGCATTGCGGCCCAACGCAACGTTGTTTACGTGAGTGAACCACCGCCACATCTTCGTTCTCCTGTGAAACAGGCAAATTGTCCATGTTGAAAGTTGACTGTACAGCACCTACATCACACCATGTGTCTATTTGCGCGCCAGCAGTGTGAGACACTTCAAAGGATTGAGCGATGCTTAGAACTTCCGACAACGATGGGGTTGTCCGCCGCTCATGGTCTCGCGGTAGCGTTCTCGCTCCCCGAGCACGGGGTCCCGGGTTCGATTCCCGGTGGGGTCAGGGATTTTCACCTGCCTCGAGATGACTGGGTGTTTGTGTTGTCCTCATCATTTCATCATCATCCAGTACAGTGGCGAAATTGGACTGAGCAAAGGTTGGGAAATTGTACGGGCGCTGATAACCATGCAGTTGAGCGCCCCACAAACCAAACATCATCATCCAACGACGGGGTTGGCAGTTGTAGGGCACATTGCCGAACTTCTTTATTAGGAGCAAGCTGTAGAATAGCATCCCTACCATTGAATCAGCATAAGACACATGATGAGTGTCCGTGACAAACTGACATTTCCTACTCAGACCATGTAGTTCCGCCGCCCAAGCCCAGTAAGATTGATGCGGCTGTTTACGACACCGGCAGAACACCACGCGGGCGGCAACAACATGAGTGTTTTTTCGGTAATAGTCAGACAATAAGTCACACATTTCTTGGAAGGACAGAGAAGCAGGTTCCTGCAGAGTGGCTAACTGAGATAGCAGCTGATAGATCCGTGGGGAAATCCAAGATAGAAATAACAACTTACACATAGGAGTGTCGACAACGCCGAAAGCCAAGAAGTGTTGCCGCAAATGCTTCTCATAATCCTCCCAGTCTTCAGCGGCCTCGTCGTAAGGAGGGAATGGAGGCGGAGAAGAGGAAGACAGACGATGAGTAAACGACATCGACAACACCTGAATAGCAGCCGTCAGCTGTGTTTGTTGTTCAATGAGCGCTTGCATAAGCTGTTCCATGTCTGCCCCGTCACGAACACACAAATCCACAACGCAGTGAAAATATCTGACCTTGTCGCCAAAAAGTGTTATAGCCTTTAATCACCAATAATTGCGTGGATATTCAAACACTCTCACTTAGAAACAATAGCTGGCACCGTTCGTAGCTAGGTGGCGCTCCCGTGTTCAGCCGAGTTGCGGAGCGCCTCTATCGCCGTTTGTGAGTACTGTCGTGGCGGCACTGTTTAATGTCATGGCACTGTCACAACAAACACCACAAGCAGTATTACATTCCCACTCCAGATGGCAAGCATTTAAAACAGTTTGAAGTATGCTTTGTGGTTAGTATTTTCAGGAATTCAAATGTATAACCTCACCAAATGTATGGACCTGCATGATCTTCTCTACTTCAATAACGGTATACTTATAATTGCAAAAAATCGTTATCAAATTTAAGTACCACAAGGTGAATTTACAATGACATTGCTCTTGTCTTTAAGTATCAGTTTTGTACTAGATTTCATTCAGTGATTAAAATTTACATAACTGTTTGCATTTAACAGTTATTCATTAATTTTCTTAATATTTGAAAATCTGTTTTTCAGACTTATCTCAAACCCAATATTGGAAAGCTCGTAATGAAGATGAGGAAGCTGTTGTTGTGCAGAGTTATGATAATATCGTATTAAACTTCTTTCTGTAAAGGAGTTGCCTATCAGAGGACAATTACTTTGTAGGTCCATGTATTACTTCCATTTACAAATTGCAGGAAGTGTCATCTACAGAAGTAGCAAGTGGTCTCAAAAATAATTTGAAAGCTTGGAATGGATTTAGTATATCCCTAAATCGTCCAGGTTCAGCCTTCATTGTACTAATTAGGAGAATGTACTCCTTGTAATTCTTATCCTGGAGAATAACTGTCATCAGAAAAATGCAGCACATTTCTCTGCTTTGTCTGTCTTTCCACATTGGAAGTTTTCTCATGAAAGTGATTTATATTTTTCAGTCATTTCATAGATTAATTGATTTTCACCTAGCAGGCTAGTGTGCAAAGCAATCAAATGTCCTGTAATATCCAAGGCAAACCAAGGTCGGCAGCCCACTATGGATATTCTGTTTTGTGGTGATGCCTTCTTTTGAGCTTTAAAAACTGATTTATTGGGATTCTCTAGTCAAAAAATCTTTTCAGGACATTTCTGCAGCTATGCCAGCAGAGTTCACTGTGATTTGGTTTTTTGCCATACTCATCCCCAATTTGAACTATAATTTTCTGAAACTGTCATTGTGTCCAAAGTGGGATATCAGGTAACTGACTGTCAAGAATGTTTATCGCCAATGGTCATTCAGCTAGAATTAGGCTTTGTTTTTGTACAGATCACAATAAAATTTTCTGAAGCTATTTGCAGTAAATAGAAAGGGTTGACATACAAGGAATTTGTAAATACTTTACATGGTAAGGCAGTGAACATAGTGTTCATTCCACATTACGATTACTAACCTGGTGAGCACAACTAACGTACCACGCTAACAAATACAAAATATACTGATGCAGTGATTAAAGAATTATTAATTGTATGCTGACAGTGCAATTAGCTGTTATCTTGCATGCTAATAACCATTGTACATTATTCTGTTTGTGAGGGCCTATCAGTTCACAAAATAAACAGTGGATATAGTCGATTTTACAGACTGATCTCAGCACTACTCAGATCATGAAATCTTGCAAACAGAGAAATGGGTTGTCCAATAACCAATTGTGCAGTTTTTCATTAAAAATTTGTAATGGCATGCCCCAAGCACTTTGTGTTATTATTTGAAGAGTTTTAAAATAGTCACCTTGTGTTAGAGACACGGTGGTGTTAATCTGTATCTTGGTACGTCATCATCCACCTTCATTCTGTTGTTGTAGTACGAATTTCTACCCTAGCAGAATTTTATGTTTACATATAGTAAACAGATATATGTGTACATATTTTCATTTACAACAGTCAATAGTCTGAGCCTGGTAAAGAGAGGATGACAGTGCTCTCTGGGACTTGTTTTACGCATTATGCATTACAATCTTTCCTGAGTTCTGAGAATTTTGGCAGTGTAGGAGGGTGTGTTATCAAACGAGGAGGCCATAAGTAATATGTGATGGCAACAGTCCAAAGTATATTAGTCTCAGGAAGTCAATACTAATCATGTCTGTAAGTTTCCAAAGCAAGTAGGAGATCCTAGAAATATTTTTAATACCTGACTAACATGTTCTTCACAGTTAACATTGGATTCAATATGCATTCCTAACACTTTCACTAATCTGTTTTCTATGTCCTTGGGCAATCATAAAATAAGCTGTTTTGTTTTCTCTGGATTACAGAGTAATTTATTTGCTGAGAACCAGTGGAGGGCAGATTTGGGTGTTTCCTGTTTACTGTTATGCAAGACATAGATCTTCCGAAGTGAGGCGACCAGTGTTGTGTCATCACATAGCGTATGATTTATGTAGAGAGGAATGTCACTGATAATGACGATGAAGAAGAATGGTCCAAGTAATGTGCCCTTTTGAACACCACATAAAGGGGTGTATTTATAATACTAAATAGCAGTAATAGCTTCATATCTTTATTTTCAACTGTGACAAGCTAATTCTGGATTACATACCTCATAAAATTCTAGTTCTGTTGTTAGGATGTCAAAGGGAATGTAGACAAATTATAACACTCATTTTCTGCTACTACTGTACCATAACCTCAATGCTAGAAGCAGGTTGTAACATAAAACAATTTTGTAAAAGCAACTATGGCACAAAGCACCAGAGCAGTGTTACCCTCTGAGAGGAATTTTGTGAGTTTGACCGTGTTGTTCCTAACGGAGATGGCTCATCGGAAATGAAAGTCAGAATTACGTAAATATTTGTATAGTAACAAACAAAATTTTGCCTAGCTATACTGTTTATAAAATAAGGGAAACGGTCGCCAGCCTAATTAGGCAAGAGAAAGATTAAAGTTCTCGTTTATAAAAGTAGGTATAAGTAATTATAATGGACAAACACAACCTAGACTTAGCCACACGCGAGTGCAATGAACTCTGACACACATATGTTTTAAGATTGAAGCTAACAACTGGAGCAGCACAAACTATTTGCTAAATTATAAGAGATACCGAAACACCCTGTTACTCTCAGGCTTACATAAAGAGAATGGTCTTTATAACATTACTATTAACAAGCACTTCTAATACACAAGAAACACAAACACTTAGCAAACATGAATATTTAATGTTTCACAACTGCAGCTTTCTCACTTTTACCACAGCGAAACACAATACTGATCAAATTGCAAGAAACTGACTCACCTTTTAGAATTTACTACCGACAATAATGTGATCATTTGCCTTATAAGCCTCAGTCTTAAGAACTTTTAATATTGAAGTTAGCAACAGCACTTTAAATAGCAGTTTTAATAGGAAAATTATTTTGAAAAATAATATTTACTTTAACTCACTCTATTGCCACATTAACGTTAACTTTCTTTTTACTAAGTTCAAGAGGCATTAATTAGCAAAACTCTGGTCATAAATGTTCTTTCAGTAGTGACACTTGGTAATTACTTTAGTTCAAATGGAAAGGAACCTGAGAGGTGTTATGATGAGGAGAATATCAAGGTAGGTACATAAATTCAGATACAAATTACCTTATATTTCAGCACATTGGCACATCCATTAAACTGATCCTTCACTGTACATTATTATAGCATTATGTTGCAATGATTGCGCAACTTGGTGGCAACTGCATGTTGGTAGGTGGATTCGTGGACAGAATTGCTGGACTCTGTCATTTCTTGGCGGCGACGACAGATACAAATTCCAGAATAGTTCCAGCTATTTATCCATCCATCCAAGGCCTTGGAAAGAAGCAGGAAAAGCCTCTCTCTGAATCAGCACAATATGCACCTTTATAATAGCAGTGCACGGACTCGTAGCTCGTCTCCGACTCGTGGCTCGTCCCCGACTCGTGGCTCGTCCCCGACTGCTGGCTCGTCTGCGACTGACTATCAGTTCCACCTTTTCCACCTAGGCCAACCACAATTTGCGTGCGCTAAACAGTTCCGTTCCTGAGGGGAACCACTACACCTTTTACATACAGAATAACTAAGAAACCTAAGTGAAGGTCAGCAGTTTACATAACAGCAAACAAATACATTAAATAAAACAGAACATTTTCACATATTGACACTTCTACAAACAAATTATTCACACAAAATTACAATTATATACAGTAAGTTTTGTTCCCTCCAAATGGGACAAAGATTTTAAATTACAGATACACTACTTTGCATAGAACCAAAACATGACATCAAAGTTTATATAAAGAAAACAGTACACAATTTTATGTTATAGATTCAATCACATTTACAGAAGATCAACAATGTAACATTAAATAAAGCAAAAAAAAAAGCAAAATAAGTTAGTACAGCATTAGAGCTATGGTGTTACACATGCCCCATGTTTCGTTGAAGTTTCCCATCAGGGATACTTCAAGGAAACATCCATAACACCTAAGCGGTGTTAGCTGCAAAAAAAATTATTCCATCCAACTTCAGTTGGGAGAAAAAAAAAACCACACACATTACAAACATACAGTATATGCACTAAGAAATTGCTTACATTTCTTCCAAAAGATTTTCAAAATAAGAAAGTTACAGATATTTTCATATTCACACTTGTTTAAGGAAACTAATTTTCAACATTACACAAGATATCTTTAAGCATGTTCATTTCAAACACACACAGTTCAAATAACTGACAAACAGTACACAAACTCATCTACATATAAGTAGAATAGGTAAAGCCTTCAAAATAAAATAAAGGAATAAACACATATGCAATAGCACAGAACATTCTAACTTAGCAAAACAGAAGTTTGTCTCTCAATAATTTTAAAGGAATGTAAAATTTCACAGACACACAAGCATATTTATGATCACGGTACATTTTACACGGTTCAGCAATTAATGAAATATTGAAAATATCAGTTTGCATTCACATATGCACAAATATTTACACAAAAAACTATGAGAACCTTTTTCCAACTGACTCTTTAAATACCAAAGTAACTTTGCAAGGTTGTTTCAAAATAATTAACTTTAAAGCTGCTCTTCATTAATAGCAGTCCAAAATATTTGTTGCACATAAACACACTAACATATTCAGAGCCTATCTTTAATCATCACTGCTGTGTTTTAAAACAAGGCAGTCCAAAACTTTACATTATTTCAAAAAACCTAGTATCAAAACATCTACATCCATTTAAATAAGAATGCATGTATATTTTATAATAACTTTTCACTGACTTCAATAAGAATAGTCAGTTTATAACATATTGCTCAAAAAACCAAACTTAGTTCACTGCTTGCCTCAGCACTAGCAGTCCATGTTACACATTCTGCCCATTATTGGTTTGGCAGTCTTTACCTCTAACATTTAGACACAAATCACAATTTAGATTAAGAACACACAAAAAAACACCTTTTTAAATTGACACACTGCCCCATCCTCTAGGTTTGGCAGTTCGTGACCACTTATCAACTTCTTGCCCCACAATGGCAAGTCCTTTGGCTACTGCTCACATAGCATATTTTGTAATCCTTAGCTTCAGAATCACAGCATTCTTATTCTTTTGTCTTGTTTTGCTGCCGAACAACATACTTTTGAGCAGTTTATTGTCATCATCTCCAAGTTTTTCATCATTCTGTCACATATTTGGTAAAATTTGCTTTAATGGTATAAAACATAAAACCTGCAACTTTGAAACAGTAATTAGACACTGGCAACAAAACCATTTCTTTTCAAGTGACAACATTAGGTAACATATACATTAATCAAAAAAACTTTAAATGTCATACTTGGGCTCACGTCAGGATTAAGAATTTCTTACTACTCCTTTACCATTGCTTTTTTCACACACAGTTAGGTCATTACATATATCAAGATCAGGACAATAATTTCATATCCTATTGCAAGTGATTTCTGCCAACCCTTTTTGTGGCACAAGACATATACATCTCATATCTATCTTACACACATTAGCCAGGTTCATTTCCACAGTTTTAAACAACATACAGTTTTTCAATATCATATTTATCCCTATTTTCAAAAACATTTACATTTAGTCATATTATGGCATTCATTTACCTTTTCTTTTCAGTAAGCTATTCTTTTCTCATCTATTTTTCCCTTTACTTTTCCTTACATTTTCTCTTTACAATACCCACTATGCTTCCATTATTCTTTGCCATTTTCTAGTGTATCCAATGTAATTATTTATTTACTTATCCACAAACAATACACAATATCTTACATCATTGCCACACTATTCAATACACTCTGATAGAGAAGAAGGAAAAAAGATAGTAAAAGTTCTGAATGATGAAGAGGAAGGTTGGCAGCACGAAAAGAAACGGAAGTAGTGCTAGCAACGACTCGGGTCCCTGGTGCTCGTCAGGCACCTGACAACGCAAAGAGTGCATTGCCCCCTGAGGGTTATCAACCCTTGTCTGAGGACATGTACCTTTAAGTAAACCACATAATGCAAACAGAAGCCCTTTCTGATTTTTAACTATAAGAGAAATAAATTATTATCTTTTGGAGTTCTCTGCACTCTCGTTAAGTTACTATAAGCATCATTAGTCATAAAGTTCTCAGGTTTCTCACACTACATGGACCTGCCTTTATGATTAGACTGGCAACAGTAAGTATTAAATTGAAAATAAACATTTCCTAAGCAAAGTCAAACAGTACACTACAGTATATAAGCAACAACCTCCCACAGGCCTGAAGATCAACAGAACAATAATTCATTTCCAGGTAACACTCAGACATAATAATAATAAAGTCATGCATTATATTAAAATTATGTACAAATACAGCAACCTGCCCCCAGTCACTTTATTAACAAGGCAGCCTTTTATGGTTCATAAAACAGTTACTAAGTCTGGTAGCTTTTTAGGCCTCCTATCTTCTACATCTTTCACTAACCCATTCAGATCTTGCCAACATTTTGTTTCATCGGGTGGCTTTTTAGGTTTTGGAATTTCAAAGTCTTTAGCAAGGTACATCACTACTTGTTCTGCTATCATTTTAACAGGTGGTTCTTTTGGTATCTGTAAATCTATTTCTTTCATTACATTTGTTAAGGCTTGCCCCAGTATAGTATCATCTGGAGGTTCTTGCAAATTATGCCCCTGTGTTACATTACTGAATAATTCATTCGGTTTTGGCCCAGTTTCACTTTCTGTATCTTGCCTTGGAAAAATGTCACTAATTTTCTCATACCCTCTTTCAGTAAAAGTATATTCACTTTCATTTACACCTGAGAATTCATCTTCACTGGAGTCATCACTACTCTTTTCCTCACTATCAGATTCACTTAAGTACTCGACTTTTGAACAATAGGGAAAGTTATTATATTCATTCTTATCTGTATTCATATATCCTTCATCATCTGAACTATCACTGATTTCATTTTTGTCATCAGATTCAAGCAATAAGGCAACTTTTAAACAGTGAGGCAGATTATCACTAGATGTTTCAGTCACTTCGTTTTCCGACCCATTTTCTACACAATGCACATCGTTTGGACAGTCAGTCACTTCTGTTATATCACTTTGAACGATTTCAGCCTTAACTTCATACTTAGTATAATCATCACATACTTCAATAACTTTCATTTCATTTTCTTCCATGCTGTCATTTTCAGGTAATCGTGCGAAATTCTTACTAGACCCTTCTGCATCAAAACTATTAAACAACATTCCATCAACAATAATTTCATCTGCACTGCTCATAATGTCATGATAACTAACGTCCTCCTCTACCTCATTTTCACCTATTATTAATTGAGCACACGTCTTTTGCGTGGCGTATTCTACCTTCCTTTCCTCTTTATTCATCACAACCTCCCCCACATCTACATCTTTTACCTCATACACATCATTAGCAGTACAAATGTTCTCCTTTTCACTCGCCTTTTCTGGCTCCCTTTTATTCTTTAATAAAGTCTTTTCACACGATTCCAATACTGAGTTATCATTATCATATGACATATTAACTTTATTTTCATTTCTACATTCATCTACTACTGAAACCGGCCATCGGAAGTGTCCGATCCCGCCTCTTCTGTCTCTCTCTACGGCAGCCATCTTGTTCTGACGTCTGCCATTTGTGTCTGCTGCCAAGTGCAATGTACGCTGCTCCGGCAACCGCTGGCCCGAGCACGAACGGTCACGTGACTTCGCACTGGGAACGCCACTATGTATCACTCCGCGCCCGTCTGCTATAGGCGCGCCCTTAACCTTCCTGCCCCGTAGTTTACATCTTTCCTTCCCGAATCTAATATTTGGCATCTTTTCTTTGGGCCCAAAACCGGTTTCCGCGTGAATCCGGCCCATAACACACGCGGTTTTTAGTTTTCCATTTCGTCTCTAGTTTGGGGATTCCGTGCTATGTATCCTCTGCCGCGCGTTGTATAATTTCCTCTACCTCTCGCACGACCTCTATGAATCGTGTTTACACGAAATCTATCGTTTTCCTGTCGTTCAGCTTGGTCATTACTTTCTCACGAATAATTATTGTTATTATGGGGACGGTACTCGCGATTTCTTCGCCAGTGATCTTCATCCTCTACCCTTTCCAAGAACGCAGAAAAACTTCTGTGTGTACTCCCAACATATCGTTTCGAATCCTCAGGCAGTTTCTGCCAAAGCACCCAAACGATCTCAGCTTCAGTTCTTCTAGCCTTCAAATGTATCAGTTTTCTATACCATGATTCGCAGAATTCTTTCATGGTTTGCCTACCTCTGATGTCATACAACCTGGCCATTAGAAATTCACACCACAACTGGTCTTGTTTTTGTTCTGACCAGTATTCGTCAATAAATTTTTGTTTGAAAGTTTGAAAAGACATCTGGTTAGTATCAAGATTCAACCCCCACCTTTTTGCTTCTCCCGTTAATGCACTGATTACAACATTAATTTTTTCCTGGTCAGACAAATATTCAGGAAAATTTCCTTCGCAATTCTTTACAAAGTCTAGGGGGCTGCCATCCGTTATGCCTCTTTGCTGGGTCGAATTTTTCCTCGCCCTCTAATATTTTACTGAAAGGCATTTTTTCAGTAAAATGTGTAGGTCCGGTTTGTATTTTTCTTTCCAAGTCATACATTTTGCCTTGGATTTGTGAAGTGTTATGTTCATACTTCTTTTCACAAGTAAGAATCTGTTTGGTTAGAGCTCTGCTTGTATCTGTTACAGATTGTTTAATCTGTGCAAATTCTGCATTACATTCGGTTTGTATTTCGGATTTAATACCGAATACCTTTTCGTCAACCTTAGTACAGACTAAGGGTTCAATTTGATCTTGAATTTTAATTACTTCAGAGTCAAATCGTTCGTTAATGTCATCAATTTGTCCTTGTACATTGGCAATATTGCCATTGATGACAGTAATTTCGCTTTTAATACTTTTAATTTCATTACTCACTGTTCCTACCCATGAGTTGACTTCTTCCATTTGTTTACTAAGTCTGGTAATCTGCATTTCGATTTGTGCATTAATATTGTCACTGTGCGCTGCAATTTGTGCCTTAATATTGTCATTGATATTGTCATTTTGCGCTGCAATTTGTGCCTTGATTCTGTCATTTTCTGCTGCATTTTGTTGCCCCTGTGCTGCAATTTGTGCAGACAACATTTTTAACAATTCTATCATATCTGAATTCTTTTCACTTTTATGTCCTGCTACATTTTCGTGTTCAAGTTCTACTTTCCTTTCAGTTTTTGGTGATTCAAGCATATCCCTCGATTCATCAGCATAGCCACTGTCTTTGACAACATCGCCTACATTGTCTTGCTTAGTACGCGCTATACACATAGCTTCGATCTGTTTATTAACGTCTGCGTGATAACGTACGTAATTTAACTCGCGCGCCATGCGATCTGTTGGTGTGCGGCCTGAACTGCTCTCGGTTGCATTCTGCTCTCGCGTGTCTACATTTATTTCTAGTTTCCTGTCCATTTTAGCTATTATTAAGTACTGATACCTTTTATTTATAATTTAAACTGAACTTTCACTACTAGTTCTGTCAGCTAATGTACAGGTTCATGCCGCTGGACGTTTTATGTTCACTCTATGTTTGTAAAATGCTAACTACTTTTAATTTTTTCCGTCTGTAGGTGCAAACTGAACAACGTCCTGTCACGGTCGCCACGTATAACACTCCTACCTGCTGCTGTTATACCATAACCTCAATGCCAGAAGCAGGTTGTAACATAAAACAATTTGTAAAAGCAACTATGGCACAAAGCAACAGAGCAGTGTTACCCTCTGAGAGGAATTTTGTGAGTTTGACCGTGTTGTTGCTAACGGAGGTGGCTTATCGGAAATGAAAGTCAGAATTACGTAAATATTTGTATAGTAACAAACAAAATTTTGCCTAGCTATACTGTTTATAAAATAAGGGAAACGGTCGCCAGCCTAATTAGGCAAGAGAAAGATTAAAGTTCTCGTTTATAAAAGTAGGTATAAGTAATTATAATGGACAAACTCAACCTAGACTTAGCCACACGCGAGTGCAATGAACTCTGACACACATATGTTTTAAGATTGAAGCTAACAACTGGAGCAGCACAAACTATTTGCTAAATTATAAGAGATACCGAAACACCCTATTACTTTCAGGCTTACATAAAGTGAATGGTCTTTATAACATTACTATTAACAAGCACTTCTAATACACAAGAAACACAAACACTTAGCAAACATGAATATTTAATGTTTCACAACTGCAGCTTTCTCACTTTTACCACAGCGAAACACAATACTGATCAAATTGCAAGAAACTGACTCACCTTTTAGAATTTACTACTGACAATAATGTGATCATTTGCCTTATAAGCCTCAGTCTTAAGAACTTTTAATATTGAAGTTAGCAACAGCACTTTAAATAGCAGTTTTAATAGGAAAATTATTTTGAAAAATAATATTTACTTTAACTCACTCTATTGCCACATTAACTTTAACTTTCTTTTTACTAAGTTCAAGAGGCATTAATTAGCTAAACTCTGGTCATAAATGTTCTTTCAGTAGTGACACTCGGTAATTACTTTAGTTCAAATGGAAAGGAACCTGAGAGGTGTTATGATGAGGAGAATATCAAGGTAGGTACATAAATTTAGATACAAATTACCTTATATTTCAGCACATTGGCACATCCATTAAACTGATCCTTCACTGTACATTATTATAGCATTATGTTGCAATGATTGCGCAACGTGGTGGCATCTGCATGTTGGTAGGTGGATTCGTGGACAGAATTGCTGGACTCTGTCATTTCTTGGCGGCGACGACAGATACAAATTCCAGAATAGTTCCAGCTATTTATCCATCCATCCGAGGCCTTGGAAAGAAGCAGGAAAAGCCTCTCTCTGAATCAGCACAATATGCACCTTTATAATAGCAGTGCACGGACTCGTAGCTCATCTCCGACTCGTGGCTCGTCCCCAACCGGTAGCTCGTCCCCGACTCGTGGCTCGTCCCCGACTGCTGGCTCGTCTCCGACTGACTATCAGTTCCACCTTTTCCACCTAGGCCAACCACAATTTGTGCGTGCTAAACAGTTCTGTTCCCGAGGGGAACCACTACACCTTTTACATACAGAATAACTAAGAAACCTAAGTGAAGGTCAGCAGTTTACATAACAGCAAACAAATACATTAAATAAAACAGAACATTTTCACATATTGACACTTCTACAAACAAATTATTCACACAAAATTACAATTATATACAGTAAGTTTTGTTCCCTCCAAATGGGACAAAGATTTTAAATTACAGATACACTACTTTGCAAAGAACCAAAACATGACATCAAAGTTTATATAAAGAAAACAGTACACAATTTTATGTTATCGATTCAATCACATTTACAGAAGATCAACAATGTAACATTAAATAAAGCAAAATAAATAAATAAATCCATACAGCATAAGAGCTGTGGTGTTACAAAATGCTTTGCTCATTTCATATAAGGTAAGTAATTGGATGTATGTAAATAAGTGAGATATCTCAGACAATTATAAGGCAAGGGTTTTTTCCCCATTTCATGTTTTGGAAAATAAAGAGTCACCTTATATTCACTGATAAAGCTATAGCTGCTAAGGTCAACATTTTTCCATCGTTTAACAGGATATATAGTGGTTGTCTTACATTTACAAATGAAGCTTTGGCTATTGAGGTCACACAGAAATTTATTTTGAAGAATTCAGGACAGAGGTGGCCAAATAAAACTCGACTTCCAACAGGTTCAAGATATCACGATATGCCGAAGTGCCTTGATAAACTATCAACGCTATGCAAAGAGTCATGTGACAACTCAGACATTGCTTGTGTAAGTGATATGCGAGAAACTATGAAACAGCTACTACAAAAATATGTTGCTCTGCATAAAATTTGACTATTTTCTGGAACGTGGGAGGAAACTGTGCCATATTGTATCATTTACAGACTCTTGTTGTAATTGATCAGGTTCAGAGTAAAAGTTCTCGTACATGTATGGATACCATGTTGAAATAAAGGAGAAATGTTATCCTTCAAAAAAGTTACTGGATTCTGAAACTGGATCAATATTTTGATTGAGAGACTGTAATGATTTGATAAGTGCATTGCAAATGATAAATTCAGTCGCTGTTCATGTATTAGAATTCTGTATAAAAATGTTACCAGTTTTTAATCAGCTGTTGAACATGATGCTGACATTCTGACAAAAAATGATCGAACAAATGAAATAGATCATATTAAATGCATTTGCAAGAATAAATTACAGTCTCAAGACGTGATGTAGAGCTGGTACCAATAGATGTCAGAAGATGGAAGCCGAGAGGAAGTTTGACAGTTGAACTGAATCATGATATTAAATTATGTATTAGCTGTTGCTGCTGCTGCTGTTACATATGATTGCAATATCTTCTGGGGCACAAGTCAGTGTTTAACAGTTGATCAAGCACAACACTGTTCCTCTTCCAATCCTTCTACAGTGATATCAGCTTAGGTGAAAATTTGATTAGTACAGGCAGGGGAGTAGCGCATGGCCAGCAAATTACATTGTTTTATTGGCCAACCATTGGAATCTATCTTGCGTGCTTCAGCTTTTTAGGAACATGTAACATGTTTAAATTGCAGTTTGCCTGAATCAGTTTGTAGTCGGAATTGAGTTTTGACTGTAAAATTTTACAAGAACTCAACAAGAGTATTCATTTCTGCAGGAGAAAATGAAAGTCTAGATGAGGAACAGAGGCATACGTAAGTGTTTCATGATGCCATGTAGTCGACAGTCACTGTGACATATGATGGGAATGAAACCATGTCTCTGATGCTGGATCAACATTGTCTTCTCACCACTCTCTCATTGGCAGTATCTTTGGATGCAAGACATATTGTAACATATGTCAAAATAGAAGCATAATCCTATACGTATATGCATAAAAATAGCCGTATTCTGAGATCGCAAGGTAACCACATCATCAGAAATGGCAACATATTAGGAAGAAACAGCCAAATGTGACCACGATGATATAAATTTCACAGATGTGCGATGATGATGATGATGATGATGATGAGTAAAAACTAGTGGTACCCCAGATGACAGGGTTGCTATGTGAAAAATGTATAAAGGAAATCTATCAGAAAATTAATGTAAAACTTTTTTTTCTTCGTTTGTTTTATTTGTCCTTCCATTATCAAATTGTTAACAATGAACAAACGGCATGCATTTAGAATAGGTATTATGTTAACTTCTGAGACAGATATTATAACAGTTTGTAATTTTGATTAGTCAGAATATCCACCTCCTTATATATAAAAGTCTTGTGTCACAGTCCCATACTCCTCTGAAATGACTCGATCAATCCTAATGAAATTTTACATGTATTTTTGGTACATCTGAGAATCTCTCATAATCTATTTTTCATACCCCTAAGTGATTAGAATGGTCCACCCCAAAAAAAATTTTCTTGTTTTTTGGACAGAACTTTTTATTTTTATTTTTTTTATGGTGTGGCATTACAAAATACACACAACCCTAATTTTTCACCCCTCTATCACCAACCCCCATTTTTAATAGCAATTTTAGTAATTAAATAATTTCAACCCCGGTCGATAACTGATCAATTATCACTTGATCAGTTATCCTCTCCAAATGTGTACCAATGATATTCAATAGATAGTCAATTGAAGAAAATGTACCAAAAGGCATGACTCAAATTTCCCTCTTTAAATCAACATAACTAGACTGAGAAGTTCACCTAGGTAGCACGCATCATTTGCCAAACCGACATTTAGGCCTAGTGCACATGCATCGATTTTTATCATATGGAAATATATCATACAATCAAATTCTTTTAGTAGGACAAAGAAATTCCTCTGCTCTCCTTTGTTCCTCTACAAGAATTTAACTGTACAATATTTTTACTTACAATAAAAATCGATGTGTGTGGGCTTGGCCTAATTCATAATGCTGGCGAACACGTTTCTACACAAAGTTGCTGCTATGTTTGTATGCTCATGGAAGGACTGTGTATTGGCTGCAATTGTTAAATCCAAGTGATCTACCATAGAAACGCACTTCCCCCTTAGCCTTTTCTCACTCCCTACACAGTTTTCAGTTATTATTATTGTTTGTGTCACGAGCTACCACCAACAATGGCTATTGTGTTACATGTATACACTGTGTTACACATATGCATTATTCTTATAGACCAGAGATAATTTAGATGGCGAAACAAAATAACATATTATTCTTAAGACCTGCTATACCCGGTGAACTTCGTTCCGCCTCTGAAAAAACTTTATTTTTTCTCAAGAATGCCCTTGAAAACAGGGGGTTGTTTCTAATCACAGCTGTCTTATGATCATGGCTGTCTTCTGATCATGTCTGTCTTCTGATCACGGCTGTCTTCTTATCAGGGCTGTCTTCTGATCAGGGCTGTCTTCTGATCAGGGCTGTCTTCTGATCAGGACTGTCTTATTATCAGGACTGTCTCCTAATTTAAATATTGGAAGTACTTTGCAAACTTTGAGGGAATTGGGAGACACTGAAGACTGTAAACAGTCCTTAAGTATGGAAGCAAATATTGTACACATCAAATCTATTGTTTTCTTTACCATGTAATTTTAGAGCCAGTAACAGCCCATACTTAAGAGTTTGATAATTCTGAGACTTCTTTTAAATATAAGAAGCAACAGTCTCAACTTCTAATGATTACTAGCAAGTGTGGTGTCCCATTTTTCTGGCAAGTAATACTCCTGATTTAGGCAGCTGATACTGTAGCGATTCTACTACTCTTCACTTATTGAAGGATAGAACCAATAGAACTATATTCCCGAGTATCTAGGATGTGGATCAAACCATCTGGCAGAAAGAAATGTGTGTCAATTTTTCCCCCTTTCCAAAAGTGCGCATATATCCATTACTAAGATAGTCATACTGCTGGCCAATATGCAATGTCCTATAACATGACTCAATGCATAGCAGCAGAGGTATTTCTTCATAGAAAATGGCTCCATAGAGATGACATAACCCATCATCGTCTGCAGAACCCATTGTCCAACTGAGGCAGGTTGCTGACGCACTGTCCTGTGTGGTCCTGATGCTTGAGCATCGCTTTTCTTCACCCTCTGTTACAGATAGTGAAGAAGTTTCTAAAAATATTGTGCTGAGTCCCCATTTCTCCCAAATAAAGGCTTTACTACCTCAAATGGTGAAGGCATCTTCCTGCCATATACTACACTATATGACAGGGTGAAAGCACATTATTGCTGTGTTCTTTTACAGTTCTAAGCTGATACAGCATATGGGAGTCACACCTCTGTCATTTGGTTGGTGTTCACCAAAAAATGTAAAATTTGGCAATTGTAAGACGAAAATGCTGCCTTCTTCCATTTGAAGGGTAGGTCTAGTCCTAAGGTTGTGAATGCTTAGCAAATTTGATAACTTTTTCATCAAATCGGACATAAAATTGATAGCTTCATCTGTTATTATTGTCAGCAACATGAAATTTCAGTAGCACCTGGTATTCCATAAATTATCAGGCAACAGCCATCCACACTATTTCAAATTGTTTGGATGCTTCTGACAAACTTTGCAGTTGATGTCTGTATAATAGGTTGAAATCGGCATGTTGTGCACACAGTATACCATCACCACCTTATCGTAGCACTGTCCGTGCGGGTGGGAGAGTTTGCGTGTTCCTGTGATGCCGAGAGCTACACCGGTGGTAGCGTGGCTACTGGCAGGTTCAACCTAGCCGGTCAGGTCTCAGCAGAGGAGCCTGACGAAGTGTGCCTCACAACAACCTACCGTCCTTTCCTCCCTTTCCCTTCCAGTCCCTTCCCTTTCCTTCTTCCCTTCTGCCAGTCTCTTCATCGGTGTAGGAGGCGGGTAATATCGATAGGCTTCTGTACCGACGAAGCAAGGCACCTGTGATGTGCCTTAAGGGCGTATGTCAGGATACTTCCAGTGGCATATGGCCATTCACTGCATCCCCTGCCTCTTGCCAGTTGTATCGGCCCTACGATCCACTGCCAACCAGAGGCAGAGGACGAGAGAGTGGATCTGCATCTGCGCAACTGCTTGTCCACTTTAAATAGCTTCACGCGCAGATGACTCCGGCAAAGTTTCAATGGACTATGAGCATTGAAAGTCCTGCGGCGATGGAGTACTGATTTGGAGGCAAGGGTTTGGCGTACCTGAACCTTAGTTGGTGCTCTGCACGTTAGGCGGTCAGACGGTGATGGTCGTTCTGGTACTCGTGAGAGACGGGAGGACTGGTTCGGCAGCTCGTCAGACGACAAAGCAGCCCTATTTAGGATTGCTCTTCTTTCCCTAATCCAGGGAGGGGCCTAGAAAAGGTGGCCTAAACATAGCCCGTCTCAACCCAGCACAAGTGGCAAACTGCGGTCACTTGTTCACTAACATATGCGGTCAAAAAAATAATAAAATAAACAGTTACCTTAAATATCTAATGATTGGAGTCTGGAACGTCCGTACTTTACAGGATAATGACCATAATCAGTGCCCAGAGAGAAAGACAGGACTTATCGCAAGGGAATTGGCTAGATATAACATCGACATTACCGCCATAAGTGAAACACATCTTAGTGACTCTGGACAGTTATGTGAACCGCTCGGAGGTTATACCTACTACTGGAGTGGAAAATCATCCACTGAAAGGGCGGAAAGTGGGGTAGGCTTTGCCATACGCGATAAATTGGCATGCTCACTAACAGAACTCCCAAAAGGTATCAGTGACAGAATAATAACACTCAGACTTCACCTGGCATCCAAGAAATATCTTCACCTGATCAATGTATACGCACCTACATTGCCATCTCCGGATGAAGAGAAGAACAAGTTCTACCAAGACCTCCGACATGTCCTTAGGGATATTCCCTCTGCAGATAAACTTCTGTTACTTGGTGATTTTAATGCTCGTGTTGGGAATGATTTCAGTGCTTGGAATGGAGTCCTCGGTCGCCATGGGATTGGAAAATGCAACTCGAATGGTTTGGATCTTCTAACTCTATGTGCCGAGTTTGAACTCTGTCTGACAAATACATATTTTCGTCTGCCTGAAAAATATAAAACGACATGGATGCATCCGTGATCTAAACACTGGCACCTTCTGGATTATGTGATAGTACGGAAAAAAGATCTTGGTGACGTACTGGTCACACGTGCAATGAGAGGCGCTCAGGGATGAACAGACCATCGACTCGTGAGGTCCAAATTAAAGATAACTTTGAAGGCACCACGCCGAGCTTCACACAAAATACCAACAAAATTGTCCTGCAAAATCTTGGCCAATGATCAGACTATGAGAGCAAAACTGGATGAAAAATTTGGTGTCGATGGCCTTTTGATATCTGAATCTGCCCCTGTAGATGAACAGTGGAGTGCATACGCTAGCAGACTGCGTGGCTGTGCTTCAGAAGTCTTGGGAAAGCCTCAGAAGAAGCACCAGGACTGGTTTGACGACTCAGATCCAGAGATCAGAAAGCTAATTAATGATTTCAGAACCTCTCTTCGCACCCCTGATGATAACAAGCGTAGAGCAGCGCATTACAATCTGAAAGTGAAGGTACGTGCTCTCAAAGACAGTTGGTGGGCAAATAAAGCAAATGAAATACAGCTATATGCTGACACACACCAAACGGGCAGATTCTTTGAGTCCCTGAAAACTATCTTTGGTCCAAGAGTTGGGAAGATAGCACCAGTCTATAACAAAGATAAAAGTTGTCGGCTGACGCAACAGAGTGACATCCTGTCTCGGTGGGCGGAACATTTTAATGACGTTCTTAATCCCGACCATCAGACAACCGATATTCCATACATAGAAGCACTTGAAGACCTGCCAGTTGAGGAACAACTTGCGGATGCCCCTTCCTACAATGAATTCATTTCAGCACTGGCTAAGCTGAAAAATGACAAAACAGCAGGATTAGATAACTTGCCATCAGAGCTATATAAATATGGGGGGCCAAACATCAAGAAACCATTGTTTACTCTGATCTTAAGGATTTGGGAGTATGAAATGATTCCACAAGACTGGAAAGACGCTTGCATTTCCAAGATCTATAAAGGCAAGAGTGACATATCAGACTGCAGCTCCCACAGGGGCATTTCTCTTCTCTCAGCAGCGGGAAAAGTCCTTGCCCACATAATTAACACCCGGTTAACACACTTTGCAGAAAAACTGCTACCAGAGACCCAGTGTGGCTTCCGCCCAAACAGAGGCACAGTGGATGCCACATTTGTTGTCAAACAAATGCAAGAGAAAAGTTTAGAGCAACATCGGCCTTTGTTCATGTGCTTTGTAGACCTGGAAAAAGCTTTTGATCGTGTCCCACGGGAAGCTCTCTGGATCATACTAAAGAAAAATGGGTGCCCTGACAAAATTGTCAGTTTGATTCGGCAGTTTCATGAAAACATGATGGCAAAAATCCGCCATGAGGACAAGCTCTCAGAACAGTTTCCCGTGACATGTTGTGTAAAACAAGGCTGTGTTCTGGCTCCCACACTCTTCTCACTTTACTTCGCAGTTGTTATGAGAGACGCGACCAAAGCCTGTAGTAATCAAATTAGTCTCGACACAAGGACAGACAAAAGTGTCTTCAACATCTCTCGCCTCAGAACAAAAAGTCGCGTAACCAAACTATCCATCTTAGAGATTCTCTACGCGGATGATGTATGCATGATGGCTAATTCTTGCGAAACTCTTCAGACTTACATAAACCTGCTAAATGCCTCCTGCAGAAGATTTTGCTTAGCCATTAGCATCACTAAGACGCAAGTTCTTAAACAACCACTTAGAGGTCTTAATGCAGATGACTCTAGTATTGAGATAAATAACAAACCCTTGCAAAATGTGTCAAAGTTCAAATACCTGGGAAGCCAAATTAGAAGTGGCAACAGCCTGACATCGGAAATCGCAGCGCGTATAGCCAGCGCAGCCTCAGCCTTCGGTAAGCTTAATGACTGAGTATGGAAATCACATGATCTCAAACTACAAACAAAAATTGCAGTCTACAAAGCATTAGTATTATCCACCTTACTCTATGCCTCGGAAACCTGGTGCTGTTACAAAGCTGACATTAAGAAGCTAGATAAATTTCATCTTCAATGTCTGAGATCAATTCTGCGCATCAAATGGGAAGACCGTGTCCCAAACACGGAGATTTTGCGCCGCGTGAAACTGGCTGGTATTGAAGCTTTAATAATGAAACATCAACTGAGATGGAGTGGTCACATAGTACGCATGGATGACAGTAGGCTATCTAAAGCGGTGTTCTACTCGCAGCTCTCGTGCGGGAAGAGGAGGAAAGGTGGTCAACACCTGCGATATAAAGACACCATTAAACGCCACCTTGCAGCCTGTGGCATCCCAAGCAACCGTTGGGTGGAGCTAGCATTGCGCCGATCGGAGTGGCGATCAACTGTACATAAGAGCATCGAACAATTCGAGCAAAAGCGTGTAATGGACCTGGATGCTAAAAGAGAGCTCCGAAAATCTCAGCTCAAGCCTGTCTACACGTATACTTACAACTCTGCTGGTCAACTTCACTGTGCTCCATGCAACATGATTTTCAAAGCGAAATTCGGATTCGCGAGCCACATCCGAGCCTACCACAACAAGGACAGAGAAGACTGACGGAGTCACTGTCACCGGACACGGCAAGGAGGAAAACATCATACCATTTCTAAAATCCGGCTCCTGCTTCTGGTCCTTGGCCAAAAGTTTATGGTTACTCATCGCTCAGTTGGTATTCAACCTCCATGATCTACCGAAAAATTGTCATATGCTTGCATTAGTGCTTTCCTAGAAAGCTGCAGGTACCACCACGCATGGTCCACCGTCATTCTGTGCAACAAGACTCTGTGTGTCACAGACTGTGGTTGCTCCCTAAATTTGGCTGTCAGTGTTAGCAAAAGTTCCTTCTTTCACTCTGTAGTGCTCTTATTCATTGCTCACAGTACTCCAGCCTTTCTGCTTACTGGTGGTTATCTAATTGAAGAGTGTTTTAATCCTAGAAACCACTTCAATGCAGCATGGTCTGTCACATCTTAATAATTTCTTCCATGCCAGTAACAATTTAAGTACATTAAACCATAGATGATGGCCAGGGTCTCCTGTATAATCAAAAGCTATACTTGCTTGTTCCAATTGATGACTTTTTTGGGAAACAATTAAAACAGATGCACCATGCAGATTATCATTACATTCAATAATCCCATAAGCAACCTATTGCTTGAGCAATTCTTACATTATTGGCTGTAGATCTTTCAGGATTCTGTACGGTTTCCCATGAATTTGTCCATCACTACCAACTGGTATCATACATTGCATAGCTGTTGTTGCTGGTAATGGTCCACCACAATTTAAAAAAGTCTAAGTCATCACAGTGAAGTTTTGACCACTGTTCTGTCTGTCTGCACAAAGTGAATCACCTTTTCATGTGATGTTGATGGATTGACAGTCTGCGTGGGACTGTCTCCTCTTGACATACCTAATCATCATCCCGCAGGATGTCCAAGTTTAATTCCCTGGCAGACAGACCTCATCTGAACTGAAGTTATCCACACACCTCGTGACTATACAAGCTCGACCTATTATCTTATGCTTGCTATATTACCACGCAGAAAATATACAATGTATTCATCTCTTTAGTGGATTCCAACAGCTCCACAGCACTCATCATCTCACTTGATAGGTCACCAAGACTATCAATTCTGTATCTGTTGGTAAAATACTGTGCAAACTGAACTTCAGTGGACACATCTGCAGTGTATTTGGTATCACCTGCATTATACTTGAAACTTGTGACAATGTCACACTAGCAGTGGTCGTTTGCATCTGGACTGTTGTCCTTGATCTGCATTTTCTGGATATGGGGCAACACAGTACCCATCAGCAATGAGTGGCAGTAATTCCATCTGGTCCTGAAAATTTCATACACCAACAATGAAACTGAGCCATGTTGATCCCAATGACACCACATCATTGTCTCTTACTCCACACAACCTGTATCATGTAGTTGCAACATATTGCCTGGAAATGCTCGTAAAAAATACATCCAGGGTCTAGCCTCCACCAGAATAAATCTTATCAGTTTTGGCGTTTTACCTTAATGCTTAGGATTGTGTATTGACCTTCGTAATTATGTCTGAAAATGCATCTACTGATTGATTTCATTTCAGTGACAAACCATTCAGCTATTCTCTAGAAAGTGTCCAACTCAACCGTTTGCAATACGGTTGGTAAAGCCTTTTAATAATCTGTTCAGATGCCTGTTCCTTAATCTATCTGTCAAGGTACATTATGTGTATCTTTGAGTTACCATTCCACCTTAAATTTGCAAACCGGCCTGATGAGATATGATTGTATATGGTTAGTTAAGGGCAGCTTTCAAATCATGAATAAATACTGATACACTGTCAGTGAATTTATCCAAAACAAAGAGGCACCAAATTACCATGCCTATAAATCCTGTTGCAGCTAATGATATTCAGTGAGGCTTTTCCCTGTACTGGCTCAGCTTGCCAACACTCTTTAATGGCTACAAAATCTTAATGGGCTCCTGTTATATTACTGCTCCTTTGCACATGCAATACTACTGCTCCATTGCAGAGTTGCTGAAGTATATAGCCATGCTACTCACACCGTAAAAAAATTGATCACTTGGGCTCAGAGGGCTGGCTGGGTTCAGGAGGCTGTCCAACCATCACACCAGGTGTGGTGAGTGGATTCTCATCTGACACCCACGGGCATTAGTGAAACAGTATCAAGACACAGAACTGTTATTTTTGATAAAGTGCAATGATTGACTTTTCTACACTCCAGCACAGTGGCAGAAGCACCCACCCAGTGCACGCTGTCTGAGGCGAGTGGCAGCAGCATCAGCTCCGGCTGTGTAATGGCACCAGACCTGTCAGTCCTATGCAGCCGACACTTTGAAAGTGTGCCTCAGTTACTGGGTATATTCTGTGCAGGCTTGGTATGTGAAGTATTACCTACCTTCATGTCTCATCTTTCATTTATACTGCACAGGTTTGAACACTTTGGTGCCTACCCCTCCCATTTGGTATGACAGATCATGGCTTTTAACCTTTAATCTAGTTTGATTAACTTTTGTGTTTTTGGCATTCAGTCTGCAACACTAAGATACATCCAGTTGTCGCGTGCACACTTGAGATGCCCGAATGCTGTTCTGTCACTCATGCTCTGAGAATTAATAGACAATGAATTATTGTCACACGACAGATACTTGCATCAGTATCACATTATCCAACATGAATGCCATGCGACTTGATCTCAAAGTTAATGTCATGATCAATGGGAAATTGCTAATTTAATAAGTGACCTTCCCATAACAAAACAAACTTACCATTTTCATGATTACAACAGCTTCTTACATCATATATGTGACAAGAATTGGGAATAGCAGGAGTATAAGTTATTGAAAAATTTTTCACCTATATTCTGGTTTATAATAATTATTGAAGAATCTTCCAAACTTTCTATTCACAAAGTGAATTCCTTACTGATTGAGCTCTGATTAACTTTACATTCTGCTCTTTCAAGAAAGAACTGAACGATGATCTACAAAACAGTCCATAATCACGATATAAAGGTTTCAAAATGTACACTGGTCAAGCTGCTGGTGCTGATGTATGGACACAAAGAAATTTGTTCTGTTTTTGGCCGTTATCACTCGACAGATGATAAAATCTAAAATATTAGACCTACATACTCCTGAATGGTATCACTGGAACCTTTGCGAAAATATCTGCATACTTTCCTTGCTTAAAATGAATCTACATAAAATTCACAAATGAGGCAGTAAGATGATTCTCACTGGACATGTTTCATATGAGCGATGATTTCTTAGAAAATTGACTGGTCACTTATATTCCATGTATCAGTGAGGTTAGTGAACATGAAAACACTGTTAGATCATTTTGGCTCAGGTACGTATTGAATTAAACAACCAATGTAGTGTTTGGACTCAACGGTCATAGCTCATATAAAGAAATGTGGCAAACATCTGAATTAAATACATGCCTCTCCTAGTCTGATCAATTCTATCTAGTAACAGGAAGAAATTAAAACTTATTCTGAATTATTGAAGCTTGGTTCTTAGAAGACTGCAGAGCTCTGAAAAATGCAGTAGACACTCACTGGTCCCAACCAGCTTTGCCCATCAGCCTGCCTAAGACTTTATGGGGCAATGGGAAGGAAGAGCATTGCCACCAGCTGCACATATCCCATGGATAATGGGCCATTCTCTCACTCGAGGCAAGCTATATAAATGGCTTAGGAGGACTCCTTTTGAAATTGTTTGCAGCTGATACTGATATTTGCCATCCAAGGAAGACATCACAGTATTAAAATCAATTGCAAAATTATTTAATCTTAATATCTGTATGGTGTGAAGAATGGAAATGTGATACCACCCCCCCCCCCCCCCCCCAAAAAAAAAGATAAATAAATAAAAAGTGTGAAGTCATTCACATAAGTACCAAAATAAATCTGTTAAATTTCAACTACACAGGAAACCACATAAATATAAAAGGTAGTCTGTTCTACTAGATACGTAGGCTTTTGAGTTACAAACAACTTAAATTGAAATGATAATGTTGTTTAGAAGCCAAGCCAAAGACTGCATTTTATTGCTAGAACATTTAGTAGACACCAACGTATTCTTGTGGTTTATGGGATCTTTATCAGATAAGACTAATTGAGTACACTGAAAAAGTTTAAAGAAGGACACTTCATTTTGTAATATCGTGAAATGGGTGGAGGGGGGAGGTGAAGCGGAGAGAAAATCACTGATATGATAATTGTCATGGCAACCATTTAAACAAACACTTTTTCCATTGAAGCTAGATTTACGTAGAAATGTGGAAATATTTGGTTGACACCTATGTAAGTACGGAGAAATTTCAATTCAACAATTCTAACAACTTAAATGTATCCATGTGGAAACTGAACTCTCTTAAGTGTTTGTCTTTCCTACATGCAGCTGGAGAGTGGAACGGTAGAGAAAAAATGTGAACATGGTTCAAAGAACCCTCTGACATGCACTTACTGGAGCATGTCATCAATCTACATCTACACTACTTCTATGCAACTTGCACTAAACGACATCAGTCTCCACAATGGGTCCTGCTGTTCCACAGAATCACATAGACAGCTTGACAAGTAGACAGCATACTGACATAGGTTGCTCCTCCAGCCTGCTCTGCTGCAGAATGAATAACTGTACTGGAAATGAGTAGTTCTTATGGGAGGCTGCTATGTGTTCGTTATGCATCTGATCTGCTTTGTCCGTCTGCTCAGCTTTCCTGAACGCTCCATGATGACCCAACTTTACTTTCCAGTCACTCTCGCTGCTGTATTTCGTAGCATCAGCATACTGCTATTTCATCTGAGTTACACTTTCTTGCTTAATTGTTTATGGTAAACAGAATGACAGCACCTCCCTCCTAAGATATTTTGCTCCATAGGCTTCTCAGACAGCCCAGCTCATATGGTATGCAGCAATCTGTTCCATAATCTGGACATAATTACAATATCAACGGTCTCCCCAAAACGAAATGTCACTCTATTACTGCAGCTTGGCCTGCTTTCCTCTGCCTCCTAAGTTGCCAGGCAAGATGTCTGAATTTTTACTGGACTGTGCCATTATATTCATTCTCGGCACAGCACTTCATAGCAGAGTGTTGTCAGTATTGTAGTAGAAGATTTACATGTATCAGATGGCTATCCATTGGTCAATATCATTTCAGTGTTCAATATTTTTCAAATGTAAACGAATTTTGTATCAGATTTAACTCATTAAACACCAACAGTAAAGCTCTTCAAATTTTACAATGGGTGTTTATCTCACATGCAGAAAATGTCTGGCTTCTGCCACACTCCCCTTGTGCCAGATTTTGAACATACAAAATCAGTATTTGAGACAGGAGTTAATCCTGGCATTGATTCACGGTTCATAATTGAGATGATTCACGAACTTGTACAGCAAGAGTATGCATCCTGAACAATGTTAGTATTGATGGTGTCTCCACAGGAGTAGTGAGAGATAGCCAGATTCCCTTTCTTTGTATTGTAAAGTGTATCACCTCCTCCCCGCTACTGGGGCCAATGAGATATTCAGACATAGTGTGCATGCAATTCTGCTGAAGTGAGGTTGTTGTCTAATCTAATCCCAACATCAGAATGGAGGTGAGTCAGTCAACTCGTAAAATCAAAATGTGATGGCAAAGCATCCTGATTTGTGTATTTAACCAACCAGCTCAGGTAACTTACCATGACCTACATCTACATCTACATTTATACTCTGCAAGCCACCCAACGGTGTGTGGCGGAGGGCGCTTTATGTGCCACTGTCATTACCTCCCTTTCCTGATCCAGTCATGTATGGTTCGTGAGAAGAATGACTGCCAGAAAGCCTCCATGTGCACTTGAATCTCTCTGATTTTACATTTGTGATCTTCTCAGGATGTATTAGTAGGGGGAAGCAATATATTAGATACCTCATCCAGAAATGCACCCTCACGAAACCTGGACAGCAAGCTACACCACGATGCACAGCGCCTCTCTTGTAGAGTCTGCCACTTGAGTTTGTTAAAGATTTCCATAATGCTATCACGCTTACCAAAAAACCCTGTGACAAAACGCGCCGGTCTTTGTTGGATCTTCTCTATCTCCTCTGTCAACCCGCCCTGGTACGGATCCACACTGATGAGCAATAATCAAGTGTAGGTCAAACGAGTGTTTTGTAAGCTACCTCCTTTGTTGATGGACTACATTTTCTAAGGACTCTCCCAATGAATCTCAACCTGGCACCCACCTTACCAACAATTAATTTTATATGATCATTCCACTTCAAATCGTTCCATGCGCATACTCCCAGAATTTTACAGAAGTAACTGCTAGCAGTGTTTGTCCCGCTATCATATAATCATACAATAAAGGATCTTTCTTTCTATGTATTCTCAATACATTACATTTGTCTGTGTTAAGGGTCAGTTGCCACTCCCTGCACCAAGTGCCTATCCGCTGCAGATCTTCCTGCATTTCGCTACAATTTTCTAATGATGCAACTTCTCTGTATACTACAGCATCATCAACGAAAAGCCGCATAGAACTTCCGACACTATCTACTAGGTCATTTATATATATTGTGAAAAGCAGTGGTCCCATAACACTCCCCTGTGGTATGCGAGAGATTACTTTAGTGTCTGTAGATGTCTCTCCATTGAGAACAACATACTGTGTCTTGTTTGCTAAAAACTCTTCAATCCAGCCACACAACTGGGCTGATATTCCATAGGCTCTTACTTTGTTTATCAGGCAACAGTGCAGAACTGTATTGAATGCCTTCCAGAAGTCAAGGAAAATGGCATCTACCTGGCAGCCTGTATCTGACCAGTCTGAAGTCATGGAAAATGGCATCTACCTGGGAGCCTGTATCTAATATTTTCTGGGTGCCGTGAACAAATAAAGCGCGTTGGGTCTCACTTGATCGCTGTTTCTGGAATCCATGTTGATCCCTACAGAGTAGATTCTGAGTTTCCAGAAATGACACAATACCTGAGCAGAAAACATGTTCTAAAATTCTACAACAGGTCGATGTCAGAGATATAGGCCTATAGTTTTGCGCATCTGCTTGACGACCCTTCTTGGAAACTGGAACTACTTGCGCTCTTTTCCAATCATTTGGACCTCATGTTGTGGCAGTTCCTGGATTGAACCATGACTGAAGTGTATGGAAGAGATACACGACATGGTGTTGGGCAGATGTGAATGCTCTGGATAGAAATTAGTGGTCAGTATTTCTGTATCATACTTCCGTACCGAGATCTTTGCAGCAGTATTGATTGCAGGTATCTCATGAACAGCATTGACCAAATTATTTGAATAGCCCAAAAGGTCAGGCATAACAGTGTCATTGTACATGCCACCTGTAGCATTTGTGTGTGGTAGCTGAGCAATTGATGTAGCAGAATGATACAAGAATAGGATATATGTTGCTAATGTTGAGGTGTCAAGTAGGAACAGAGTGCATCTCCTTTTGCTAGTTGGTAAGATACTTAAACCAAACAGCATAGAATTATTATAAACATTTCTTCCTGATTTTGATGACATGTAATGTTGACTTAACATGTAACTTCACCTATAACTGGCATTCATGGTACTTTTGGCTTTCAACAAAGTCAAAGAAAGATTTTATTGCCGTAATGAAACATTTTTTGAAAGCAACAGTCTGTCGTCACTAACTAGATTACTTGAACATTTCCAACTATCTCTTTTCTAGTATTCTCCTCTATTGTAATATTGATTTATCATTTGGAGGTCTGGAGTCAATGGCATCTTTGATATATTGAACAACTTCAATAGTGTCCTTGTATAGATGATACTTCAAGGGCTGAACTATTAGTCATGAAGATATGCATGATGCCATCCTTTCTGCTTTGTCATCTACTTACACTAAAGTGCATTTTGGTAACCTGGTGTGTTACTGTTAAGTCAGTCTTTTGGTATTAACAAATGGCAAGATAGAGAAACTTTCTAATTTTCAAAATATTACGTAATAAAATGCCTCCGTCAGTGTACTCGCTCCAATAAGATTTCAACAGATGTGTGTTCAAGGAAACCTACATGCTCTTGCTGTTACCTGCTGGATTCAGAAAATGTTTTATTTAATATTTTTACACTATATTATAAGTCACAGCTACAACAAACATTGCAGATTGTTTGACAGCTTTGATGATACTCTCAAGCAACTGACTAGTCTTAACTGTGTAGTAATTTTGATTAACTGGTTGCTTATACAACCCATGATTGTAGCAACATGAACGTTGGAATGTGGATCTAATGTCATGAAGGACAAGACTTCAGATGCATGAAGGAATTTTATTGCACACCTGAAGATGTCGTACATTGTCTTCTTCTTCTTCATCGTCGCCTTGACCCATGTCACATAGGGTTGGCGTTGATCTTCTGGATCCTTCTCCTCCATAGTACTCTATCCGTTGCCTCTTCCTTCTTCCATCCTTTCCCCCTTAGGTCCCTGGATATCTTATCCTTCCACCTCATCTTCAGTATTCCTCTCCTTCTTGCACCTTCAATCTTTATATCTTCAACTCTGTTTCTGATATACTCTTCCCCTTTTCTTTGTAAGTGTCCATACCTCACTAGTCTGCTCTCTTGTATCTCTTTCCCCATGGGTCCCACTTTCACAGCTCCTCTAACAAATTAATTTTTAATCCTGTTCTTCCTTGTTAACCCACACATCCACCTCAGCATCTTGATTTCTGCCACTTCCATCTTCCTTACCTGGGCTACTGTGATTGGCCATGTCTCTGCCCTGTATATGATAGCAGGCCTTACCACTGACTTGTACACTTTCCCTGTCAACCCAATGCTCACCTTCTTGTCACACAACACTCCACTCATTTTCCTCCAGTTGCTCCAACCACAATTTATTTGGTGTTGTATCTTGCTTTCCAGTCCTTCGTCGCTCTGTATGTATGACCCCAGGTATTTAAATTTGTAGACCGATTTCAGCTCATCATCCTGAATCTTGCAAGACCTCATCTGGACATCCTTCAGTGCTAAATATTCTGACTTTCTCCTGCTAATATTCATCCCTGTTTCTTCTAGTGCCTTCCTCCAATCCTCCCGCTTTTCCTCAAGTCTGTCAATGCTCTGCTCACAAAGAACCACATCATCCGCAAACATCATATTCCATGGTGCCTCCTTCTTCACATCTTTCACCAGCACATCCATAATCAGGTCAAAGAGATAGGGACTAGGCACAGATCATTGATGTTACTCTACTTTTACTGGAAACTCCTTTGTCATGCCCACACTACTTCTCACCTGCATCATTGCTCCTCTGTACTTTTCTTTCACTAAGGTGCGCGTCATATATCTTGGCGGCCGAGTTTAGGTTCGTTCTGCGCATTTGACGTCACAAATCACAGTCAGCCAATGAACAGAGAACGACATTGCCAAATCTCGACTGCAGTGCAGAGCACGGACGAGTGTCTTTAATTTTAGAAACGTTCAGTCATAAATGAAGTAATTGAACAAAAGCAATGTCTTGATAGCAGACTTTCTTTTATAGAAAGTTTGGAAAAAGCATTCTTTACACCAATTGCTTCATATTCTATTAATTAATTAAACCAAACAAACAATAAGCCTCCTAATTCAGGCGATAGCAAGGAAAGGTGTTTGTATCAGTCTCATGAACCGCGTTTTCGCAATAAAGAACAGCGGTAATTGTTTATTTCCTATTGTACTTCGACGCAACGTGAGTAATTCATAGTCACCCAAACAGTGTTTGTCGGTATTTTGCAAACGTTTAGAGTGCTCCAGGAGATGCCAGAAATGAGTAGCTGCGTTGGCGTAATGGTTAAGGTGTTGGGCTGCTAATCGGAAGATTCTGAGTTCAAGGCTTGTTGCATACTAAATATTTTATTTATTTAAAAACAATAGCGAAGTGTCTTACTTAATGAATTTTATTCGTTTGCATGTAATGTTTTGAAATTCCCTTTGCTTCATTATAATCATAATAAGTTTTCAGTTTTTGTAATTTTCTCCTCCAATATTTCTTTTCACAGCAATTAAAAACAACGAAAAGGCACACATACAATATTCATGTTATCCGTTTTGTTTGTATATCGCCTCTTCCGCAGTCGCTGTTTTACTATTCATATTGAGATATATTCTTTTGCGGCAGTATTAAAAGTATTATTTAGAGCAGAATTTCGGGTCGTACGTTGCCGAGCTATTTGATTGTCTGACGGAATTCTTTGCTTCGCTGCTTTGGCAACATCATATTGAATGGTTTCGTCGACTGATCTATGTTTTGGCAAGTATTTGCTGTCCGTTGTGACAAAAACAAAATGTTTGCGCACTGTGCCTCACTGGCAATATATTTTAGTTTTATGTTTTATTACGTCCAAAATTCAGTTTTGTGTACTTCGCCAACTTTGTTTTAATCAGAACGTTTTAGAAAAAAGCGAAATGACTCTGGTATAAAGAAAGTTTTGTTACTGTTGCTAAAGATAGAATATTTCCCAATTTATAAACACTGTTTACGTTGTAAAGGGTGTTCATTTTATGGGGACATTGAAATCTCTTGAAAACGACACACAGAGCCAAAAGAAATCCTAATGAAAATTAGTTCCTCCCGGAAGGGGACATCCAATTATAAGAAATTTGACTACAAATTCGTCGAATTTGGTAACATTGGATGTCCCCCTCTGAGACAAAAAAAAATTAGTTATAAATTTGTTTGATCCGATGTGTAGATTTGCGGATATTTCAATGTCTCCAATTAAAATGAACACTCTGTATAGTTGGAACCATGAACGACTGCGGTCGATTTAAGGCTCGTTCTATGCACCTGACGTCACGCATCCGCTGACAGCCAATGAGTGTTCAGTAGTTTTCTGAAAGGTCTGCTGGGAATGTCTTGGCGAGTGCGAGTGTTAAATGTGATTGTAGTTATTTTTTGGTGAATTTTTATCGTATTTGTTGCAAGTTGTCATGGCTGATAATGGTGGTAAGCAACAAACTCTCCATAAACAGGCGAGGGACATAATTTACCGGATTCACGCTTTTTTCAAGCGCGAAGCAGAAAACGGTGGACCTATCATGGATGTCGCCAGATCTCAGGAACGCACTGCAGAAGTGACAGGCGTTAGCTTGAGAACCGTTCAGCGGATTGCCAATGAAGGAAAGTTATCTACGGAGACCTGTGGAAGCCCACTCTTCAGATCGCCAGGGAAATATCGCACTCGTGAGAGGACTGTAACTAATTTAGATAATTTCGACAAAGATGTTCTAAGACGAGAAGTGCTCAACATGTACAACACAGGCGAATTTCCTACAGTAAAAAAAAATCACTGTGAAAATGCGTGAAACCATAAATTTTAAAGGTAGCATGACTTCAATGAATAGAATACTTAAAAACATTGGATTCAAATATGTACATACAAATGACGGAAGAAAGTTTTTAATGGAACATAGTGATATCGCTGCTTCAAGGGCACAGTTTTTAAGACATATTATTGAAGTAAGAAAATCTGGGAATAAGAACATTTTTTTCTTGGACGAAACATAGGTGAACCAAAATCACACAAGGAAAGCGTGTTGGAAAATGAGTGATGGTTCGGGTGGGTTTAAAGTACCAGTTGGTAAAGGTGGACGAATAATTGTGCTTCACGCTGGTTCTGCTTCTGGATTCATTCCAGAAAGCAAATTAGTGTTCCGGGCAAAAAAGAGAAATTCAGGGGATTATCATTCCGAAATGAACTCTGAGACATTTAAATTGTGGTTTAGGAATCAGTTTCTCCCTTACTTGCCTGCAAACTCGGTGATTGTAGTGGACAATGCGACTTATCACTCTGTTGTTGTTGACAAGACACCCACAACAAGTACAAAAAAAGCCGATATCATGTTATGGCTTGCAAGTAAAAATATTCCACATACTGCCAACCAAACTCGTGCTGAAATGTTGAATCTTGTAGTGCTTCATAAGCCTCACACAAAAGTTTATGAAATCGATTGTATTGCACAGGAACATGGACACACAGTTTTGCGTTTGCCACCGTACCATTGCCAATACAATCCGATAGAGTTAATTTGGGCACAAGTGAAAGGGTATGTCGCAGAACGAAACGTGACATTTAAAATTGCCGATACAGAAAGGCTTCTGCACGAAGCACTTGACAGAATTACTTCTTCAGCATGGGCTGAATGTGTTCGGCATGCACAAAGGCTACAGGAGGAGGACATGGACAGGGAAATTGTAATTGACAATCTGCTTGAACCCATCGTCATAACTCTAAGACCTGATGATTCGGACTGCGACACTGACTACAGCGATGCAGAAGACTATTGCAGCGATTGACAATAATGAAGGGTAAGGCACATACACAATAATACTCATGTTCTCTTTCTTGTTTTTGTTCCACAGTTGCAATTTTACCAATGGTATTGAAATATATTCCTCTTCTGCAACTGTAATAAGCGTCTTATTTAGACCAGACGCGTTTTTCTCTTTTGAAGCATCTTCATTGGACAGCATTGTGTCTCCTCCATTGCCAAGTCACCTTTCGTAGTTTTGTGCTGAGGTAACACAATATTCAACGTTTGTGTCGGCCGATCAGTGTTTTAGCAAATAAATGCTTTTTGTGTGTGCCACACACAAAAATTATATTTGACATAGCCCAGAGCACTGATACACAGTATATTCAAGTCCTAATGTTTTTGTAAGTCCACAGTTTTGTTTAACGTATTTTGTGTACTTCCTTTTGATTGATTGAAGTGCTTTAAAATAAAGTCAAATGCGCCTGGTGTAAATAAAACTTTTATTACAGTCGCGAAAGATGGAATATTTCTCAATGTTACATACGACACCAATCTGGTACTTAAATTAAATGAGATGTTGTTATACAGTAAATTTTATATGAAATTTAGGTATCTTGTCCACATTTCATTCTCAACATTGTGGTAACTACAATCGAACATACGGAAAGTATACGCTATGAACTTTACCTCTGCAAACTCTTCAAAATTTCGTGCAATGGTTTACTACATTTAATGCTGCAATATAACTGCGTTGAAAATCGAAACAAAATTAAGTCATTTATGAGGGGAAGGTATCAGTCAAGAAGATGTGTCAAAATCAAATTTTTGGGCCAAATAGTTTTTGTGAAATCGAATGATAAGTGTGTCAAAGCAGTCGGAACACTATGTGTCTGCACAGGCGAGCAGTGCAGTGGTTACAAAATCGTGCATGGCGTGGAATGCGGGGAGCACGTCTCTGTAGCAGCGAAAGGTTTCATGCGGCCATGGTGGCTTTACTTCATAAACTGCGCGCTCCCCCCTAAACGTAAGTTTGAGAACTACACTGCTACGGCGCTGCTTCTCTTGGCGCATACAACTGGCAACGCTGCAATCTCCCGCGTCTGGGCGGGCATGCGCGAGCCGCCAAGATAAATGAATTGAACTATAACCTCACATACTTCTCTGGCATGTACTGCTCTCTCATGCCAAGAAGGACTGATTATTCCAAACCAATTTGCATTCAGTGGATGCAGAACATTGGCAGCATCATTAATGCATTCTTTTATCAACTCAGAAGTTATAAAGTTGCACTTGACACAGCAAGAGCTGAAAAATCATTTTCTAATGCCAAGTACCAATGGGCTGTCACTGCTGTCATTCAGAAAAGTTGAGATCTGTGCTCCTAAAGTACTACACCAATTAGATGAGACATGTACTAAAAGAAAAGTGTAAACCTCTTATGATCCTAGCAATACACCAGATTCATTAGGTGTCATCTGACTGCTCCTTTGACTCAATTAATTTTGCAGCCCATTTAGAGTTCAAAAGTAAGCAGTACTCATCCACGAGAAATGTGTTCCAATTTCATTCTGTATCAAATTTTGTTACTGTGCACAAACAAAAACTGGCACTCCTGTCACTTTTTAAATGTTGTCACATTTCCAGTTGTCTATCAATTTGATTGGCAAAAGTAAGAAACTGAAATTGTGCCTAGCCTCTGAACAGAGAGAGAGAGAGAGAGAGAGAGAGAGAGAGAGAGAGAGAGAGAGAGAGAGAGAGAGAGAGAGAGAGCAAGCACAGGTGCATGCTCGGGTGGGGGGGACTGGACTGAGAGGTTCTATTGATTAAGGGTCATGAGAATTGAGTAGATTGAAGTCCAGGCAGGGGCAAGCTAGAAGGTCTGTGTCTACTACTGAGAACATAAGTAGCTATTTTGTTCAGAATATCAGGAGACAGTTTTGCAAACAGCTCACGGTGCATGTGTTCAGGCATCAGTCTACTTGGAACATTTCCCAGAAGTGGTCTTCACTGGATAGCCTGAAGATATTGTTTTTCTGAGGTACTGTAGGCCTTCTAGCATATATCCATTTCAGTTCTTTCTTTAGATAGGTAAATTTCAGAGATCAGTGTTGAAAACAATGAAGATAGTGCGTAGCCTTAAACCAAACAAATTTCTTTATTGCTTTAAACAATGTAGTAAGCAGCCACTTTGTATGACCTTTTATTTGTACCAACATACATTTCAGAATTTAACCCATCTTCAACTGGTGTAATACATACTTAAATCATCAGTTGGCACATCATTACAGAAATTAACTTCAATTTGGGTGCTGCAGCTGCCCCATTCAAAATAACAAATTTGTTTGTCTATTATATTTCAAGAGCTGTATGTCTACAGTACATTACTCTTTAGATGCACTTACTTTCTGTTCTGCATACTGTTGCTCCTAATTTCTCCATTAAAACTATGGCATAACACATTTTATTTGTATGATGCATAAACACAGGAGCATTGCCATGTTGCCAACTGATAAAAGTGACAATAGATATAATTTTTTGATATAAACAAAGTACACCTTCCTAATAAATACTGAAATTACTGCTGCTGTCTTTTGGCTTATATATTAAATATTTTTAATTTTAAAATTAAACTTAAAAATTGTAGGTAAAATATATGGCCTGCTGAATTGATGATTTTTAATGAATAAAGACAAGGAAACTGATTGGATGAGATATATGGTATTTTATTCATTATCAGTATTTGGGCTGTGGTTGTATAAGTAAATGATGGAATTTTCATGGAAACATTCTAAATGACCAGAGTTATCCAACAAAATGTCATTTGAGGATGCACATTTGTGAGATTAGATTCAAATTTCGTAGAGTAGGTTCATTCTTTCACCTAAATTGGCCAGGTGAAGTATTAGTAGGTTGTGTGGTATGTCTGTAACCTGCTGTCACTCTTCAGTTGCACATAAGGAAAGTGTGGATTTGCTTAACCTTTTCTGAAAAACATTATAGTGACATCCACACAGTTACCTTGAACTGTTCATTGGTAACACCTGTCATGAGCAAGATGGTGTAACAGCTGATTTGTACAGGAAATGACAACAGTGTTTTAGTTTTGATGGTGGGAGAGGTAAAAGTTTTGTTTTAACATAGCATCCTGTACCATAGTAGATATCATTGTTTGAATCTGTGTTTTTCTGCAAAAACTCAGTTTCTCCACATTAACCCACACTAAATGATTGAACACAACGTTTTTTCATTAATATATTACTGCAGATGTGGTCTGCGTATTATCAAAATTTTTTGAATGCTATGTATCGCCATGCAGCGAACTTCTTATTGACGACCAGATGCCTTTGAAATGGGTGCACATAGAAATATATGTCAGAGTCTGCGAATATCACATTGTTCCAGGTCACATAAGTGAACAATGAATGATTTAAAAGTATGACTGTAAATTACAGTGAGGAATCACAGTAGTTTGTAGTGCCTGGAAGGATATTTTCCTTTTATGACTCTTGTTAGCACCATCTTTGTACTCCTCAGAATAGCTTAAGTCTTTTTTGGAAATAACGCCATCACAGTCAGGGTTTTCACTTTGTTTCAAACAAATTTCCATATAAATATCTCTTCAGAAATTCTTCTAGTCCACTGCTGTCTCCTCTGTTTGATAAAGTTTATCTGTGATAAAGTTCCCACATCTTTTTACCTGCTTATAGGTTACCAAAAATTTTTGACATAACTCAATTTACTTTTCAGAAACCAAGAACTTCAATAAATAAGGCAAATCATTTGCTGGGCACTCTTTTTGCAGCTCCACTGCACACAGTCTGTACTTCTCTATTATGAGCAATAAGGGCTGTAACTACACCACACTTGCAACCCCTTGTAGTGCTGGCTACAAATTAGTTTGCCAAGCACCACTTGGCAACATTGGCCTCATGGTCCATAAGGACAAGGTTACAGGCATGAATTCATCCACATGCTGAAGTTGACAAAGCTTAGCTCAGAAAACTTTAAGATATTATAAAAGCTTTTACAAAAATATTGTTTTGGTTGATGGTACATGACCCCCTTGACACCTCTTTGGATCTGCTCCATTCAGAACCATCTCTACAGGAAATTTATTAATGGGGTTTACATAACTACATCCTTGTCACAGCCTGTGCCTAACAGGTGGGGAGACATCAGTTACATAGACATCAGTCTGTGATAAGAGTCAAAAATTGAAATGGCAGTATGCTGCAATAGCAGAAGCTGAAGAAAGGGTCATCTACTCAACACAGTAATTTGTGAGTGTGTGTCATCAGTACCATAATTCCACATTTTGTACATAAATGTTTCTCCTTTAAACTAATTTTTCATGCACCATTCCAAAGCAGTCTAAAGTTCACAAGCTCGCTTACTTTTTCTCATATAACAGGTAACCTATTATTCTAACTCTAATTTACATAATTATTACTTTTACTGATAAACCAGTCAGCAAGTATGTTACATACCGGCAGTTTGAAGGGTGTACAGGTCTTGTATTTTGTGCAGACTGCACCTTCCATAAGCCAAGCAAACTAATACAGCACTCTAAGTCTGTACACTTATAATCATGATGCCGTGGAGTCCTCTTTTGTAATGTTGTTCTATCTGCTGAAGGATTTTTTTGTGTTTTGAATTAATTTAACGAATGTAGGTCTGGGTTTAGGGTCTTGTTTTGGAAGGTTAGGTAATGGGTTGGTAACAAATGTATGGCCTTTTCTGGCCAATACAACATAGATTGTGTCACATTATGTGAGCTGCTCCATGATGGTAGCTGGGAGACAGAATGCCTTGCCCACAATGTCACTGTTTCTACCGTTAATTAGCAATCTGATATCTTGTAAATCCATTCTGGTCATGATCCTTGGCTTTCATTGCTTGTAACAATTTACTTCATATTTTCTAAGGAAACAGTGATACTAAACTAAATGAATGCCCATGTTCTGAAAAAAAGGTGTGGCAACAACACTTCTCTAAATTATTCAGCTGCTTCTGCCTTGCCCAGGAACAGTTACACATAACATAATTGTGTCTTAGTCTGAATCATCCACATGAGGCAAACGTCTAACAATGGAAAATCCAGGATGGAATGTAACAATACCAGAGAAGGAAAGCAGCTACTCACCATATAGCAGAGATGCTAAGTTGCGATATTCACAACAAAACGATTTACACAATTATAGCTTTCAGACACTAAGGCCTTTGTCAGCAGTAGACACACATACACACACACACTCACACACTCATGCAAACACAACTTGCATACACGTCTGCAGTCTCAGAGAAGTGAAACCACACTGCGAGGAGCAGCACCGGTTCATGATGGGAGTGGTGACTGGGTGGTGGTAAGGGGAGACTGTGGTGGGGAGGGGGAGGGATAGTATGGTGGGAGTGGCAGACAGTGATGTGTTTCAGTTTAGACAGAGGGCAGGAGAGAAGGTGCGGAGAGGGTGAGGGGCTAAGTAGCATAAAGGAGAGAAATAAAAAGAAATTAAAAGATTGAGTGTGGCAGTGAAATGACGGCTGTGTAGTGCTGGAATGGGAACAGGGAGGAGGCTGAATGGGTGAGGACAGTGACTAATGAAGGTTGAGGCCAGATGGGTAACAGGAACATAGGATGTATTGCAGGGAAAGTTCCCACCTGCACAGTTAAGAAAAGCTGGTGTTGGTGGGAAGGATCCATATGACACAGGCTGTGAAGCAGTCTTTGAGATGAGGGATATCATGTTTGGCAGTGTGTTCAGCTACAGGGTGGTCCACTTGTTTTTTGGCCACAGTTTGTCGGTGGCCATTCATGTGGGCAGACAGCTTGTTGGTTGACATCCCTACATAGAATGCAGCACAGTGGTTGCAGCTTAGCTTGTAAATCACATGACTGGTTTCACAGGCAGCCCTGCCTATGAAGGGATAGGTGATGTTAGTGACCGGACTGGAGTAGGTGGTGGTAGGAGGATGTATGGGACAGGTCATGCATCTAGGTCTATTAGAGGGGTATGAGCAGCTGAATTATATTCAGCACCAGGGTTTCGATTACCTCTCGTTGTTCCCTGAAATGAGAATTACCCTACCCACTATCCTTCCCACCCCTCCTACCATGATATTCCACCACCCACAGACAAAATATACTCGTCCATCTGTACACAGACCCTGCTCCCAATCCCTTACCTCATGGTTCATACCCCTGTAATAGACCTACATGCAAGACCTGTCCCATACATCCTCCTATCACCACCTACTCCAGTCCGGTCACTGACATCACCTATCCCATCAAAGGCAGGGCTACCTGTGAAGCCAGTCGTGATTTACAAACTAAGCTGCAACCCCTGTGCTGCATTATATGTAGGCATGACAACCAACAAGCTGTCTGTCAACATGAATGGCCACCGAAAAACTGTGGCCATAAAACAAGTAGACCACCCTGTTGCTGAACACTCTTCCAAACAAGATATCTCTCATCTCAATGACTGCTTCACAGCCTGTGTTATATGGTTCCTTGCCACCAACACCAGCTTTTCTGAATTGTGTGGTTGGTAACTTTCTCTGCAGTACATCCTATGTTCCTGTAACCCTCCTGGCCTCAATCTTCATTAGTCACTGTCCTCACCCAACCAGTCCCCTCCCTGTTCCCATTCCAGCACTACACAGCTGTCATTTTACCTCCACACACATTCTTTTAATTTCTTTTTATTTCTCTCTTTTGTGCTACTTTGCCTCTCCCCCTATCTGCCCCTTCTCTCCTGTCCTCCATCTAAACTGCAACACATCAGTGTCCGCCACCCCCATGATAATATCCCTCGCCCTCCCTGCCCCAGCCTCCTCTTACTCCCACACAGTCCCCACTCCCATCATGCACTGGTGCTGCTCCTCGCTGTGTGTGTGTGTGTGTGTGTGTGTGTGTGTGTGTGTGTGTGTGTGTGTGTGTGTGTCTACTGGCTGAAAGCTACAGTTGTGTGAATCTTTTTGTTGTGTCTATCGCAACTCAGCATCTCTGCTATATGGTGAGTGGCAACTTTACTTCTCTGGATTTGTTACATAAGGCAAACTGTGGGACTCCCTCACACTGTGGTAACTCTTCTGATGACATCATCACATAGGTCTCCTTTCCTTCCTATATTAGCAGCACTTCTTGTGTCTTTACCCATACCAATTTCCACATAGCTTTTTACTTCTCTGCAAAGGATGTACCATGAAGTATTGGAGGTGTGCATCTACACTCACTTTTGTGAATCACTCCAAGTATGGAATGAACACAGATGAAGCAAGATTACATCAGTCCACAAGTGGTGGAATAACGAAAATCTTCATTCTGTAAACTCACCTATGTGCTGCAAATCAACTGTTCAGCCACGCTGTAGTTTTTGTGGCTAGGAACTGTTATGGTAGTAACAGCTCAGGACCTAATCATCAGTTATTTGCATGGTGAACTGCTTTTTGTAACATTGCTACTTCACTCAAAGTGTTCCCCAACAAGTGTAGTAACCTAGTTATAATCATTCTTTCATCCAAGAAATTTAGTAAAGTCTGCACCCAATCCAATTTGTTATTCACTATGCCACAATCATCCGCAAGGGTGAAGTGAAGGGCTGGATGGAAGGGGGTGGGAGGCAACACTGCTGCCCTCAAGGTATTTGAGGGTACAGATCTTTGCAATACAGCTGAGCTGTGTAACATACAGTAAAAAGAATTCAAAACATCCCAGTAAAGAGAAACACAGCAAAAAAATTGCATTCCTTGTTATAGGAAATTCTTTGCTACAAAACACTGTTGTGCCAAATTCCACAATAGATATTTGTCCAGAAATCAAGACCCACCAGTTGAAGAAATGCTTTAGCAAAATATATGGCCCACAGGATTGCTCAGCAGAAGCATCTCGAAAGAACTACAAAGTTTTCATACACATAGGTATAAATTCCCGTAGAACTATCTACTTCCATTTATTTGAAAGAGAAACTACTTCTGAAAGCAGAACCCAGAATCTCACTACTCAATGGTGCAAGTCAATGAATCTGCAGCCTACATGGCCACAGAACCATTTTAATATCTGGTACAGAGATGAGTGGAGGCTCTGAATCAAAGGACCTCAGTCAGTTCTGCCAATAATGTTGCAGATTGTGAGCTCCATCTTCATCTCGCAAGCAAGACTGCAGTCTTTAAGGCTTCAGTTAGCCATCTGAAACCAGAAAGAATCTCTTCTGGTCCAAAGTAACACACATCCTTAGTTGCAACATGATCCAGCCCCCTCAATTGGCTGCACCCTGTGCACTTCATGCCATCTGGGAACAACCTTCCCACATCTGGATTGACTTCTCCTGGTATGCACACAATGAGTACACTGGATTGCTTCCCCTCTTTGGTATACATATCCAGAAAGGGCCCCAATGTGTGCCTAACACTGGTGCTTGCAACTGCATGTTATCCCACCCCCTGTGAAAGCCAAGAAGCTACCTATGGAGTATGGTGACTGCATCTGACTCTGGGTCTCTGACAAACAAGTTTTGAGTGATGTCTGCAGTTGACAGACTTACTGTACAGGCACTGTGATCGACCCCTGGGACAGTCTTTTGCTACTCGCATCAACTCAGAACCACCTCCTACCCAACCACATGTGAGAGGTCAACCTCAGTGTGGGCAGCACCCAGGACAGCCACAGTTGTGAACCAATTGGGGGGACAGAGGTCACGTGCTGGACATCCACAGATCCCCATGTATGAACCCCCCCCCCCCCATAGTAAGCCCATTTGCAACAGCCTCAAGCTGTGTCACTGAAGCCAAGACTCTTGCAGCTGTGAGTAAAGAGTCATCAACTCACCTGGAACCTGAACACACAGCAGTCAAAGTTCCTATCCACACTATGGATGGTGGTGATACAATCTAGTTAAATATCTTTTGTGTATGTTTGTGTATATGTTACATGCAGTTCCATGTTTCATTAACTGTCTAAAGAGCATAGGGGAAATTCAGAATAAGTCACATCTAGAGAGAAGCTGGGTAAACTCGCAGGACAAAACAGTGTACTTTGGTGCACTGCTGCAGTTATGAAATGGGCCACTCAACATGATCCATGTTGATTAAATATCTAGGCATAATGTTGCAAAGCAATATGAAATGGAATTAACACAGGTATGTTAGTAAAGAAGGCAACATTTTGATTTGGATTTATTTGAAGAATTGTAGGAAACTAGTTCATCTGCAAAAGAGACTGAATATACAGTACTTCACATCATGAATGGTTTTCTGTGGAAATCCTAGACTGTTGCCATGTTTTTTGAGATGGTGAAAGCCTATGACACCTGCTGTAGAACTGGTATCCTCTGTACACTCTACACGTGTGGTTTCCATGGCCACTTGCCCCATTTCCTTCAGGAATTTTTAAAAGCCCGAGTTTTCAAGGTACTTGTGGATTCTGCCTTGACGAACACCTTTATCCTTGAAAATGGTATGTCTCATGGCTCCATCCTGGGCATCGTCCTCTTTGATATCAGCATTAATCCTGTAATGGTCTGTCTCCCGCCAGTCTTCACTGGCATCCTTTTCATTATCAATTTTGCCATCTACTGCAGTTCTGCATGGACTTGTCTCATTGAGTGGTTTTAGTGTTGTTTCAATTGTCTTTACTCATAGAGCATTGACAGTGGCTTTCGTGTTTCCACTGACAAAACCATTTGTATGAATTTCTGGTGTTGCAGTTGGTTTCTTCCACTGTCCTTAAGTCTTGGATCTGTTACTCTTCTGTATGTTAAAACTATGGAATTTCTTGGGCTCATGCTTGATAATAATCTCTCTTGGTCCTCCTACATGTCTTAAGTGGCAGCCCACTGTATTTGATCCCCCAGTGTCCTATGTGTCGTCAATGGTAATTTATGGGATGCATATCCAACCACCCTCCTCAATTTGTACCGGTCCCTTGTCCATTCAAAACTAGACTACGGGTGTTTCATTTATGCATCTGTACATCTGTCTCTCTTATGCTATCTCAATGTTATCCATCATCATGGCATGCATTTGGCCACCCCTCAGGGGCTCAGCATTTGTGTGCTGAGTACGGGCTTGGTGATCTGAAGTTCCTTAGCTGGAGACTAGTAAGTACCACCAGCCTTCAATCACCACAGCTCTGGGCATGCTTCTGCGACCACCATGTGGTGCAGTGGTGGAATGTTGTGTGTTTTGGAGAATGGGGGTCATGGCTTCACCACCTGGACCATGAGGAAAGTTCATACCTCTATTTAAAAAAAAAGAACCTTACCCTCAAGATGTGTTACATCCTGATGAGGTGAGTGGCTGTTGAGGTAAAACTAGCAGGCAACCTCTGGGACACCTGCTGCAGCCCAGTTGTATAAGGATTGCTCTAGCATGCAGGCCACTGCCTGTGTCAACAGCTGTTTCCCTAGCATCCCTATGGAATGGTCCCATCAAACTATTACTACTCACAGGGTAGGTGTACTGTCAGGTAATACATATACCCACTTATCAAAATAGCTCAGTTGGTCAGTCTTTCAAAAAGAAGTCTCATTATGACGTTAAGAGGGCATTAGTGTGTCATAACACTTCCACTGTAATCAAGCGAACAGGAGGAACCTTTGTGAAGGTCTCCCATTTCTAGATTCATAAGGCATTGGAAGGTATTGCTGGGTTCCAAAAAATGTCAAACAACTTTGTAATGAAACAACTTCTAGTTGAAACTGCTATTTGGAACCAAGTATCTAAGCTTCTGGGATGTAAGGCCTTACCTGACTACCCAGTCAAGTCTGAGTTACATAACACCCCTAACTTTAGTAGGGGTGTGGTAACCTCCTCTAATATTTTGGAAGTGGAACCCACAGAGTTACATGATGAATGGAAAAATATGGGCATCACAGAAGTGCAGAACTGTAAGAAGAGAGTCAACGGAAAACTGGAAAAATCAGCAACGTCTGTTCTAATGTTTAATACTCCAGAATTAGCAGAACATTCCTTGCAGGCTATATCTGTCTTAAGGTTCACCCATTTGTTCCTGACGCAATGTAATTCTACAAATGTCAACAATTTGGCCATACCACTATGGGATGTTATGAGCAATTGTGGAGGCTCAGCTCATGAATCAGGCCATTCTTGTACACTTCCTCTGAAATGTCTAAACTTCCCCAGGGGTCACCCAGTGTGGAGCAGAATGTATGAGGTTTACAACGAGGAAAGGAAAATTCAGGAATTGAAAGTCAAGAGATGCATACTCTATGGTGAAGCTAAAAGAGCTTTCAAAGCTACACAACCTCTGGGTCTTTGCTACATCTGTTAATTCAGCCCTTAAGATGCCAGTCACTAAGTGTGATGCCTTCACACTTACTCAGACCATAGGTTCAAGTATGAGTACATGCATTTGTGAGTGTACCTGTGGGGGAAATGCTCCACATGAAACTGAAGTTGTTCGAAAGCATCAGCAATGGGCTTGCCACCTAAGCCACATACTACTACCCACCATAAGAAGCCAACTAAGCCATCCCTGCAACCCAGGCAACCACCTTCTACCATCAGTAAATAAAAATGTCCTTTGGAAAGTTGTTCCAAATCCAAGAAAGTGTAGTTACACCTTCGGATCAGCAAGCTCCCCTCCTCTCTGATGGGGACTATGCTGTGGAGGATATGGACCTCCAGTCAGAGGAACCAGAGAGCCGTGAACCTGCTAAAGTTCCCCCTGACCTCCAAAATAAATCAATACCTCTGATGGAGAAAGAAAAGGACAACCATCCCTAAACAATGGCTTCCACAGGCACTTCTGTGTTGCAGTGGAATTTAATGGATATCATTCTTGAGTACAATATTATAGAAATGCAGAGAATGTAGATGACAATGAAATAGGAGATATGATACTGCGTGAAGAGTTTGACAGGGCACTGAAAGACCTAAGTCAAAACAAGGCCCCGGGAGTAAACAACATCCCATTAGAACTACTGATAGCCTTGGGAGAGCCAGTCATGACAAAACTCTACCATGGTGAGCAAGATGTATGAGACAGGCAAAATTCCCTCAGACTTCAAGAAGAATATAATAATTCCAATCCCAAAGAAAGCAGGTGTTGACAGATGTGAAAATTACGGAACTATCAGTTTAGTAAGTCACAGCTGCAAAATACTAACACGAATTCTTTACAGATGAATGAAAAAACTGGTAGAAGCTGACCTCAGGGAAGATCTGTTTGAATTCGGTAAAAATATTGTAACACGTGAGGCAATACTGACTCTACGACTTATCTTAGAAGATAGACTAAGGAAAGTCAAACCTACATTTCTAGCATTTGTAGACTTAGAGAAAGCTTTTGACAATGTTGACTGGAATACCCTTTTTCAAAGTCTGAAGGTGGCAGGGGTTAAATACAGGGAGCGAAGGCTATTTACACTTTGTACAGAAACCAGATGGCAGTTATAAGAGTCGAGGGACATGAAAGGGAAGCAGTGGTTGAGAAGGGAGTGAGACAGGGTTGTAGCCTATCCCCGATGTTATTCAATCTGTATATTGAGCAAGCAGTAAAGGAAACAAAAGAAAATTTGGAGTAGGAATTAAAATCCATGGAGAAGAAATAAAAACTTTGCTGTCTCAGACAGAATTACAATGTCATCAGCAAACCTCACAGGACTTGGAAGAGCAGTTGAATGGAATGGACAGTGTCTTGAAAGGAGGGTATAAGATTAACATCAACAAAAGCAAAATGAGGATAATGGAATGTAGTCAAATTAAGTCATGTGATGCTGAGGGAATTAGATTAGGAAATGAGACACTTAAAGTAGTAAAGGAGTTTTGCTATTTGTGGAGCAAAATAACTGATGATGGTCACAGTAGAGAGGATATAAAATGTAGACTGGCAATGGCAAGGAAATCGTTTCTGAAAAGAAATTTGTTAACATCAAGTATAGATTTCAGTGTCAGGAAGGCATTTCTGAAAGTATTTGTATGGAGTGCAGTCATGTATGGAAGTAAAAAATGGACAATAAATAGTTTGGACAAGAAGAGAATAGAAGCTTTCGAAATGTGGTGCTACAGAAGAATGCTGAAGATTAGATGGGTAGATCACATAACTAATGAGGAGGTGTTGAATAGAATTGGGGAGAAGAGGAGTTTGTGGCAGAAATTGTCTGGAAGAAGGTATCAATTGGTAGGACATGTTCTGAGGCATCAAGGGATCACCAATTTAGTATTGGAGGGCAGCGTGGAGGGTAAAAATCGTAGAGGGAGAAAATTGTCGAGGGAGACCAAGAGATGAATACACTAATCAGATTCAGAAGGATGTTGGTTGCAATAGGTACTGGGAGATGAAGAAACTTGTACAGGATAGAGTAGCATGGAGAGCTGCATCAAACCAGCCTCAGGACTGAAGACCACAACAACAACAACAACAACAACAACAACACTGTCGCTCAGATTTGTCAGAATTACAGCCCCTGCTTCAGGAGAAACCGTTCTGCATCTGCTTATAAGAAACGCATCTTAAAGTCACCGACACACCTGTATTACAGGGTTACCACTCATACATGAAGGATAATGCTACTGGAGAGAGGGCTAAAGGTGGAGTCGCTTTTTCACTGAGAACAGATGCTGCTCCTCTCCTGTCCCCGTTACCATGATCATTCAAGCAATTGCCATGAAAGTTGTTGCACCCTTTAATATCACAGTGTGTTCTCTATACCTTCCACCTAATGATGCATTGGATGCAAAGGCAGCAGTAGAACTCTTCCAGGCACTCCCAATCTCTTTCCTCCTTGTGGGAGACCTCAATGCACACAATGTGCTATGGCCCTTGGCTCCTAATTGCTCCATGGCATGGATGATAGAGCAACCCGTCCATTCTGAGAACTACTGCCTTCTGAATGCAAGTCAGGTGACACACTTTCCCACAGGTATAGGGTCTCTTTCAGCGATTGATCTTGGTTTTTGTTCCCCAGCTATTGCAGACTCAGTTCAGTGGGAAGTGGCTACAGATTTACATTCTAGTGACCACTTACCAGTGTGGATCTGCCTGCCAACTAGGGTGTTGGCTGACTGGAGACCTCGTAGATGGATGCTACAAAGGGAAATTGGTTGCTGTGCAGTCAACATGTTATTTCTGAACAAAAGTATTGTGTACAGGAGATGGTGACCGATATCACTTCTGAGATATTATGTGCTGCCGCAGAGTCCATTCCTGGGTCTAGTAACCATCTCAGACAGTGGCCTCTAACCTGGTGTAATGACGACTGTCGATTGGCAGTTGGGCCAGACAAATAGCTCTGTGGAACTTCAAACACTGTCCAACTACAGAAAACCTTCATGTCTTCAGATCTGCATGAGTACATGCCTCGTGAATGACAAAAGAACAGAAGAGATTCCTGGAGGGAATTCACGACTCCCATTAATCAATCCACTTCCACTGCACAAATTTGGGAATCAGTATTGCGGATTTCATCAAGGGTAGTACACGTCCCCTTATGACCTTGTTAAGAAATGGCGTCTTTGTGGACACACCAGAAGACATAGTAAACAATTGTTCAGCTGAAACCTAAACTGTTATTATGTTATCCAGACAAGCTTCTGCTTTTCAAGTATTCTGGAGGGCTGCAGAGATGAGGAAGTTCAGTTTCTTCTTGCATAATGAAGAAATCTACAACATACAGTTCTCCATGTTGGAAGTGAATCAGCTTTGTCTGCAGACAGAGACACTCCTCCAGGACCTGATGAGATCCATTATGCCATGTTTCGTCATCTGTGCCCTGAAGTGAAAGGAGAGCTTCTCTCTTGTTTCAATCAGATCTGCTTTGATGGACAGTATAACACGACTTGGAAGGAGGCAATATTAATTCCTTTCTGAAAACCAGGCAAGGACTGTAGCGTCCTAATGAGTCACCAGAGTGTACCCCTTATCACTCCGGATTCGGCGACATATCCTTGTGGCTCGCCAGGTGCTGAAAAAATTCAGTGTCACCTCGGTCATCACATTTAGTTCAGTGGTCCGATGAAACATTGAATGGCTGTTCATGAATTGGCTCCATGCAACCAAGCAAAGGATGGAATGCATTGCCACTTTGGCATCTACAAAGGCCCAAAATGATTTTTGGCTTTACGCAGTACAAGAAAACTTGGACTCCAGATTATGTTTTTATAACTTTGTTTTTGTCCATTTTAAGTATGTACTACAGTTTAATCATAGTTTATACAAATGGATCCCAGCAAGGGAATGTCCTCGGTTGTTCTGCTGTTTTCCCTGATAGGGTTTTTAAAGTGTGTCTTTCGGAAGAATTTATAAATTATGAATTGGAATTATATGGCATATTGATATCACTGGAGAGGGTTCACAGCCATCATCATACAAGTTTTCTTGTGTGTCCTGACTCATTTAGTGCACTGCAAGCATTTTACCAAATGTATCCAGTCGACCAGCTCTTCAGCTCATCCACGACTCCTTGCAGTGGCTCCAACACTGTGATAAGGAGGTAGCCCTTTGCTGGATACCTGGCCACATTGTGATACAGGACAACAACATGGCTAACAAAGTCACCAAGGAAGCATGTTGGGATTGTGCTGTCCATCAATGTCCCACCTGTTGCATGCCACCATCCCATTTTCTCACAGATGCATCATGCATCAGTGGGAGACTGAATTGTTGAATGTGACAGAAAACCAACTGCGGTCTCTCAAATCAACCTCAATGGCATGGCAGACTTCATGTCAGCCTCACTGCTGGAAGGTTGGTTGGTTGGTTGGTTGGTTGTTTGAGGTGTAAGGGACCAAACAGCAAGGTCATCAGTCCCTTGTTTCAAATATACTCCATTCTGCTAACGGGACATCTCAGAAAAGTCAGGACAATAAAACGGAAAAAGGGAAAAACGTAAAAGGGCAGTCACGTTGTCATTGATAAAAAATAAATGAGGGAAGTTGGCAAGAGAAACGAACCCAACACTATGCTGAAGCAGCATAGGCAAGACCACCTGCGACTTAAAAGATACAACTGCTATAATGCACAAAGTACATATGGGAATAGAAAGACTAACCAAGCCTTAAAAAAAAGGGCGTAAAAACAGAGTAAAAGGGGAAGAAAAAGAATTCCGGTCAGTGAGGTGAATCGGGAATCTCTGAACACTACCTACAGTGGGAGACACCCAAACACTCACTGCCCTGCCCCAACACCAGAGAGAGATTAAAAACCTTAAAACTGAGAATAAAAACCACTCTCCCGGAGGAAACCGAGAACCAGGGAGGCCATCCGGGAATCGTCAGCCAACATCAAAGGTAAAGTGTGGGGGAGTCTGTACTTAACACGCAGAGCCAAAAGAAGGGGGCATTCAACCAAAATGTGGGCTACTGACTGGAAGGCGCCACAACCACCTAGCGGGGGTGGCTCATCACGCAAAAGAAAACCATGGGTCAGCCTGGTATGGCCAATGCGGAGACGACACAGTGTGGTCGAGTCCTTTCGGGAGAGGTGAAAGGAAGAATGCCATGGGCCTGGTTTCACCTTAATTGCACGAAGTTTATTAGACAGTGGAGTAGCCTCCCAAGAATTGGCCCATGACTGTGCGAAGTGGGATTTGATGTGAAGCCGTAAATCCGCTGCAGGAGGGGTTACAGAAAATGCGGGGTAAGTAACTGCTCCCCCAGCCAAACGATCAGCAAGCTCATTACCCGGGATACCCACATGGCCAGGTACCCAAAGGAAGTCAATAGAACAAGCAGCACGGTGAGTATCAGCGAGATGGTCATGGATGGCAGAGACCAAGGGATGGCGCAAAAAACACCGGTCAATAGCAAGAAGGCCACTCATCGAGTCTGTACATAACAAAACGCGGTTGTGTTGGGATTGTTTAATAAAGGTAAGGGCCCAGGAAATTGCCATCAATTCCGCAGTAAACACCCCACATGTAGGTGGCAGCAGATGATTTTCCGTTCCAACAGAGGACGTGAAGGCATACCCAACATGATTAGCAGATTTAGAGCCATCAGTGTAAAAAACAACAGTATCCCAAAACTTCCATAAAATTTGGCGGAAAAAGGCACGGAACACCACAGGGGGGATGGAATCTTTCAGACCACGGCGGAGATCCATCCGTATTCGAGGCCGAGGAACTAACCAAGGAGGGGTGGAGGGGAGGGAGCGAGGAAGACAGGACAAAGAAGGAAGCTGAAAATCACGGTAAAGAGATGCAAGGCGCAGCCCAACCGGTAAACCCGCCTGAGGGCGGGAATCGGGTGGGCGACGTCCTTGGTCTGGGAACAGGATAGAATGGGAAGGATGAGTGGGAGGAGAACGGATAGTGAGGGCATAAGACACCAGAAGCTGGGACCACCGAACAGAAAGGGGGGGGGGGGGGGATCCCAGCTTCAACCAGGAGACTATCAACAGGGCTAGTAAAGAAGGCACCGGTGGCCAAACGGATACCACGATGGTGGACTGGATCCAGCACGTGCAGTGTGGAAGGAGCAGCTGAACCATAAACTTGACAACCATAGTCCAAACGAGACAGAACTAGAGCACGATAAAGACGGAGGAGGAGGGTACGGTCCGCACCCCAAGAGGAGTGGGCAAGGAAGCAAAGGACATTGAGTTTACGGAAACATCCTACCTTCAGGAGTCTGATATGGGGCAGCCAAGTGAGCTTGTTGTCGAAAAGAAGACCCAGGAAACGAAACTGTGGAACCACAGGCAATTGTTGTGCAGCAAGATAGAGCTCTGGATCAGGGTGGACCGTAGTACGGCGGCAGAAGTGGACCACCCGCGATTTTAAAGGAGAGAATTGAAACCCGTGTGAGTGGGTCCATGCAGAGGCACGCCGTATAGCCACCTGGAGCTGCCGTTCTGCAGATGCCATCGAGGAGGAACTAACCCAAATGCAGAAATCATCCACATACAGGGCAGGAGTGACCAAGGGACCGACAGAGGCCACAAGTCCATCGATAGCAATGAGGAAAAGAAGGACACTCAAGACAGAACCCTGTTGGATGCCCGTCTCCTGGGTCTGTGGAGAACTAAAAGCAGTACCAACTCGAACTTTGAATGACCGATGGATCAGGAACAGGCGGATAAAAATCGGCAGTGGGCCCCAAAGACCCCACTGATGAAGGGTTAGTAAGATGTGATGGTGCCAGGCCGTGTCATAGGCCTTGCGAAGGTCAAAAAACACTGCAACCAAATGATGGCGGTGGGAAAAAGCCTGCTGAACTGCGGATTCCAAGCGAAGTAAATGATCGATTGGAGATCTTCCCTCTCGAAAGCCACACTTGTAAGGGGACAATAGATCCCGAGATTCGAGGACCCAAGTCAGCCGACGGGCTACCATACGTTCAAGTAACTTACACTCCTGGAAATGGAAAAAAGAACACATTGACACCGGTGTGTCAGACCCACCATACTTGCTCCGGACACTGCGAGAGGGCTGTACAAGCAATGATCACACGCACGGCACAGCGGACACACCAGGAACCGCGGTGTTGGCCGTCGAATGGCGCTAGCTGCGCAGCATTTGTGCACCGCCGCCGTCAGTGTCAGCCAGTTTGCCATGGCATACGGAGCTCCATCGCAGTCTTTAACACTGGTAGCATGCCGCGACAGCGTGGACGTGAACCGTATGTGCAGTTGACGGACTTTGAGCAAGGGCGTATAGTGGGCATGCGGGAGGCCGGGTGGACGTACCCCGAATTGCTCAACACGTGGGGCGTGAGGTCTCCACAGTACATCGATGTTGTCGCCAGTGGTCGGCGGAAGGTGCACGTGCCCGTCGACCTGGGACCGGACCGCAGCGACGCACGGATGCACGCCAAGACCGTAGGATCCTACGCAGTGCCGTAGGGGACCGCACCGCCACTTCCCAGCAAATTAGGGACACTGTTGCTCCTGGGGTATCGGCGAGGACCATTCGCAACTGTCTCCATGAAGCTGGGCTACGGTCCCGCACACCGTTAGGCCGTCTTCCGCTCACGCCCCAACATCGTGCAGCCAGCCTCCAGTGGTGTTGCGACAGGCGTGAATGGAGGGACGAATGGAGACGTGTCATCTTCAGCGATGAGAGTTGCTTCTGCGTTGGTGCCAATGATGGTCGTATGCGTGTTTGGTGCCGTGCAGGTGAGCGCCACAATCAGGACTGCATACAACCGAGGCACACAGAGCCAACACCCGGCATCATGGTGTGGGGAGCGATCTCCTACACTGGCCGTACACCACTGGTGATCGTCGAGGGGACACTGAATAGTGCACGGTACATCCAAACCGTCATCGAACCCATCGTTCTACCATTCCTAGACCGGCAAGGAAACTTGCTGTTCCAACAGGACAATGCACGTCCGCATGTATCCCGTGCCACCCAACGTGCTCTAGAAGGTGTAAGTCAACTACCCTGGCCAGCAAGATCTCCGGATCTGTCCCCCATTGAGCATATTTGGGACTGGATGAAGCGCTGTCTAACGCGGTCTGCACGTCCAGCACGAACGCTGGTCCAACTGAGGCGCCAGGTGGAAATGGCATGGCAAGCCATTCCACAGGACTACATCCAGCATCTCTACGATCGTCTCCATGGGAGAATAGCAGCCTGCATTGGTGCGAAAGGTGGATATACACTGTACTAGTGCCGACATTGTGCATGCTCTGTTGCCTGTGTCTATGTGCCTGTGGTTCTGTCAGTGTGATCATGTGATGTATCTGACCCCAGGAATGTGTCAATAAAGTTTCCCCTTCCTGGGACAATGAATTCACGGTGTTCTCATTTCAATTTCCAGGAGTGTACAAACAACATTGGTCAAACTAATTGGCCGATAGGTGTCAACAGATAGGGGGTTCTTACCAGGCTTAAGGACAGGAACCACAATGCTATCCCTTCACTGAGAAGGGAAGTCACCCTGGAGCCAGATATGGTTAAACACCCGAAGAAGATGTTGCCGTTGTGGAGCACTGAGATGTTGAAGCAGTTGGTTATGAATGGAATCTGGGCCAGAGGCCGTATCATGAGAAGAAGATAGAGCAGAAAGAAATTCCCATTCAGTAAAAGGTTCGTTGTAAGATTCTGGCTCACAAGTGGTGAAACATAAGCTGAGAGCTTCAGCCTGCTGTTTTTGATGAAAGAAAGCAGCTGGATAGGAGGCTGACGTTGATGCCACTGCAAAATGGGTCGCAAGATGTTCTGCGAGAACTAATGGGCCCGTACAAATGCCATCTGGGAGGTGAAGGCCTGGGAGGGTGGACTGCCGATGGCAACCTTGGAGAGAGCGAAGTGTAGCCCATACCCGTGACAGAGGGACAGTGGAACCAAGGGAAGAAACGAATCGTTCCCAACATATCCGCTTGCTCTGTTTGATTAAATAACAGGCTTTAGTGTGAAGGCGTCTAAAGGTAGTAAGGCTGGCTATGGATGGGTGCCTCTTAAAGTGTTGCATAGCTCAACGGCGATCATGGATGGCAATAGCAATGGCCGTACTCCACCACGGGACTTGCCGGCAACGAAATGGTCCAGATGAGCGCGGGACAGCACTGCTGGAAGGAGGATCTACTTACCAGCACATTGGACATAGCCCTCTAGCACATGGCTGCCCCCTCCAGTGGGAGGATCCACCACTCTGTGAGGTTTGTGGGATGCCACTTTCAGTTCAGCATATTGTGGCACTTGTGTCCTATATACTGATATTAGGGTAGTCCGCAGTCTCAATGGGGAACTGCCCACCATCCTCGCACATACTGGCTCCAGTGTTACATGGGTGGGCAAGGGGGGAGGGGGGGGGGGGGGGGAAGACTTTAATGCATTATAAACTTCTCAGCATGTCGAAATAGTCTTTTCTGGTTTTTATCATGTTGAGCTTCTCCGTGTGTTTGTTTATATTCAGATTTTCACTTGGCACTCAGCGTCAGAGTGTTGGTGTACGAATGATTTGGGTGTTAATAAAAGACACTGACACATGTAACTGCTATTTATTGGTAGTTTCTTCCTACAATGTGTATTATCTGGGTGTGTACAGGATGCCTACAGCAGCAGCTGGAGTAGCTCACAAGGCACAGTGTGCTGTAAGGAGAATGCTTCACCCACTATACATTTTTTTTTGCTCCCAGGGCAGTTTAGTTCCTTCACTTTATCTTTGTGGTTTCTGTAGCCTCACTTCTGCTTTATTCAGAACTTCAGTCTTCATTCAGTTTACTCTGTCCGTATTATGTTATCAGTAGATTGTACATTTCATTCAGTATGTTGTGTAACTCTTTCTCACTTCTTCTGAGAATAGCGATGCCAGCAGTGTATCTCACCATTGATATCCTTCCATCCTGAATCTTAGGCCCACTCACAAACCTCTCTAAGCTCCATCACAGATTTTTCAGTGCACAGATTGAACAGCATGGAAGAAAGCTCACATCCTTGTCTTTAGAGGAGGCCACATGACACTTGAACTTAGTGTGTTTTTATATTTGTTACATGAAGTTTGAATCTCAAATTCAGTTGGCAAAAGCAGTTCAATGCAACTCTCAAAACGTCTAGAGACAATAAAGTTTGAAGTTCTCTGAGCTCCTTTAATAAGTTGAAGTGAGGTCACTTCTTTTTGACAGGTCATGTGACTGTGTAGTAGAATGCTTGCCTACTCTGTGTTTGGCACAAGTTCAATCCCTAGCTCTGCTCAAATTTTAGACAAATTTGCATATTTATTGGATATCCCATGGAGCATAAAATATGTGAAGATGAAAACGAATTTAATTTTTAATGCTTTTCTTTAATTTAAGGAATCTTTTACAACATATCAGTAATTCTTTTATAAAAGATCAGTAATTTCAAAAGTATATTTGCAATGAAATATTTTGTGTGTGATATGTAATTATAATTTGGAGGTGTGCATTTTTGATAAAAATAGCAACTCGATATGATACCTTGCAGATACCTGCTGATTTTTATATTTAAATGGCTTAGTGATTCAAAGTGAATGGAAAAAAGGGAAATAATGAAAAAAATAATGCCTGAAATGAGATGCAAACCAATAATTACCAGCCTTGCACACTGAATTTTTTTCTATTTTTGTGTATTTTAAGTTTACGGAACTGCTAGTAGCACAGGAACCTTTATTTAAAAATTTGCAATAGGTGGGATTTGAACCTGCAACACCTACATGGTACATGAGCATCCTACTGCATGACCTATTGACAGAAAGGGACCTCACTATACATATTAAAGGCAGTCGGGAAACTTAAAAGTAGATTTTCTTGAGAATTATTGAGAAGTGCATTGAATTATTTTGGGAAATTAATAATGGATTTCAGGACATTACTTATATTAAACATAAAAAATTGCAAAAACTCATTCACAACACTGTTCCCTTGTTAGACCATTTTAATTGGAGCACTTCATTCTTGGTGTTCCATTCTTACTGTTTCTTCTAGGTTGTTGTACATGTTGCCTCCATATGCTAATTGTATGTCATTTTATGACCAATGAGGGGCTTCATCTGCATATCACATATCTGGGGAACTTGCGTGCATGTGTGCCCGTAGTGGTGAAGCATGATGTGTCATTCTGAGAATGAGAGGTCAACTTCTCTCCTCTCTGCTGGCCAAAGGAAGATGTTCATGAGTTAAGGTAGTTGGCAAGCAGCAAGCACCGCACTTTCAGGAGGTGTTTCACACTCTGTGTAGATCGGAGTGGTACTGATCCTGTGCTGCCGGAGAGGCAATTCACGAATGGGCACTTTTACATGCTGTGTCGAGTACTTCTGCTCTGTGGTGCTATGGATGAAGTTCATGGAGAAAATGTGACTGCAGTGACATCCACGAAATGCTTGCCATGATACAATAGATGTATATTCTCTTGTCTGACTGGAATAGATGCAGATATTGTCCATCTGTCATCTAAAATTGTATGTTACAAGCAATACACAGAGTTCAAACTATCTTGGTGTCTTACTACAGTGGACACACTGAGCAGCAGAAATCTATTTCAGCATGTTTTGACACAAAAGGAAAAGTAGTGAGCTCAGAAGAGCTGATCCACACAGATAAGCAGAACCTTTTCAGCACATGAAATGTGGTGACTAATATACATACTGCAATTACTTTGAAGAATTAACCTATGAAAATTCTACTGATTGACTAACTGATTTTTACCTATCAGCACCTATCACCAAGAAACTTCTTCTTCTTCTTTTCCTTCAGCTTTTGTCCCACATTCCTGTGGGATCCGCTACATGGGTCCATTGTCTGCATTTTGCTCTATCATGGGCTGTAATCTGGGTGTCTGGGTGGATGTTCATGTATTTAAGGTCTTTATGAATCGTATCAGCTCAATGTTGCTTAGGTCATCCTTTGAGTCTTCTGCCGATGACTTCAAGTGTCTAACTCACTCTGGCAACAGAGTCATCACCGGCCTGTAAAAGCTACCCACACCATTGAAGATGACTCTAACGCATATTGTCTTGGATCAGTGCAACACCAAACTGTTTCCTAATGCTGTTATTGGAAACATGATCTAACTTAGTGTGGCCCACTGTCCACCTTAGCATCTTTGTTTCCATTACACTGAGGTGGCGTTCTGTCTCAACTGTAGTTGGCCAGCACTCACAACCATACAAGGCAACTGGTCAAATGACAGATAATTTAAAATCAAAAATCTATTCCACTTTCATCCTGTGGTTGAAAATGACTCTGGTTGTTGTTTGCCATTTCATCCAGGCTTCCAGAGTTGTGGTGTTGACCTCTTCGGTGAGGTGGTCATCAACAGGGATCGTGAAACCAAGGTACTTAAACTTACTCACACGAGTCAGATATTCACCATTAATCAAGATCGTTCCCATTTCATGTCCGTCTGATATAATGTACTTGGTTTTCTTCAAATTAAGGCACAAACTGTGTTGCACCACCTGGTCACTCCATTTTTGAGTCTGGCTCTGCAGATCAAGCTTCTTTTCTGCTGCCAGTATCACATCGTCAGCATAAAGAAGGGTCCATGATAATGGCAGGTGCAGGTCAGCTGTCACGGTGTCCTATCACTGGGAAACATTTCACATAAATACGTTACAATGTGCATCTGGAGGAGAATATTCAACTTAGTTATTAATTACTTACATATTGCCATCACAAAGGCTCTCCTTTAAGGCTAAAGTCATTAGTAGTATGATACATCAAGATGTGTGAATTTCTGTACATAATAGTCTATGTTTTCTCTAATAATTCTCTAATTCTTCACTATCAAAATACTATTTAATTCAATAAAACTTAACAATAGCTACAAATGTGAGCAGATAGGAAGAAAGAAATATAGACAAAAATAATCAAACATAAACAAAAAGTAAAACTCTATTAAGTAGCTTCTTAAATAAATTTCTCAGGGTACTTTCCATTTGTGCTACCTGTGTACATCTTTGAGTTTTGCCTACACTGAGTGGAAAAAATGACTACAATTAAGTCATTTGTAATTAACTGTCCTGTTGTTACCTCATTTGGCAGCAGCATTGTTGCCATTGTTGTTACAACCAATAACTGACGTATTCCCGAATGAAATTTTCACTCCACAGTGGAATGTATGCTAATATGAAACTTCCTAGCAGACTTGACCTGTGTGCCAGACTGAGACTCGAACTTGGGGCCTTTGACTTCCTAATATGCCAGAAAGCTTTGTATCAGCACGCACACTGCTGTAGAGCGAAAATTTCATTCTGGAAACATCCCCCAGGCTGTGGCTAAGCCATGTCTCCACAGTGTCCTTTCTTCCAGCAGTGCTAGTTCTGCAAAGTCTGCAGGAGAGTTTCTGTGAAGTTTGGAAGGTAGGAGGCAAGGTACTGGCAGAATTAAAGCTGTTCAGGTGGGTCGTGTGTCATGCCTGGGTAGCTCAGTTGGTAGAGCACTTGCCCGCAAAAGGCAAAGGTTCCGAGTTAAGGTCTCAGCCCGCCACAGTTTTAATATGATATGAAGTTTCAACTAAAGTATTTATATTAAGGCTGATTTGCAACTGAATATGATATCATTTATGGACATTAGAAAATATTTCACTCATCATGCAGAGAGAGAGAGAGAGAGAGAGAGAGAGAGAGAGAGAGAGTGTGTGTGTGTGTGTGTGTGTGTGTGTGTGTGTGTGTATTTTCGAGCACTACTGCCATCCTTTCATAGTACCTCCTTATTCACGTATTGTCTCTCATCCATCTCCTCTATTCTGCAGTTCTTACTAACAACCATATTTATATATGCAGTAACTTCTCAGAACTCATTTAGTTCATTGCTAAAAATAATGTCTGTGAAGGAGAATGTAACAATGTGGTGCATGCCCCCAGCAGCAGGCATGCCCTTGCACGACCTACACAACATCCGGGCACAGCTGGAAGCAGCAGCCACAGATGGTGACAGTAGTGTAGACCTGAATGGTAACATCACCAATGGCATACCCAGGTATCTAGGAGTGGCTCCAGGAGAGCATCCCACAGACAATAGATGCGATGGCCTCCAGGAACCTTGGTGAGGGTGTGGGATGGTGCTGACAGAGTGTGAAAAATTTCCATTCCTTGTCATGCCTACCATCTCCCCTGAAAATCATAATGTCACCAGTGGTACATTAGGATATGGAATAAGTGAGTGTGTGTGTGTGTGTGTGTGTGTGTGTGTGTGTGTGTGTGTGTGTGTGTGTGTGTGTGCGCGCGTGTGTGTATGAGTGATTTAGTACACACACACACACACACACACACACACACACACACACACACACACACACACAGAGAGAGAGAGAGAGAGAGAGAGAGAGAGAGAGAGAGAGAGAGTTGCTACTCATGGGTAGTCTGTTCCCACAACATATAATATGAATAATGCCAGATATAATTTGCAACCTTGGAATATATAGTATACGCATTTGTACTTACGCTCTGCTCCGTCACATACAAGTACAGTGCCGATGGGTCAGTACCTAACTGCTCACACCCTAATGTCTTCCATTAACAGTTGTGGATGACTTGTGCAGTTATCATACGGGACACACTTCATAATTCACACATGGGATTTCACCCCTGCAACTGTCACTGTTCGTCCTCTCCTGAATACACTTCTCATCTTCCTTGTCTGGTGTCGATCACAATTGTTTGTAGCCTTTCCACGAGATGCCAAACTGTAACTCTGTGATTTGTGATTTGTGTACCAATAACAAGAAAATGATGAATTAATCAATAAAAAAAACAAGAGTATCATAAAGGGAATCAAACTGGGTTTTAGGACTAATTATTTCATGTTTCATTGATTTGTATCTGCATTTTGCAAAAGCTTGATGATTACTCTTTTGATATCATCACCTTATTTTCGACAGAACTGTTCCAGTTTCCCATTGTCACCATTTACAATTTATTCTAAAAAGGTTTGAACTTTAGATAAATCCTTCCAATTGCAATATATTTGAAAGTAAGAATATCACCCTGTTCAGAAAATTTCAGGCTGCAACTTTATCAACACAGATTTTAAAAATGTGATCGAATAAAAATGGGATGCTTGAAATCATATCTTCATTAATAACTTTTTAACCATTTAAATTTATGAGATTTTTTTTTCTGAAACAAGAACAGCAGGTCTCTCAAACTGACAAGGTTGTTGGATATTAGGCTTCAATTCTGACCAGTCTATTTTTGGTTAGCAGTAAATTTGTTATTGGATTGGGCTGTTTTGTTTAAGGGGAAAAAACAACTGGGGTCATACACGCCCAAGTCAAAACCATAGAACCTGAAGACAGAGAGGAGTCAAAAAATGAATACACATCAATCCCAATCAATGTAAGAGAAGTCAGCTAAAAATAGGGACTTGGAGAAAGGTTTATAAAGTACACCAAAGAGAAACATAGGTCAAGAACTAAAAATTAAATGGCCTTCACCATAAAAACTAAAATGAGGTCGACAACTCGGCAAGTAACTCAGATGGCAAACCCAAGTGGAAATGTAAACAGTTAAAATAAATGGGAATTCCATCAGGAAATGGCAGACACAAAACTTGGGTGCAACAACTGCAATAGATGGCAAAATTGTCGAGAAAAAGGAAGCTGGAGGTGCCCAACAGGATACAGGCCATTATAGGGTTAATGGTGATGGCAAAGAGGATGACACTCGTGATAGAACACTGAGGCACACCACTTTCCTGGATAAAGGTGTCTGACAAGGCAGAACCCACACGCACCTTGAAAACTTTGTCTTTTAAAAATTCCTGAAGGAGATGGGGCAGGGGGCCACTGGAGCCCCATGTGTAAAGAGTTCAGAGGATACCAGTTCTCCGGTAGTAGCTGTAGGCATTCTCCAAATCAAAAAATATGGCAACAGTCGGGTACTTCCACAGAAAACCATTCATGGCATGGGTGGACAAAGTAAGTAGATTGTCAACTGCAGAACGGCATGCTCGAAGTCCACACTGTGCAGTCATTAGAATGTATGATTCGTGCTCAGCTGGTATGCTGGCTTGAATCTCGCAAATTACTATCATGGGGCAGTAGTTGGAAGGATGGTTTTTGTCCTTACTGGCCTGAGGTATGAGTATGACAGTGGCTTCACACCAACATCTGGGAAATGCGCCCTCTGCCAGATGTGGTTGTACGTTTGAACGAAAAAGTACTTGCCCACAACAGAAAGGTTCTGCAACATCTGCAATGTCTGGCCCTGCGGAGAAGGATTGGGATGAACTGAGAGCATGATCCCCCATAGTAAAGCCGACATTGTGGCACTCACGATTCTGAGAAGAGAAAGGTATTGCCAGGCCGCCTCCACCCATTTCCGATGGAGGAAGGCAGGGTGATAGTGGGAAGATCTCGAAATTTCAGCAAAATGGGGACCCAAGGTATTGGAAATAGTAGCAGGCATTCTCATTGTAGACCCTATTGCTGTTAGTCAGGAAATTGGCAAATGGATCTTGGTCCCAGAGAGCTGTCAGAGGTTGGTCCACACAACAGAGGCAGGGGTAGAACTGTTAAAAGAACTAGTACATGAAATCCAGCTAGCTTTTTTAATATCCCAAAGAACACAACAACACTGCGCATACATCTGATTATAATGAATGCCACTGTACTCATAGGATGACAATTAATAATTCGGAGAACACGTGTCAGCACATGAATTGCATTGACACATACCTCAGACCACCAATGGACTGGGACAAGGTGTGATAAAGAGGAGGTGAGAGGATTGGAACATTCTTACAGCAGCCTTAGTAAGCTCCCACTTGGGTGTGCACGTAGGTACGATAGGATTCAGTAATGGATGGCACATGGTAAATGGTTGCCTGAGTAGGTTTCAGAAAGTACAGACCATTCAAGATGATGGGCAAGCTGGGCAGTGCACAAGGATACATTCAAATGGGAATAGGTGTGTGAGGAATCAGAAAGGAATGTGGGTGCTCCAGTCTTTATTTTGTTTTATTTATTTATTTATTTATTTATTTTTGATTATGGTTTTAGGGTGCAAAACAACCATTGTAAAAAAGTACCCATTCTGTGGCTTATTGGAGGATAAAAACAAGAATGTAAATCAAGAGGAATTGGAGTGAAACTGAAGCAGAAGGGGAAACTAAAAACGGAAGGAGACCTGAGAAAAGTGCTATTGAAGGGGGGTTGTTTTTCCTGAAGAGAGCTTCAAATGACTGACGTCATCTCACTAACATTTATAGACTCAAGGACAGGATAGGTGGAGTGCACATCATCTGCTAAAACAGAATATATATCAGGCGACAGCTGTAAACAGGTGCATAGCAGATTAAAGTAGCACTACTGAAGTAAAAGATATCTCACCATCCATGATTGAGTAGGGACAAAGCGGGAGAGGAGCACCACTCAAAAGATGTCAGTAGCTAAAAAGACAGTGCCCAATCTGGAGTCTAGTTAAAATTACCTCCTCCCAATGACGAGGCTGCAAGGAAGAGGTACAAGAACAGAGAAGAGGTTTAATGTCCCATAATTTATTATCCTGGAGTGCGGACCAGTGTGTGCACCATAAAAGCGCAACACGATGACATAAAATGCTCTGTAGATTGGCAAAGGGAACCATGCGAACAGTGGGCCAAGGGAGAGAGACTGCAGCCTTTGCCGCTATATTGGCTGCCTCATTTCCACGTATACCAACATACTCTGGGATCCAGAGGAATGCCACATAGGTGCCCTCCAAGTAGTGCAAGTGGAGGCAGTCCTGAGTCTGGTGGACTAGAGGGTGAATGGGATAAAGGGCTTGGAAGTTGAGAAGAGAGCTGAGAAAATCCAAGTATATAATATTCTGTATTCCTAGATGGTGACGAATTTATTGGACAGCATGGTGAACAGCATAAAGCTCCGCAGTAAAAACTGAACACTTGTCGGGAAGCAGAAATCTAATCAGGGTGTCACCAAGAATATAGGCACTCCTGACACCAAATGTGGTCTTGGAGCCGTCATTGTAAATAAATGTGGCATCCTCTATTTGTGTGCCTAGAGCAGCAAATGCCCGATGATAAACTATAGGGGGGGTACTATCATTGGGAAGCTGAAAAAGGTCATGGAGGAGGCAGGTCTGGGGGTGAAGCCAAGGTTGTGTCGTACCCCCATTTCTGTAGAAAATTTTAGGAAATTGGAAGGAGAGTGAATGTAGCAGTTGACAGAAGTGGACTCCCGGTGGTGGTAGTAAAGAGGAAGGGCTGCCTGCATACTCTAAATCCAAGGAGATATCTAAAAAATGGCATAGGTCAGATGAGCAGGTATGGAAGACAAATGACAAGTGCAATGACTCAGAAGGACAGCTCGCCGAGTTGACAGCAGATGTTCAGTAGTCTCAGAGTAAAGGCTCTCCACAGGGCTAGTGTAAAAAGCTCCAGACACTAAATGCAATCCATGGTGGTGGACAGAGTCTAGATGCCAAAGAATAGATGGCTGTGCACAGCCATAAACTATGCTTCCATAGTCCAATTTTGAATGCATTTAGGCATGATAGAGACAAAGGAGGACCACTCGGTCAACTCCCAGGAGATACCACTCAGAACACGGAGGATGTGAGGGATTGCAGACAGCAATCCAAATGATATGACACAGCAGTTTTCTGTCAAACTTAAGTCCCAAGAATTTGGCGATGTCCCCAAATGGCAGGTCAACAGGGCGTAGATGTAGGGAAGGCATATAATACTCCGTACGATGCCAATAATTTACACAGAATGTCTTACTGCGAGAAAATTGGAAGTCGGTTTCAATGCTTCATGAGTAGAGGCGATTGAGACATCCTTGAAGATGTTGTTCAAGAAGGCTGATCCATTGAGAGCTGTAGTAAATTGCAAAAGCATCGACAAAGAGGGAGCCCAAGACATCAGGAAGAAGATAATCCATAATTGGATTTATGGCTTTGGCAAACAGTACAACACTTAGCATAGAGCCATGGGGCACCCCGTTTTCTTGGAAGAAAGTGCGGTATAGAGAAATGTTTACCTGCACCTTAAATGTGCACTCTGACATAAATTCATGGATGAAAAGGGATGGCCAGCCTCGAAAGCCAGAAGAGCACAGTATGCAGAGGATGCCTGTTTTTCAACAGGTATCATAAACCCTCTGCAGATCAATAAATATTGTTACTGTTTGGCGTTTCCTGAGAAATTCGTTAATGATGTAAGTGATGAGAGCAAAAATATGGTCAATTGCAGAACAATGCTTTCAGGAACAGCATTGGGCAGGTGTTAAAAGGTTTTGGGACCCCAGCCACCAGCCTAAATGGCAATCTACCATATGCTCCAAAATCTTACATACACTACTCGTGAGAGAGATTGGGCGATAGATAGAGGGGAAATGCTTTTACTTTCAAGGTTTTGGAACAGGAATAATGATAGCTTCCAGCCAACTTCTGGGAAAGGTACTGTCAACCTGAAAGGTGAAGGAGGTAGCACAAACTAGGGTATGATAGGTGCAGCAACATTAGGACATGGATAGCATCCAGTTCCAGAGCAGCGGGGAGGAGCAGAATGCATGTATGAGTTCCGGCGTAGAATAAAAGGCTTTGTAGCTTTCATGATTTTCATATAAAAAAGTAAGAGGTCACTATTCTGCTACCAAATTCTTTGAGAGAAAGGCTGGTGAGTAATTAGAAAAGTTTGAAATATGAGCAAAGTATTGACACAATGAGTTAGAGATTACGACTGTGTCTACTAAGGTATCCTGCGCGACAGTTAGTTGAGAGATCCGGAACTAACTGGATGTTCCAGATAGCCGTCAGAATCTCTCATTGACTTTTGACAGCTGCTTTCATTTCACATAATTTCTGTTTGACAGCAGGACAGAGACTACGTTTAAAACGACTGTGCAAAATTCTCTGCTTTCTCAGCGACTTCCTAACATGTTTATTGAACCAAGGTGGATCCTTTCGCACTCCTATATTTTTTCTAGGCACATATTTCTCTAGCACATGGTGGACAATACATTTAAATTCTGACCAAAGATGCTCAATATCTTTGTGTCCTGTGGTGAACGCTTGGAGCTGATTATGAAGATATTCATTAATGACACTTTTATTTGCTTTCCCAAAAAAGAAGTCTCTATGATGTTTCTCTGTTTTGTTTTTTTTGTTTTTTTGTTTTTTTGTTTTTTTTTTTTTTTGTAACTTCCACTGACATAAAAGCCACAACGAATTTATGGTAATTAATACCTTCTTCTAGATTAACTTCCTCAAAAAGATCAGTTCAGTTTGTTGCCAAGGTATCTAATATGTTCCCGTCTCAAGTTGGTTTTCTAATCAACTGCTCAAGGTTTTATGTTGAGAGGGCACTTAGAATAATTTCACACGAGTCTTTGCTTCTGCCCCTGTGATAAACATGTAATTTTCTGTCAATAGACACCAGATTAAAGTGTCCACCTAAAACTAATGGATAATTTGGATATTTATTTCCTATATGCTCAAGATTTTCCCTGAAATTTTCTGCAACGTTTGTTGTGGATGCTGGTGGTCTATAAAAACATCCTAATACAATAGTCACTCCTTGTCTGATTGACAGCTTTATCCAGGCTATTTCAGTCTGACTCAGTATTGATCTCAACTGCATTTAAACAGCTTTTAACTACAGTGAACACACCACCTCCATAGCATCAGTCCTATCCTTCCTAAGCATTGTCCAATCTGAGTTCAAAATTTCACTGCTATTTATGTCTGGATTCACCTAGCTTTCAGTACCTAATACAATATTGGCATTTCTACTGATTATTTCAGAGAGTATTACGGGGATCTTGCTACAGACACTTAAGCAATTTACCAACATTAGATTTAGCGTATTTAAATCTTTTGGAATGACCTGTTTACGCCAACTAACAATTTTTACAGTTGGCACTCCTGCATCAGTGTTATGAACTGGTAATTTTTCAGGCCAACGATTTGTTTCCCATGGGAAGGAACCAATTCCAAAAACCTCCATGTGCATGCCACAAGTATTGTGCTACCCGTGTAGCTGATTCCTGTGTGTAGTGCACCCCTGATCTATCAAGGGGAGTCCTACAATCGTCCACCCCATAGCGTAGGTCAAGGAATCTACAACAATTTTCATCACAGAGGCGACATAGCCTCCGGTTTGATTCTCCACTCCACTCCAAACCGGAGGACTTCAGTCCACCCTGGGTACAATGGTGCAAATCATCAGCTCGGCTTCCACTCTTTGAAAGATGGAGAGCTCCTACACCAATTTAGCTAGCTGTCAAAAGGACGCAAGGATTTCCTCGGAACCCTGATGACTGGCACCGTTGGTGCCAACACGTGCAACAATCTGTAGGTGTCTGCACCTCACACACTCGATAGCCACTGGAAGAGCCTCTTCCACATTCTGGACAAGGACCCCCTGCAAGCACATTGAGTAAATGTTGGACTTCTTCCCAACCCTAGCTGCTATGTTCCTGAGGAGCAACACGACCAGCATAATTTGTAGCTCCCAATAACTAACAAACCCCTATCCCCACGTTGATCTTGCCGAAGGAGTGGCCACTATCCTGGCAAAAGATGCATTCTGATCCAGCTCAGCGAACACCCCCCCCCCCCCCCCCCCCTCTACCCAACAAGCATCAGATGGCACATGGAATCTATTAGCAAAGTGCACGGAATTTGGCAGGACCCTGCATCCCCTGTGCAGCCTTCACCTCGAGGCAAGATAGGTAGACACAGTTCGCCATCCACACTGAAGTGAGTGAAGTGAGAGCTGGCCAGCTGGCTCAGTCGCACCTGAGGTCGGCTCAATGACATCCCCCCCTGCACATCTAGTACAGCAGAGGTTGCCCAGGGCACCCCATCCCCACCCACAGCACGAGGTGGCACTACAGACCCTGTCGACTGTGGCCACGAGGTCCACAAAAATGTCTGCTCTCTCGTGCTATCAGTCTGTGAAGTCCAATGCAGAGAAACAGTTGGCAGTGCGTACTACCGACACGGGGGCCGGCCGGGCCGAGGCATCACGTGGCGACACAGTCTAAGAGGATCTTCGAGTCAGCAAAGGAGAATACCGCACGCCTCTGTTGGACTACTTCGAGCCTCACCAGTTAGCAGAGGAAGACAAGAGTGGTGTTTGGCTGGAGAGAAAAGGAAGTTTTGACGGGAGTTCTCCTCCCGACCTTTCCGGTCTGCCAGTTGTGTAGCAAGCGGCTTTGCCTCTCGAGGCGAGAATCTGATGGTGTGTCGCACAGCCGGACAGGGTGACGGTAATGTTACCTCGACACTGGGCAATTTCACAAACTCAGATTGTATTTGAGGTTGCACTTCTGCATGGCCATGTCCTTCGTGAACAAGGGATAATAAGTACAGAACTAAAAGTGCCAGATGGGAGAACGTAGGGTTTGTGACTAACCAATAACTTGAGCCATTGCATTTGTCCACCTCCTTCTCCGCTCTGTATCAGGCAGCCCCGTGTTCATCCCTAACATTTGGCTGGTTGTCAGAAAGATGTTCCGGTGTCGTTGAAATGATGACACTGATAGCAGTGCATCAGGTTTCGAATGTACAGTCAGACTAATAAATTCATAGCCTGCCCTGATCTCAGACTGAAGCACCACTCTATCAAAGGTGAGACTAATAGCGCTTGAGGGCACTAAGGAGGAATCTACCTTTAACCTCATCTGACGGACGGGAATGACACCCTGATCAGAGAGGTAAGACCGGATTTTGACCTCGATCGGACTGTCGAGTGGCCTAGTATAGATAACACCGCTGGAAGAATTCAGAGTTCCGTGGGCCTCGGCATGAACTGGATAGCCGCGGAAAAGTGAGGCAGTGAGCAATTGTCATGCTTGAGAATCAGAAGTAGTCTACAAGAGCCAAGCACCATTCCACAAATGAAAGCAGGATTTTACAGGTTCGGTTAATGGCATTGACACCTTTCTGAATAATACATGGATTTGTCATTGCAGATGCCCAACACTTCAGTATGTGAGACCATGAGGAACCATGTTGCAGCTGGAAGGGTCTTTGAATCTTTAGTCTCATTCCATTTATGTTCTGTAGACGTCGATTTTGAAGACCATTGGCTCACCGCCAGGGAATCGCCACGATTGCCAGCATCTCCGTTTGTGCACTCGTCCTGACTGTGGGACCGCTTCAGGAGGGGGTGCACCCCCAAAGTTGACTGACTCCTCATGTCACACCTCCCAAACACCTGACAGATGGATAAATTGGCAATTTGGAAGGTAGCTGCTCAGGCAATCACACCTGTCTGGGCCCGATCTGTACCCAGTGGTATGTACGATCCCTACCTGTCGACCTAGGGCTGGGAATTATGCATTACCCAGTCACCTGTAATGTGTAAGATGTGGGGGGGGGGGGAGGGGGGGGGGAGCCTTCAGGAGCACACAGGGAGGAGGAAGATGAAAAAGTGTGACCTCAAACGTCAAAGCGGAGAAACGGGAAGAGAAGGGGTGAGGATAATCAGATGGTAGCTGTCGAGGGAAGTTGAGTTCTTCCCAAGATTAAGGACAAGAATAACTATACCGTCTGGCCATTGTGATCGGAAAGCACCCGTGAGCCAAATGTCATTGAAAACCCTGAGGAGGTGTTGCCTCTGGGGAACAACCACGTCTCGGATTATCTAACTGTGGACGGAATCCAAGTCTTGGGGCCATGTCTCTTTAAGAGGTAAGAGCCTGAAATAATTCTCATTCACTATAGGGTTCATTATAAGGCTCAACATGGTGCGTGGTGCGGGTTGAAACAGATGGGGGTCTGTTAAACATGGCATTTCTGCTGGAGAAATGTAACAGAATAGGAAGAGGACGCCGATGCCACTGTGAAGTGCATCGCGAGGTGTTCTGTGAGGACCGATTGATCATTCCACAGGGCATCTTGGAGGATAAGACCCTGCAGAGTTGACTGACACTGGTGGCTCAGGAGGCTACGGAGCACAGACAAAACCTGCAACGGAGAGAGGTATGTCCCCAGGGAAGAAACAAAGTGCTCCCAGTATTCCTTTTTACTCTGCTTGATAAGGTAATGAGCTTTGTTTTGAAGGCTATGAGAAGAAAAGATGAAAACTGACCAAAAGTGGCACAATACATTTTTAGGACAAGGGATGGATATCAATTTCATTGTGAGTGATAAAGGAATTTATGAGCAAGTTATTGCTTGTTGCAATGAACGAAGAAATCATGTATGATAAGCTACCAACAGTTATTTTGACTCTTTGTAATTAATGGAAAAAATCATCCACTATCAGTTTCTTGTTAGTATTTGTTAGACAGTGGTTGTAGGTGTCATATAAATTGGTTTACCATTATTGGTTTGTCATGGTTTTTGTACTAACAAGGGGAGGCCACCAATTGTGAAATACAGATTCGATTCATACTGCGCATAATAAAAGCTCATGGCCAGAGGTGTAATGTGGCAAAGCACCAAGATGCACTTCTCAGCCATTGTTGAGAAAACTACTGTTAAAAGAAACCGTTGTGATGAAATACTCTCTATGATTAATAATTTTCTACAGCGTCGTGGCGCATTGGTAAGTGCTCGGGTTCGTAATCCAAAGGTCGCCGGATCGAATCTCGTGCCACGCAACTATTATTTGTTTTTTGTAATTCAAATGTGCACCCCCCCCCCCCCCCCCCCCACACACACACACACACAGGGTGAGGTATGAGCAGTGGCAACTTGAAATTTGCAGAGGTGGAGGCCTGGTGGGTAACGGGAAGAGAGGATACACTGAAGGGCAAGTTCCCATTACCGGAGTTCTGACAGGTTGGTGTTAGTGGGAAGTATCCAGATAACCCGGACGGTGTAACACTGTGCCAAGATGTGCTGGCCATGCACCAAGGCATGTTCAGCCGCAGGGCTATCCCCATTACCAACAAACACTGTCTGCCTGTGACCATTCATGCAAATGGACAGTTTGTTGCTGGTCATTCCCACATAGAAAGCTTCACAGTGTAGGCAGGTCAGTTGGTAAATCACGTGGGTGCTTTCACATGTGGCTCTGCCTTTGATTGTGTACACCTTCCGGGTTACAGGTCCGGAGTAGGTGGTGGTGGGAGGGTGCATGGGACAGGTTTTTCACTGGGGGTAGTTTCAAGCGTAGGAGCCAGAGGGTAGGGAAGGTGGTTTGGGGATTTCATAGGGATGAACCAAGAGGTTACGAAGGTTAGGTGGACGGCGGAAAGACATTCTTGGTGGAGTGGAGAGGATTTCATGAAGGATGGATCCCATTTTAGGGCAGGATTTGAGGAAGTCATATCCCTGCTGGAGAGCCACATTCAGAGTCTGATCGAGTCGCGGAAAGTATCCTGTCACAAGTGGAGCACTTTTGGGGTTCTTCTGTGGGAGGTTCTGGGTTTGAGGGGATGAGGAAGTGGCTCTGGTAATTTGCTTCTGAACCAGGTCGGGAGGGTAGTTGTGGGATGTGAAAGCTGTTTTCATGTTGTTGGTGTAATGGCAATCAGTTGCAACAATTATGCATATAATAAGTTGTTGAAAGTCGTTTGTTGTGGAAAAATAATACTCGAAATAAAATACAATATCACAAATAATATTAAAGTGGATACAATCTATTGAAAAGTTCGGTATACACTCGCACATAATTAACAATTAGTGACCAGAAGTAGCTGGAGTATCGCATGAACCTGAGTGATAGTTATCATAGAAACATGGAAAGCAGAAAACAGCACGACATCGCGCACATCTGATAAACGATGCGTTTTTACAAGAACAATTTTTTTTTTAATTATCTGTTGGGGTACACACCTGATTGACATTATGAAAAACTGTTCTATCATTCGTCAGGTTTGATGCATACCATGTGTATCGTATCATATTGGAAAAACTCGGAGAAGACAATTGGTGGTGGACGATGGATTGGATTTTTGTACAATCATCTCTGGAGTTGATGTCACGGTTTTGCTCGATTAAAAAAGCACAATTTTGAAGGCACTTGATAAAATTTTTTATCTGTCGGTAAAAATACACATCACACGGTTGGACGAGAGGAGTGCACTTTGGAGGAATGACTTTTATAGTGCTTCTTATCATCCTGGAACATCTCATTGTATAGTGCTGGGTTCGTTTGCCCACCCCAATAGTTGATCAGAAGGAGAAATTCTTTCTTTTGTACGTATGGTTGCAAAGCATTATGCAAGAAGTCCACGAACAACCCTTTGTTAGTTTACTGGATTTGGAGGATGTAATAACAACCTTGGTATACTTCTTGGCGTACTCATCGACTGTCTTCTGTACTCTGGGTCCAAATGTACCTGTGGACTCTTGGAGGCACATGAAAACAAGAGGCAAGACTCGCCCAGACATTGTGATTGAATATTGTGCCGTATACGAATGCGTCACCTTGTTCATGTCGTCTCAGGCTACCAGAACAGCCTTTAAACTTTTTCGGCAAGAGTTCTGTTGAACGTGGACTGGTACTGGCACACTGACAAACAAAATAAAAAAATATCGTTTATATAAGAAATATCAGATTATCATATTCTATCATCATGTCATATGACATTTGTGAACAGCTCTTTACATAACTGTTTGATCAGTATTAATAATGAAATCTTTGTCAAAGTTAGTTATCAACGTTCGCAGCTGGATCCAAAATGTGTCCGCTGTGGCCAAAATTTTGTCTTGGGTAGCCATCTCTTTCCGGGAAACAAATTTTGTGATTTTCCGTTGCTGAATCCCATGCTTCTTTTTAAATTCGGTGACCCATGTTTTTGAAGCTTTGAAGTTGAAATCTGGGAACTGACTTGCAGCGCCCAAGGCCCACTGCTGCAGGTTTCTGGTAGTAACTTGCTGGAAGTTTTGTCGAGCTTCTACGAAGCAATCATGCACCCATGAATTGATGGTACAATATTTATCAAATTTGCTACCGCCATGTTTGATTTGCTCTTCCCACCTGGATAAATAGCACATATTTGTCAAACAAGAGCACCCCTTTTTGTAGAGTTTCGAGACTCTAGCCTAGATGTTCTTTGGCCAGATTGACAGCTCTAATTTTGTAATCCAGAGAAATATAGTCGTACCCTTTTTTTTTTCTTCTCATCTGGCTTGTATTTGTCTGATGATTCGTTGGCAATGGGACTCGTTTTAACGTCTTCATAGGCATTATTATCATTGATTTCATTAATGTCTATAAGTTGCTCATCATGAACGAGGGTTTTTTTTGGCGAGCATTTGCAGCGTATTCTGGAACATTTCTTCCCCAATTGCCATGGCTTCTTCGTTGACTGATGATGACGATTCTGCTGAGATGCGATTCCTGTTATGAAGGAGGCTTTCAAAATACACCAACACATCTTTCAATTGTTGTTTCGCCACTTCGCTGTTTATAGAATCTTTTTTGATCACATCACTATCATGCGAAGGGCCCGCATCGCTCTTCAATTGTACCGCTTCCATTTTTCTACTTGTTTAACAGGGTGTACCAAAGCACTCACATACACTCTGATTTTCAACAAAGTTATAAGTTGTGCTAGGGACTGCATGTACCTTTTGAAGTTAGCTGGCAACTACGCTGTTATGCAGCGGCTCATTTTGGCCCATTCAACATCTGTCCTTCAAGTGTAACAATGGAGTTTACATTTCATACCTGCCACAGCAAATGTGTGTTCATGGGGTCTCTATTCTAATTTGAACATTTAACTTTCACTATAAATATTCATTTTGGAATATCCGTTAACTACACGCCTGGAAACTGAAATAAGAACACCGTGAATTCATTGTCCCAGGAAGGGGAAACTTTATTGACACATTCCTGGGGTCAGATACATCACATGATCACACTGACAGAACCACAGGCACATAGACGGAGGCAACAGAGCATGCACAATGTCGGCACTAGTACAGTGTATATCCACCTTTCGCAGCAATGCAGGCTGCTATTCTCCCATGGAGATGATCGTAGAGATGCTGGATGTAGTCCTGTGGAACGGCTTGCCATGCCATTTCCACCTGGCGCCTCAGTTGGACCAGCGTTCGTGCTGGACGTGCAGACCGCGTGAGATGACGCTTCATCCAGTCCCAAACATGCTCAATGGGGGACAGATCCGGAGATCTTGCTGGCCAGGGTAGTTGACTTACACCTTCTAGAGAACGTTGGGTGGCACGGGATACATGCGGACGTGCATTGTTCTGTTGGAACAGCGTGTTCCCTTGCTGGTCTAGGAATGGTAGAACGATGAGTTCGATGGCGGTTTGGATGTACTGTGCACTATTCAGTGTCCCCTTGACGATCACCAGTGGTGTACGGCCAGTGTAGGAGATCGCTCCCCACACCATGATGCCGGGTGTTGGCCCTGTGTGCCTCGGTCGTATGCAGTCCTGATTGTGGCTCTCACCTGCACGGCGCCAAACATGCATACTACCATCATTGGCACCAAGGCAGAAGCGACTCTCATCGCTGAAGACGACACGTCTCCATTCGTCCCTCCATTCACGCCTGTCGCGACACCACTGGAGGCGGGCTGCACGATGTTGGGGCGTGAGCGGAAGACGGCCTAATGGTGTGCGGGACCGTAGCCCTGCTTCATGGAGACGGTTGCGAATGGTCCTCGCCGATACCCCAGGAGCAACAGTGTCCCTAATTTGCTGGGAAGTGGCAGTGCGGTCCCCTACGGCACTGCGTAGGATCCTACGGTCTTGGCGTGCATCCGTGCGTCGCTGCGGTCCGGTCCCAGGTCGACGGGCACGTGCACCTTCCGCCGAGCACTGGCGAAAACATCGATGTACTGTGGAGACCTCACACCCCACGTGTTGAGCAATTCGGCGGTACGTCCACCCGGCCTCCCGCATGCCCACTATACGCCCTCGCTCAAAGTCCGTCAACTGCACGTACGGTTCATGTCCACGCTGTCGCGGCATGCTACCAGTGTTAAAGACTGCGATGGAGCTCCATATGCCACGGCAAACTGGCTGACACTGACGGCGGCAGTGCACAAATGCTGCGCAGCTAGCGCCATTCGACGGCCAACACCGCGCTTCCTGGGTTCCTGATGTGTCCGCTGTGCCGTGCGTGTGATCATTGCTTGTACAGCCCTCTCGCAGTGTCCGGAGCAAGTATGGTGGGTCTGACACACCGGTGTCAATGTGTTCTTTTTTCCATTTCCAGGAGTGTATACGTGGTAAACACTATGAAGACAATTATGAATCCGAGCGCTTACCGCTGCGCCACGACGCTGTAGAAAATTATTAATCGTAGGGAGTATTTCACCGCAACGGTTTCTTTTAACTGGCAATTTTCTCGAGAACAGCTTAGAAGTGCATCTTGGTGCTTTGCCACATTACACCTCTGGCCATGAGCTTTTATTATGCGCAGTATGAATAGAATCTGAATTTCACAATTGGTGGCCTCCCCTTGTAAGAGCCGGAGTTTTCATTGTTTTTCTGTGGACTTCGTTATGCAAACATTCGCTTACCCTATCTAACATGGATTTGATGGTTCAGTATGTTGGTTTCAGCCACTGTGAGTTTCCTTTTTTTCTGCCATAGAGTCCATGTGAAATATGCAGTATCAGGTTTCAGAGTTGTGTGTGGGTACCTAGTATTGAGGGTTTCATTCATGTAGCACATCATTTTGAAATGCCCCTTTATCAAGAACACACATGTGAAGTCTCTCTTCAGCTGTCTCTGTGTCTAGGAGTTATGGCCTGTTCAAGTTTGAAACTGCTAGGAGGTGGTCAATTCTGCTTTTTGTTGCAGGTGATTCATTGTGTCCCTACTGTATGTCATGGTGAAATTTTGTTAATGAGAGGTGGATGAAGTATCATAATGATTGATGCGGACTTCTTCAATGCCCAGCATCCTAAGAGAAATGGTATTTCACACAGGACAGTGTCCAAGTTACTTGACAAGCCATGCATTGAACATCCAAGAACAGCCACTGATGAAGAGTTGGCAACAGAAATTTTGACACCATTTGTGGATAGTCCAAGTCACAGCATGAACTGGCTCTCAGAAACATACAGGTGCCATTGGTGTGTTTACAACACATGCAGCTTAAAACTTTGACACCAGATAAGCTACAGTCTCAGTACCAGATCTGAGGGTGACCCTGATTGGGGGTGCAATTCGTAGAAGAGGCTTTTGATCAGTGTAATAGGAATCCTAACTTCACTTGACAGGTGTTTTTCAGTGACAAAGTTACTTTTTAGTTACAAGGAGAAGAAAATGTTTTTTACTTGTCAGATGCAAACTCCCTTTTGCATTGACCTCTTGAAAAGTGCTGGTGGTGAAAAATTGATGATTTTATGTGGGATTTGGGACAAAAATCATGGTTCCAGTGTTTATTGGCGGAACCTTGAATGGGGGTGAGGTATCTTAATATGTTCCATGGTTATGTGCTTCCAACACTGATGAATCAGAGGGTGATACCCCAACCACCTTCCAATGAGACTGTGTACCTCCCCAATATGCCACTGAAGTCAGACTGTTTTTGGCTAAAACAGTTTGTAGGTCACAGGATACATAGGAGGCATTTTATCAGAAGGCCACCATGGTGCCCTGGTCTCACAGCTGGACCCACAGATCTGGTGATGTGTGCAGCATGACTGGCAATGAAGGTTTGGCACAATGGTGGTCTTATTGAGCACATACTGCAATACCGGCTTTGCCAACTGTCCCAAATTTTAACAGGTCATAACTCCTACACTAATAAAGGTTTCTCAAAACAGATTTCACATGTTTATTTCTGAGAAAGAGACAGTTCAGAATGATGGCACACATAATCCTCTCACCATCTGAAACAAGTAACTGAAATCCAGTATGGTCTCTGTCACCATAGCTGTTGTAAGTTGCACCCCAACATACAGACAACCCGTAATAAATGCCCTGTAGAATACATTGCATGTATTTGTGCTATCTTTAATGTTGTATGTTTATAAATGCACCTTAATAGTAACAATTTTTGATATAGTATTTTTCATTACTTCATGTTCCAGAGGTTTGTAACATCAGATATTTATCTAAAAAGCATGAGAAACGAGAATGCTGTTACTATGAAAAGGTTACTTCCTGTCCTCATCAAATGGTACCAGACTTTGCAAGTCCAAGCATCCCACAGTACCTATGAAGATAGCGATAGGGAAGGCAAATGGTCAGCCATGGATTATTGGGAGCAATTAAGGAAGTGTGGTTCATCTGTAAAGAAGACTGCATATAGCACTCTAGTGTTACCTGCACTTTAGTACTGTTCGAGGGAATGGGATTTGCACCAGGCCAGACTGAAGTAAGACATCAAAGAAATTCAGAGGCAGGGTGCTAGATTTGTTACTGGCAGGTTTCATCAACATGCAAGTGTTACGGGCATGCTATGGGAACTCAAATGGAAATCCCTGGAGGAAAGAAGACATGCATTTCTAAGAACATGACAGTTAAGAGAATTGGCATTTGAAGCTGAGTGCAGAACTATCCTACTGCTGCCAAAAAACATTTCATATAGGGACTATGACACAATATTTGAGTATTTAGGACAGATTTGGAGAAATATATCATTTGTTTTCCACTCTCTCTATCTTAGACTGGAACAGAAAATGGAACTACTAGTAGTGGTATAATGTACCCTCTACGAAGCACTGTGCAGTGGCTGGTTGAGTATGTAGATGTACCTCCAGCCGTGCAGCTCAGATGGAGTTCTCAATCAATCTATGCTGTTTCTGCAGAAGTTTGAGGAATTAATCTTGCAAATCATACTCACAATTTTTTTTCTTTCAGGAAACCAAATTTAGTATCTATATCAAGCCTACCATTGTCATTTTATTCACAACTAGATCCTGATTTACTTTCTGTGATACATTCATCCACATTCGATTTCGTTTGCAAAAGCACATAAGTGAATGTCAATGTTTTAAGCCAAACCAATTAAATGAGATTATTGCATTGGATGAACACTTGGAAATTATATTTTGACAAAATTTTTTCAGAATTTACAAATTCGGAAACTTTATCAAACTACAATAGAACATATTTTTAGCTCTACAGCAAAGTGTGTGCTGATATGAAACATCCTAGCAGGTTAAAACTGTTTGATGAATTGAGTTCTGGACCTTTGCCTTTTGAGGGCAAATATTCTATCAAAATTTAAAAGTTTTATATTTGAGAAAATTACATCAGTATTGTATTTGGTGGTCTGTGTTACATTATCAATCTACAATACTCCAATAATAAATAAGCAATATCATTTTATGAATTAATATATAAAAATCAGTTACAAGTCAAAAATATGTTGAAATACCTGCTATGCTTCGAACACAAATCTCCATTTTCAAGAAGGAAAATTATTTAAATGTTAAAGAAACTTAGTTGGCAAATATCAGCAAGGTACAAGAACACCTCCTGTTTCAATGTTCATCATCTTCCATGACTGATGACACGTGGACAGATGAGTCCATGATTTATGTGATGCATTTTAAAAAAATTTTGATGTTACTCACCTTATATCTCTGCAACTGAAGAATGAACAAGTTATCCCAAACAGCTGTAAAGTATTTTACATCACTTAATTAAGTAGATTACTTCACATTTACAAAAGCTGCACCCATGACTCAAAACAAGAAAAACAGTCGAAAATGACCAAAGCAGGTTATGGCAGATTCTAATCTACATTCCTTGGTATGATTCTAAAAATCTTTCACTTGACCAAAGCCCCAGCCAGAAAAGATTTGCTCCAGCTACAACACTCTCCCCACCACTCAGGTGATGAAACATTGTGAAACCATTTTGAAAGCAGACCTAAAAATGACAAACTTTTTCTAAATGAACCCAAAGGCATTTAGGGTGCAAAACAGTTTTGTTATGCGTTACTGTACAGGTTAAACATGAGAAAGAACACAATTTGGTTTCCATGTGAATAATTTTGAAAATTGACGTTGAAACCTGTGGTAGAGTTTGGAAAGTCAAAACTCTTAATGGTAGGAGAAGGGGGAGGATAATGATTATGATAGGACCAACAGAAAAAAATGCAGGGGAAAAGTTATTAGATTCCCAGATTTTACAAGTTGGGGTAATATTTACTGTCAGCTTGTTAATATTTATCGCATTATCCAGCTATGAGAAGTGCTTTGTAGGAACAATTACATCATATGATTACAAAAATGGCTCCAAGTCATAAATATACCAGTGCACCATAGACATTCCTCACTCTTGAATTTGAAAACTGTCCACCATCACATGGAAGGGAAGCCAATAAAGAGTACTCAAAACATTAACCTGTGATCCTTACAGGGGCCCCAGTGAATGGACAGAGTTGATTGTTTCCACTGTTTATGCACCCTAATGGAGAGATTTTTAAGTGCTTCAGTCCTCAAACCAAGTTTTGTAACTATGAAGTTTCAGTGTAGTTTTCTGCACTCAAATTTTCTTATTTTCTTTTGTTGCATGTAGTTTAATGTATAGTAATATGCACACACAATTCTTGTAAATTCGTTAGAAACACCAGCAATAACAAGAAACTTTCAGTGATTGCAGCAGTGAATGCTAGAGTCAGCCAGAAGTACAGTTGTGAAAGGATTGCAGGTGGAATGGGTACCTATTTCATCGGACTAAAATGCATTCCACTCCAAAGATATTTGCTCAATTTCACAGTTATCCAATGACAACTGAAGTTACAATCAGCCAATGAAACCATTCTGTTATGAGTGGCATATTTTATAGATTATCCTGGCTCACAGGGTATAATTAAATATCAAATGTGTAATGTTTTGGAAAGTTTTTTGCCCAAAGTCATAACTTATGGAAAATGCATTTACCACTGACTGCAAGTGTCAGAATTGTGATGACTCTCAACACACATGAAAACACATGAGTGTACAAAGGACAGGCAAGAAAAGTAGTCAATATAATATGATGTACTGTAATGTTGTGCATGTATCATTAACAATTATCTGTTAGTTTATTTAAGAACATGCTTATGATGGATGCCATTCCTTTGTTAATATTGTGTAAGTTGCTTTGCTGCATGAAAATGCTTACCATATATCCTGTTTCTTTGTCTAGGCCTATGGCAGGTAAAGGAACACACTCACAGCATATTTTGTTGTATTCATAATGGTTTGTACATTCACAGGAGGAAACTTTGAATGCAATCTAATTAAAAGACTGATTTATGGGGTAGTCTCTTTTCAGCCACACAAACAGATTGCCACATACCAACGTATCTTAGATTACAGGGTATGCTACAGATTATTTACTACCTCAGCCCATATTTCTGTGGGATGGTGGTGGGCACTATCACACACTAGTCATATTTTGCAGGATAAGAGAAAGGCTAAAACAGTTTTTGTAGATACTAGTAATTAACTGTTTTTTCTTTGCATGTAGCTTATTCCATAGCTTATAATCTTTGGTGATGTAATTTTTTTTCTTCCTCTTGGGAGTCAGTGTGGTATTGACAGTGCATCCCGCTGCCCCACCTCCCCAAGAAAAAAGGAGGAGCAAGAGAAAGTTCTTAAGTTAAAGAATCAATCTTGTGTTCTCATTATGGTGTAAAGTGTCTGTTCAGTTATGAGGTAAAGTTATATACTTTAGTTGGAGATTAAATGTGTTATCTTAAGAAAAGGATTTTTTCAGAATCAAGCAGAACTCTTAGAAATGACAATAGGCTGCACGCGTCTCTTGTGATCACCATGGATGGCAATGTGTGCTCCGCAATGTAGTGGCATTCTGCCCCCACATTTGATATGTAGTTCTTATGGTAGAGCTTTCCATTCATCAGCATTGTCGATAATTGCAGGACAGTTGACTGTGCATGTGGATGCGCTGCAGTATGTCTCCCAAACACATCCAGCCATGCTACATGGGAATTAAAGCAGGGGAATGGGCAAGCTATCCCACTGGTCAAATATCTTCTCACACCTACAGCTCTTGCACCTGTGCTGTTAGATGCAGTCCTGCAGTGTCTTCCATAAAAATGAAGTCAGGGCCAAATGCACTCTTGGAAAGGCAGGGGTATAGAAGGAGTAGTGCCACAAAGACGTTGACCTGTAAGTGAACTGTGTTCAATGATTAGCAGGAATATGCCCATGCAACATTATCACTGTCGATGCCCTAAAACCTCAACCACCAAATTGATCATGTTCAACAATGTTCCTGTATGCAATATGTGTGACCTCTTGGTGAGAGCACTAATGCATCTCACCAACATTGCCTGACATCATCATTTTGGTAGTCTAGTTGTCATGATGTAAGAGGCACAATGTTGCAAGGGCATACTGCCTTCAAATCTTTGAACACAGTATACTGACCAGACAACACCACTGTGACACAGTACTTCTTCCCAATGTTCGCTTTTTCAGGAGTGCATCGGCTGTGACTTCACCGACTGACTGCACCGAACAGTGCATGTGGAGATCTTGGAATGCAAGGATATCTGACGAATGGACTATCCTGCATGTTCCCCTGACTTAGGCCCTATCGAACATGTTGGGGAGATGCGTTGCAGCATGGCCACATGCACCAATGAGCATCTAGCTATTGTTAGCTGCACTGGAGGAGGAATGAAACACTGTACACAGGAACTCTTTACCAACCTTGTGCCAAAATGGGTGCACATTGCAGATCATGCATTCTCATTCTTGATCACACACCCTATTATGAACCATGTTCTGTCTTTTGTAGGCCAGAGGATGTTCATAAATCATGGCCACTTCAGTGTACTTATTTTCTTTGAATGAAAGCATCATTTCTGTTTGTCAGTTTCTCTTTCAGTTGCCTTCTGTAGAATACTGAAATAATTATTTGTATGTACAGTTTCTCTGAGGTATGTTATTTGGCTGTTACACCATGCAAAATTTGCTTTGTCCTTATATTTTTCAAGCCAGTGTAATATGAATGTATAGGCCTATGAGCTTCCAGGAACCTTTTGCTGTTTACTGTGGCACGAAGCTATCATGTGGCATGTGTTCTACAATCTGGTGCATGTACAACATGACCACCATCGTGAGATAAGTAAATGGAGACCCATGTTCCTATTGCCATCCCCATGCTTTCAGTGACTTATTTCTCTTACTAATCCACTGCTGCTATCAATCTGCTGTAGTTGTTAACATGAGGTTGTTCTCTAGACGTTGTGTTGCATTGTAAATCAGGCACAAGGGAGGTGCCAGATTTCTTGCTGTTATTGATTTGTTAAAGATGACACTTTCCTAACAACCAGTGGATGAATGCCAGGGAAAAGCAATGTCAAAGTTAGTCTGTCACACTCCAACGTAAGCCAGCTCAAAAGAAATTTCTGGAATTCTACAAGAAAAACAGCTTCTATCAAAATTTATATTAATTCAAAGTACATGTGTCACCTACTAGGTATTGTATAACACAGTGCTGAGATGCTATTATTTGAAACAGTTACCACATAACTCTATTATGAACACTTCATTAATGCAATAAAATGTTAATGTTTAGTGGAGATTATTTTACATTGGGTGTGATTCCAGCATCAAACTGTGTGATTAGGCTTGTTAGGAACACTGTTAATGTTAAAAAATATTGTGTTTCATGTTATAATAATGGAATTTGTTGATAACAAAGGCAGCATCTCATGTAGAAATAAAGTAGTTTTAATTATGAAAAATTTAAATTAAAGAACATGAATGTTGTGCCAGTAGGACTGATATCTTGTTAAATTTATGTACTGTAATGTTATTGTGTACCTGGAAGAATCCTGGAGATACTAAAAGGTATCAGATAGATTATATAATGGTAACATAGAGATTTAGGAACCAGGTTTTAAATTTAAGACATTTCCAGGGGCAGATGTGGATTCTGACCACAATATATTGGTTATGAACTGCAGATTGAAACTGCAGATTGGAACCGAAGAAACTGCAAAAATGTGGGAATTTAAGGAGATGGGAGCTGGATAAACTGAAAGAACCAGAGGTTGTAGAGAGTTTGAGGGAGAGCGTAAGGGAACAATTGACAGGAATGGGGGAAAGAAATACAGTAGAAGAAGAATGGGTAGCTCTGAGGGATGAAGTAGTGAAGGCAGCAGACGATCAAGTAGGTAAAAAGACGAAGGCTAATAGAAATCCTTGGGTAACAAAAGAAATATTGAATTTAATTGATGAAAGGAGAAAATATAAAAACGCAGTAAATGAAGCAGGCAAAAAGTAATACAAACGTCTCAAAAATGAGATCGACAGGAAGTGCAAAATGGCTAAGCAGGGATGGCTAGAGGACAAATGTAAGGATGTAGAGGCTTGTCTCACTAGGGGTAAGATAGATACTGCCTACAGGAAAATTAGTGAGACCTTTGGAGAGAAAAGAACCACTTGTATGAATATCAAGAGCTCAGATGGCAACCCAGTCTTAAGCAAAGAAGGGAAGGCAGAAAGGTGGAAGGATTATATAGAGGGTTTATAAAAGGGCGATGTACTTGAGGACAATATTATGGAAATGGAAGAGGATGTAGATGAAGATGAAATGGGAGATACGATACTGCATGAAGAGTTTGACAGAGCACTGAAAAACCTGAATCGAAACAAGGCCCCGGGAATAGACAACATTCTGTTAGTACTACTGATGGCCTTGGGAGAGGGAGTCATGACAAAACTCTACCATCTGGTGAGCAAGATGTATGAGACAGGCGAAATACCCTCAGACTTCAAGAAGAATATAATAATTCTGATCCCAAAGAAAGCAGGTGTTGACAGGTGTGAAAATTACTGAACTATCAGTTTAATAAGTCACAGCTGCAAAATACTAACGTGAATTCTTTACAGACGAATGGAAAAATCTGGTAGAAGCGGACCTCGGGGAAGATCAGTTTGGATTCCGTAGAAATGTTGGAACACGTGAGGCAATACTAACCTTACGACTTATCTTAGAAGAAAGATTAAGAAAAGGTAAACTTACATTTCTAGCATTTGTAGACTTAGAGAAAGCTTTTGACAATGTTAACTGGAATACTCTCTTTCAAATTCTGAAAGTGGCAGCGGTAAAATACAGGGAGCGAAAAGCTATTTTCAGTTTGTACAGAAACCAGATGGCAGTTATAAGAGTCGAGGGGCATGAAAGGGAAGCAGTGGTTGGGAAAGGAGTGAGACAGGTTTGTAGCCTCTCCCAATTTTATTCAATCTGTATATTGAGCAAGCAGTAAAGGAAACAAAAGAAAAATTCGGAGTAGGTATTAAAATTCATGGAGAAGAAGTAAAAACTTTGAGGTTCGCCGATGACATTGTAATTCTGTAAGAGACAGCAAAGGACTTGGAAGAGCAGTTGAACGGAATGGACAGTGTCTTGAAAGGAGGATATAAGATGAACATCAACAAAAGCAAAATGAGGATAATGGAATGTAGTCGAATTAAATCGGGTGATGCTGAGCAAATTAGGTTAGGAAATTAGGTTAGGAAATGAGACACTTAAAGTAGTAAAGGAGTTTTGCTATCTGGGAAGCAAAATAACTGATGATGGTCGAAGTAGGGAGGATATAAAATGTAGACTGGCAATGGCAAGGAAAGCATTTCTAAAGAAGAGAAATTTGTTAACATCGAGTATAGATTTATGTGTCAGGAAGTCGTTTCTGAAAGTATGTGTATGGAGTGTAGCCATGTATGGAAGTGAAACATGGACGATAACTAGTTTGGACAAGAAGAGAAGAGAAGCTTTCGAAATGTGGTGCTACAGAAGAATGCTGAAGATAAGGTGGGTAGATCACGTAACTAATGAGGAGGTATTGAATAGGATTGGGGAGAAGAGAAGTTTGTGGCACAACTTGACTAAAAGAAAGGATCGGTTGGTAGGACATGTTTTGAGGCACCAAGGGATCGCAAATTTAGCATTGGAGGTCAGCGTGGAGGGTAAAAATCATAGAGGGAGACCAAGAGATGAACACACTAAGCAGATTCAGAAGGATGTAAGTTGCAGTAGGTACTGGGAGATGAAGAAGCTTGCACAGGATAGAGTAGCATGGAGAGCTGCATCAACCCAGTCTCAGGACTGAAGACCACAACAACAAAAATGTTATTGTATGAACAATTATCCATACAATAAATGTGATGTCTCATAAATGTTGTAAAATCAAATTTTGTTGTTGATAAAGATACATTCAAGCTGTTGGTTGACTGTTCAGTTTGTGCTAAACAAATATATCTGAATGAAGTAAGGAGGTCCATAGAGGAAGAATCATCCTACAGATGAAAATCAGGTGGTGCCTTGGTAATACTTGATTTGAGTGTTTTGGCAAATGTGTGGAATCATGTTCCACTGATAAGATGTATCCCATGAAAACATTTTCAAAAAACAACGATAAGCCCATTCTGTATTACAAATTGATCAGTCTTCATATGCTTTCAGTATATTGAAATATAAAACTAATAATATCATCATTCCTGATAAAGCATTAGCAACACACTATTTTTGTAAAGAGTATAATTTTTCACTATAGAACAAGTTTATGAAAGATGCACACCTTCACTTTAAAAACCCAACTACTGTTCTTATTGGTAAAGAGTATACAATACGCATTACATATTCCCATATTAAAAACCTAGAGGTGAGTTCAGGAACCACACTAATGAGGAAGTTGACTTCTACTCCTGTTTACTCTAAAACTGAAAGCAATACAATTTTTGAATTGGGGACTGAACAAACTATAGTGTGTTGAAAGATGAGAGTGATTAAATTAGTTAAAGCTAGGAATTTGGAATAATAAAGATAGTTAAAAAGTGAAGGAGTATTAGGAGCCTGAATCTGTGTGTGTTACACTCAGTTGTGCAGTTCAGTGCTATGATACTGTGGCATAATTGGTCGGTGGAGTGCCGAGTACAGTAACACAGGATAATGCTGTGTCAACAGCCAGTTCACCATACAGGAGAAGACATGACAAGAAGCAGCTCACTGCAAGCCAGGCCACCAACATCGAGGCAGTAATTGGATCAGATAGGCCAGCTGAGCAACACCAGAATATTCCCCTGACCTACTGGGAAAGAAAAACAGCAGACCAGCAAGAAAGCCACATTTAAGGACCGGCAGCCCGCTCATCACCATCATCTGTCTTGAGATGTTTGAGTGACACAGAGCCGTGTTACTTACCACCACCACCACCAGTTCAGAGTTGTAACTGCAATCACAATCATTGTAATAGTCACTGTCATAATGCACGTAGTTTCCCAGGAGCTGCCAGAGTGACTCCACTGCCATAACTATCCAGCCTTAATTATCTTAGGACACTGTCTTTGGAGCCATTGCTTGGGGTGCTTTGTGATAATGCACTGTCGGCATTATCCTGGATGCTGCTGGCTTGAACACCATGACTGGGGCAGGGCCAGGGACGCTGGCCCATTCACACCAGAGTGTCGGTGCTGGGGATGTCTGCTGAGACAGGGCACTGATCTGTCCTGCCACACCCCCCAGTTGCCAGCATGACTGAGTCTAACAGTGAGTTGTTCCAGCTGCAGCAAAATGTCCTGGAAGGCTGGAGTGCCACTGGCAACGCAGCAGATTCAAGTTATGCTAATGCAATTACAGATGCAGCAGCTGGCGCGTTTGTGAACATCCACCTGTCACCTCTATCACCACCAAAAATATTACGAATGGAAGCAACCCTCGCCTAGAGTGCCCACAACCAATATATTGCTGTTAATTAATAAATGTTGCTATTTTGACACCAGGAGACATCCATGGACACATTCCCATCATCTTCCTCACACCCATCAGAAAAACCAGCAGTGGAGTTCAGTGCCCAATTACACTAGTATGGATGTGGCCATTGACAAAGCACATTACACTAAGTATCTAATAAACATATGTCTTGGAACTGCTGTGAGCATTTGCTACACAAGGAATGTTAGTTTTTGTCAAACTATACTGAAAATATTGCATCTAGGAATTACTGTAACTTCAGACAGTGATTGCATTTGCTACTGTGGTACTGTGTCATAGGAGAGAGGGGTAGGCTGGTTGATGAGCAAATTTACTTGCATAGAAGCATTTGATGTGCATAGTATTTTCTGGTGGTAATAAATATGGAAAAAAGTCATGTTAGTATAAAACTGTATAGTGTACATCATTTGCACAATATCTGTAAATCAGTTTACAGCTTTTCTACAAGACTGATCAAGAGTCAGAGGGCTTAACAGATAATGCAGGTATGCACTAGTCATACCTGTGGAACACTTGGGGGTACCTAAATCAGCATAATCCACATATCAGTTCCTAGTAGGGAAACAATCAGTGATTTAAAAAAAAAACTGTTAGGGATGCAGATGTGGAAGGAGCTATATGTAAGCACAACTCTGAAACATGCACAGAAATTTATAACACACTATGTACAAAGGAACATACTGTTGGGATAAGATGAATGCAACTCTATACAATGGTGTAGAAGAAACTGGATATGCAAGACATTTTCCCCATGCTTTATTCTCCTGGAAACATCATTCACCTTCCTAAGTCTAACAACTGTGGCTTGTGTGTGTGTGTGTGTGTGTGTGTGTGTGTGTGTGTGTGTGTGTGTGTGTGTGTGTGTGTGTGTGTGTGTCATTTTTTTGTTGTGCATATGGAGGCACCAAGTAACATATCTTGAACATGTTTGCATGGACTGAGGTTTGACAAGCAATGAGAACTTCTATACAATTAATGTAGGTAGTTCACATACTTTGAAATTGTGTGGGTTGGCAACTGCAGATTTACTTTGTGAGAAATAGCATATAATGAATGGCCTGTCTTATTGTAGACATAACCAACAAGCATCTTTCATGGTATGATAATTTTCTGAAACTGGACATTATTGAGACACATCTGTCTGTTTAGACTGCTAGCAGTTTTCACGCACAGTACCTACGTAACACATCAATTTGTCATCTGCATTAGAAGGATTTTACTTAGCCTATACTGCTACACAATTTGAACAATAAACTTATTTGTAATTGTTTCCAAGTATAATAATTTAAAAAATGCTTAAAAATCCTTCTCAGACATTTCTGAGATTGAACATACAGTAATTTCAAGCCAAAAATTTATAAACTACGAGCTTTCGCTTATGGAAGAAATTGTCTGACAATCTCAACATGTAATTCACAGCCAACTATGTTTAGAGAAAATAACGACATCAGATTTAGGTAACAGAATGTTACAAAAGTACTTTTGCAATTAGAGCTACATAATGAGCTCAGATTATCTGCATTATTTGCCACCAGATAATGTCCCCACAACACAGACATATTACAAAACTGTACACTGCAATGTGTAAAAGTTTCCATTTAAGTAGCAGGGTACTTTTGAAAGAATAATATGACCATACTAAAAATCACATGTGGCATGAGATCATTCTTTGTAGTCTAAAAAGGCACATCAAGCTTTTGGAATTTGGTAGGGGTCAATTGTTATTTCTAAAGCATTTTTTAAATTGCGGGATCCTCAGCCACTGTGAAACTGTGTGTCATCAGTTTCTGACTTTCGCTAATCACAGGTCACACATTATACCAAGCTTTCTATTTCAACTGACAAGACAACTGTACATTACATGATATTTCTAGGGGAGCCACGTGGGATCAACCAAATTTAACAGTGAAGGGCTAATTCCAACTGCAAGATTTCACACAGTTGTAGGCTTACACCTTCTGACACATATTAATCATCTTCATTTTGGATTCCCTGGGGATTTTTGTCCTACATATGAATCGGACTTCAAGTGGTCCCTCACTTCCACCATAAAATACTGACACCTCAATTATTTGAAAGCAGTTATCATCCTTGTGTCTCCTCTACCTGCACTAGCCACCAACACAATTGTGCAACCATTTACCAATTACAATAACATGACAACAACAAAAACTGAAGACAGGCAGTGACTCATCTGTGGGTAACTGATGTGTTGTGCACAGGCACACACAAAGATTTGATGTCCCAAGATTTTTAGCTACAGATATTTTTGTAGCATGTGTGTTCTAGTGGAGATTTACACGTGCACACCGAGATAGAAACATGAAGCTACCTGTTTTATGTGGCATGAGCAGGAACAGAATCACAGGTTGCAAGAAGGCAGCACAAAATCATTGAAGCTGACTGTGCCCAAGTACTGTAACAATGGAAAATGGTACTGAAATGCAGGAGGATCTGCAGTGAATTGACGCATGGTGCAGGGTATGGCAATTCAGTCTCAATGTAGACAACTTTAATGAGCTACGAATACATTTAGCTACAAAATAGCAGGTCAGCAAGTGGAAGCAGTTAATTCCATAAATTATCTGGGAGTACACATTAGGAGTGATTTAAAATGGAATGATCATATAAAGTTGATTGTTGGTAAAGCAGATGCCAGACTGAGATTCATTGGAAGAATCGTAAGGAAATGCAATCTGAAAACAAAGGTAGTAGGTTACAGTATGCTTGTTCGCCCACTGCTTGAATACTGCTCAGCTGTGTGGGATCCGTACCAGATAGGGTTGATAGAAGAGATAGAGAAGATCCAACGGAGAGCAGTGCGCTTTGTTACAGGATCATTTAGTAATCGCAAAAGCGTTATGGAGATGATAGATAAACTCCAGTGGAAGACTCTGCAGGAGAGATGCTCAGTAGCTCGGTACGGGCTTTTTTTTAAAGTTTCGAGAACATACCTTCACTGAAGAGTCAAGCAGTATATTGCTCCCTCCTATGTATATCTTGCAAAGAGACCATGAGTATAAAATCAGAGAGATTAGAGCCCACACAGAAGCATACCGACAATCCTTCTCTCCACGAACAATACGAGACTGGAATAGAAGCGAGAACCGATAGAGGTACTCAAGGTACCCTCCGCCACACATCGTCAGGTGGCTTGCGGAGTATGGATGTAGATGTAGATGTAGAAATTAATCTTTCTTTTTCTTACATCAAACCTCATAATAGATATCTGTAGGTGTGATCCATAAAAAACAACAATCTACACACTTCAAAAGATTCAGGCGGTCCTAAAGAAGGTAACACATAAGAGCAGAAGTAAAGTTATCTGGAGCAGAATGGCACTGAATGTGGAACAGTTATTATAGACTTACTGATTGTACTTTGTGACATGTAATTAATACACTGACTGTTTAGAAGCTGCTGCCTTCACTTAGTTACAACTGCAGGACACTCTTGGGCCTAAAGCGGGAAACCTCACTAATCTAAACTCTTACAGCCCTTAACTGTTATCCTTTACAGAAACATCTTCTTTCGTACACCATAGCCAAGGTTAGAGATTTTGTTAGTGGTCAGATTTATATGGAAGCCCGAAACACAGCGGTGTTTATACATGATAGCACTGCTACTGAAATGCCCCACAACTCTAACAAGGAAACACAAAATTACAGTAGTAACTCCTTTGTTGCCATAGTGCTATATCAAATCTTTATAAATGTTTTGCTACATCAAAACATAGCATTCCCCATCATTTATGCTGACATCCACACATTTTCGCCATTTAATGTAGTGTCCACGTATATTTTTATGTTTTTTGCAAGTGTCCATATTATTTTAGTATTGGGAATTAGGATCTTTTGATTTTCGCTATCATCTGATAAACTACTTATACGTTTTTCACTTCAGCTATTGAATTACATCAACATGGACTAATGTGGATGAATCTATCAAATCTTTGTTTGATAGAAATACTAAAATTTATGATGAAGTGTTTTGACCACTTTTCATATATAAAAAAGAAATCGTGGCCACTTACGATAGAAAATGTCAACAAAGCCATGAAAGTTTTGAATCTCGTATCATATAGTTTGTCCCAAGTCTGACTAGTAGCTGGCTGCTCTAAATTTTTTGTCTGTGATATTACTGAGCTGCAAGCTTACCTGGCTACCATATCTAAGACCTGAATTATGATTCCTCATCTGAAATTTCAAATGCATTCATGTAGGTTGTGGGAAACAGAACATGCTACTGTGTCCTCATTCCACAATCTTGCCTGCCATCCCATCTTTATTATGTATATGTACTACCTGTACCTACTAGACCTCTATACTAAAATACATTTTTCTAGATAATAAACTATAACTTTTCGTTGCTGATCTCTTCAGTTCACCAGGCACACTAGAGATCTGTGTCCAAGTGAATCTGGCAGCCCACGTCTCACTCCAGCTGACTTACAACCTGTGTTCAGCTTTTTGTGGCAGCACAGTGCTCCTAAACTTTAGCTTCATATGAGTGCCTGTGCATATAGTGGGTGATTTGAATGTGCACAGCAGCAGAGGACCGTAACTGGAAAGCAAACTCTTGAGCATGAGGTAATGTCACCTAAATCTCTTCTTCCACCCAGACTGGGTGGAGCTCACCTTCAGAGCCACAGTTTGGAGGTTTCACACTTTGACAGAGTAGATGTTTGTGGATAATCCATTTTACTCTCTTTTACAGGTAAGGAAAATAGCAATAGCCATTGATTTTCTCAGCACATTTAACCACTTCAGGATCCCCAGTGCTTAATGGATGTACAAGATTAGGTTCTCCAGGCTGTCCTCTGGAATGCAATTACACCAGTTATACTGGGTAAAACAACAACAAAATAATACATTATTGTGAAGCACATAGTATCTAACTAGTGTCTTAGGTGGGTCAAGTGCAGATTGTATTCTGATTTCTCTCCACCTAGGATTCCTGTCTTGGAGATGACACACATTGCTGCTGACATGAAACACAGACAATAAGTGTTATCATGCACCAGAAAGACATTATATTTAGAACTTCATCCCTCAGAGCAAAAGTTACTGGATATTTCTTCAGGTAAACATGGTAATGTGTCAGTTACTACATTGTTCTGTTCCATGACAAACTATTTTTAAATTGTATTACTGAAGTGAACCACTTCTGCATACACTAATTTGCAACTGAGAAGAAAGCTTAAAGGTTGGCAACCACAATATACTTTGGTGTAATTATCAACAAAATAGTGGTGGAATTTCCTGAAAGGGTAAATAATTGTGACAACTTCATATTCAATGGCTGTGTAGGCCCATTAGGAAAGGGTAGTGTACAGACACTTCATCTACCATCTAAACCCCTAATTTGGAAGAGAGAAGCTCCCTACCTGGTAAATGAAGCATCAGTTGACAAGCAAAAATCCTGGGACATTCATATGGTACACCAACTGTTTATTTGCTAGTGCATCTTTGATCTTATTAAAAGCAGACTGGATTACTTCAGACCCAATCTAAGGGATCAGTCTGCGTACAAAATTTTGTAATTGTTCTGCATATAAAAACTGGTTTGGAACAAAATGACAATGTTCATTGGCTAAATCTGAAGATACTTTTAACTGCACCTGTTTGGTATACTGGGAAGTTATGAACTCTTTGTATTTTTGTTTTGTCAATTACGATATATTGAGGCATAATAATGTGCCAGAAGAAATTTATTCTCTCTCTCTCTCTCTCTCTCTCTCTCTCTCTATCTCTCTCTCTCTCTCTCTCTCTCTCTCTCTCTATCTCTCTCTCTCTCTATCTCTCTCTCTATCTATCTATCTCTATCTATCTCTCTATCTCTCTATCTCTCTCTCTCTATCTCTATCTCTCTCTCTCTCTCTCTCTCTCTCTATCTCTCTGTCTCTCTCTGTCTCCCTCTGTCTAGAAATTTTTTTTTTTTTTTTTTCATATTGCCTTTAGCATCATACATCTACATCTACATCTATACTTGCTATATTGCTGAAAGTATTCTAAAACATTCTCTACCAATGACATGTGCACTTCCAAAATTTGTGTGGCATTCATCAAATCACCCACATATAAAGTAATTCTTTGTAGTAATTCTGGGCCTAACACATCATGTAATGTTATTATAAACACACCAACACTCATGTTTAGAGTAACTGATGTCATTCTAAACGGGTAGGTATGACATGCAGAAATAAAAGCAGTGTACATTACAGGAGCTCTGTTTAGACTTATCTGTCGATACGACATACTCAAATTGATGGAAACGAGGTACTTGATCCTTGGCTCCACTGTACTTGTTGAACTAAATTTTCTGCTCAGATTCTCACACGATTATTATTTTATTAATTGCCCTCATGTCCAATACCAGCCTAGTGCTTCTCCTAGTCTTACCTACAGCCAACAGGGGGTTGCAGTGCTGTCTTTTTGATGGCTTCCAATCCATCATTGAATGGTTCATGTGGTAGAATGTTGTCTCAATGACATAGTCTACTTTATGCTCAAAATCTCTCATTTATGCACAGTATGGAACACTGCTAGGGAATGAAATTCTCATTTTCATCTTTTAGTTGACTGCAAAGAATTTTGTGATAGACACTCAGAGTTGCACAATAGTTTTTACAAAAATTGCATGAGAACAATGATATAGTAGTCCTCTCCTGTAGCAAATGCCAGAAGCAGTGAACTAAAAAAAAATGTGTTAACAGATGTAACAGTATGCAATGTCTGATCTCTGGTGTCTCAGATCATGTAAAATATTGTTGTATGGATGATGTAATATGTGCTGCAATCCATCAAGACATATTTGGATTTTCCAGTAGTAAATATGAAGGTACGAGTGATTAATGGAGACTGGATATAAGTATGGAGTGTGGGTGCCTTTAAAGAAGCACTATAACATTACAGATTAGGTATCTGAATGAAGATTGTTAATTGGAAGCCATATGGAAATTCACAAGAAGAAAGAAGCAGCTTTGGATTGCATCTTATCTGATAAATACCAATAGCATTGGGCAAGCTACAATTAAGCAACTTTTGCATCCCCCCAAAAATAATTTTTGGTACTAGTCAACTTGTACTTACCCAGCACTGCATTGTAACATATGTGTCACACCACATGTATTTGGTTACATGAGTAATGAACCTAAGAAGTAAAATGAAAGGGTCACAGCCCACAGAATCTTTAATGCCATGCGTTTGCAATGTAATCACAGTGTCACACCACAACACTCCCAGCAATGTCTGATGTTCCAGTTGTTAGCAAGACTTTATGCTGGAATAGCCCTACCTAACTAAGCTAGATTCTCCTCTCTGGAGGGTACCTGTCTACATACAGACAGGTTAGTGTATGTAACGGACACAGGTCTCCACTCTGCAGCACCAGAAATACAACCTGGAGCCTGAACTCCCATGCTGCAGTCACTACAGACCCTTCTGTTAGCAGAGCTACCATAGCTCCAGGTCACATAGCAATACAGGGGATATACAGTGCACTGTGCAGTCCAAATGGAAAAAGCCTGTCAGTAGGAAGACAAAGAGTTAATGATTATCGAGTTTTCCCAGTTACTGTAGCACAGTGCCTTAAATATAGGCCATGTCTTTTAGTTACAGACCCTGCTTCATATGAAAACAGAGGTCTACTACTGAAGGAGAGCTTTTGTGCCTAACCATTGCTTCCTATAGCTGGGGCATCTTTCAAGGTTGTAAAAGTTGTGCAGTAATCTTGCATGCATTAAGTGTTGTGGGCACCCTTTAACTGTCTGAAACTCCTTGGGTCTTTCCTGCCAAGTAAAAGCAATACCATCATGACAATTATAGGAAATGCAGCTCCTTCTGGCAAGAGATAGCTAATTACAATATCAGACAATTAACGTTAACAGGTGACACATCTTGCCGATCTTCACTCATACCTCACATTCACTGGAGGGTAGCAAGTTTCCATGTGATGTGCACAACTAGTCTGGAGTAGTTATCTATGGAGTTCGTGGGGAAATCTTCATTGTTGCACAGTTTCTGATCATCATATGACATTGAGCAGTATTTGTATATTTTCAGTGATGAGGATTTCATAATCATGGAAATGAGCTAATTCTCTTGGTGATTTATTCACTGACCTGATGTGGCACTGGACAAATACACAACATGACATTGAACCACTTCTGCACCTGCAAAGGTCTAAAAAATCCTCTAGTTCATACACCCCAAGAAATCAGCATTTTGGAACTAAGTATGTTGATTGCGGTGTTAAGAATATCTCACATGAAAGAACCTAGTGGCAGTCTTTTATATGCAAGTATTAGGTGAACAGAGTGTCTTTGGAATTCATACATCAAGAGCTTTCATACACAACTAAAGCATTTGGCATAACACTATGATGTGTATTGTATCTGTATGTAAGCTCTCAGGAGCTATGTACAATGTAATATAAAACTATGTTCATATGTGATCTTGCTTTCGTGTCCAGCATTACTATATCATTATTACTCATAACCAGGCTCCAGCCAGAACATAACGTCAGCCAAGAGGTTCACCTGGGCAGCATCTTCAGGTGATTAATCCGGCACACTAACTCGTTCAAACAGAAATTAAAGCATATAGCAGCTCCTGTGTACACTATCTAGGTCTACTACACTTGCACCACTCCAACTGTCCACCAGTGCTAAGCGTGACAGTGCACCGGCAGTGAAAACTTGCAGAAATCAAATACCAAACACTTATTAAAAAACAAACAGAACAGGATACCCCTGTAATTCTGTTTATAATGGACATAAGGGGTATTACTTAAGAGAGATCTGAAACCCTGTTTTGTTTGACATTAAAACCTACTGTCTTTGTTTTGGGCATCAATTTTTAGCAAATTCAAGTTCTCACAGCTTTAAGTATCTTTTCCTCAGGAACTATTTGCATTACAGAGTGAACTGGGTGGTGTTTTACTTGTGACAATTGAAGAGAGCAGTTTTTCTCACTTTCCTTAGGAAAGTGAATAAGGAAGTGAATGGAAGGTTTAATCAGATTTTGTCATCTTTTTTGGTGCAATGATTACAAATTTTAAGAATGTCCTATTTACTTAACTGCTTATCATGTTTTGTTTACTTCGCAATAATTTTTCTGTTCTCACCCACAAACTGTGTTTGAGTAACTGAGAATGAAAGTGATCTCAGCTTGTGGAATAGTGGTTTTCAGTAAACATCACACTCTCTATTCCAAAAGTTTGAGCCATGCACATTATAATTAGTATGAATGATTGTATGAATGTAACATGCAATTGTACACAGCTTGAAACAAAATGGAGAGAAAGTGAATTTCGGCGTTTTCAAAATGGGCATCTTCACTAGCCTGTGTCATTAATTTATAACATGGAAGTAATATCACATGTGATGGTGAATTTTGGGTTCAAGTTTAGTAAACCCAAAGAAATCACTTTCCAGTCAGATCACTATTCTCTGGAAGACAAGAAAAAAAGGAAAAAGCCAGTGAGCGCAGAAGTTATGTCACAACACACATTCACTTTTCTCAGTAATCACATCCCTCCACGACTGATGCAGCAGTGAAAAACACTCCTTTCCAGAAGCTCTGAATTCGGCAAATGAGAAGTTGCAGGATTTACTAGTGGGCCAACTCAAGTCAATACAAATATTCCAGGTGTCTTTCAATCAGATTGACAAATTTGATGAGCTGCTCACTGAATTACAACAACCACTATAAACTATTAACAATGATGCAGATGATGATTTACAGTTATTGCATACTGCAAATAGGAATTAATTTCTCTCCCTACAGTAGACAGATTGAGGTAACTTCTAAACTTTGCACACAAGCAGACAATTCAATTCATATCCAGGAAAGGAGAATCTGAAGGTTTGTTGAACAGAAAATATAAACATGAACATTTGAAAGCTGAATGTAGAGCAATATTGAAAATAATAAAATACTAGAATCTAAGAAGTTAGTGTAACATCCTTACACCTCTCACTGAAAGTTCTTCATCTGACCACCCTATGTTAGTGTGCTGAGTATGTAAGATAGCACTGGGCTCCAAATGTCAAATACATCCAACTGTGGGATGTAGTGTACTGTATCACATTGATCTTTAGCCACATGTATACCATTATTGAGACACAGTGCAGTTGCAACTGTGTAGAAGTGCAGAATCCAAAATGAGAGGATTATTTTAATACCAGTAATGGTAGACTTGGCATTCAGAATAAATATTACTGTACTAACAAAGACCTGTTGGAGCATTAAAAAAAATAAATAAAAAAAATAAATAAAAAAATAAATAAAAAAATAAATAAAAAAAATAAATAAAAAAAATAAAAAAAAATCACTGCCCCTGGAATTAGTCAGTTTTTAGTTTTGTTATTCCACATAATGACTGACCAACTCTGAAAATTTAAAATGCCCTCATAATCTGAAACTGCACATTAGGAAATATATTATAAGTTTAAAACAGAAAGAAACAAGTATTAGATTTAGGCACTGTGAACTTGTCTTTAAGAAGTGTAACTGACAGCATGCTGCTACCTGGGGTCTGTTTATCCAGTATTTGAGAATGTGACCTCTTAATGGAATCCAATTAACTTTTAGAACATAAGTGGAAAAAGTTTAGGTAAGGTTTGTTATTGTACTTGAAGTCAAATATTTAACACACTAACTCACTGTGAAGTAATCAAACTCATTTTAAAGTAATTGGACTATTAAAGTTGCTTCACACACGGGAGTTTGATTGTTTAATGGATCTGTAATTTACTGGTACATTTGTACCTTGTCATCCATGTGCTACAAAATTTCCACAAGTAAATTAGACACGTTTGGAAATCCACTGCATTAACCTGTTTGTATTCAAGATATCTACATGATAACCATGCAAGCATGTTATAAATTTCTAAGAAACTGTTGTCATGATATGTCTATAAAGTTGTTTGTTCATAACAACAACATTTGTCAATATAATAGAAATAGTAACGTTAAGTAAGCATTAATCAAGTCAATATTCTGTCATTCATAGGTATTTATTTTTTAATTATTGTACAACAAGTTTCAGAGCTACATCTCCATTTTCACTGACTGTGTGAATGTAATGAGCATTACATTTGTTTCAATTTTTCACCTTACATCTAATGATACAATTGTATAGTTAACTTCCTTCAATTTAACATCAGCTGGGATGATGGCAGAGTGCAAAAGAGATGGAGAATTATGTCTACTAACATTACATACATCAGCCCACAGAACTTCCTCTGTCTTGTGCATTGTTGAAATAGTTCCACATTTAGACTTACATTCTGAAACTATTTTTGAGATGTCTATGACTATACTACATACTAATAATACATATTTAACCAATATTACAGTGATGTGACGTAGATTATAATCGATTTACAATTATTTCCATTCACATAATTGAAGAAATAAAATATGACATTAAAAGATTATTTGGAGAACTATACACTAGCCATTTTAGTTTATGTACTAACACACTGAGCATAAATTTTACATTCTAATTTAAATACAGAGTGACTTTATACTCAGTGCTGTTTGCTGTATGCTGCTTCTATTGCTATATGAGCAACAGAGCAGGTCGAGGGGAAGGGGGTTTGGAGAGGGGGAAAAGTGTGTCTCACTGACATAAGAGCTGCTGATCATTAAACAGGCACTGTCATTACCACATCCTGTTGAGGTGCGGGCTGCTGCTTGCATCTTGACTATATTTCTTTTCAGCTGGCTGCTTTCTGATTAGGTGTAAGTAATAGTCCAATGGTACTAAATATTACTATCAGCTGAAAACTCATCAGAATACCTTGGTGTGCCACATCTACTACAGTGAAATGTGCCAGAGAATATACTACCTGTAGTTTGGGACTAACTGCCATTTACAACCTCAGCATCTATAATGCTGATGGCCGTCAGGGAAGGTGAGACTTGTACAGTACCGGTGAAGCATGTTGTTGGCCAGGTAGTCCTCTTGAATTGCCAATTCCACCAAGGCTGTTGCCCTACATGCAGTTGATGTCCTTTGCCCCAAGTGAAGTACTGCAGGTCCACATCTGGCTGGAACTCTTCATATGATGGCAAAGATGGAGAATGATCATAAGCAACAAACAGTCACTGTCTTCATAGTAATAGTCACGGACAGTAGGAACAGTGCACACATCCGTGAGCTCCAGGACAGAGACCTTCAGACATCATACTACTTGAGAGGCCGTGCACTGAAGAGAGACTGCCTTGGGAAGAAGTAACTTTTGGCAGTGTTCCATCACAGCATAGTGTAATCATTTTCACTTTGGTCTCCTCTTCAGATCTGGCAGCCACAATTATGTTCTTCATCTGCTGCACACTGTCATTGGTATTACAGAACAGGAGTCTGCTCTGTCTCATCTGTATTTATTCAGTAACCATCGAGTTCACCTCATTGATATACACCACTCCAGTATTGTCCATGTAGTAGTGGCAGCAATGTGAGATTATGTGTTTCCAAAACACCTCATAACGCCTTTCAGTGGAATCACAACCAAACCCAGCAACCCTTCTTCCAAGGGTGCTTCCTTATTCAGTAGGCTCATGTTTCCATACCACTTACTTCATGCAAAGAACATCTCCAACTGTGGTCACATTTTGTTACAAAACCAGAGCTTAATCAGAGTGATATCATACGAACACTGCTCTCTACACATCCACAATAACCCTTTCCGACCTCACTGCCTCTTACTTCGCATTCGTATTTGAGGATGATTATTTTCAGGTGTGTGGGGACATCTACATGGGTATGTTACCAGCCTTAAACAAATAACCTGCAGCTTGGAGGACCAGGCTTAGTATTATGTGATTGCTCTACAAGGAATGCTGGCTTCACAACACCTGAGCATGCCCTCCTCCCCCCTTCCACATAATGATTAGAGAAAGAATATGAAAGACACCGCCCGGCTTCACAACCTAATACCATTGGGGTCGAAAAATCAAGAGTTGGCCAAGGGAGGCTGACAGGAAAGGTGATAGTAGTCTGATAAATAAGTGGAATCAATGTCAGAATTAGGTAACAGCTTAGTCAGTCATGTGGTGGCATTTTCAAAGACTGTCAGAGAGTGCCTGATGAAAAAGGAGCATTGTTGTATGAAGGACAGAGTATTTCCATGGATTGTGAAATTTTGTACATGATAGTTGCAGTCTAACTACAATTTTATATCAGTGCACAGAAAAGGAATCAAGTTGTTACTTATACAGTAATGACACTGTTACTGAATAAATAAAACTTTTAGAACAAAAGCATTACAGACACTTCTTACAGGTTATCTTTTATTGCACATGGGAGGTTGTGTACATCTACACAACAAAAGCTACATTCAGGCTACAACTTAGCTATCAGTACCAGCTCTCTGAGTCAAATAATTAGCTGTTATTCTTGAAACAAAGTTACTTCATCCCATCATAATATAAACAGTAAGTTATTTCTAACAAGCAAATTGTGCGACAATTTTTGTCTCTACCATTTAACAAAGCATGCCCAATACAGATACATTTTTACAACAGTCTTCATTACAGTGCTTGAAAAAGTTACATTAACTTAAGAATTTCAGTAAGATTAATATGAAATATTTGCTTCCTTTAAAGGAGAGCAAATTCCAATGAAATTAATCGTACAAATGACAGTGACACCAAACTTATGCATTACAAATATCAAAGAGTTTCTCTTTCACAGTCAGTACTCCAAGCACACCACAAATTCCATTTTCACAAAGTACTTTGCACTGATGTTCACATGAATTTCCCAGTGTTATTGAAAAGTAAATAAATATGAAAAATTATCTAATTTTACACAAACTCTTCAGCACACTGTCAGACTGCAACAGTATTAACATACAAATTTCACACAAGGAAATTTATGTATCAAATGAAAAATTTAACTGCAAAATCTAAAGTTTCTGTAACAGTTACTTCCACAATCAGGAGAGGGTGGTATGTCTGGAGAAGTTAAGAAATGAGGAGGAACTCAATCCAAGCCCACAATCTGAGTCACCCCTTGAGGAGATGGTGAGCATACAAAATGATCAGATGGTAGACAAAGATACTTTTGTGTTTAAGTCTTCACACAAAGACATTCATGTGCACTTAGAGTCTCCCTAAAATTGTTAGATAACTATTGTCTTTGAGAAATGCATGACACTGCTGCTTCCTGAAACTTATAACACCTGCGTTCTGTCATTGACCATCCTCACAGTTCCATATAATTGACAAAACTGAAAATAAAGCAATGTAACAATGAAATAGTGTATTATAGTTGAAGTGTACTTTTAATATTTGCAGAAAAATATTTTGTCAATTGTCATACATTTCTCCACATAGGAAAAAAAAATTGTCCCAATCAAAATGTAAGGAATGCAAACATACATATCCAGTGCTTCAGACTATACACTGTCTGTCAGGTACACATGTTTCATTTAAGAAGCCAACAAGGTAATACAAAGTAGATCATACAGATAAAGGGCATATATGTGGATAGTGTAGAGTGACAGTAAATGAAAATTTTCAATGTATGTACTTCAAAATTTTTAAACTATTTACCCCATGATCAAACTGTATGTTCAGAGTGCATATGCTGTATGTGTATATGCCACACAAGTATAATAAAAGAAACAGTGCACAAACCGCAATTTAAGTAAATGGCATACGTATCAAATGTCATGAGGAGTTTCATTATTAAGCCTACTTGAGTTCAATTTAATGAAATCATCAAGAAATATAGTAACACATTTATGTACTATATTTCTGAAGTTTATAACACTAAGACGAGATTGGAATACATGAGTGATTAAATAATCATATTAAATAATGTATCATCTGGAAGTATATAGAAAATCACATTGAATAGCAAGACAACACATCAAAATAACCTGAGAGCTTCATAATGTAATCACACACATGGTTTACTACTTTACTTAAGGGGCAGGGAGATCAATATGAATATATCACTGGCTCTCTAGGTACCTGCATGTTATTTTTCCACATGCACAAAAACTAAAAGGAAATGGAAATATTCACAATTCAAGCATAATCATGGAAACAAAACATTTAGAGCAAAATACAGTACATAATGCCCACCAATTGATGAGGAAGTACTCATAGAGAGTGAAGGATTGGGAAAGCTTTGAAAGCACTAGAGGAGTAATATGTTTTTCTGTACTTATACATCACGTTCAGATTACACTGAACCCATCATTACAATTATTAACACAAATCTACACTCAAACCACAATGTTGAGTTCAAATGGTTCAAATGGCTCTGAGCACTATGGGACTTAACAGCTATGGTCATCAGTCCCCTAGAACTTAGAACTACTTAAACCTAACTAACCTAAGGACAGCACACAACACCCAGCCATCACGAGGCAGAGAAAATCCCTGACCCCGCCGGGAATCGAACCCGGGAACCCGGGCGTAGGAAGCGAGAACGCTACCGCACGACCACGAGATGCGGGCACAATGTTGAGTAATTAAGCAAAAACTGTCATGTGATATAACAAAAGAACAGGAGTCCTAACACTACATGACTGTGTAAAGATAGAACAAACGTTTATACTGTATACAATAAAAGCCATGAGTGGTCAGAAGTCTGAAATTCACAAAATCAGGAATGTAATCTAATTTTGTTGGCCCTTGTTAACTTCAAAGGCATATGATGGGATTAGAAGACAAGCAATATGGTGGCCAAAGTGTGTGCTAAAACGTAGCTTAAATTGGTAATGTAATTCTCAAGGGACTAAATGTATTACAACTCAAGTGCATATTTAAAATACATTGAAAGGAGGCAAAATATAAACCACAGAAAAACCCTCCATCTGGAGAAGCAGTAATAGCAAATCAACATTAAACAGTGAACCTATGATATCTTAAGGAACCAAACACTCAAGTTTTTAAATTATTTGTAAAGCAATCAGATGTTTGCAGCAGTTTAAATGTGTTAAATATCTGAATCACAGGCAAAAAAGAAAAAAAATTAGATAACGTTTGAACTTATGTTTGAGGTCACCAAGTTTTCTCAGTATGAAGCACTGCATTAATATAGTCTGTGTAATTTGCCAATCATGAGCTACACTGACTGAAAACACCATCATGTCCATATTACAGTCAAACTGTGTTAAACCTTTGACCTAACATTATACCTGTTAATGAGTAGATCAAAACAGGTATTTAATTATTGACTGAATATAAAAATATATATAAAATGTTGAAATTCAAATTCTTGTTGCCCCTGGAAACTGTTACATAGCCACCATGCATCTGGTGCTGGGTGTCATGAACCAGGTTAGTCATTAGGTAGTATTGATGGAATACTGTTTGGGCATACAATAAATACTGATCCATATCCATTACTCTCTCTGATTTAGGCCAATGATGTACGTGCAGTTGTGAATAGTGCAAAGCAGTGGTTTCCAACCCATGGTAAGTTGACTGCAGTGTGGCAATGGACGCCAGCTACTTGAAGTCAAACATTTAACACAATAATTCATTTTTAAAGTAATCAAACTATTGACGCTGTTTTATGCAAGCGTGTTTGATTCTTTAAGGGCTCAGATGTTTACTGGTACATTTTTAACATGTGGATGACAATGTGCAGAACATACATGAAAAAAAATAGTGATCTATGGAAACTCCACTTCAGTGACTTGCTTGTATTTAAAATATTGATGTGATAACCATGCAATGAGGTTATTACTTTACAACAAACTGTTATGAATGAACGACTTTATGGACATCACAAAACAAAAAATTTTGTGAACATGCAGTAACACAAACAAATGTAGTGAGTCTTGAGTTTGTTGGTATTCTGTCATTCACAAATTGATCACTTATTTATTATTTTCAAATGAGGTTTGGAGCTACATCTCCATTTTCACCAACTGTATGTATCTAAAGAGCATTAAATCTGCTACAGTTTTTCACCCAACACACAAAAATGCAGTTGCTACATTTAAGGAGGTGAATTACACCTTATGTGGAATACTGGCAGAGTGCAAGAGCAATGCCACAATAATGCCTATTAACATTACTTGCATTTGACCACACAACTTACGTTTTCTGCATTGGTGAAATACTTCCACATTTTCACTTACATTTTGAAAAGATGTTATGACAATATAGCACAACTTATGCAGTAGGCTCATTCTCCATTCTGCTTACTTCATGCAGACAAACATATCTAACTCTGGGCACATTTCGTTCCAAAACCAGAGCTGAGTGAGACTGGTATCATATGAACACTGTTCTATGACCTGTTCCAACATCACCACCGCTTACTTGTAATTCATATCTGAGGATTATTATTTTCTGGATTTTGAGGACAATTTTTACATGGTCATATTAACAGCCTTATATAACCCACAGCATTGAAGACTGAGCTTTGTGCTGTGCATTTGCTCCACAAGAAATCCTGGCTTCACCACACCTGAACATGCCCTCCTGCCCCCTTCCACATAATGATTAGAGAAAGAAAATGAAAGACACCCTCTGGCCTCGCAACCTAATACCATCGGGGTCGAAAAAACAAGAGTTGGCCAAGGGAGGCCGAGAGGAAAGGTGATAGTACAGTAGTCTGGCAAATAAGTGGAAGCAATGTCAGACTTAGTTAACAGCTTAATAGCTGTCAGTCATGTGGTGGCATTTTCAAAGATTGTCAAGGACCATATGACAAAAAGAAAATTGTATGAGGCATTAGATATTCTCATGGATAGCAAAATTTCTTGAATGAGTAACAGCACTGTTACTCATTAAACATAAATTTACAACATACACTCACTGCTCACATGATATCTTGTATTCCACAATGGAATTTATGTGCTTTTACACAATCACAGTTACATGCACATATATCGTAGCTATAAACAGAAACTTCATTAAAATAAGGCCTGTAATATTTGAACCAATAATAATGAATGATGCTTGATCTGGTCAGAATATAAAAAATTAAGATTTTGTAACAACTCAACTGTAGGCCAATAATTTCATTATCTACCATTTACAAAATTATTTTGAATACAGAGAAGTATTTTTAAAACTCACTTAATTAGAATGCTAGAGAAGAGCATCACTAACATAAAAAACTTTTGTTTCCTTTCAAAGAGAGCATATTCCAATGACTTCGATAACAGAAAAAGGTAATGATGATTACATAATGTAATATTAACATCTAAAAATTTCTCTGAACACAGGAAAAATAATCTATTGTGGAATCGATACGAGTACTCAAACACACCACAGATTCAATTTTTATGAAGTACTTTGCAGAATTTATGTGAAAATTAGTGCAAGTTATTGAAAAGTAAATAAACATGAAATAATTATCAAATTTTACACAAACTGCCAAGTACACAGAAAAACTGTAACAGAGTATATACTGACATAAAAATTCATACAAAGAATTTCTGTATCAAATGAAAAAGTTAACTGTGAAAACTACAGCTTTTGTAGCAGTCATTTCCTCAGGATATGATGGTACACTGGGAGACAGTAAGAAAGGAAATACAAGCCCACAGTCTAAGGGACCCATTCATGGTGGTGGTAGTGGTCAGGGTACAGGATGGATAATGATCAAATGGTATAACAGATACATTTGTGTGTGTGTGTGTGTGTGTGTGTGTGTGTGTGTGTGTGTGTGTGTGTGTGTGTGCGCCTTCATACAGAGACATTGAGGTACATAGAGGCTCTGCCTAAAATTATTAAGCAAGTACTGTCTTTGAGAAATGCATGACACAGCTACTTTCTGAAACTTATTACAGCTGGTTTCTGTCACTGACCATCTTCACAGTTCCATATAATTGACAAAACTGAAGAAAACTCAATGTAACAATGAAATAGTATATAACATTGAAAGGGTTCTTTTAATATTTGCAGAAAAAATTTTTATCAGTCATCATACATTTCTCCACGTATGAAGAAAAACTGTGGGAATCAAAATGTAAAGAACACAAACCGACATTTCTGGAGCTAAACACTACACATTGTCTGTCAGGTACATATGTTTCATTTAAGAAGCCAACAAGGTAATACACAGAAGATCATACAGATATGAGCATATATGTGGATAGCAACATACAACTGTTTCCTCTAATATTATATATATTTAGTTCTAGAACAAGAGTGACAGTAAATGGTCAGTTTCAATGAATGTGCTTCTTGAAATATTTACTCAATGACCAAACTGTTTGTTCAGAGTGCATGTGTATATTACACACAAATGTAATAAAGGAAACAGTGCACAAACCGCAATTTAAGTAAATGTCATCAGGAGCTCCATCAGTAAGCCTACTCGAGTTCGATGTAATGAAATCATCAAGGAATTTAGTAACACATTTATGTCCTATATTTCTGAAGTTTATAGCACTAAGATGAGACTGCAATACAAGAGTCATTAAACATTTGTATTAAATAATGCATCATTCAAAAGCATACTGAAAAATACATAGCAAGACAACACACCACAATAACTTTAGGGCTTCATAATGTAATCACACACCTGGATTACTACTTCACTTAAGGGGCAGGGAGATCAATATGAGTAGACCACTGGCACTCCAAGTATCTGCATATTATATTTTCATATGCACAATAACTAAATGGAAAGATAAATATTCACAATTTAACCATAATAGTGGAAAAAACATTTAGAGCAAAATACAGTACATAATGCCCATCAATTGGTGAGGAAGTACTCATAGAGAGTTAAGGACTGTGAAACCTTTGAGGCACTAGAGGAGTAACATGTTTTTTTGTACTTACACATCACATTCAGATTACACTGAACCCATCATTACAATTATTAACACAAATCTACACTCAAACCACAATGTTGAGTAATTAAGTAAAAACTGTCATGTGATATAACAAAAGAACAGGAGTCCTAACACTACATGACTGTGTAAAGATAGAACAAATGTTTATACTGTATACAATAAAAGCCATGAGTGGTCAGAAGTCTGAAATTCACAAAATCAGGAATGTAATTTAATTTTGTTGGCCCTTGTTAACTTCAAAGGCATATGATGGGATTAGAAGACAAGCAATATGGTGGCCAAAGTGTGTGCTAAAACATAGCTTAAATTGGTAATGTAATTCTCAAGGGACTAAATGTATTACAGCTCAAGTACATGTTTAAAATACACTGAAAGGAGGCAAAATATAAACCACAGAAGAACCCTCCATCTGGAGAAGCAGTAATAGCAAATCAACATTAAACAGTGAACCTATGATATCTTAAGGAACCAAACACTCAAGTTTTTAAATTATTTGTAAAGCAATCAGATGTTTGCAGCAGTTTAAATGTGTTAAATATCTGAATTGCAAGTAAAAAAGAAAAAAAAAAATAGATAACATTTGAACTTATGTTTGAGGTCACCAAGTTTTCTCAGTATGAAACAGTGCATTAATATAGTCCGTGTAATTTGCCAATCATGAGCTACACTGACTGAAAACACCATCATGTCCCTATTACAGTCAAACTGTGTTAAACCTTTGACCTAACATTATACCTTGTTAATGAGTAGATCAAAACAGGTATTAAATTATTGACTGAATATAAAAAAAATATATAAAATGTTGAAATTCAAATTCTTGTTGCCCCTGGAAGCTGTTACATAGCCACCATGCATCTGGTGCTGGGTATCATGAACCAGGTTAGACATTAGGTTGTATTGATGGAATACTGTTTGGGAATACAATAAATACTGACCTATATCCATTACTCTCTCTGATTTAGGCTAATGATGTACATGCAGTTGTGAACAGTGCAGAGCAGTGGTTTCCAACCCATGATAAGTGGACTGCAGTGTGGCAATGGTCACCAGCTACTTGAAGTCAAATATTTAACACAATAATTCATTTTTAAAGTAATCAGACTATTGACGCTGTGTTATGCAAGCATGTTTGATTCTTTAAGGGATCAGATTACTTGGATTAGTGGCCTTTAACAATATTAGTTCAAGTGCTTACATCTACAGCATGAAATTTTACAAGCTAATTTAGACACAGAGTAGCTCTCTCTCTCTCTCTCTCTCTCTCTCTCTCTCTCTCTCTCTCTCTCTCTCTCTCTCTCTCTCTGGCTATGAGTAATAAGTATTCAAACCAACATTACTCGCTGACTTCTCATAAAAAACTGGGAAACAACTTACACATTTGAGGTGCCTGGCAACTGCTGGTATCTTGCACTGTATTTCTTGTAAGCTGTCTGCTTTCTAGTAAGTCTAAAGCAGTAGTCCATTAATACTTAATAATGTGCCATGAGTAACTACTCTGTTGAAGAGTGCCAGAGAATGCATGTGTGTAGTTAGGCACCCAAACTTCTATTCATTACCCTGGCTATTATAATGCTGAAGGGTATGTTAGCAAATCTGAGACACATACAGTACTGCATCAAGCACGCTACTTGGCAGGTAGAGCTTCTTATCTGTCACATTTCTATCACACTGTTATGGAAGGAAGTTGCCCTATAGGCAGTTGACATCTTTTCCCCAAGTGAAGGAGAGCAGGTATACATCTGGTTGAAACTCTTCATATTCCTGCTTGCAGGGATGCAGAAAAATCTTGAGTGACAAACAGTTGTCATTCTCCAAGTAGTAGACACCAATATAAAAATGAGGATTGGTGCCAACATCAGTGAGGTCTAGGATGACAGACCTTTGAATATGGTACCATTTGAGATGGTCTGTGGAAGATTTTGTGGACAGATCAAGCACACTTCCATCTGACAAGATATGTCAATACACAGAACTATCAAATATGGGCATAGTAAATCCACACTCAAATCAACCAATTCCCCTTCATCCTAAAAAGGTCATTGTGTGGTGTGGGGCTACAGCATCATTTACAAAGAGAAATGCTTTTGATCCTGTTACTTGTACCATCACTGCTAAGTGCTGTCAGTCTCTTTTGCACAACCACATCATTACAGCTCTCCAACAGCTTGTATGTGTGGTTGGGATTATTTTTATGCAAGATGGCGCACCTCCACACATTGCAAATCCAGTTAAGCAGTTGCTGAAGCGTTATTTTGGAAAAGCTAGAATAATCAGCCGCCATTTCCCTACATCTTGGCCATCCTGATCATTTGATCTTAATCCATGTTACTTCTGGCTGTGGAGCTAACTCAGGGACATTGTGTTCAGTGTTCTGATTGCAAACTTAGCTGCACTGAGGTCATGTATTGTGCAAAACATTCTGAACATGACCCCAGAAACACTTCAATCAGTTGTGGAACATGCTGTTTTTTGATTTCAACTTGTTGCGAAAAACAGTGGGCAGGATATTGAACATATTTTGAGCCAATGGCACAGAAATTAATAATCTGATCTGATTTGATCTTGATTGATTCTTTTTATGTGGTTTTTGGCCTCAGGACAATTAAAAATCAAATTTTGTCATTCAATGTGATAAGAACCTGTTGTGGTTGGTGGGCTTACATTACTAATGGTATCACACCTTTACACCCATATACACTGAGTAGCAGAGTTTGTTTAATATGAAACACACATCTTAAGCATTGTTGTACAATTCATTTCTGTTTTGTGGTTGAAAACTATTAAATTATGATGCTTGCAGTGTTATTGCTACATTTTGTAACTATTTATTTTTCCATCTGCCATACGATTTCCCCATCTCTGATAATATTCCATTGCAGTTTGATGTCATTCGTACCAGTGGTGTTATTTCTACAATGATTTGAAAATTTAACTTTGAATATAATCACCCTATATATGCATAATCACAGTAAACAGCAAGTCAACACATCAAAGTACCACGGGAGCTTCATAATGTCAGCACACAACAATTAGATTATTACTCTACTAAGGAGGAAGGAGTTCAGTATGAATAGTCCACTGATACACTAGATAATTCTGAGTCAGCACGTGATTATTCCATAGGCACAATAACTGTAAACAGAAATATTCTAAATTCAACAACAATAGCTTAAACAAAAATTTAATTTAATACATCATTTAAACTACTGAGCAAGCTATAACATAGATTGAGAAAATGTGAAAGGTTCAAAAGGACAAGAATCATAATATGTTTGTCTGTACCTATAAAATATGGTTCAGATAAGACTGAAATCATCCTTACAACTATCAATAGAAATGTGTGCTCAAATCACTATGTTATGTATTTAACCAAAAACTTACATCTGATATAACAAAAAAATAAGAGTCCTGTCATCTTGACTGTGTAAAAACTGTACTAATTTTGTGCAGTATACAATGAAAGCCATGGATAATCAAAAAGCTGATTGAAGTTAACAAAGCCTGACACAAACAGATTACATTCCTGCTTTTCTGTCAAAGGCATATTATCGGATTAGAAGACAAGCAATATGGTGGCTAAAGTGTTTGCTAAAATCCAGCTTAAATTGATAACATAATTCCCATGTAACATTGTATTAAGGCTCAAGCAGATAAAAATATTATGATAGATGTCCTAGTATAATCCATAGAACAAACCTCAGCCAAGACAAGTAGCTATAGCAATTTGACACTAAACAGCAAACCTCCAGTTCCTTAAGGAATGAAACTCCCACATTTTTAAATTATTTCTAAAGCAATCAGAAGTTTCTAGCTATTTTAAGATCTAAATATCTGACAGATATGTGCATGAAAAAATTTGGAGAAGGTTAGAACCTGCAGTTAAAGTCGGAAGTCATGAAGTACTCTCAGTATGGAATACTGCACGAATGTAGTCTGGGTAAGTTGCACATCACAAGCTACAGTGCCTCATTGCATCTACTCAAGGCATTACATCTACAATCCGCAAATCACTGCGAGGTGCATGACAGAGGCTACTTTCCACTGTACCAGTTATTAGGCATTCCTTCCTATTCAGTTCATGTATGGAGTGCAGTAAGAGTGAATGACTGAATGCCTCTGTGGTGACTACCACACATGTTGATTGCAGCTGACGCATAAAATTTGCGCCAACCACAGAGATTAATCTCCACAGTTCACATGGGAGTCACAGAGAAGAGAGCTGTTGACTGTGATCCTCAAACCTACCTTTTTTCTCTTTGTCGTCGATTCTCTTTTATGTATTCTCTTACTTGACAGCCTGTTATATATGAAAGAAATGAAAAGAGAGACTTGAGTTCACACTCCATTAGTTTCCAATTTCTAACTGTGTTTGCATGGGTACACACCTACTTACGCAACATTGGTGACCCCGACTGCAAAACAAACAGCAGATATGGATATGGACACGCCAGCAGTGTCAAGACTAGTGGTTCGCTTACCACCCTTTTGGCCACACAACCCTATGCTGTGGTTCACACAGCTGGAAGCGAGTTTCATGTACGCGGGAATAACTGCAGAAACAACTAAGTTTCCCCTCGTAGTAAGCCAACTCGATCATCGTTACACAACTGAAGTTCAGGATATCATAACAGCTCCTCCAACAGAGGATGCATATGAATGGTTAAAGACTGAACTGATATGTTGCTTAGCCATTTCTCAAGAAGACAGAATCCGGCAAGTATTGACGCAAGAAGAAATTGGTGACAGGAAACCTTTACTGTTCCTGCACCATCTCCGCAGCACGGAGGACCCTGGCACGATTCCAGATAGCATTCTGCATACCCTGTGGAGTTCCCACCTGCCACCACAGGTAAAAGCAGTCATCGGCACGCAGAACGAGACGTCACTGGACACAGTAGCAGAACTCGCCGACTGCATACTGGAAGCGATCACACCGAACACACAGGTCAGTGTTGTAGACATAACTGTCAGCGCAGCAGCTGCATCTACTATGGTGTCTTGGGCAGATTACGATGCACTAACGGCCAACGTCAATCTCCTATGCACACAGCTCTCGAAACTAATGTCGAATGGCATCAATGTCAATCAGAGAAGCCGTAGCCGATGACGACATGGAAGTCGTTTCGCATCGCAATCTACAACCGAGAACAGACAGACCATTTGTTGGTATCATAGTCGGTATGGAGAGCAAGCACGTAAATGCATTAGCCCACGTTCTTTCTCCAAATGCTTGTTCACCCACTGCTTGAATACTGCTCAGCAGTGTGGGATCCGTACCAGATAGGGTTGATAGAAGAGAGAGAGAAGATGCAACGGAGAGCAGCGCGCTTCATTACAGGATCATTTAGTAATCGCGAAAGCGTTACAGAGATGATAGATAAACTCCAGTGGAAGACTCTGCAGGAGAGACGCTCAGTGGCTTGGTACAGGCTTTTGTTGAAGTTTTGAGAACATACCTTCACTGAAGAGTCAAGCAGTATATTGCTCCCTCCTACGTATATCTCGCAAAGAGACCGTGAGGATAAAATCAGAGAGATTAGAGCCCACACAGAGGCATACCGACAATCCTCCTTTCCATGAACAATATGAGACTGGAATGTAAGGGAGAACTGATAAAAGTACTCAAGGTACCCTCCGCCACACACCGTCAGGTGGCTTGTGGAGTATGGATGTAGATGTAGATGCAGAAATTGGAGCGGAAAGTGGCAGTAGATGCTACCTCCTATCTTCCTGCATCTTGACGCCTTTTTATAACAGATGGTGCGCCAGGCAGGAAATTTTTAATCGACACTGGTTCAGATCTCAGTATACTATCAAGTGCTTGCATTGTTACCGGCCGTGCACAACATTTAACTTATCCGCTGCCAACAATTCACAGATTTCAACATACGGATTACAACAAGAGAATCTGAACTTGGGACTCCCTAGAGATTTTAAATGGAATTTCACAGTAGCAGATGTCGCAGAAGCAATACTAGGAGCTGATTTCTTATCACACTTCAGACTTTTGCCAGACTTGGCCAATGCTTGCCTGATAGACAGTCTCACCAACCTATCAATGGCTTGTTATTATCGTGACACAGACTGTACCAGTATCAAGTTGGGTCAAATGGCAGACACAGAGTACCGTGCAGTCCCTAGCAGATTTTCCTGAATTAATGAAACCACCTGGAGCACTGCACAAAGTGTTGCATGATACAGTACACTACATAAAAATCACAGACTGTGTTATGTCAACCTAGGACACTACCACCAGAATGCCTCGCTATAGCTACAGTGGAATTCCAGCTAATGCTTAAAGGAGGAATTATACGCCCGTCATCCAGTCCATGGGCGTCAGCCTTACACCTCGTACCAAAATAAGGTGGAGCCTGGCGTCCGTGTGGCGACTACAGAGCACTGAATGCCATAACTATTCTGGATTGTTATCCTGTACCTTTGTTAAGGGACTACAATCACGCGCTGCACGGTGCCACAGTCTTTAGTGTGCTAGACTGCGCAAAGGGCTATACACAAATTCCTGTAGCGCCAGAAGGGGTACCAAACACTGCCATAACAACACCCTTTTGATTGTTTGAAAGTAATTTCATGACGTTTGGTCTGGTAAATGCTGCACAGACATGGCAACGTTTTCTGGATTCTGTATTACGAGGATTGACCTTCTGTTTTGCCTACCTGGATGACGTTCTCATATATTCTGCAAACAATTTACAGCACAAGCAGCATTTAAAAGAAGTACACCTATGCTTAGAGAAGTTTGGGATAGTGTTAAATACAGCGAAATGCCTGTTTTGCCAACCTGAAGTGGAATTTCTAGGTCATCGCATATCCGCTACAGGTTAAGCACCCTTACCCGGAAAAGCTGAGGCTATTCTACACATGCCCAAGCCTATTATGGTCAAAGAATTAAGAAGATACCTAGGCATGTTAAACTTTTACAGAAGGCATCTACCACAGACAGCTGAACAGCAGGCACCATTAAACTCGTTATTAGCTGGCCCAAAGGTTCGCAGCAATGCAACCATGCAATGGAATGAGGAATCTGATGCAGCATTGGAAGTGACACATCAAAGCCTGGCTCAGGCCGCACTGCTGGCACACAATAAACTAGAAGCACCTTTGGCACTGGTGGTGGCACTAACCAGTTTGGTGTTGGTGCAGCCCTGCAACAATTGGTGGATGGCACATGGCAACCTCTAGCATACTATTCGCACAAGTTGTCACCAGCACAACAACGCTGGAGTGCTTACGATAGAAAATTTTTGGCTGTATATTTAGTGATCAAACATTTCAGACCACAAGTAATTTTTACCAATCATAAGCCCTTGACTTACACATTCAACAAGAACAGTGACAAATACTCCCCAAGGCAGTATTCTCAATTGGAGTTCATAAGCCAATTCACCACAGGCTTACGCCACATCGCAGGTTTAACTAACGTGGTAGCTGATTGTTTGTCACAGGTATCCAGTATAACACAGTCTGTAACTGTGGCCAAACTAGCACAAGCCCAGCAGGACGATGATGAGCTAAACACCCTGTTGAGTGAAGACAACACGGCATTGAAGTTACAGCTAGTCGATGTGCCCGGGAATATATACGACTACATTGTGACGTACAACATGATCAATCACGCCCTTACGTTCCAATCACACATCGCAGAAGAGTGTTTGATTGTCTCCACGGCCTATTTCACCCCAGTGTTCGAGAAACTACCAGACTGGTGTCCGAAAGATTTGTATAGCGAGGAATAGACCCCAATTGCCGTAACTGGATTAGATCTTGCCCACGCTGTCCGCTATTCAAAGTGAGCAGACACATGCGCCCTCCAATTGGACAATTCCCGGATGTCAAGGCATGCTTCTTGCACATTCATCTGGATGTCATTGGACCTCTTCCACCATCAGGTGGTAATCGCTACCTGCTAACAATCATTGACAGGTATACATGCTGGCCGGAAGCAATACCTACCGATAACATCTTGGTGGAAACTCTGACAACGGCATTCATGTCAACCTGGATATCGAGAATCAGCTACCCACTCCACACAACAACTGATAGAGGATGACAGTTCGAATCAGAACTATTTGCTCAGTTAGCAAGATTCTGGGAATACTGCCATCACCACAACACCACCTACCATTCGGCAAGCAACGGAATGGTAGAAAAAATGGCACTGTACCTTAAAAGCAGCCCTCATTTGCCACGGTACTAAATGGATGGAAGCATTACCCATTGTACTGTTAGATCCTAGGACAATCTTTAAACCTGATATGGATGCCTCCCCGGCAGAGTTTGTCTACGGAGAAACAATATGTCTGCCTGGAGAGTTTGCTGACGACCCAGGGGTACCGAATGCAGATGTCCAGTCAGAATATTTACAAGGATTGAGAGAAATGATCAAGGAAATCAAACCTGCGAAAGAGTCCAGACATGGAGCCCCGGTGTCATTCATGCACAACGATTTAAAAACTTGCACGCATGTATTGTTACGAACAGATGGCGTCAAACCACCACTACACCCGCCATACACTGGACCTCATCGCGTGATATGCAGAGATGCACACACCCTAAACATAGTACTGAATGGGAAACAAGTATAGTGAAACCTGCTTATATACTTCAAGACACTCTGGCAATGTCAGCATCGCACAGCGATCAGCACAAGACAATGATGCAGAACCCCACTCCGCTACCTCCGCAGTCAGTAAAGCAGCAGCCTTGATGCACCACGCATTCAGGCAGACAAGTGCACTTCCCTGCCCGCTACAGAGAGGAACATCTGAACTCCACTCTCACCAAGGGGTCTCATGTGGTGACTACCGCACACGTCGATCGCAGCTGACTCGTAAAATTCGCGCCAACCACAGAGATTGTTCTCCACAGTTTGCACAGGAGTCACAGAGAAGAGAGCCATCAACTGTGATTCTCATACCTACCTTTTTACTCTTTGTTATTGATTCTCTTTTATGTATTCTCTTATTTGACAACCTGTTATATGTGAAACAAATAAAAAATAAACTTGAGTTCAGACTTTGTTAGTTTCGGATTTCTAACTGTGTTTGTGTGGGTACACACCTACTTTTGCAACACCTCTGTGCATGCAGTAATTATTCTTATCTTATCCACATGATCCCTATGTGAGGAATACAGAGAGGACTACAGTACATTTGCAAAGTCATAATATAAAGCTGGTTCTTTAAACTTTGTCAGCAGACTTTCTCAGAATCAATTGTGTAGATCTTCAAGAGGGTTCCAGGTCAGTTCCCTCAGTGGATTACAACCTCTGACCATTCATACTGCCCTGATCTGTATACGTTCAATATGCCCTGCTAGACTTATTTGGTAAGGGTCTCACACACTTTAACAATATTCTAGAACTGTTCACGCAAGTGATTTGTAAGCTATCACCTCTATAGACTGACTGTACTTCCCCAGTATTCTGCCAATAAACTGTAGTCTACCACCTTTACCCACAACTGAGCCTACGTGATCTTTCCTTTTCATATCCCTGTGAGGGATTACACCCAGGTATTTGTATGAGGTGCCAGATTCCAACAGTTACCATTCAACATTTGACCTAAGATTATACCTCCTAATGAGTAGACCATAGCAGGAATTTAATTACTGGCTGAAATTGAAAGATATTTATGAAATTTTGAAAGTCAAATTTCATTGGTCCTGGAAGCCATTACATAGGCAACATGCAACTGGTGCTGGGTATCATGAACCAGGTTAGTCATTTAGTAATACCAGTGGATTAGTGTCTGGGAGAGAAATGCATCCTGTCCTGGACCCTCTTTGCCTTTATTTATGTTAATTATGTACCTACAGTTGTGAATGGTGTAGAGTACAAATTTGCTACGTTTTTAGATGTCAAGCATTGCAACATCTTTCAAACAGTTGGCAGTAACACTTTATCAAAAGTTTTAACTAGTTTATGTTAATGCCCTTATTGTGTTTTGTTATCAATAACTCCACTGTGTCTGAATATGACACAGCAGTCCAGCTGCGTGGCAATGAATGTAATTTTGTGTATGAAAAAAAGGCAGTAATTCTACGTGGCATATTGAGCAGTTCATTGACTGAAAACTTGAGTATATTAGACGTCGATAAACATAATAGTATGGCAAGCATTTTCATTTAAGTACAATCTGTGCTTAGTAGCTGTTCAGGTTTTGGGAAATATGTTACCATAAACTTGCTAACATGAATGAAAGGGTTTGTGCATGATTGTGTTTGGATTATCATGGGCTTGGCAGTGAATGTGTAAATTATCAAATTCCAGAATATACCAAGGTTTTGCCATTATTTCCACCTTTCATTCAAAATTAAGACCTTTTCTGATGCTTGGAATAGTTACATTGTATGCTGCCTGGTGGAAGTTTCAGTACAGTACGTTTCTGCATAGCTTTCTTACCCATGATCTGCCGCAGTGCATTCACAGCTAGGTCCAGGTAATGGAAGAAAGAAACCATGCTGCCACAGACAGTCGAACTGGAGATGAGTGATCTGCATTTAATGAAATCTGTGCATTCAGAGAAAATCCATTAGTAAAGATCATAAATATAATTTTTTACTGATAACTAATACAATTTTAATATCAAATAGCAAACAAATTAGGATCAAAAAACGTTGTAAGGTTGTATAATGCATACAGCTGTAATTTATGACAATGTATTCAATCAATTATTGATTAACACTAAAAATTTTGTTATCTGAAGACAGCTCATTTATTATGAACTACGTATCAAAAATTATATTTATGGTCTTCACTAACAAAGAATTTTTATGAACCCCTATTTTTTTAAAGTGCAGTACAGCTAATGACATTAGCTGATGAACCAACCTGGGTACAACTGTCAAGAACTGGGCACGTTCTCAAGCAGAGAACATTAAACAGTTACTGGCAACTTCTTTGATCAGTGACAAAATTTCATGAGTTTAATGAAAAAAAAGAATAGACAACTGCATGTAAAAAGATACTGACACACTAAAACGACAGCTTCTTTCAATCTGCAGCTTCATTTTCATTAAGCACTATTGAAAGTGGCAGAATATTACTATGCAATTCCCAGACTTATTATCAACATCTAAAGTCTGTACTCATTTCACAAAAAAAAAACAAACTGAAATCAACTAATACAACACTGTCCTGTACTTTAAAATTATTCTGTCAAAAATTCCGGAACCTGATTTCCAAGAAAACTAAAGTTCTTCTTAAAATATGTTTAATTAGATTTACAAAAATATAAGAAGCTATACTTCAGTATCCATTTCTCATTTAAAGTAACCAAAGTTATTGGGTATAAGTTTTCTGTCTCTGTAGGATAGATAATTGTTTATTTTCTTTAATAAGGAACAAGTATTTTGACATATGAATAGCTTAGGAAAAAGGCTAAACTGTTCGGAAGACAGACCACTTAGTTGATACTATAGCTGCCTAATTACAAGGCTGTTCAATTTTTTTCCCCATTAAACATGTTGCATGTTGATATCACAAATCTGACTACTTATTACATATGTGTGGCATGTTCCATCAGACATGCCCAGCAGAACATACTTTTGTTCTCGATACAGTGACTGTAATTATCAATTTTTTGAGGAAGATACCAATATCAGCATCAATTGGACATTGAAACAATTCACTGGTGAAAGCTAAAAATTTGTGGTGGACTAGGATTTAAAACCAGATTTCTTGCTTTACATGAGCAGTCACCTAAAACATTCTGGCTACCTGAGCACACCCTTCATTTGATCCAAACTCTAAACCTATCCCACATACAAGATATGTTTGCAGCAATTTTCATATTCCCACTAGAGGTTTGAACCCTATCGTGCACATGCAGTGAGGATGTTATCAGTTAGCGTGCTTGAAGTTGTGAATTTGGGTCAGATAGAGAGTGTGTTCAGATAGCTGAAACAGCTAAGGCAAACACTTATGTGAAGCAGGAAATCTAGCTTTGAGTCACAGTCTGGCACAAATTTTCACCTTTAGCTACTGAATTATTTTAATAGCTTATTGCAGCTAATGTTAGTACCCCCTCAAAGTAATTGTTGATCAAAAAGTGAAAATACACAACTGGTCAGTTCTATTTAAAGTGGTAGTCCAGCTTTTGGGACAAAATATGCATTTGAATGTAACACTAATCCCAGCTGGCAACCCTACCTCAAATGCTCAGCTTACTGACCATTAGATATGGGCAATAAGTTACAAAATTCCTTCAGAGAGCTGAATCATTCTATAGAGTGGGGGACAGGTGGCTGGATAAAAAGGATATCTATTAAGAACCAAATGTTTCCTGTGATGTCAGCAAGTGGGATGAGTACTATAGGGTAAGTTGCTGCAACAGCTTGTGGTGTAACAGATGACAAGTGGTCTGTTGCATGCACCATCTATCACCCCTGGCCTAGCACAAATTATAATTAAATGATAAAATTCAGTTGCGTGTCAGGATTTCTTAGTTATGTGCATAAATACTGTGGCAGTATTTGGTTTTTATATGTGCAGATAATTCAAACACTGAGCCAGCAACTGGCGCGGACTTTCGTTGATGCGGCAAGTAGTGGGCCGCTATGGAGCAAACACAGTGAGGGTGACGACGTTACTCGCTGGAGGTCCAGAGTCGCGGCAGCAGGATACTCCGACACAGTTGTTGGACTTCGGAGGAAAATAATGAAGAATGTATTATGAGGAACTTTGTGTATAACAGCGAAAGTAGGAAGAAGCAATTTAATGGGCGGTAACGCAGTAGATGGTACCTCAAGAGCAGACTGTACATAGGTATCAGAAATAAATTGCTGTAACTATTGTAGAAAAGGAGTTCTGAATAAGAGTTATTACGAGAAGTAGTCAGGCAGCGTCAGTTACTGGTGAATGATCGCAATAGGTGACATTTTCTTCATCAGCTGCACTGTTCCTTCTTTCACTCGATGAATTTAGTCAACATTAAGCTGGAGCTGAACTACGCAAATAATAAAACTCATTAGTAGGGCGGCGACAGCGCACTTGGTTACCACGCAATTGGAAGACAATTTTGCATCCTTGAACCTTGAAGCAACAAATTAATCTAATTAAAATAAAAATGTTTACATAAGAAAGTAGAACATATGAGAGAAGTGAAACCTTTTATTCTTTGAAAGTGATCAAGTATAACGAAAATCACAAAGTAACAAAGCGAATACAAACACATGATAAGACGGTTTAACCAGCACTTACAAACATCAAGAACAACCAACAAGTGACCGATGCTACGAGTTACAGCTATGTCACCAAAGAAGTTAATTACATCAGAGCAAACAACGCCAGCTGTGCTACAGCCGAGACACACCAGCAGACGATGCTAGCCAACAAGCCAACCACTACAATTCACATTTGGTGAGCTACAACTGTTTAAATATAATTAACTACTATAATGTGATCAGTGATATTTGGAATAAAAAGTGATTTCAATACAGTAATGTTTATTAGAAAACAGAGAGAAAAAGAAAAAGATATAATGATAGGCAGTGATTTCTGTACTGTGTATTGTTGTTGTTGTGGTCTTCAGTCCTGAGACTGGTTTGATGCAGCTCTCCATGCTACTCTATCCTGTGCAAGCTTCATCATCTCCCAGTACCTACTGCAACCTACATCCTTCTGAATCTGCTTAGTGCATTCATCTCTTGGTCTCCCTCTACGATTTTTACCCTCCACGCTGCCCTCAAATGCTAAATTGGTGATCCCTTGATGCCTCAAAACATGTCCTACCAACCGATCCCTTCTTCTAGTCAAGTTGTGCCACAAACTTCTCTTCTTCCCAATCCTATTCAATACCTCCTCATTAGTTATGGGATCTACCCATCTAATCTTCAGCATTCTTTCGTAGCACCACATTTCGAAAGCTTCTATTCTCTTCTTGTCCAAACTATTTATCGTCCATGTTTCACTTCCATACACGGCCACACTCCATACAAATACTTTCAGAAACGACTTCCTGACACCTAAATCTATACTCAATGTTAACAAATTCCTCTTCTTCAGAAATGATTTCCTTGCCATTGCCACTCTACATTTTATATCCTCTCTAGTTCGACCATCATCAATTACTTTGCTCCCCAAATAACAAAATTCCTTTACTACTTTAGGTGTCTCATTTCCTAATCTAATTCCCTCAGTATCACCTGACTTAATTTGACTACATTCCATTATCCTCATTTTGCTTTTGTGGATGTTCATCTTATCTCCTCCTTTCAAGACACTGTCCATTCTGTTCAACTGCTCTTTCAGGTCCTTTGATGTCTCTGACAGAATTACAATGTCATTGGCGAACCTCAAAATTTTTATTTCTTCTCCATGGATTTTAATTCATATTCTGAATTTTCCTTTGTTTCCTTTAATGCCTGCTCAATATACAGATTGAATAACATTGGGGATAAGCTACAACACTGTCTCACTCCCTTCCCAACAACTGCTTCCCTTTCATGTCCCTCGACTCTTATAACTGCCATCTGGTTTCTGAACAAATTGTAAATAGCCTTTCACTCCCTATATTTTACCCCTGCCACCTTCAGAATTTGAAAGAGTATTCCAGTCAACAATGTCAAAATCTCTCTCTTAGTCTACAAATGCTAGAAATGTAGGTTTTCCTTTCATTAATCTATTTTTCTAAGATAATTCGTAGGGTCATTATTGCCTCACGTGTTCCACCATCTCTACAGAATTCAAACTGATCTTCCCTGAGGTCAGCTTCTACCAGTTTTTCCACTCATCTGTAAAGAATTTGTGTTAGTATTTTGCAGCCGTGACTTATTGAACTGATAAATCGGTAATTTTCACATCCGTCAACACCTGCTTTCTTTGGGATTGGGATTATTATATTCTTCTTGAAGTCTGAGGGTATTTCGCCTTTCTCATACATCTTGCTCACTAAATGGTAGAGTTTTGTTAGGCCTGGCCCTCCCAAGGCTGTCATTAGTTCTAATGGGATGTTGTCTACTCCCGGGGTCTTGTTTCAACTTAGATCTTTCAGTGCTGTGTCAAACTCTTCACGCAGTATCATATCTCCCATTTAATCTTCATCTACATTCTCTTCCATTTCTATAATATTGTCCTCAGGAACATCACCCTTGTATAGATCCTCTATATACTCCTTCCACCTTTCTGCTTTCCCTTCCTTGTATAGTACTGGGTTTCCATCTGAGCTCTTGATATTCATGCAAGTCATCCTCTTTTCTCCAAAGGTCACTTTAATTTCCCTGTAGGCAGTATCTATCTTACCCTTAGTGACATCTGCCTCTACATCCTTACATTTTTCCTCTAGCCATCCCTTCTTAGCCATTTTGCACTTCCTGTCGATCTCATTTTTGAGACGTTGGTATTCCTTTTTGCCTGCTTCATTTACTGCATTTTTTATTTTCTCCTTTCATCAATTAAATTCAGTATCTCTTCTGTTACCCAAGGATTTCTACGAGCCATCGTCTTTTTACCTAGTTGATCCTCTGCTGCCTTGACTATTTCATCCCTCAAAGCTACCCATACTACTTCTACTGTATTTCTTTCCCCCATTCCTGTCAATCATTCCCCAATACTCTCCCTGAAACACTATACAACCTCTGGATCTGTCAGTTTATCCAGGTCCCATCTCGTTAAATTCCCACCTTTTTGCAGTTTATTCAGTTTTAATCTACAGTTCATAACCAATAATTTGTGGTCAGATTCCACATCTGCCCCTGGAAATGTCTTACAATTTAAAACCTGGTTCCTAAATGTCTGTCTCACCATAATATGATCTATCTGAAACCCTTTAGTATCTCCAGGGCTCTTCCATGTATACAACCTTCTTTTATGATTCTTGAACCAAGTGTTGGCTATGATTAAGTTATGCTCTGTGCAAAATTCTACCAGACAGCTTCCTCTTTCATTCATTGTCCCCATTCCATATTCACCTACTATGTTTCCTTCTCTTCCTTTTCCTACTACCAAATTCCAGTCACCCATGACTATTAAATTTTCGTCTCCCTTCACTATCTGAATAATTTCTTTTATCTCATCATACATTTCATCAATCTCTTCGTCATCTGCGGAGCTAGTTGGCATATAAACTTGTACTACTGTAGTAGGCATGGGCTTCATGTCCATCTTGGCCACTATAATGCATTCACTATGCTGTTTGTAGTAGCTTACCCGCACTCCTATTTTTTTTATTCATTATTATAGCCACTGCTGCATTACCCCTATTTGATTTTGTATTTATAACCCCGTATTCACCTGATCATAAGTCTTGTTCCGCCTGCCACTGAACTTCATTAATTCCCACTATATCTAACTTTAACCTATCCATTTCCCTTTTCAAACTTTCTAACGTACTTGCCCGATTAAGGGATCTGACATTCCATGCTGCGACCCGTAAAACACCAGTTTTCTTTTTCCTGATAACGACATCCTCCCGAGTCTGCTGATTCACAATGGCACACACAGGGACACATTGAATTTGTGTTAATGAGTGGTGGGTGAGGTACCAGAGTGATTGCTGCTGACTTCAATGTCCGGCATCCTGAGAGAAATGGTGTTTCACACACGACACTATTCAAGTTACTTGACAAGCCATGTATTGGACATCGAAGAACAACCACTGATGACAAGATGGTAAGAAATTTTGTCACTCTTTGTGGTAAGTCCACATCACTGCATGCACTGTTTATCAGTAACATCTGGTGTCAAGGTTTAAAGCTGTGTGTGTTGCAAACACACTTGTGGCACCTGTATTAGCTACAGCCTCAGTATCATCTCTGATGGCGATTCTGATTGGCAGGTGCAATTTGTGGACTGGGCTTTTGATCAGAGTAATAGGAATCCAAATTTCATATGACAGGTGTTGTTGAGTGACAAAGTTAATTTTTATGTACAAGGAGAAGTAAATCATTTATACTTGTCAGATGCTAACACTCTGGTGCGTGGATCCATAGACATGTGCTAATGGTCAAAAATTGATCATCTGTCATGGGATTTGGGCCAAGAATCGTGGGTCCAGTGTTTATTGGTGGAACCTTGAATGGTGTGAAGTATCTTATTATGATCCATGGTTATGTGCTTCCAACACTGATGAATCAGAGGGTGATTCCCCAACCACCTTCCAATGAGACTGTGCACCTCCCCAATAAGCCACTGAAGTCAGACTGTTTCTGGCTGAAATATTTTGGAGGTCACTGGATAAGTAGGACGGGTTTTATTGAATGGCCACCACAGGATCCTGATCTTACAGCTGGAGCCTCAGATCCTGTGATGTGTGCAGCATGACTCGCAAAACTGGACTGGCACAATGAACGTCATATTGAGCATATGCTGTAATGCTGACTTTGACAAGTGTCCCAAAATTTCATAGATCATAACTCCTACACAAATAAAGGTATCTTACAACAGTTTTCACATGTTTATTCCTGAGAAAGAAGCAGTTCAGAATGATGTCACACATAATCCTCTCCCCATGTTATTTTAAATTTTAACTGTTTAGAAATGCACCTGAATAGTAACAGGTTTTTCACATAGTATTTTTCATTGCTTCACATTTCAGAGCTTTGTAACATGATGAAAAAGGGAAATACTGTTACTATGAACAAGTAACTTCCTGTTCCTCCCAAATGGTACCAGACTTTACAAGCCCCAGCATCCCATAGTACCTGTGAAGTTAGTGGTAAGGAAGACAAATGGTCTGCTTTGGTTTACTGGGAGCATATTAGATAAGTGCGGTTCATCTGCAAAGGAGACTGCATGTAGAACAGTAGTGTTACCTACACTTTTGTACTGTTTAACTGAATAGGATTTGCACCAGATTGGACTGAAGTACGACATCGAAGCAATTCAGAGGCAGGCTGCTGGATTTGTTACTGGTGGGTCTGATCAGCATGCAAGAGTCATGGGTATGCTTTGGGAACTCAAATGGGAGTCCCTGAATGCAAGAAGACATGCACTTCTAACAACATGACAGTTAAGAGAACTGACATTTGAAGCTGACTGCATAACTAGCCTACTGCTGCCAACAAATATTTAATGAAACAACATATGGGAAACTAGGACTCATATGGAGACATATACTCAGTTTTTCCCCTCACTCCATCTGAGACTGGAACAAGAAAGGTAACTACTAGTAGTGGTACAATATACCCTCCACGAAGCAGTGTGCGGTGGTTTGCTGAGGATGCAGATATACCTCCAACGATGCAGGTCATATGGAGTTCAAATAAACCTACTCTGTTTCTGCAGAAATGGAGTAATTATTCTTGCAAATCACCCTCTTAAATTCTTTTCTTCCAGAAAACCAAATTTAGTATTTGTATAGAGCCTACCATTGTCATTTGATTCACAATCAGATATCAGTTTTCGTTTTCTGATTCTCACATCCATGGCGGATTTACATTTGCCTTGAAACACTGATTCACTTATGTGTTTTTGCAAACAAATTACGTTATATTATTGCATTAGGTGAGCACTTGAAAATCATAAGTTTTTCAAAATTTGTATGTGGTAAGATTACAAATTATTTGACTACTGCAAATACAATGGCAGGTTGGCTAGTGCAAATAATTTCTATTCACTTGCACATTTTATAAATAAGAAGACTGGTCAATCAAAGGATACAATCTCACCTCTCCACTTTTACCAGTGACTGAGTGTGATTATTTTTCAGCATTGTTACCAGAATTGATCAGCATCCTTTGTTTTGAAGCTGGGTGATGTGTTTCAACCAAAGCTTTTGTCAACTGTGGCAATTGTAGCTTCTGATCTCTAAACCTGCATTATCAGATGGAGAGTTGCACTCCCCTTGATAGGAAGGGGTGCACTACTCAAAGTAAGTGGCTACTTGGTTAACCAAGCACTTGTGGAGTGTACATAAGGGTCTTAATCTAGGCGGTAATTTGAGGTCCTCTGGTGAGCACTTGGCAGTTGATTTGCAGATAGTCTAATCAGACTGCTTACAGAATAAGGATATTTTAAACTGCCAAAATTCAACCAGTGTGTTGTTGAAGTTAAGTTTCTGAATTTACTCCTCTCCAGGAATTTCTCACACTCAAATTATTCTTGGGATTGAGAGGTGAAAAACTTGCAGCAGAAAGGTCTGAAATATTTAATGACGCATGGAACATTTATTGCAAAGGCATTGGGCACCATAGGAGGGAGTGTTCATTGATGTTCACAAAAGTATTAAACCATTTAGGATGGAAAGGTGTAGCTGAAGTTACCTTGACATGAGTAGCAGGCCTAGGTGAAAAGTAATTTGTCAGGTGTTTTTAATGGACAGGTGATTCCACCACAGTAGTTTTAGAAAAATTCACGGAGGACTACACTCAGTAGCATAGGAAATTCACGTCTTTCATTAGCTGGAGGCAACTTTTGCTGTTTAAGAATAGACTGGTGCATCGATGGCTTGACTGTAGTGGTTATCAACAACCCAGCTTGTGAAGTGTTTTGAACATTTTCCAGAAACTGTCTTGAGCAACTAGTTCAACAGCCAAGATAAAACGGAAATATTTTAGACCTTTTCAACTTAAGATCAAACTGTTGAAGATATTTTCATTCACTATTGCATTACGATCTTATATTCAGGGGTCTCATTGATGATGAAAGTGTGTTCTGAATAGAAGCATGTAATAAAGGTAATGCATGGTTTTCACTCTAGAAACTTTTCCAAAAAGCTCTTGAAATTGAATGGGTGTGGTGTTGACAGCTTCCAACTTATTTACTTCCTTATGAGATTTGTCGGTAATGATCAATGACAGAAATAGCTGTGTGGTGGCTGCACCACAGAAACGCGTGAAGGGTGTGATTGCAGCACAGCTGACAAGTCACTGGTGCCAAGCATGCATGTGGCCCACACACACACACAGTTTTTCCATTATGTCAAAGTCTGGCAACAGTGTGTAACTTGCAGGTCGACAAGGCACAGAACAGGCGGGCAATGCGAGCTGGTCAACGTGACGTGACACACATTTCTGACATTTCTCGTCACAAACCATGTGGGTCAAACTAATGAGTCTCACCACAAATGCATACATGAAGAATTGTGAATTCATTAATTTCATAGTGTGCATCCATTCATTTCCTGGTGCTTTTTCTACCTTTTGCGAAGGTCACGACACTCCGTGGGATGTGCTGAAAAGTGAACTTCCAGAGATGCAGCCTTTTACTCTCTCAGTTCACACAGTCAACCCATGGCTTGCCACTGGAGTGTAAAACCTTCTGAAACACTGATATGACCTAACTGCAAGTACAACATGGTTACATGAATGGACATTAATGACAGATGTTTGTACTAACTTGCGAGATATGGAAAAATGTGTCATTGACAAAAATGACTCATCATTTCCAGTCACCAAGTCTGTCCCACAAGCATCATGTATGGGCATGCCAGTAAAGCCTGTTCACTGCACACTTATGTGTAGGCACTGCTAACAACATACCCCATCACTGGTGACTCTGATGTGATCTGAGACTAAATGAGATGATAAATGATCATCGGTTCAAAATGGTCAAATGGATTTGAGCACTATGGGACTCAACAGCTCAGGTCATCAGTCCCCTAGAACTTATAACTACTTAAACCTAGCTAACCTAAGGACATCACACACATCCATGCCCGAGGCAGGATTTGAACCTGCGACCATAGCGGTCACGCGGTTCCAGCCTGTAGTGCCTAGAACTGTTCGGCCACTCCAGCTGGCTGATCATTGGTATGACTTGACTAAGGTAAGATGGTGACAAGCCCTGCTCGCAAACAACCACAGGCTGTAGAGGGAGATACAATCATGCCCTACACAATCCGGCATCGTGCAGCCTCAGACAGCCAAAGAAAATTTTGGAGCAGGAAACTCCACCACATTGATGCCTCCTACAATTGCAGGAGCACCCACAAGCACTGTATGGGTGTTGGGCAGGCTACATCCTTTTTGGCCCTGTGACCTTCTAAAACGGTTTGGCCAAACAGAGGCTGTCTTCATGAACATCTGTGTAACCTGTTACCTTGCAAAATTTGAGCTTGTAATTAACCAACTGTACCAAAAATGCATGGCTTAAGTGCAGGATATAACACTGACCTACCAATGCATTCATCATATAAACAACTGCAGAAAGAGCTGATCAAGCGGATCCCACCATGGAAAAAGCAATGGGTGTACTTAGTGCTGGACAAGAGAAATGCTCCAGCTCTGACTGCCTCTGGCCAGCACAGTACTCACAGTCTCAACTTATCACCATACTCTATCGGCTGCTGGAACACTCCCACATGCATCTACATCTACATCTACATCTACATCTATACTCCGTGAGCCACCTTACAGTGTGTGGCGGAGGGTACTTATTGTACCACTATCTGATCCCCCCTTCCCTGTTCCATTCACGAATTGTGCGTGGGAAGAACGACTGCTTGTAAGTCTCCGTATTTGCTCTAATTTCTCGGATCTTTTCGTTGTGATCATTACGCGAGATATATGTGGGCGGTTGTAATATGTCGCCCATCTCTTCCCGGAATGTGCTCTCTCGTAATTTCGATAATAAACCTCTCCGTATTGCGTAACGCCTTTCTTGAAGTGTCCGCCACTGGAGCTTGTTCAGCATCTCCGTAACGCTCTCGCGCTGACTAAATGTCCCCATGACGAATCGCGCTGCTTTTCGCTGGATCATGTCTATCTCTTCTATTAATCCAACCTGGTAAGGGTCCCACACTGATGAGCAACACTCAAGAATCGGACGAACAAGCGTTTTGTAAGCTACTTCTTTCGTCGATGAGTCACATTTTCTCAGAAATCTTCCTATGAATCTCAACCTGGCGCCTGCTTTTCCCGCTATTTGTTTTATGTGATCATTCCACTTCAGATCGCTCCGGATAGTAACTCCTAAGTATTTTACGGTCGTTACCGCTTCCAATGATTTACCACCTATGGCACAATCGTACTGGAATGGATTTCTGCCCCTATGTATGCGCATTATATTACATTTATCTACGTTTAGGGAAAGCTGCCAGCTGTCGCACCATGCATTAATCCTCTGCAGGTCCTCCTGGAGTACGTACGAGTCTTCTGATGTTGCTACTTTCTTGTAGACAACCGTGTCATCTGCAAATAGCCTCACAGAGCTACCGATGTTGTCAACTAAGTCATTTATGTATATTGTAAACAATAAAGGTCCTATCACGCTTCCCTGCAGTACTCCCGAAATTACCTCTACATCTGCAGATTTTGAACCGTTAAGAATGACACGTTGTGTTCTTTCTTCTAGGAAATCCTGAATCCAATCACAAACCTGGTCCGATATTCCGTAAGCTCGTATTTTTTTCACTAAACGTAAGTGCGGAACCGTATCAAATGCCTTCCTGAAGTCCAGGAATACGGCATCAATCTGCTCGCCAGTGTCTACGGCACTGTGAATTTCTTGGGCAAATAGGGCGAGCTGAGTTTCACATAATCTCTGTTTGCGGAATCCATGTTGGTTATGATGAAGGAGATTTGTATTATCTAAGAACGTCATAATACGAGAACACAAAACATGTTCCATTATTCTACAACAGATTGACGTAAGCGAAATAGGCCTATAATTATTCGCATCTGATTTATGACCCTTCTTGAAAATGGGAACGACCTGTGCTTTCTTCCAGTCTCTAGGTACTTTACGTTCTTCCAGCGATCTACGATAAATTGCTGATAGAAAGGGGGCAAGTTCTTTAGCATACTCACTGTAGAATCTTAAGGGTATCTCGTATGGTCCGGATGCTTTTCCGCTACTAAGTGATAGCAGTTGTTTTTCAATTCCAATATCGTTTATTTCAATATTTTCCATTTTGGCGTCCGTGCGACGGCTGAAGTCAGGGACCGTGTTACGATTTTCCGCAGTGAAACAGTTTCTGAACACTGAATTCAGTATTTCTGCCACAGTATACGCTACCAATCTTCTGCAGGTGCAGTTTCTCCTGTGATTGGTGCATGTGCAGCAGCTTCCACACTCCCCGCAGCTGCTGTGGGTGCCACCACTGCAGCTCCACTCACTTTTCCAATGGGCAATGATTGCTTGTCTTTCATCAAGAGCCCACAAGCTCAATTCAGAAAAAAGGGGAATCTAAGAATTTAAATGGAAAAAGAAAATGATGAATCACCAGATCCAAATAGCTCTCCAACAAAGAGGAGATGATGTGATGATACAGTGCCAGCCCATCATCAGGTGTCTGGCAGCTGCTCAACCTCTGCAGAGAGGTCAATTGGAGCAGATTCTCACTAGCCAGCTCTGGAGTTCCTCTCCTTGAAAGGGGATCTGGGTGGCAGCCACACCACAGAGACACTTAAAGAGCATAACTGCAGCACAGCCGACAAGCACAGAGTGCCAGCAATCACACTGCCCAAGCACACAACTTTCCCATTATGGCAAATTTTGGCAATAGTGCATTGTGCTCCGGCTCTCACAGGATGAAGCATGTGGGCAGTGTGAGCTGGTCAACATTACACAAAATGTCTCTGATCTTCCTCAGTGCCAACCACATGGGTTAAAATGGCTCCCCACAAAAACATATGCAGTGTTGCACATTTGCTCAATCCATGGCATGCATCTGTTCATTTAGTGATGCATTTTTCCCACCCATGAAAGTCACAAGCCTCCATCAGCTGCACAAAAAACTGTACTTTCAGAGACGCGGCCTTTTCGGTTCATGCGGTCATGCCACGGCTCACCACCGGAGCGTATAGCCTCTGCTTTCATTGATCGAGCCATACTGTCAGTGCAATGCACCTGTACAGACAGATATTAATGACAAATGTTGTCTGTGCCATCTTGTAAGGTATGGGAAAATAAATGGGTATCACTAATGAAAATGACTCTTCATTTCCCCTCATGAAGCCTGTCCCCTGAGCATAGTAAGTGGGTGCAGCCATGAAGCCAAATCATTCCATGTTTATGACTAAGTGATCCATTGGCCTAAGTGTGGCATAGAAGAAAGTGACATTTTCATAAAAATGTGTCACCTACATATTGATGCAAAGAATTTAATAGGTAATAAAACTCAATACAAACAAAATGAAATCTTATCTGCTTGACAAATAATTCTACTCTCTAGAACTAGTTAAGAATACAAATAGTCTTAAAGACCTCAACAGTGAGTGAGAATACTATTTGCTATCGTGTGTGTGGGTGCCAACCTTCCTACCACTATATATGAGTGGTGCCTTTCTCTTATACAGGCTTTTACAACTGGGTAGACACACAGCATGTTCTCCAGTTCCTATAATTGGTCATCTAGGAGTCTTGTCCAGAAGTTTATCACTTGGATGCAAATGACGCCACAAACCTAAGAGTAATGGATCCTCCCACAAGAAGAGGAAGCCATTTGTGGAAGGGCTATGTCCAGTGCACAGAGTGGTAAGCAGAACCTGCTTCCAGCTTAGAGGGTGACACGAAGTCTAAAGTGTATCATGACTGTGCGATCAATTTGGGGAACCACAGTTTAAATGGCTGAAGGTGACAGACAGGTTTCCCACAGACACGTGATGAGACAGTTCGATAATGAGATGACAGCATGCCTAGGGATGGGACTCTGACAAACACCACCATCCCAAAATGCTTCCTTGGCTGCTCTGTTGGCCATGTCGATTCCCTGTATTCTGATGTGGCCAGGTATCCAGTTAAAGATCATGTCCTTGCAAAGCTGTTGGAGCCACTGTAAGGAGTCATTATGTGCTAGTTTGTCTTCTTTATTTTTCCATTTGTTGTCCTCTGTGTCAATGTACTAGCTGCAAAAATAGGGGCTGGAAATGCAGTACTGTCTGCCGTAAATAATGAAGCCCACAGGTACACATTTGCAATTAAGAGTTGTTTACTTTCACTTCACACAACCTCCCATATACACATTTAATATGGCCAGTGCACTACTGTTTAACTTTCGATAACTCTCATTAATAGTTTTCAGGCAAACATCAACATACTGTTACAATAGTTTAGTGTTGAATATCTATGAGCAGTAAAAATGTAATTCACAGTTCTTCCAGAATAATCAGGTACATATGGAATAGACATTGTCATTGTTTTAACACATGGCCTAATTTTGTTACACTTATTGCACAGTTAAGTTGATACATTGTTGTTGATCTAACCAACACGGATTTCTCTTCTTAAACTCAGCCATGGACTGACTGTCTTGGGACCTAAAATTGGGCCCTTATATATCCTCACAATAATACGTGCTGAAGCTACACATTATTCGAAGTTAAATTTGCAGAAATTACAATTAACCCTTTAACTGTTGTGGATGTGTTAACATGCATGCCTTTGTACCTGTCGCTGTGTGCTCTGAAGGTGTTTGCCACTAGGTGACCTGTGGACTGCTACTACTACTCCTACTACTACTACTAATATTTTAAGGCACTCAATTACTATACCTGATGTTTCAAAGTGCAGTTTCTCACAGGGAGTGTTGAGATCTAGGTTACTATACTTTTGTGTAGGTGGTGCTAAATATTAAAGATAGTAGTTGTTATAAGAGAAGGAAAAACAGGGAATGGTATACGCCACAGTTAGGGCAAATGAAAGACACTGTTATGCTCTATTCTGGTATGTACAAGAACAGCAAATCTGAACTACATATAGAATTATATTCCAGAGCTAAGTGTAATTATAGACAGGCTATTAATGATGCTAAGAAGCTATATAATACAGCCCTCATTGAAAAGTCTAGAAATAAATGCAAAAAAGTCTGGAGTATAATTAACTTTGTGGCACACACTAAAGAAAAAGACTTTTTGCCATATCCCCAGATGAATTCAATAAATTCTGCGTCCAATCTATTGGAGAAATATGCAGCTCAATAGACAAACCTCTAGAAAATGCCTATAACTTCATTGACAACTATTTTGAAAGGCCCCACCAGAGCATTTTCAACTTCACAGAGGTGTGTACCAATAAAATTCTGAAAACAGTTAAAAATTTCAAAGCCTCAGATAGCGTTGATTACTATGATTTATCATGTAACTTATTGAAAGATACTATTGACTGCATAATTGATCCCTTAACCTACTGTGTAAAAAAATGTCTAGCTGAAAACAAGTTTTCTGATGTACTAAAAATATCTAGAGTGGTCCCAGTATATAAGAAAGTTGATAAGAACTGTCCCGCTAGTTACAGACTAGTATCGTTAACTTCTGTTTTCTCAAAAATTCTCGAAACAATTATGTATAATCATGTTAGTATGTATTTAGATAACTTAAACTTAATCAGTGACAAACTATATGGATTCATGAAAGGTAAATCCACGACACATGCTTGTAAAATTTGTTCTGGATGTGTTTGAGGCTAGGGGATTTGCTCAGGCTACATTTTGTGATCCGAGCAGAGCGTTTGACTGTGTGGACCATGATACTTTACTGAATAAGTTATCCTATTTTCCCCCCCATGAACCATGGACCTTGCCGTTGGTGGGGAGGCTTGCGTGCCTCAGCGATACAGATAGCCGTACCGTAGGTGCAACCACAACGGAGGGGTATCTGTTGAGAGGCCAGACAAACATGTGGTTCCTGAAGAGGGGCAGCAGCCTTTTCAGTAGTTGCAAGGGCAACAGTCTGGATGATTGACTGATCTGGCCTTGTAACAATAATCAAAACGGCCTTGCTGTGCTGGTACTGCGAACGGCTGAAAGCAAGGGGAAACTACAGCCGTAATTTTTCCCGAGGGCATGCAGCTTTACTGTATGATTACATGATGATGGCGTCCTCTTGGGTAAAATATTCCGGAGGTAAAATAGTCCCCCATTCGGATCTCCGGGCGGGGACTACTCAGGAGGATGTCGTTATCAGGAGAAAGAAAACTGGCATTCTACGGATCGGAGCGTGGAATGTCAGATCCCTTAATCGGGCAGGTAGGTTAGAAAATTTAAAAAGGGAAATGGATAGGTTAAAGTTAGATATAGTGGGAATTAGTGAAGTTCGGTGGCAGGAGGAACAAGACTTCTGGTCAGGTGACTACAGGGTTATAAACACAAAATCAAATAGGGGTAATGCAGGAGTAGGTTTAATAATGAATAGGAAAATAGGAATGCGGGTAAGCTACTACAAACAGCATAGTGAACGCATTATTGTGGCCAAGATAGATACGAAGCCCACACCTACTACAGTAGTACAAGTTTATATGCCAACTAGCTCTGCAGATGACGAAGAAATTGAAGAAATGTATGATCAAATAAAAGAAATTATTCAGATTGTGAAGGGAGACGAAAATTTAATAGTCATGGGTGACTGGAATTCGAGTGTAGGAAAAGGGAGAGAAGGAAACATAGTAGGTGAATATGGATTGGGGAACAGAAATGAAAGAGGAAGCCGCCTGGTAGAATTTTGCACAGAGCACAACATAATCATAACTAACACTTGGTTTAAGAATCATGAAAGAAGGTTGTATACATGGAAGAACCCTGGAGATACTAAAAGGTATCAGATAGATTATATAATGGTAAGACAGAGATTTAGGAACCAGGTTTTAAATTGTAAGACATTTCCAGGGGCAGATGTGGACTCTGACCACAATCTATTGGTTATGACCTGTAGATTAAAACTGAAGAAACTGCAAAAAGGTGGGAATTTAAGGAGATGGGACCTGGATAAACTAAAAGAACCAGAGGTTGTACAGAGATTCAGGGAGAGCATAAGGGAGCAATTGACAGGAATGGGGGAAATAAATACAGTAGAAGAAGAATGGGTAGCTTTGAGGGATGAAGTAGTGAAGGCAGCAGAGGATCAAGTAGGTATAAAGACGAGGGCTAGTAGAAATCCTTGGGTAACAGAAGAAATATTGAATTTAATTGATGAAAGGAGAAAATATAAAAATGCAGTAAGTGAAACAGGCAAAAAGGAATACAAACGTCTCAAAAATGAGATCGACAGGAAGTGCAAAATGGCTAAGCAGGAATGGCTAGAGGACAAATGTAAGGATGTAGAGGCCTATCTCACTAGGGGTAAGATAGATACCGCCTACAGGAAAATTAAAGAGACTTTTGGAGATAAGAGAACGACTTGTATGAATATCAAGAGTTCAGATGGAAACCCAGTTCTAAGCAAAGAAGGGAAAGCAGAAAGGTGGAAGGAGTATATAGAGGGTCTATACAAGGGCGATGTACTTGAGGACAATATTATGGAAATGGAAAAGGATGTAGATGAAGATGAAATTGGAGATACGATACTGCGTGAAGAGTTTGACAGAGCACTGAAAGACCTGAGTCGAAACAAGGCCCCCGGAGTAGACAATATTCCATTGGAACTACTGACGGCCGTGGGAGAGCCAGTCCTGACAAAACTCTACCATCTGGTGAGCAAGATGTATGAAACAGGCGAAATACCCTCAGACTTCAAGAAGAATATAATAATTCCAATCCCAAAGAAAGCAGGTGTTGACAGATGTGAAAATTACCGAACTATCAGCTTAATAAGTCACAGCTGCAAAATACTAACACGAATTCTTTACAGACGAATGGAAAAACTAGTAGAAGCCAACCTCGGGGAAGATCAGTTTGGATTCCGTAGAAACACTGGAACACGTGAGGCAATACTGACCTTACGACTTATCTTAGAAGAAAGATTAAGGAAAGGCAAACCTACGTTTCTAGCATTTGTAGACTTAGAGAAAGCTTTTGACAATGTTGACTGGAATACTCTCTTTCAAATTCTAAAGGTGGCAGGGGTAAAATACAGGGAGCGAAAAGCTATTTACAATTTGTACAGAAACCAGATGGCAGTTATAAGAGTCGAAGGACATGAAAGGGATGCAGTGGTTGGGAAGGGAGTAAGACAGGGTTGTAGCCTGTCCCCGATGTTGTTCAATCTGTATATTGAGCAAGCAGTAAAGGAAACAAAAGAAAAATTTGGAGTAGGTATTAAAATTCATGGAGAAGAAATAAAAACTTTGAGGTTCGCCGATGACATTGTAATTCTGTCAGAGACAGCAAAGGACTTGGAAGAGCAGTTGAATGGAATGGACAGTGTCTTGAAAGGAGGATATAAGATGAACATCAACAAAAGCAAAACAAGGATAATGGAATGTAGTCTAATTAAGTCGGGTGATGCCGGAGGAATTAGATTAGGAAATGAGGCACTTAAAGTAGTAAAGGAGTTTTGCTATTTGGGGAGCAAAATAACTGATGATGGTCGAAGTAGAGAGGATATAAAATGTAGGCTGGCAATGGCAAGGAAAGCGTTTCTGAAGAAGAGAAATTTGTTAACATCCAGTATTGATTTAAGTGTCAGGAAGTCATCTCTGAAAGTATTCGTATGGAGTGTAGCCATGTATGGAAGTGAAACATGGACGATAAACAGTTTGGACAAGAAGAGAATAGAAGCTTTCGAAATGTGGTGCTACAGAAGAATGCTGAAGATTAGATGGGTAGATCACATAACTAATGAGGAAGTATTGAGTAGGATTGGGGAGAAGAGAAGTTTGTGGCACAACTTGACCAGAAGAAGGGATCGGTTGGTAGGACATGTTCTGAGGCATCAAGGGATCACCAATTTAGTATTGGAGGGCAGCGTGGAGGGTAAAAATCGTAGAGGGAGACCAAGAGATGAATACACTAAGCAGATTCAGAAGGATGTAGGTTGCAGTAGGTACTGGGAGATGAAAAAGCTTGCACAGGATAGAGTAGCATGGAGCGCTGCATCAAACCAGTCTCAGGACTGAAGACCACAACAACAACATTATGGTTTTGCTAATAGCAGCATAAATATGATTAAATCCTTCCTTGAGAACTGCCAACAAGTAGCATGCATTAACAGGGAGTAGTCAGATCTGATTAATGTTAGGTCTGGCGTGCCACAGCGCTCAGTACTTGGAGCTCTATTGTTTTTACTTATTATTAATGACCTGCCATCTTTTGTAAACTCTCACACAATAAAGTATGCCAATGACACAACTTTTTTAAATAAAAGCTCAGATTTAAATACACTAAAAAATATAGTTAAAGATACCTTTGTTCAGAGTTCATTATGGTTTAGAGCAAATGGTTTTCTACTAAATGAAAGTAAGACCCAGGCACTTTCCTTCTGCTTAAGAGAGAATCATGACTTAGAAAGTAGAAAGTTTTTAGGTGTTTTAGTAGACAACAAGTTGACATGGGAACCACACGTCAAACATTTATCTGCCAGACTCTCAAGAGTTATCTATTTAATTAGAAACATAAAAATACATGTCCGTAATAGTTATATAAGATCAGCATATTTTGCTTTCTTTCAAAGTATCATATCATATAGAATCTTATTGTGGGGCAATAGCAGTCACATAAAGGGCATTCTACTGTTACAAAAAAAAATTAGTAAGAATAATAACCAATTCCGATAAGTTAGAACACTGTAAACCCTTGTTTGTTAAATTGCAATGCCTGACGGTAATAAACTTTTGCATCTATAATGCTCTATTGTATGTTAGGAACAATATTTTAAATATATCATTAAGAAGGGATGTGCATAGCCATAACACCAGGAACAAATCATGTTTAGATGTACCATATCAAAGACTATCCAAGTCACAGAATTCATATTTAGTTCTTGGACTTAAGTTGTACAATAAGTTAAGTATAGATTTAAAAGAGTTACCTGTCAATATCTTCAAAGCTAAGTTGTACAGAATACTAGTAAATAAACCTTTCTACACAGTAGATTGATTGATCGACTGGGACAGGGACAGGGGCAAAGGCGTGCATGTTAAAATGTCCAGAGCAGTTAAAGGGTTAAAACTTAGTCATTAAATTAATTGAATACATAAAAAATTGGTTCTTTTCAACAGTTTCTACTATGGTGAGGGTTAAGCCAATTTAGTTGTTTATATCATGAAATTAACAAATACTGTTACATATACAATACTTCTAACAAACTGTTAATTACTGTGGAATTAATTAAGGGGTGGCTTTAATAACTAGTTTTTGAATAGAGTGAAATAAATACGTAAGAATGCTAGTGTTTTGTCTTCCAAATGTTTAGATTATTACAGAATTTATATTTGTTTATATGTCAACAACAGAATTTAATTTACAAAACAATTACTGATTTCACCCTATGATGAAGGATACTAAGTAGCAATAGTCAAAAAAAATTTTCATACCAATTACATACATAACACTAAGCACAAAATTAGATCCGGTGTTAAATTTTTTTAAAACTGGGAGCCAACCTTTTTCTTATATGAAAATGCAGGTTATACTCGTGTATGCTAATGGTAATTAGTCAGAAGAGGCTCACTGCAAAACAAGAGGGGAAGAAAAATTATCCTGAATTGCTTCATCACATCATCCCTCATTGGATTGAGTAGATAGATATTGCAAATAGCTAACTGGGCAATTTACTGACCACCAGTGACCCCAGACAGTGGGTTAAAATTCTACACACAAAAGAATAAACATATGAAATTTTATCCAAACCACAGTTCAAATTTTTTTTTCAAATTTATACTTATGTGAACTGGCCATACAAAAACCCCATACAAAATATTTACATACAGTGTAGTGTACATTTACATAAGATATCTACAAGTTATACTTGTAAAAACAGTTAAGCATCTTCATCATATGTGATGTCTTTTTTGGGTAAACAAAGGTTACATTCTAAGATACATATTACTTGATTCAAATAATAAATTCCCATGGGTTGCAACAAGTTAAATTGCACTGTGCATTCCAGTTCACTTTCAGGCAGAAAATTTCACATGCTCAATGTTTGGTATTTTTCAGAAGCACTTTCACACTTTTAATGAGCTGTTACGCAGTTTCTCATCAAGTCGCCCATGCCCACAACAGGTACAAGTGGCAGTTAGTATGGAAGTGGTTCTCCTCCACCACAGCACGTTAAAAAATGAGACAAAATACACTACTTTACTACACTTACGTTTTCTTGAAACTTAAGTCTAAAGAAAAAAAAAGTTTAACACTAATGGCAAATAATAGTTCTTGAATCATAAATAAGTACATCACATAGTTCTCATAACATTTTAACAATTAGCACTAAAATTGACTATAGTACGCAAGGTGTGGATTAGAATTTTTTATAAATAAAGTGCACATTACACCACAAAACATTACTCTAAGTCATAACTGCCTGAAAATGGTTAAACTTGAAAGATGTGGGTCTCTTTCCCAACTGCAAAATAGCAAAAACTCAAGATGTGCAGTAGTATATATTTACTAATCCTTACATTACAAAAAGAAAAAGACTTATGTGATGATAACTTAATTATTATTCAAATCAAAATTTCTGGGGATGGAAGTTGTACCAAATCATTGCCCCACTTCTCTAATCAACTCTAAGCACTAGTCTCATTCAAACTGAAAATTAAATCCTCACAAAAATCACAAAATTTTACCTAATAGTTGACCTGTCAGAATATTTACATCAGTCTGTCATCACAGTTATCAGCTAATCAGCAAAATTACTTTTCTTCATTTCAGTATCCACTTTAATCTCAGAATTCCTCAGAAAACAAATAGATGTTTCCAGATAACATATAGATTGAATAATGGAGCCTTATATGACTTGTAAATATTACTCTTTCTTTTAATCTCTCATTCCCAGCTGCAGTGTCATGAATTGCACAATATAAACAGTACCCAATGTTGCTTATTTCACAATTAGATCATTAATATATTTACACGATATTTGTTTGTATACATTTATCTTTTTCATTACTCAAGCATGTCTGTCAGCTGCATTCTCACTTAGTTAACTAGTGGAGCACATTATTAAAAAATATACCAACTGCAGAGACAGGCTCCCTAACCCTTAAGTCAATAACATTATTCACTCTTTTATTATTTCATTATCTAATAAATAAACACCTGCTCTGCTTACCTAATGCAAAACTGACTCTACTGAAAAACACTCCAAAGTAAAATATTCTTATGCTATGGCAAACTTAATGCTCATTACCAACCAGACAAAATTATCACCTAGAATGTCTATTATTTCACTTTTCTCCATTAAATTACTTAACATTTTAGCTTGAAGTGTGATATACATACAAATCTTGCTTATTATTTCCACAAATTACTCTAGGCAACAATGTTTAAAGTTGTAATTTCCTTATGTTATATGAGGCTGTACCATGACACACTTCTATAGGTAAATTGTTTTCTCAATATACTGATGCCATTGAAGACAAACACATCTATTATACCACAATTAATATTAAGACCTGGCATCCAAGATGGATCATACTGCATATTGCCTCCACTGCTGCACCAATCAGCAGATTACTTTAGATGTTAATTATCCTCCTCATATGTTCACACTTTTCATTTTCTCCTTACCTTACGTTTTAGACAGAAATTCTTTAACCAAGGTACCAATTTAAGCCGGCCTGGTTAGCCGTACAGTCTAACACACTTCTTTCTGGGTGGGAAAGCATACCAGTCCCTGGCACAAATTTGCCCGGCAGTTTAATGTCGAGGTCCAGTGTGCCAGCTAGCCTGTGGATTGTTTTCCATCTGCCTTGGTGAATGCGGCCAGGTTCCCCTTATTCCACCGCAGTTACATTATGTCGGTGATTGCAGTGCAAACACTTTCTCCACATACACATACTCCAATATTACTCTACTATGCAAACATTGGGGATACACTTGTCTGGTGTGAGATAATGCATGAGACACAAAATTGGCTTTTCCTTTCACATACCTTACATCCAAATCAAATTGTTGCAAATACGCAGCCCACACAGTGAAATTGGTGTGCTTCACCCTGGACCCTGCATTTATCAAAGCATTATGATCTATATACACTATGGTCTCAAGTCCAAGCAAATAGTACTCAAACTTTTGAAACCCAGGAGTAATTGCCAAAGCCTCTAATTCTGGAATGTAATAGTCCTTTCATGTGGCTGTAATGTTCTGATAGCAAAAGCAATAGTTGTGTGTTCAACCCTCATCTCAGTAAGTATTAATTGGAAAATTTCTACCCCCAAACACTATAAACTTCCATCAGTACTCATACAAAAAGGCAGTGAAATATTTGGATGTCCTAACTTCTTACTATTTACTAATTTTTTTTCAAACTCTGAAATGCCTCTCCACATTACCGTGTCCAATTCTACACCACATCGTTTTTCAAATAATTACCAGGGCAAGGATGGTTAAATGACCAATCTGATATGAAGTCAAACATAGCTTTAAAATCCTTCTTGTTCCTTGGGGGGGTGGGAAATCTGCAATAGCAGCAAACTTTTCTGGATCAGGCTGTATACTTTCCTTGTTAATCCTGTGTCCAAAAAATGAAATATCCTTCTTTACAAATTAAGATTTACTTAATTTTAGTTTCATACCTCCTCTATACATAGTTGTCAGTATTTCATTCATAACCTTACAGTGCTTGTACCATTCTGCAGTCACTACTAGGACATCATCTACATAGACTTATTTTATTGGTCAATAGCTCAGTCACGAGTCACATCAAAAGAAGTCAGAAATTTACATCCATGGAACTTTTGCTAAATTTCATCTACTTAAGCTGGTCTGTCACTCTCCTCTATTACAATTTCATTCAACTTCCTGGCATCCAGAACCAACCTGATACCACCATTCTTCTTCTTTACGACCATAAGTGGGTTATTATACCTGCTGTTTGACCTTTCAATAATCCCCCATGAGACCATATTTTGAATTTGTTTTCTCACTGTTTCCTTTTTTGAAAGTGGAATAATATAAGGCTTCTTGAAAAAATGTTTCATCATCCTTAAACTTTAATTTGCACTCAAAATATTTTACCAAACCTGGCCTGTCAGAAAATGCCTTACAGTTGCTCGGGAGAATACCCATTAATTCCTCCCTTTGATTGTTTGTAATACCTTCAACATCTTCAACTCTCTTTATTCTCTCCAATCTCACTCTCTCCTCCTCTTATTCCTCAGTAACCTGCTCTGTAGTCGAAACTCTTAATGGCAAATCTGATTCAGTTTCCACACACTTGTTCACATCTTCCAAAAATGATACTTCGTCCCTACTTCCGTTAAACTTAAAGCTAAACTCACTACTAGCAAAAAATCTACATTTACACACCATTTCAACATGGAACCAATACCATGTATTACATCAATGCTGAGATTTTGAATCACCAAGAAATTGCACTCCAACAGCTGTACTGCCAATTCCACTGTTCACAGTATCTCTTGTTTCACACTCTTTGATAGCTTGCCACTAGCACCAATATTTTTTTATTCCAGAAACGAGCATCACTATTATAACCTCTGTGTTCTTGATAGATTCAAAAAATGTCTGTGAAATGCCATTCAAATCATTACCACTGTCCAGTACACACTTAACTTGTATACCTTGTACCCTTGCTGTTATTACAGGGTGCCACACTCCCTTTTAACTTATCATGTGATCTTCTTCATACAACAAATCCTCATTAATCCTTTTCCTGGAAAAACTATCATCCTGCTTACAAAATTGATTATCAGACACAGTAAAATGACAGATAGCATCATCCTCTTCCTCATTACCTCTCTCAAACTCTGACTCTTCATTAGGCCTAATATCATCCTCCTCTACTCTTTCTTTACTTATGGCATGGGCATCATTATCAACTATAAATTGAAATACCTAACCCTCATCACTGCTGGATTTGTCACTGCTATCATCATTAAAACTACTATCAGAATTACACCCACTACCACTTATACTGTCCTCAAATACTTGGCAAATTGGTTGATCCTTGTTTGCCGTTTAGACCACAAAGCAGAACACCTGAATTCTTTATGTTCTCTTAAAAATTTAACATCCATTTTGACACTTTGGACATCCTGAGCAACAGCAACATGCTCTGTTTCATCACTTTATTTTATTACAATAACTTCCTCCTCTCTTTTTTCAGAATGAACATTTGTTACCCACACCATCATTCAACATCTCATTAGAATTATAAATTACACTTGTCTTACTTCTATCATTTACATTACCCTTATGTGTGATCACAGCACAATTATACACAACTGGCTCTACATCACTACCTTCTCTAGTGCAATCCAAAACTGGAGCATTATCTAGTTTAAATGGTTTGATTCAGAATTAAAGCCATCTCCTCAATTTCTTTTACTTGAATTTTTCCTACCAATTCTGTGCCCATTCTGGCTATCCTCCACCCAACCATTCCTTGAATTTCTATTGTAATTAGTTCTGTTCATCCTATTTACCTGAAATTCTCTCCTTGATTGATTATAGTCATCAAAATTCTTCCTACCATCTTCCATTGATGGCTTCACCCTCTACACTTTATCAACATAATTCAAGAAATCACTGATATTACCCATAGGGGCAGGTACAAGCAATTATCTAAGTTTCTGAAGTTTCTAAACCCATAATTATTAATTCACTACCTAGCTCTTTGTCCAAATATTTCAGTTTGTATGTCCAAAGCTGACAGAAGCCTTCACAGTATCATTCCTAGAGTCAAATCTCTCTCCTCCCCCAAAATTTACTAAAAATTCTCTGCTGCTTCTCTTTCGACCAATATTCATCTAAAAACGCTTTCTCAAAGCTTTGCCATGAAGTACAACTATCAGCTATGTGAGCTGCCCATCCATAAGCATCCCCTTTCAAAAAGCCCCTCACAAATTACATTTTCTCTTTACCATTTCACATTTCAGGCAAATCATTAAATTCCATATTGAAATCCAGTGGATGCCCTATCTCATAGGGTTCAAAATTATTAAATTTCTTAAAACTAACAAATGAAAGACTGTTTGGTATACTATATAATCTATGGTTTTGATTTTGTATCTCTTCCCTTTGTTTCTCCGTTTCAGCCAATTTGGAAACTATATTTTTATTTACTTTTTTTATTTATTACTTAACCCAGTTTTCCACACAAAATTTCTTGGCACCTCTGACTTCATCTTTGCATCGTTTTTCAGAAGCCTCCACGTACTACTACCTAATTCCCATGGAAGAGGCGTTGGCCAACTTTTTCAGGATGAACTAGGATCAGAATACCAGGTTGCCATTTTTTTTTTCAACCTAGTGCTGGTCTGGAGCAGGCGACAGAGGATTTAGAATTTAGGATCACTTTGCAAAGATTTCACTAAAGAAGACTCCGTGGTTATAGTTGGTGAGGCAGGTAATAGTATTGACAGAGATCCTGGGTACAGTATAGAGTGTGAACTGCCAAAGATTGCATCACTATTGAAGCATACTAGTGTTGAGTTTGTATCTGTTCTTGGGTGCCATGACCGACCTTATTTGAACTCTTCTATCAAGAGTGTTAATTTGGAGTTGGAACGGTTGCTTATGTCGGGTGCAGGATCACACACTGGTGTGGTTCCTGTTGATTCTCTCAATAGGTGGGATTATACTAGACATGGCCTTCACCTCAACAGGAAGGGGATGGGTAAACTTGCTGGGAAAATAGCAAGAAAGTTAAAGGGCGGGAGGCATTGTCATGAGTGATAAAATATCACTGGTTATAGGGTTCAGAAAAGACCCTTTTTTAGGGTAGGGAGGACAGAAAGAAAGCAAATTTTAAGAGAGGTTAGGACTGAGACAAACCTTCAGTTTGAGAAAGAAACAAAGAAACATAATTCTAGCTTATTGCATCAGCATAAACAGCCATCGGTTAAGAATTTTCAACACTCAGCAGATATTCTAACTTTACCCACTGTTAACTCAGTCAATGTGAAATGTCAGCTATCTTTATTGCATCAAAATATTTGAGGACTGAGAAATAAAATTAATGAATTAATTGTCTGCATAGATGAATTAGTCTTCAAACACAGCTGACATAATCTGCCTCTCTGAACATCATGTGACTACTGTTATAGAACTTTTAAGTGTTACAGGGTTTAGGTTAGCATCTCACTTTTGTAGATCAGAAATGGAGGAAGGAGGAATTGCCAAAATTATCATGAACTGTCATAAATTTAAGAACATAGACATTCATAAATTTTGCCTAGAACAGCATATGGAAGCTGTGCAAACAGAAGTAGAATTTCACAAAAAATCCTCGATAATATTAAGTGTATATCAAGCATCTGCTGGTAACTTTAATCTGTTCGTAAACCACCTTGAAGCTGTACTGGCCCATTTAACAACCAAAAACAAAGAAATAGTGGTTGCTGGTGGTTTCAATGTAGATTTCCTTAATGACTCTACCAATAAGAACTTATTTGGGTTAGTAACACTATCATTCAACTTAATTCCCACTGTAAAGTTTCCCACTAGGGTAGCCAATTGCTCTCACACAGCCATTGATAGTATCTCTATAGAAAAGTCCAATGAACAAAATTATATTACAAAACCAAGAATCAATGGCCTCTCAGATTGTGACATGCAGTCCCTTCTGTTAAATGTTAACACTGAACAGGATATAAAATCTGTTAAATCTGAGCTCAAGAGGGTAATCAATAAGCCAAAAATTGGTTATTTTAGGACACTCCTCAGAGACATTCACTGCACTGGTGTTTAGAGTGCTCATGGCATGAATGAAAAATATAGCACTTTTGCTAATAAAGTGCTTACCTTATTTGAACACTGTTTTCCTCAAAAACGTACCAAGGTTGGAGCAATGTCTACAAAGAAGCCATGGATTACTCAAGGAATAGCGGTATCTTGTAAAACAAAACGAAAACTGTATCTGTCAATCCAAAACAGTTCTGATGTTGATGCTATAGCACATTACCAGAAATATTGCAAATATTAAAGACTTTAATATGGACATCAAAGCAAATATATTACAAGGAAAAGAAAGTCATATCAGATAACAAAATAAAGACAATATGGGATATAGTGAAGGAGGAGACCAGTAGAACCAGACATGTAGAGGGACAAATAGCATTAAGAGTAAATGAAACATCGGTGACAGATGTGTCTAGTGTTGCAGACCTATTTAACAAACATTTCATAACTGTTACTGAAAAGATGGAGTTGTCAGGTTCTGTAGATGCTGCTATGGAATACCTCAGACCAGACATTTCAAGTAACTTCCATAATATGAATTTGACCCTCACTACCCCAGCAGAAATCATGTCCATCATAAAATCTTTAAAATCAAAAACATCTAGGGGGTATGATGAAATATCAACAAAGCTAATTAAAGAATGTGATTCTGAGTTAAGTTAAATATTAAGCTATCTGTGTAACCAGTTGTTTAACAGTGGAATATTTGCTGAATGGTTAAAATATGCTGATGTTAAGCCACTGTTTAAGAAGGGAGATAAAGAAATAGCATCAAATTTCCATCCAATTTCACTTTCGCCTGCATTCTCAAAAATTTTAGAAAATGTAATGCGCAATCCAATTCATAACCATCTTATCTCAAGTATCATACTGTCAAAGTCACAGTTCGGATTTCTAAATGGTTCTGATATTGAGAAGGCTATCTACACTTACAGTGAAAATGTGCTTAATTCATTAGGCAAAGATTTCAGGCAACTGGTATATTTTGTGATCTGTCAAAGGCATTTGACTGCGTAAATCACAATATCCTTTTAAGTAAATTAGAATATTATAGTGTAACGGGAAATGTTGCAAAATGGTTCGGATCTTATATCTCTGGCAGGAAACAAAGGGTGATATTAGGGAAGAGACATGTATCAAACTATCAGGCATCATCCAACTGGACACTAATTACATTAGGGGTCCCACAAGGTTCCATTTTTGGGCCCTTACTTTTTCTTGTGTATATCAATGACCATTCATCTGTAACATTACCAGATGCCAAGTTTATTTTGTTTGCCGATGATACAAACATTGCAATAAATAGCAAATCACATGTAGTCTTAGAAAGATCAGGTAATAAAATATTTGTGGACATGAATCACTGGTTCCTAGCCAATTCTTTGTCACTAAATTTTGAAAAAACACATTATATGCAGTTCAGAACTTGTAAGGGGTGTCCCACAAGTATATGCCTAACATATGACGAGAAGCAAATAGAAGAAATGGACAGTGTTAAATTTTTGGGATTACAGATTGATAATAAATTCAAGTGGGAAAAGCATACCACAGAACTGCTGAAGCATCTTAATAAATCTCTATTTGCAATGTGAATTGTGTCAGACGTATGGGATATAAAAGTGAAAAAGCTGGCATATTATGCTTACTTTCATTCCATAATGTCATATGGAATTATTTTTTGGGGTAATTCATCAGGCCAAGCTAAAGTTATCTGGGCACAAAAACGTGCAGTCGAAGTTATATGTGGTGTGAACTCAAGAACATCCTGCAGAAATGTGTTTAGGGAACTAGGGATACTAACTACTGCTTCCCAATATATTGATTCTTTAATGAAATTTGTCATTAAAAATGTATCACTTTTTCAAACCAACAGATCAATTCATGGAATCAATACTAGAAATAAGAATAATCTTCACAAGGATTTAAAGTCACTTAGTCTTGTGCAAAAAGGTGTGCATTATTCAGGAACACACATTTTCAATAACTTGCCAGCAGCCATGAAAAGCTTAACAACCAATGAAATTCAGTTTAAGAGAAGCCTAAAGAATTTATCTGTGGCCAACTCCTCCTATTCCATTGCTGAATTTCTCAGTAGACCCAATTGATTTGTGTGTTCATTGTAAGTGTGTGTGTGTGTGTGCGTGTGTGTGTGTGTATGTGTGTGTGTGTGAGTATAATCTAACTTCGCCATTTAAGTGCAGTAATATGTTCATTGTAAATATTTTAGTAGTTGTATTACACGTTTATTACCTAATAAATAAATTAAAAAAAAACTTTTTTATTTTAAATTCAGTGCATTAGTATTTGTAAAATGATTTTTTCATATAATGTTCATTAAAGAATGACGATCATTCCACTTGGGACCTGTGGAATGGACATTAGCTTATTTATTTGAGTTGTAAATATTTGTCATGTATTATTGTTTTTCTGACATGTTCTACATCCTGGAGTATCTCCTAGCTATGGATCACTTGGAATGAAAGTAAATGTAAGTTAATCCAATCTATAGTCATCACAAAGTTAGTTTCTCTCTTCTACACATTTACCACTCATCAATGTTAATTTCTCATTAATGATATGAATATAATAGAGGGAAATATTCCACGTGGGAAAAATATATCTAAAAACACAGATGATGTGACTTACCGAACAAAAGTGCTGGCAGGTCGATAGACACACAAACAAACACAAACATACACATGAAATTCAAGCTTTTGCAACAAACTGTTGCCTCATCAGGAAAGAGGGAAGGAGAGGGAAAGACGAAAGGATGTGGGTTTTAAGGGAGAGGGTAAGGAGTCATTCCAATCCTGGGAGCGGAAAGACTTACCTTAGGGGGAAAGAAGTGTATACCCCTTCTGACAGACAGACAGACTGCTGACAGACACATCACAGTGAACGAATTGTCACGCTACATTGGGATAGGGGAAGGAAGTGTTTGCAGAATATTGAAAGTGTTGGCGTTGAAAAAGGTTTGTGCCATGTGGGTTCCCAGGATGTCAACAGCGGCTCACAAAGAAACAAGAAAAATGGTATGAAGTGAACTTTTGGAACAGTACGACAATGGTGGAGATGAATTTTTTGGAAGAATTGTGATTGGTGATGAAACATGGCTCCATCATCTTTTACCGAAGACGAAGAGGCAATCGATGGAGTGGCGTCATGGAAATTCACCCAAGGAAAAAAAAAATCACACACCTTCTGCTCAAAAAGTTATGGCTACGGTGTTTTTCAATTCTGAAGGTCTCTTGCTTGTGGACATAATGCCAAGTGGAACCACCATAAATACTGATGTATATGTGATGACACTGAAGAAACCTCAAGCTCGACAGATTCATGTTTGACCACATCAGCAAAAGCAGGATGTTTTCCTATTGCATGACAATGCATGGTCACATGTCAGTCAAAAAACCATGAAAGCGATCACAAAACTCAGATGGACAACACTGAAATACCTGCCTTAGAGTCCTGACCTGGCTCCATGTGATTATTATCTCCTTGGGAAACTGAAAGACTCTGTTTGTGGAACAAGGTTTGAAGATGATGACTCCTTTGCACATGCTGCCAAACAGTGGCTCCAACAGGTTGGTCCAGAATTTTACCCTGTGAGTATACAGGCGCTGGTTCCATGATGGCGTAAGGCAGTTGAGAGGGGTGGAAATTATGTGGAGAAATGAAAATATTGTTCCTAATGGATATATCTACACACTGTAAAACTTTCAAACATGTAGAATAAAAGATGGATTTTAAGAAAATAGTGTTCATTTCTTTTGGAGTGACCCACATTTGAGTACCACTTACAATAATCAAGAAAGCTAAATATGCTGGGTATGCCTGCCAAAACAAACTGCTGACCCCGGACAAAACCTTCAAAATCGCCAGACATCTGTGTCAAATCATATTATTTTCCTAGGCACACACATTCTGTAGACATGATTTTACCCTGAACTCCAAAACAGTTACCAAAAACTACATTAGGCAACACCAAATTTTAACATTTTGTTTGTGGAGGACCCCCAACTCTTCTTTTGTTAAGCGATATTCCATTCCCCCAAACCCCTTACTCCCTTCCCACCACATCATTTGTCCACCGCTTGACTGACCTAGAATTGCCTCTGATCTCTAGTGCTACAAGGCACATCATTTATATAAATAAGGAGCAGGAGTGGCCTCAGAACTGACCCTATGTCGCCCCCCATTTAACTGTGCCTCACTCTGATTCCACATCGTAGCAATTCTCAGTGCTATGAAGAACGACCTTCTGTTCTGTTCTTAAGGAGATCAACAAATTGTGAGCCACTCCCCACATTCCACAATGGTCCAACTTCTGGAGCAAAATTTTGTGATTGACACAATCAAATGCCTTAATTAAGTAAGGTGACTAGTGTTTGAAACCTTTTGTTTTATCCATCCAGTACCCCAAAGAGGAAATACACCAAAGAGCCAAAGAAAGAGGTACACCTGCCTAATATCCTGCAGGGCCCTTGCATGCACACAGAAGTGCTGCAACAGGATGTGGCAAGAACTCAACAAATATCTGAAGTATTGCTGGAGGGAACTGATACCAAGAATCTGTAAGAGTAGGATGGGATGGAGATCTTTTCTTAACAGCACGTTGCAAGGCATCCCAGATATCCTCATATTTGGGGAGTTTGGTGGCCAGCGGAAGTGTTTAAGTCCAGAAGAGTGTTCCTGGGATCACTCTGTAGCAATTCTGGAAACGTGGTGTGTCGCATTGCCCTGCTGGAATTGCCCAAGTCTGTCATAATGCACAATGGGCATGAATGAGTGCAGGTGGTCAGACAGAGTCATATCTAGACACGTCAGGGGTCACATATCACTCCAACAGAAAATTTCCCAAACCATTAAAGAGTGTCCACCAGCTTCAACAGTCCCCTGCTGATGAGGAGGGTCCATAGGTTCATGAGTGTCTCCATACCCATACACGTCCATCTGCTCGGTACAATTTGAAACAATACTCATCTGACAAGGGAACATGTATCCAGTATCAACAGTCCAATGTCAGTTATGACAGGCCCATGCGAGGCATAAATATTTGTGTCATGCAATGAAGGATACAAGAGTGAGCCTTCAGCTCCGAAAGTCCATACTGATGATGTTTCATTTAATGTTTCACATGCTGACACTTGTTGATGGTACACCATTGAAAACTGCAGCAATTTGTGGAAGGGTTGCACTTCTGTCATGTTGAATGATTCTCTTCAGTTGTTGGTCCTTTTCTTGCAGGATATTTTTCTGGGTGCAGCTGTCAGAGTTGATGTTTTACTGGATTCCTGATAATCACGATACACCTGTGGAATAATCATATAGCAAAATCCCCACTTCATTAGTACATAGGAGACGCTGCGTCCCATCGCTCGTGCACCGACTATAACATCACGTTCAAACACAGATCTCAATAACCTGCCATAGCAGCAGTAACCGATCTAACAATTGCTCCAGACACTTCTTTTATATAGGTGGCACCAACCAAAGTGTCACAGTCTGCCTGTTTACATATAATTGCATTTGAATACATATGCCTGTACCAGGTTCTTTGGCACTTCAGCATAATATAGCATTGTAGCGTTTTCAGTTGTTAGCACAGTTCTGAAATCGAACTGTACATTTGACAGCAAATTATGTGAAAGGAAATGATCAATTATCCTTGCATACTCAGCACTTTCAAGAAATTAAACACTGATGGTATAGAAATACACAAGTTGTAATGTAGGACCCCAAAATATTAAAACTGCAAAAAAAGTAAAGACAAAATCATTAAAAATTTTACAGTAAATGTTGAAATAACCTGAAAATACAGGTATAATGATGTTTAATGAAGAAGGCAAAGCACCTTTCCTTCATTTAATTTGTCAAGCGAATGCTGAGTGGTAAATCGTCTAAAAGAGATTGTCAGTTTCAGTGAGTGAGCGGTTCTGATTGTATCCCTGATAAGAATTGTTTTGTACATCTCTTCTCCACTGGCACAACTGCCAGAACTACTGAACACCCCAGTTAGTATATCCATCATATCCTTCCATGTGTCCACCTACCTGTCACTATCTCTGCTACCCTTCCCTTTATATAATCAATATTCCTGTTACTCATCTCTGGTACAGCTTCCACATGCCTGATGTGAGTTCTGCAAGCAGTCTCTTATATAGACTTACTCAGTTCTCTAGTATTTTGTGAAAAAGTCTGCCACTTGATTCACTGATGAATATGCTTATGTAATCATTCCACAAACTGCTACACAAGTATCTGTACATGTTGACCAATTCAGATCACAACTCACTGACAGCGTAATCACAGGACACTACATTTCTCCATAATGTGAAGTGCTCAGTTTTAAATTTCTAGACATTTAAAGCAATATACAAATGTGACATGTTTAAAAAGTTGAAGAAAGGATTTAATATTTGCTCACTTCTTATACGACAATGTACAGCAATGAGGTGTGTCACTTTAGTTTTACGTGGTGAGAGAAACTGATTCTCGAAAGAAATCACCGAACTGCTTCACAATTCATAGAAGTACAAATACAAATTCAGTTTAATTGTGTAAGTTTGTTTGGATGAACAGAAAGTATTTCTGAAGCAGATTATAATAATTTTAGTTCATCATAAGAGAATACTTGTACTTAAGGTTGTTCATCTTCTAATGAATGACAGCAAACTGATACAGAAAATGGCTGTGTACTTCCATATAATTATCACAATGCACCATGCAAATCAGAAGGGTGACAAAGATTTTTTAAATTGTGCATGCATAGCGTCAAAGTCTTTAACAACTTTGAGTAGTATCACTAATATCATAAATCTTGACAGTATGTTACACAATGTTAGCACTATTAAAACTTAGCAACATTTCATTGAAGATGGAAGGTGTGTGGGAAAAGCAATAAGACTGACAACACTGCAAGTGATCTAGGAATGCTGTGTTGTTGTTCTTGTGTGGATTGGTGTAATCATACCTTCCAGATGCTCAGTCCAAATTACAGATCTGTATAGCTGTCACATTATCTTTGAGAGTGCTATCAGCAAAGTCGGGTTTTTGTTGTGTGCTATGAATATGGAACAGCACAGTTTAATGTGTGGAATGCAGAAATGTGACATTTGAAAACTTGAAACAGGCCTAAGGGGAACATTTCTTATCAAGAGCACCCCTTTTTCACTGGCACAAATCATTTCTGGAAAGCTGAGAACAACTTGAAGATAAACTTCACTCAGTGAGACTTTCAGCTTCAAAGACTAACGAAAAGTCTAATATTTGTACACTCGTCAGAAATCAAATTGACGTTTAACAATAAGGATGGTGGGCAACTTGTTGAACACTTTCACCATACATCAAATTTTGACTGAAGTTTTGTACATGTAAAAGGTTTGCACCAAAATGGTGCTAAAAACTCCAATTCAGCAGAAGAAATATGTGCACTGATTTTTAGAGGCCTACCAATGACCACAAATGATACAGTTATGTGATCACAGGTGATGGATCCTAGATTTTGGAGTATGATCCTGAGACAAAGCAGCAAAGTGAGGAGTGGCACAGAGATTTCCACAACCCTTCTGTTGTGATTCACTAATCTTTCAAAGTGCCGCTGCGCAGTTACGCGCGTCCTCCACATGTGGCGCTGTCTGCCAGCCATGCAGCACCAGCGCCACCTAAGCGGCCAGCCAGCCAGTGGCCGCTAGACTCGGACAATTGGCGACGAGGTAGTGAATTTTTCTTTTTCATGGTTGACCCACAGGTTTCCATGGCTAATTAAGTCAACTATTGCAAGGTCTCATTGAACAGCAAACACTTCTCACAAATGCGATTCGTAATTTTGTCATGGCATCCAATGCGGGGTGTCTCTTGTCATGGTCTCTCCCTCCTTTTCCTCCTTACGATAAGACGGCAGAAGACTGGTCTGATTACGAAAAACATCTTCGACAGCACTTCTTGGCATTTCATGTCTTGGACAACCAAACATATAAGTCTCTTTTCCTTTCATGAATTTCACCTCAAATGTATCGGTTGTTGTCGCAATTGTCTCCTTTGAAAGATCTTGCGTTTATGTCCTTTGCTGAAATGTGCTCACTTCCGTCCGTATATTTTCAAAAGCATACGCATATGGTAGCCTATCGTGTTGCCTTTTATCGTTGTCAAAAACAACCGAATCAATCCTATCATGCTTGGGCTGCTGAACTTCATGGCCTTAGTTGAAAGTGTTGATATTTTACTGACGTTCACAAAGAATCCTACGCCAATTCCATGGTACGGGATGCTATTATCTGGTCGGCGCCCGACAAGAAGTCAGGCAACGTGCCCTTCAGTTGGCAAATCCGACTCTAGATGAAGTCCTATCCATTGCTCAGTCTTTTGAAATTTTTCGCGCTGCATGAGCACAAATAGAGGCATAGGGTGACATCAGGGATGTACAATCTCTGTGAGCTGTTGACAAAGCATGCGGTGTGTCCCCACCAGCCGACATGGCCGCAGTATGCTCCCAAGTGCAGCTTCAGCCTAGCCATAAACAAACCTCTAAGAAACTGCAGCAAACCCCACACCAACTTCCCTCATGTACGCAGTGTTTTACAAAACATTCACGAGAGGATTGTCCACAGCGTTGGTCCGTGTGTCACAAATGCACAAAGAAGAGTCATGTGTCATCCGTTTGCAAATCTGACCGCATACATGATGTTCATGAATATGACGCTGATTCTGCTTCTTTGTTGTCTGTCAATAGTACTTCTTCCCTTTCAGGGAAGTTATTCCTCACTGTCCAAATACTGGGTCGGGATATTCGCATGCAGGTGGATATTGGTTCTGCTGCCACTATCATCAGTTCTCAGACGTATCTTCAGTTGGGTTCTCCAATCCTGCTACCTGTCACTAGGCAATTATGGACTTACAATAAATGGAAGATTTTTCTCTTGGGACAACTTGATGCTGAGGTATCTTACATCTGTAGTTTGCATTGTTCCCATATTTGTGGTTGACCATAGTAATGCGGAGAATCTTTTTGTTTTCGATGCCAGTCGTGCTTTTGGGTTCTCCATAGATGACTGTCAATATCGTCTCTGATGCTATTCCTTATGCTCAATTGGATTCCTTGTCAATGACATTTTTTGTCCTTTTTTTGTCCTAGGTTAGGCTGTGCAAACGACTTTGAAGCTCATATCACGCTCAAATCCACTGATCAGCCTAAGTTTTTTCAGGCTTGGCCCATTCCTGTGGCCCTTCGTGATCGGGTCAAACGGGAGCTGGATCGTCTCACTGCTTCAGGGGTCTTGCTTCCTGTCACTTCCAGTAAGTGGTCCTCTCCTGTCATTGTCGTTGCTAAGCCCAATGGTGATATTAATCTCTGTGGCGATTTCAAAGCCACTGTAAATACTAAATGCCTCATCGACACTTACCCTAAGCCTCAACCTGAAGAACTGTTCACTAAACTTGCTGGAGGCCAGTATTTTTCTAAACTTGACCTGTTAGAAGCCTATCATCAGTTTCCCCACAATGCTGCTTCCCAGCAGTTTCTGGTCCTTAACATGCCTTTTGGCCTCTATCAATACGAACGATTGCCATTCGGGATTGCCAGCACCTCTGCTCTCTTTCAACGATTCTTGGAACAATTATTGCTCACTGTCCCTGGGTGTATAAATTACATGGACTACATTGTTGTCAATGTCTCCACCACTGAAGAACATCTTCAGAATCTCTGCACACTTTTTGTGGTGTCACCACCAGACACCACACTTGCTGGGTGGTAGGCTTTAAATCGGCCGCGGTCCGTTAGTATATGTTGGACCGGCATGTTGCCACTATCAGTAATTGCAGACAGAGCGCCGCCACACAGCAGGTCTAGTCTAGAGAGATGCCCTAGCACACGCCGCAGTTGTACAGCCAACTTTGCTAGCATTTTCAGAGACGACAGTTTAGCATAGCCTTCAGCTGCATCATTCGCTACGACCTAACAAGGCGCCACATTCAGTTACTATGTCTTCTGAACAGATAATATTGTGACTCATGTACTGTCAAGAGCGATGTTCATCATTAATGGATTAAAGTTAAGTATGAAACTAATTACATCCGCATTCTGAATTCTAATTCCTTGTCATGTTCCAGACCTCATGTCAGGATAGTTCTTCCCTCCTCACAGCAGCCTGCATGAGCTAAGATGCGTGCATTTCGGGCTCCTCTAGTAACAAGGTGTTGGCTCTTCTGCCAACACGACATTTTTACATGTCTTAGAGACTGCTGGCATTAAGTGTAATTTGCAGAAATCAAAATTTTTTTCCAGCCTCTATCACGTACTTGGGGTTTCAACTCTCTTGGTATGGTATTTGTCCACTTCAGCAAACTGTCGCTGCAATCGATGCCCTTCCCCCCCTACATCTGTTAATGAACTGCAGGCCTTCTTGGGGAAAATAGCATACTATCACAGGTTTCTACCATCTACTGCTTTGGTGGCTCAGCTGTTGCATTGCCTGTTGCATAAAAACATGCCTTTTCACTGGTCCGTGTCATGCGATGTGGCATTCCAGAAATTGGAGACTATGCTGAAACAGGACCCGTGCCTGGCTACTTATCAACCTGGCCAACATCTTGTTCTTGCCATGGATGCCTCTGAATACAGAATTGGTGCAGTCCTTGCCCACCATTTTTCTGACGGTTCTGAACAACCCATTGCTTATGCCTCCAAAACGCTCACAGATGGCCAACAAAAGTATTCTCAAATTGAAAAAGAAGCTTTGGCCATTATTTATGCTCTTCATAAGTTTGGTGTTTTCCTCAATGGATCCTAATTTCATCATGTTACGGACCACAAACCACTTGTTTCCTTGTTTCATCCATCAACGTCACTTCCTGACAAGGCTGCACACCGCCTCCAGCGTTGGGCTCTCTACTTGTCTCGCTTCAATTATGAGATTCATTTCCGGCTGACAGCTCAACATGCGAATGCTGATGCACTGTCTCGCCTTTCCATGGGTCCTGATCTGGCATTCGATAGGGATGAACTCTTGTGTTTCCACCTGAATGTGCCCGAGCAGCGGGTTGTGGACGGGTTCCCCTTCACTGGGGACCGGCTGGTGGCTGGTGGCTGCTATGGGTTCTGACCCTACCCTCTCCCAGGTTTTACGCTGTATTCAGAAGGGTTGGCCAGATCATATGTCCGCTAAGACTTCTGATCGATTGCGGAACTACTACGCTTTGTGTTACCACCTCACACATAGGGATGGTGTTATCCTCCTTTCCACAAAAAATGCTTCACTGCGTGTTGTGGTACCTGCATCTTTGCATGCTTCGGTATTGCGTCTCCTTCACCAAGGGCACTGGGGTGTCTCTCGCACAAAATCTCTGGTGCGCTGTCATGTGTACTGGCCCAGCATTGACTCAGAAATCGCACATATGGTCACTGCCTGCGGCCCTTGTGCGTCACAGGCCACCGCACCGAAGTCATCTTTGTCACCATGGCCTTCGCCTGAGAAGCCCAGGAAGCGTATTCATGCTGACTTCGCGGGACCTATTTTAGGTGCTTATTGGCGTCTCACTACTGACACCTACTCTAACTTTCCTTTCATTGTCCGTTGCCCGTCGCCTACCACCGTGGCAACCACAAAAGCTGTAGCTCGCATTTTCTCTTTGGAAGGCCTTCCCTCTACTCTCGTTACTGATAATGGCCCACAATTTGCCTCTTCTGATTTTGCTGATTTTTGTGCCCATCACAGCGTCATGCACATCATGGCCCCTCCATTCCATCCACAGTCAAATGGTGAGGCTGAACGTCTGGTCTGCACATTTAAGGCTCATATGAGGAAACTGCTGACTTCTTCTGCTGCTGCTGCTGCTGATGATGTGCTTCTCCAATTTCTGGCTTCTTACCATTTCACCCCCATTGGCGACCACAGCCCAGCTGAGCACTTACATGGCCGACTGCCCTGCATGCTACTTCCTCTTCTGCAGCCTCCCACCTCACGGCCGCGGATGCCTTTGCTTGGCCAGTTCACCACCGGCGACCGTGTATGGGTACGGGGATATGGTAGGCAGCCAAAATGGAGTCCTGGCCGCATCTTACAACACTGTAGCTGACGCCTGTACGATATCCAGATGGACACGGGTGTTGCAGTGCATCATTTGGACCAGCTTCAGCCTCGTGAGCCGGCAACACCTGTTCCGGATGCTGCTACACCACCTTCGGCTCTACCTGACACTCAGGATCCTGGAATATCTCATTACTCACAACACAGTCCTCTCACCATCATCTCAGTGCCACCACAAGAACTGACGCCAACAGGAGATGTGCCCATGCAGGAACCAAATGTTAGAACAACTCTACTTGCCTCCTTCTCCCACGGACGCGGACACATCACCCTTGTCTCCTGTTATAACAACCGGACTTGCCGCAACAGGCAGATTGGTGCATGGGGCCCCAGCAGATGCAACCCCCACGTCTCCTGTCATTTCAACCTGTTATCATCGGGGACACATCCGTCCATACAGGAAGCCTCCTCCTCAAGGCTTTATGGCCAGTCAAACAACACCTATGGATGTTAGCAATCTACAGGCCACCTCCATCAAGATCTGTGCAAAAATTGTAAGAGGGGGAAAAGTGTTGTGAATCGCCAATCTTTCAAAGTGCCACCGCAGCAAGGCCACCTAAGCGGCCAGCCGCGAGCAGCCGCTAGACTCAGACTCAGTTCTGATTTGACTGTTAAAGTGTACACACGTCGTACTTTGTTTACTTGATCTGCGAATTACATGTATTGTGTCGTCCCTGAAATATATTTATTTAACTTGAAGTTATAACACTCTCTCCAGGAAAAACTGCCTGTCAATTGTTTTACAAAGATGAAAGGCCCAGGAAAAGTGTGAATCAAGGGAGACTAGACACTGATTACAAATGAATGCTTCATCATGACAATGCCTCATGTCACACAACCCCTTCCATCACGAAATTTTTGATCTGAAGAGGCATTCCTAATATTCTACAGCCCCCCATTCTCCTGATTAGATTCCTTGTGACTTTTCTCTTTCCTGAAACTGCAAAATGTCTTAAAAGGAAATCATTTTGGGACCTTGCAGATCATTCAAAAGAACATGACTGATCACATTAAAAGCTGTAACAGTTTAAGCTTTTCATTGCCACTATCAAGACTGGAAGTGATGACTCCACCAGGGTACAGCTGTCAAAGGGAGCTACTTTGAAAGGGACAGTATTATTGTTCAAGAAATATAAAAACTTGGTAGATAAATAATCAGTCTCTTTACTTTTTTTCACACACCTTGTTTGTGCATCTTTCATCATGTACTACTTTATTATCAGTAATTGCAACACCTGCAAAAAGACTGAGATTACTGTTAATACTATTTCTCTGTTCATTAATATACCACATTAACAACAGGAGCCCCAACATATATCCCTGGACGAGCCTGAAGATACATCTACATCTGGCGATGACTCACTACTTAAAATAATGTGCTGCATCCAGCCTAATGAGAAATCTTCCATCTGCTCACAATCTTCAATGGATAGCATATATCAGTGATAGTCAATCAGATCACTACCACCCACCAACAGGTATTCTATTAGGTTTTCATAAAATTCTGACAAAGTATTTGTTAAGTAATTATTGTTATGTAATTGTTACTTTCTTAGTTTATAAGTCACCATTACTGTAGAACTGATGGGTGGGTAAAAAATTTTATTACCAACAGGAGATAAAAAATTCAACAGAAGGTAAAAACAGGTTGACTAGCCTTGCCATATATGGTCATTGTTTCATTTTTTTGTCAAATGCTTTCACAAGTCAAGAAATATTGCACCAACCTGACAGCCTTGAGCCATGGCTTTCAGGGCAGTGTGCAAGAAACGCAGAACTTGCATTCTGTAGGACTGATACTTTTGGAATCCTTACCTGTTGCCTTGGGGGAGGGGGGGGGGGGAGGGGTGGCAAGGGGGGGAGGGGGGGCAAGGGGGGGGGGAGGTTCATTCTGTACAAGTTATCTCAAGGTATCTTACAGTGATTGTGTTTGTCTTTTCTGGATCTCTTCTCCTACCCTTCCTGGAGATCAGTGTAAAATAGGGACACTACTCCTGGATTTTCTTTAGTAAAGGAACATTCTGAAACACTGCACATCATTTCTGCTATTCATGTGCCACACTCCACTCCATTTCCTGTGTCGTCCATAAGTGCCTGGACTAACTTTTGTGCCACTTACTGCCTTTACAATTGACTGGAATTTCTTTGTGTTTTGTGAGATGTCTTTGAATAATATTCTGTTACAGTAATAAGTGAAGGCATCCCATTACTCTCAACAGCCACCTAGATTAATTTAACATCCCTGTCTATAATACTACGCTTTGTTTTATGTGTACTACGTAGAATGTTAGTCTCATTTGGAGTTTCTTAAAGAGACCACAAACTGTGCACAGTACCTCCCATCACAAACTATTCTATCTATCCAGTACTAGTTCAACTATCCTAAGCTTCAGCTACAGTTCCACTACATCCTCCTCCCCAGAGTTATATGTTACCAGGTCCCCATTTAAAATAATAATACTACCTATATATGTAGTTTACTGAACATGTAAATCATTATACTAATTTTTGTTGCCCTTATACCTTCAGTAATTATTATAGGTACAAGTGTCTCACTATCAATGACCTGAGTTTCAATGTGAACATTACATGAAGCAACGTCTAATGAGAGACACTTAATCACTATAACAGTACAAATTATGCAATGATTTCCAAACTCATCATTATATTGGTACAACTTACAAACATGAAACTTGCTGGCAGATCAAAACTACGTGCCAGATCAGGACTCAAAGCTGGGAGCTTTACCTTTCGCAAGCAAGTGCCACTGACTGAGGGATCCATGCCCATCTTATGGCTTGCCCTCACAGCTTTATTTTCACTAGTATCTCATCTCCTACATTCCAAACTTCACAGAACTTATCATTACATCACTGTTAGATTTCTTCATCTTCTTCTTCTTCTTCTTCTTCTTCTTCTACTATTACAACTGCCCTTTTATGGACACCCAAGAAGTGAAGGATTCAACAGATTCCATGAATTCAAACTGTCCCATCTGCCATCTTCAGTGTTCCCAAGGCAACAAGACCTGTATTTGGCAATTTTTCATGTCATAAAAGCAAACTAACATTTCACAAATCGATGTTAGGCCTCTTAACTCCATATGTCTGTGAAAAGTAACTTCCAGTAACCAGTAACTCCATAATCAAAGAGTGTTTTGAAACAGCATAGATTTCTCTAATCTGTCAATAACTAGGCTTCTCTTATATATTTACACATTTAGCAACTTCCTGTATTACATTATAGTATTCTTTTCAGAAACTATTTTTGCTTCAACTGCAAAATTTAACAAAATGTATTTATGAGGTTTTCATTGCCTGCCACCAATATTTCATTTTTTCTTTGTATATTATCTTTCCAGCTCAAGATATTTGTTCTTCAAATCCTAGAAGAACAGCTTGTGATGGGATGGATGCTCTGCCATACACAATCACTGTGCAGCAGCTTTGATGGAAGCAGGAACTACTCCATAGCAGGTACAAAATAAAGTATAGGGTTGTAGATAGAGAGCTACTGAAGGAATCACGTTTCACTCTCAAAAGTTTGGAACATGAAACCTTGAAATGACTGTTTCCATTGTTGTTGTTGTTGTTGTTGTTGTTGTTGTTGTTGTTCCTGTCTTCAAGACTAGTTTGATGCAGCTCTCCTTGTAAGTCCAATCTGTGCAAGCCTCTTCATATCTGCGAAACTACCACATACTTGCATCTGAACCCTTTTCTTTACCGAAGCCTTAATCTCCCTCTGTCATATTTACACCTCACATTGCCCTGCATTACCAAACTGACAATTCCTTGATAGCTTTCATTGGGTCCTTTCAACTGAACCCATCTTTCAACGAAGTTATTCAATAAATTTTCTTTTTACCCAGTTCATTTCATTATCTGCTAATTTGTTATTTGGTCAACACCATTCTTACATACACATCAAAAGCTTTTATTCTCTTGTCGTCTGAAATGCTGATAACACACATCATTTACTACAGTAAAATAATTTTAGAAACGTTCCTGGCATTTAAACTGAAATTGGATGTTAACCTGCCCTCTTTTTCATAAACTGCTATTGCCAGTCTGCATTTAATTGCCCTTCTGCTTTGAAAACCATTTCACTGCCCAAATAGCAAAATTCACAATACTTGTAGCGTCTCATTTCCTAACATAATTCCCTGATTCAATTTGCCTCTATACCATTACATTGTTTTGCTTTGTTGATATTCATCTTCTCAACATACTGTCCACTGCACTCAAGTGAAAGCCTTGGGTCAATGACGTCATGTAGATTCAGTACTTCTCTATTTCTGAAATGCATAAGACTCTGTACACTTATGGTTATTATCAAAAGTAGGACCATTGGAGAGTAAGGAAAAATTTATGACTGGGCTGAGGATTCTTTGATAGGAAGCACACAGCTAGTGTGCTAACTCTGGCATAGAGTTATTGACAGATGTAGAAGTGAAATCTGGTGTGCACTAGGAAAATGTGTCAGGACTGTCGTCGTTTTTATTGTACATTTGTGGCCTCATCTACATTATTAACCTCTGGCTTCTTGTGGATGATACAGTTATCTGTAATGAAGTATTGTCCAAGAGAAGCTGCCCAAACATTCAGTCAGACCTTTAGAATATTTAAAAGTGGTATATAGCTTGGCTACTTGTTTTTAAATGTTTGCAATGTGAAATTGTGCACTTCACAAAACAAAAATATGTACTACTATATAACTGTAGTACCATGAGTGACAATCAGAATCTGTGGAGATAAATGGATGTACCGATACAAAATATGAGGGTGATTGAAAGTGAAGCCTTAGAAGTTCAACAAAATTTCGGAAAGTTGTGCTCTGGGGTTGGTAGGTGGCAGTAGTGTTCCTTGGGGTTCAGAACGACAGACAGAAGACAGCACCATCCACAACAATATGGCTGCTTCCCTGTCAACATGCACTGCAAATGAGCAAGACTGCGATGCATTGTTTCTGTAGTGTGGTATCAAAATTCATAACAGAAAGACAGTGCAGTATGATGGTTTGCGTTTGTCATTGCACCAAGGGTATGAGTGGTGTAGGACGTTTGAAAGTGGTCTAATTTCTGTTAAGGATGCCCCAAGACCAGTGCAGGCTCACTGTGTAGTAACGGATGAGAACACTGAGTTAGAGGAGCAGCTTGCAAAAGATAATAGACGCCTGACTCTGAACAAAATAGCTACAAGTTTGAAGATTAATATTGGTTCAGCACAGAATATTGTTCACAATGTACTGCAGTTCGATAAGATGTTTTTGAGTTGGATACCATGTCAGCTGACTGTTGAATCGAAAGAGCATCACGTCAGTGGCTGTGAAGGTGCATTTCTGAGAAAAATTGTTACAATCAATGAGACTTGGGTCCACTTTCACCAATGAGAAATGAAAAATTCAAGCGACGAATGGCAACACACCTCATTTCCGAAACCAAAAATATCAACACTCAGGTGTTTGCTGGAAAAGTCATGCTCATTCTCTACTGGAATGCAAATGGAATAATTCTGGAGCATTATGTAGGTTGTGGAGTGATGGTAACTAGAACTACTTATTCAGAAATGCTGAGAAATCAGTAGTAAATGATGAGGACTCTTGACTTTAAGAATACTGCTACAGCAAGACAATGCCAAATTGCACACAGTCCTTAAGAGATTGAGATTATTCAGGAAATTAAATTTGAATGTCTGATACATCTTCTTCATTCACCAGACCACACTCCTAGAGAATCACCTGTTAAATGCACACTCACAAGCAACGGTACATAAGCATTTCAGAAGTGATAAAGAGGTGAAAACCACAGTGCACGACTGGCTACACACATGACCAAAGTAATTCTTTCATCTTGGTATCTATGCACATCCAAATTTGTGGAATACATGCATTCAGCATCAGGGAGACTACATTGAAAAATGACATGCAAGTGTTTTGTCCACTGTTCCAATTAAAAATATTACTACACTTTTAAGATTTTCATTTGAATCACCCTCTTAGAACAATGACAGAGTCTCAATCATATGTAAAGTAGGTTGACAGAATGAGGTTCATTGGCAGATAATGAGGGAAATGCAGTCAGTCTATGAATGACGCTGCATACATTGTGTGGGAACTGTGACAAATAATTGACATATACAGAAAAGGGAAGCATGAATGGTCACAGATTTGTTTGACCTCTGGGAGAGTGCCATGAATATTCAGAAAGTACTTAACTGATAAATGCTTTAATATTGACAAAAACTCCCCTGTGAAAACCTACTTATTATGTTGGTAGAATGAGCTTCAAGTGATAAATCTAGGAATATACTACAACCCACTATGTATCATTTCCACAGCAGTCACAAAGATGAGGTTAGACTAATTCAGTGTGTAAACAGGATTTAAACAATCATTCTTCACACTATACATATGTGAATGGAATGCACGAAAACTGCAACAACGTGCAGTGGAAAATATCTTCTGCCATCCACTGCACAGTGGTTTGCACACCATAAAAGTAACTGTAGAATGAATAAAACTGTAGATCAACTACCTTCCTGTCCCACTCTCTTCTTGACCACAACCGTCTTTTATGTCATTAAGCTCTTGTAACTGCAGTCTGATTTCTGAAGTCATAAATAACTTTTCACTCACTGCATGTCACACCCACTACCTTGGAAATTTCAATAAGGGTTGTAAAGACAATATTATTAAAAGCTTTCTCTGAATCTACAAATGTTTGGAACACATGTTTGCCTTTCTTCAAGCCCTTCTAGGGTAAGTGGTTAGTTTGGTATTGTTGTTCCAGAACTGACACTATTGCTCTCCAAGATATAGTTGTAATGCTTTTTCCATGTAAGAAATTCATTCTTTATTTTGTAGCCATAGCTTATCAGGCTCACAGTTCAGTATTATTCACGTGTCAGCACCTACCTACTTTGAAACTGGAATTTTTACATGCTTCCTGACGTACAAGGATATTTTGCCCATCTCATATCCGGCACTTGAGGATCAATAATTCTTTCGTTGCTGAATCTCCCACTGATGTCCGTACTTCAGATGTAGTGTCACCTACTCAATGGACATTATTTCCTCTTAGGTTTTTCAGTGCTCCATCATACTCCCTTTGCATTATCATATCTCTCATCTCATCTTCACCTACTATTTCTATTGCTGTAATATTGTCCTCAAGTTTGTTTCCCTTTATACAAATTCTCTATATTTTCTTTCCACCTTTCAGCTTCCCCTTCTTTGTTTGGTACTGGCCAGCCATCAGAGCTCTAGATATTCCTTCAGCTGCTTCTCTTTTCTCCAATGGTCTCTAATTTTCCCCATAGAAGCAACTCATCTTTATCCAAATTATGCATGGCTCTAAGGCCTAGGCCTAGCCATTGTCTTGCAGCCATTTGTGCTTACCCATTTCACAATTTGTCAATTTTATTTTCCAGATATCTGTATTCACTTCTGACTGCCTCATTTGCTTCATATTTTATATTTTCTCCTTTCGTTAATCAAATCTCTCTCTTTTTTTTTTACATGTGTGACATTCTGCTGCTTTCCCTATTTTATCTCTCAAACCTAACTCTTCATCATTTACTGTATTAATTTCCCTGGTTTAGTTCAATGTTGCCTAACACTCCTTCAAACTCTCAAAGATCTCTGGTTTATACAATGTATCCAAGTCCCACCTACTGAATTTCGTACCTTCCCCCACATGAGACACATGAAACTAGTACCTTTTGTCTGCTTACATAATCCCTGTAACACCAAAGATACATTTGCTAACAGCTTACTCACTTTCTGTGAGGGTTCATGATCCACAAGAGTAAACTGCAGCACTGGGAGTGGGCAGGTACAGTTTGCCTAATGTCTGCAGTGGAAGGACAGCAAAGCAACGTCAAGATGCTTCAAGTGTGCATTTTAGTTCATTTATTCTCATGCTAATTACATTCAGCAGATGCTATTTTATTGTCAACAGAATATTAGCGCCATGTAGCACAAAAATACTCTTTCCACTGCTTTGTTGCACAAGTTTCACATGTGTGCTATACATTACACTGGATTTGTATCTTGTAGAAATGTTTATTCAACTGCAAACATTCTGCAGTAATTCTTTATCAGTTTTGGAACATTTTGATATTTTTGACTGTTAATATGTGAATTAGCTGTAACAACAACAACACCAACAACAAAGGAATAATGACTTTATTGATGGAAAAATAAGTAAATATTTATCCTTAGTGACAAGAGATAAGATGTCATGAGCTGGAGAAGCCATTTGACTTTGATGGAAATCTACAAAAGCCTGACAAAATGTCAAGCGATGATGAGACTTTTGTCCAACCTACTGACCTAAGATCTGTAATTTTTGTTGTAACTGCAACCGAGACAGACACGGGGTTGAAATGACGGAAAGTGCAGTGGAATACCTGAAGAGGGCACGACTATTTTACCTACAGAATATTTTATCAACAGGCTGCCCTATCATTAAGTCATGCAGTAGACCTGAATGCTCACTGGAAAAGTGTTGGCTCTAATTTCCCATTGCTTTCAGAAACTTGCAGTATCAGAATGCCAAGGGAATGCAGGCTGATTTTACAAGACCACATCATTCAATCATGCTGACTGCTGTTCCTGCAACTACTTGATGGCACTGTCCTCATTCAGCAACCCACCTAAGTCACACAGCCTAGGCAAGGACCATGGTTAGTGGCATGGGGGACCTTCAGTGACCACTGTAGCAGAACATAATTAATGATTTCTCATGAAGAGACAAATTCTGGTCATATGGTAATGACAACAGTGGCAACATAGTTAGCACACATACATTAATGGATTACACAGAAATGATATTTGAGGGTATAGTCCAGTCACCAAAGGAAAAATAGGGGAAAATTTGTGCACTCACAAAATTTCCTACAATGCTAGAAGAGTGTGTTTATAAACAGCATCTATACTAAAAATTCCCACCAGTGATGGTGGGGGGTACTGAAAAGTTTACTTTCCTGTATTCTTCTTACATAACTCTACTTCTAGTGAACATACATTCCAAAAAAAAAAGCCTACATTAAATTTGCTAAAAACAAATGTCCTTTTCATTTTTGTCTAGGATTAACAGTTTCCACATAGTGGGGGATGGAAAAGTTCCAGATAATTGATGTTAGTAAGGTATTTTATTTATTTTCAGCAGAATCACTTTATGAAACAACCGTAACTGTTTTCAGACTTGAAAGGCCATCTTCAGATGCCGCAAAGGATGACAAAAAAATCTTAAACTAAGACCTGAAACAGGTGCAATTATCTTCAGTTGATTTACTTGTGAACTCAGTACAATGTTCTGATGGTAAAAAATTAATGTTTATCTCTAAATGAAGTGGATTTTGGAACAAATATTTACAATGTGCCATCAAAGTGCAGTGGAGCATATTAACCCCTTCACTGCTAGATATGTGCCCTCTGCATTCTGTGCAAAGACAACATTTGTTTTGGCTGTACTGCTCACCAGATGCTGATGCCTGATGCCCGTGCTGAGAGACGGCATCCTGGCTGATATGAAATTGTTATGCCATCTTTCAAAAAAAAAAAACACACAGACTTTTGTACATCTCACAGTCTGACATCTTCACTCCATGAAGACGTGTGTTCCTTTTCATTTTCTATCATACTTACTGTGCTGCAACAAATTCACAGAATTTTAAAGCATTCACAGATGTAAAAATACATGGCATAAGCTTTCTTGCACAACTGGTTTTAGCTCATACATTGTAGTGAATGAAATGCAGATAAGATACTGAGATCTTATTTAAAACTCAGTGGAGAGCTGTATATCTTTTTGTTACCTAGTTATCAAGTTTTATACCCAGAAGACTGTCCCACACGATGTGCCCACTCGTGTCCTCGTACATCGTGAATCGTGTGGTCCTAATAGACATCTTGTCTCAAATGATTTCAGATATTATTGAAACAAGGTTTTTGCAAATGATGTCGCACAATGAGGCACATTGTTGTACAATAAATAATTTTAACACTCTTATTTTCTGAGATACAGAAGTAGCTCAACCACAACAGTGAGGCAAGAGCAGTGTAGGAGACATTCAGAGATCCACAGCACTGTAGGAGAACCTGAGTGGTGTACGTACACACATCCATCGGAACTAGGAAATGACATTGCAGGATGTGTATATGTGCCGACAGCAGCGAAAAGGTTAAGGGAAATATATCGTGTTCCGGGGGTGTAACAGGGTGGAGGCAGAGAAGTGGGAAGGCGGTAGTGTGAGAAGAAGTATGCTGCCGGACTGTGAGCATGCAGTTCACACATTTGCAGGACTTCAGATTTAAGGTCAAGCACGTGATTCCCTAGTCTAGGTACCCAACTACATCACAAGAAGCAAGTACAGGTCGTCTCACTGAGCTGTATCTACACTCCACAGCTATCCCTACAAATCACCAGTGACACTGTGCAGAGGTGTCCAGGATTATTTAATTTCCACAAAGTGCATTGGCACTACGCAGTACACACGAATGAGTTTGTCAATAGCAGCACAAAAAATGCTACTCTCAGGATCCACGTAAATTGCTGCACACTGTTCTGTTGATTCTCCTTCATCCTGTGCAGCACGTGTTGCTCTTTTAAGTTTACATACTTTCCCAGCATTTCCTGTCCTGTTCTCTTAAGCATAATTGCTGGTACTCACAGAATGAGCTGAAAACAGTAATCTGCTGTAATGTGTTGTTGGAATTATGTCAACATACATTAAGTTCTACATCACCTGGGTGACCTGATGCAGGCAAGAATTTCAACTTCTGGACCTCGTCATTTGGTCAGAAAGTTAAGGCCAGTGTGATGCATTCGACACCCCTCACACTGCAGAAAGTATTCCAGGCAGTGAAAGGAGCCACAAAATTGACACTGTCTAATGAGTATAGATGGAACATTACACTTTGTGCAGGTTCTTTAGTGTGGTAGACAGTTGACAGCTACAGCTGTCGGGCATTTATACACGACAACTCACTTAGCAATTGCAAACGAGTACTTACTTGATAAACTGAAAATAGCCCCAGTATACAAGCGTAACCTCTGTCAAGTTATTTCGCCTATGCACAAAGGGGAATGGAGAGGAAATTCTGGGGGGTATAGTCTGTCTGTAAACATACAAGAGCAACACTTTTAATGTGGGAAGTCGCATTTCCTGGAAGAATATTGCATCTGCCATACAGGATGACTGATAATCAATTACCCTTTGACAGGACAGAGCAGTGTGCAGAGATTTATATAGATTTTGCCTATATGCAGGCCTACGGAACAGGGAACTGCACAACCCCAATATGGACACCTGCCTCCCCTTGCACTGATACATCCTGTTACACCCACAGAACACAATTTTTCTCTGAATATGACTTCACTGCACTGGTACACACATTTAATATTTGTTCCTAAACCACTTCATTTAATAGTTACATCTTTTATACCCCTGAAATGCTATTTTTAATAATTTGCCATTTTTACAATGCCTGCAATGCCTGCAATGCAGGCAGTAGTAATCCTAGGGAGTACCTTATTGTAGAATATTTAATGTAATTTAATTGTGTACTGGGAATTGTATCTGCCAGAAATTGTGGTTTTTGATGTGTTTGAGAAAAAAACATATAAAGTTACCTTTAAACTCCCACCACCACCACCACCACTGCACAGCACAGCACAACACAACACAGCACACAGCAGCAGTGGGGATTCTTAGTATGTTGTCCATGACACTCCTTCCTGTCACTGTACAAATATTTGTGACTACCTGATTTTTCCCCTATTTTTGGTCTTTGTTAAATGGGTAGAAAAGGAAAGCAGAAATGCATTGGTGCATTTCCCAGTGATCCTTTTCGAAGGAAGGTGATGAACTGCCAAACTTCTCACACCACTGCAAAAATGAGTGATTCAGTTATTTGTGTCAGTGGCATTTAGAAACAGTTAAAAATCCCTAAACCTAAGAAGTGATTTGGGCCCCAAATGAATCTCCATTATTCTATACACAACATACAGCAGAGATTGCTCCCATGTTAATTCTAATATGGTATATTGTTGATCTCTCAATGAAAAAAATGTGGCCAGTGGCTGGAAAGAAGTTTACCCACCTAGGAGGAGGCTACCAAAAGTGAACCGCAAACCTAATTTCATGTCACTGATTCCCATCCATTACAGAATACTAGAATATATAGGGTGTATCAAAAAGATTCATCTGCTTTGGCATGCCTATATTTCTGAAACTAATAAACAAATACAATGAGTTGTTTTTTGATGAACAGAAAACTTAAAATGTTTTCTCATATCTTTTTATAGGTCTTCAATATGCCCCCCTTGAGATTCATGTCATATGTCAATGCGGTATTCAAACCATTCCCACACTGCAGTGAGCATGTCTTGGGTTACAGCTTCAACAGCTGCTATTATGGGACATCTCAGTTCACTCATTGTTGTTGGCAAGGGAGGAACATAAACAGAGTCTGTATAACCCCCCCCCCAAGAAATAATCACATTTGGTCAGGTCCAGTGAACTTGGAGGCCAGTAATATAAGGCCGAATCATTTGGTCCAGTGCAACCAATCCATCATTGAATAATCCTTTGATTGAAAAATTCCCTCAGTTCCAGTTGCCAGCATGGCGAAGCCCCATCCTGTAGGTAAATGAAGCCATGTAAACCAGTCTCCAACTGTGGGAAAAAAAGAAAAAAAATATCTGAAGCATATCGAGATATGTGCTACCTGTAACAGTGTTCTCAGCAAAGAAAACTGGACCAGACACCTTTTCATTCCATACCTGATATTCTCCCATAACGATGGTTAACCTTCCCATTTACATTAAATGTTGCCCCGTCACTGAACACTAGACATGGAAGGAAACTATCATCCTCCATCTTGCCAAGAATGAAATTACAGAATGTTTTTGTTTTCGCCTTCACAAAGAGCTTGCAGTAGCTGAATTTTGTACTGTTTCATGTGTAAGCGTCCTCGCAACACAAGCCAGAGGGACATTGAGGGCATGTTGAACTGTCGAGCTACATGGTGAACACATTTTTGCCGACTCTTTGTGAAACTGTGGCAGATGCATTCAATGGCCATGTCAGACACTTGGGGCTGGCCCAGGGATTCGCCTTTGCACAAACAACCTGTTTCTCAGAATTGTTCATGCCATCATCTAATGCTCTGTGCTGTAGGAGGATCCACACCATACCTAGTATGAAAGCCATGCTAAACAGTTATTACATACTGCCACTGCACACCATTTTTACTAGAACTTAAGTGGATGCACAGTGCTGCTACCTAGTGGGAGCCATGCAAAACTCAAGAGTTTTATTTTTCCTACAGTGTGTTATTCATGGACACATCTCAAATAACATAATAGCTGTGGTTTTTTTTTTTTTTTTTTACTCAGTTGGTACTTCTTGAAATACCCTGTATTCTGAAATCAAACACAATGAAGTGTATCAACCAGAATTATGTCCTAGGTTCTAACTGGTATGGACTGCAAAAACAGCAATCACACAAAAATAAAACTTTGCTTTTTTCACACAAAAAGCCAGAGTTTGAGGCACTGACGTGGATACAGTATTCCTTGACTCCAGCAAGACACTCGACTCTATACAACACCAATGAATTTTACCAAAATCATGGCTGGTTGAGTTAAGAACAAAATTGTTACTACATTGAGTACTTCTCAGTAAGGATGATGCAGGGAATTACCACTCATGGACAGCCATCGACATATGTAGGAGCAATTTCGTGCTTGCACCCTGGAAGTAGGTTGAGACTCTACATTTTTACATTGTATATGGTGGTTATAATTAAACTTCCGCTACCTGAGGGGATCCCCATGAAAAATGGTTGATTGTACAACAAAAATTTTGTGTAAGAGAAATAACGCACGTCACGATACACAACCAGCAACACAAACCCTGCAGTGCTCAGTCTCAACGTTATTCCTATAATGTTGGGTACCCATACAGTCAATAGTTTCCTGTCTACAGAGGCTCAATTAGTGGAATTTTAATTAGCAGATAACTGAGTCAATGGCATTTCTGGGGGAGGGGGCAGCACTCTGCTGAGATGCAGGCACCTGTCCAGAGACATTCCCTCCCTCCTCGCCCCCCTCCCCCCCCCCCCCCCCCCACCGCAACCCGGAGAAAAAAGAAAACCACAGAGAGAGAGAGAGAGAGAGAGAGAGAGAGAGAGAGAGAGAGAGTGAGGGAGAAGGGGGGGAGGGCACGGGGAGTGGAGAGAGAGGTTCCTGGCTATTACTGATCATCAGATGGGTACATATTTGCTCACATGGAGCTAATCAGTAATCAAGGCTGTATACTCCACCTGTGGCTGCCTCTAACATAGGTGGCAGTGGTTTGTCACATTGGCTTGTTGCTCAGCCCAGTAGTTCAGATATTCTTCGTACATCCATATTTAAACTGGATGAAGGTGGGGCACAGCTTGTATAATTTTTATTAAAAATGAAATTCCTCCAGCTGTACGTAAGACTTTATATTGGCTACTAGCTTCAGTGTTGCATCAACATCATCTTAAGGCCCTATGTAACAACACCATACATGTAGTCTCTGAGCTAGTGTACAAAATAATAATATATTATAAATGGATTATATACAGGATGAATTCATTAAAAGTAGTTACATTTAATTCATTTTCACTAAGATGCAATTTACCTTGACATTAACAATTTTTATGGTACAAATGATGTTAAATATGCACAGTTATTTCGGTTACAGATCAATACCAGACATTAGAATAAAAATGGGGGTGTATGTAAGTCTGGGTGACGTGCCATTACTCTTAGAGAGAATAATATAGGCATAAAACAGTACTAAAATTGTGTTAAAAGCAAATAAGAATACCCTAAAACTCTTCTTTGTGTGCATAGTTTAACTAACAGGAAGGAAAATACGCATTGCCAATCTGACATATGTAAGGTATGATTCCATTGAAACTTCTTGACAGATTAAAGCTGTGTGCCGGACCGAGACTTGAAATCGGGACCTTTGCCTTTCGCAGGCAAGTGCTCTTGCACTTGTCTGCAGAAGGCAAATGTCCCGAGTTCGAGTCTTGGTCCGGCACACAGCTTTAATCTTCCAGGAAATTTCATATCAGCGCACACTCCACTGCAGAGTGAAAATCTCATTCTGGGTTTGATTCCACTGTTTATAAATAGTGAATAGTGGGAAAGGTGGAAAGGATTTAAGTTTGCATAACACTGTATCATCTTCACTATAAAGTAACAAAGTGGAACAGGTTACTGAAACATCATCATTCATAACAATATGAAACACAAGTGAGGAGGAAGTGGAAGAATGGTTTGGAACCCAGTTAATATATTAAAAGGTATTCAGTGGTGTAAAATAAATGCATATGAGTCAATTAATTAATCTACTCATTCCAACAAGAGAAACATAAGCTAACATGCCACCAAAACGTACCGTTTCAATGTCGGTGCCTCACTAAGGCCATGACCCAGGTCTAAGGTAATCTAATGTAAAAGAACAATGAAGTACATAACAATGCTCCAAATAGAAGTAAACAGGGTGTTGTCAATCAAAGCAGCTCGTCACATATCTAAAATACTTTTAGTTCCTCTAATAACTAATTACTGAATAAGAGTACAGCGTAAGGTACGCGAAGTATAACTCTCATATTGCTATACGTAATCCAGTCAAGAGTTGACATAAGTTAACAACAATCATTGAAATGCCTTGTCACCCACTTACTTGGATGACCATCACTACACCATAATACTCAATTATTTCACCTATCCACATAAACCCGTTCTTGTATAAAATTACTAGTTTAAATATATTGACTATTCACTTATTTATGAACAAAATGTAACTACTTTTAATGAATTCATCATATTTATAATATGTTTATAATATATTTATTTTGTACACTAGCTCACACTACTGATGTCTGACATTGTTAGTTTTATGCATGCTGCTGTTATATAGTGCCTGAAGATAGCGTTGGTGCAATGTCGAAACTAGTAGCCCAATAAATATAAAATCTTAAACACAGCTGGAGGAGTTTCATTTTTAATAAAACTGGATAGATATTGGTAAAGGTTCATGATTTTGACTGCTGCCAACCACAGCAATTTAATAGCAGACTGAATTTAAATTCATTTTTGTATGAAATTCTGGTTCTTCCTAATCACAGTGTTAAATGCTTGAACTATGTATGAGGGTCACTCCAAAAGAAAGGCACACTATTTTTTTTTTAAACCCATCTTATATTCTACATGTTTGAAAGTTTTACAGTGTGTAGATACATCCTTTAGGAACAATATTTTCATTTCTCCACATAATTTCCACTCCTCTCAACTGCCTTATGCCATCTTGGAATCAGCGCCTGTATACCCACATGGTAAAATTCTGGACCAACCTGTTGGCTCCACTGTTTGGCGGTGTGCACAAGGCACAAGGAAATCATCATCATCATCATCATCATCATCATCATCAAACATTGTTCCATGAAGAGAGTCTTTCAGTTTCTCAAAGAGATGACAGTCACATGGAGCCAGGTCAGACTGTAAGGAGGGTGTTCAGTGTTATCCATCCGAGTTTTGTGATCTTCCATGGTTCTTTGACTAACATGTGGCCGTGCATTGTCATGCAACAGCAAAACAGCCTGCTTTTTCCAATGTGGTCAAACACGACTCTGTCGAGCTTGAAGTTTCTTCAGTGTCATTACATATGCATCAGAATTTATGGTGGTTCCACTTGGGATGATGCCCACAGGCAAGAGTCTTTCAGAATCGAAAAACACCGTAGCCATAACTTTTCCAGCAGAAGGTGAGGTTTTGAATTCCCCCCCCCCCCCCCTCCCCTCTCCTTTGTTGAATTTGCATGATGCCCCTCCATTGATTGCCTCTTCATCTCTGATGAAAAATGACAGGGCCATGTTTCATCACCAATCACAATTCTTCCAAAAAATTCATCTCCACCATTCTTGTACTGTTCCAAAAGTTCTCTGCATACCTTTTTATTGTTTCTTTGTGAGCCACTGTCAACATCCTGGGAAACCACCTAGCTCAAACCTTTTTTAACGCCAACACTTTCAGTATTCTGCAAACACTTCCTTCCTCTATCCCAAGGTAGTGTGACAATTCGTTCACTGTGATGCATCTGTCAGCAGTCACCATTTCGTTAACTCTATGCACATTGTCTTGAGAGTGTGCAGTATGAGGCCTGCCACTGCAGGGACAATCCTAAATACTGCCGTGCCTGCTTTCATCATGTAACCTGCTTGCCCATTGACTAACTGTACTGCGATCGACAGCAGCATCTCCATACACCTTTTTCAACCTCTTGTGGATGTTTCCCACTGTCTCGTTTTCACAGCACAAGAATTCTATGACAGTATGTTGCTTCTGACGAACATCAAGTGTAGCAGCCATCTAGAAGACATGCTGTGACGGCACCACTCACGGGAACAGGTTGAACTAAGTTTGGAATCAAGTGGGAAGGATGTATCTACACACTGTAAAACTTTCACACATGCAGAATGAAAATTGTATTTTTATGAAAATGTTGTGCATTTCTTTTGGAGTAACCCTCATACTTTTCTATTTCGGATACCACTGTACATTTTCATTTCAATGTTTGCAGGTTTTGCTACCACTAACGAATACGGGAGTCAGCTGAGTTATCAATGTCTTAACAAGGTTAAGGGTCTCTGGAAAGCGCTATCTTTACAACGTTAAAACAGCACTTATTTAACATGGTTAATCAGAAAGTATTTGACCTAGCAAGTTGAAATTTTGGTAGGTTATCTATTGGAATATTGGCTACGGCTTAACAGAGTAATTTTTAAAAGTTTCAGTTCAGTTGTTAGAGATTAATTTCTTCCATTTGAATGAAATTTCTCTACTTTTTTGCCATTTTTTGTTTATAAAGAAATATAAAGGTTTCTGGAAAGAGACTGTGTTAAGTTATGTGGAAGGGACTGTATTACATTTCCTGAAGATCTGAAGCAAAATGGCTTGGCAGCTCTTGAGAAAACATGGAACGTATATGAAAAAATAAAACTTTTAGGAATCGAGCAACAAAGTTTGGATCACCTTTTTAGTGCATTCCAGATTCATAAGATGGATTACCTTTTCTTCTACAAACTCCTCTAGCAGCTTTCTCTCTGTTCGCTTGCTTGTTTTTTTTTAGGCTATTTCCTGTCAGTAGCCTGAAGATGTAACATACCTAAGGCAAGCATCATTCATACCATGTTGAAACCTACCTTCATTCCTATGTTTTGAAATACTTTCCACCTTACAATGTTGCCATCATTGAAAGTAGCAACATCATCACACACACCAAAGTGAACTGTTTCCTTTTCTCACAAATACAGTCTTGTGAATTCTTGGATATGCATTTGTATTTGTATTTCTTTATTGGTCCTGTAAATCATGTTTAGGTACATATTTTGCACGAACAATGTAGGACAAGTCAGGTTGGTACAGTATATACAACATCATACACATTGTTATTTTGAAAGGAAAAATAATTTAAAATTATTCAATACATGTTGAATATTGATGACAAATTCAATACAATTAAATGAAATGATAGCCTATTTGAGCAGTTAGACTACACTTTTCTGATACTCTAAGAACTCGGAAACAGATTAGAAGCAGTGGTCAAGTAGTGGTCAAGCAAGTACTCTTTCTGTTTCACTTTAAACTTTTGTAAATTTTGCATCTGTTGCAAATAGGATGGCATGTGATTGTACAACAGTATGCCAGTATGATACACTCCTCTCTCACAAATGTTTGTACTTACTGTATTGACATGAAAGTAATGCTTCCACCTAGTATCACGAGGGTGGTAATCACTGTTATACTTGAAGATATTTCCATCTTTTAAAATACTTCCTTTTGTGAAATTTAATATTTCATACATATATAAGCAAGGAAGAGGCAATATATTGAGATTTTTAAATATTGGTCTACAGGAGCCTCTGTGCTTAGCATGGCTTATTATTCTAACGATCTTTTTCTGTAGCCTAAATGTTTTGTTTGTACCCACGGAGTTCCCCCAAAAGATAATGCTGTACATCAGCAGTGACTGAATACTGCCATGGTACATTGTGATCACAGATGCACAGCTTGTATTTTGTGTAAGGATTCTTACTGCGTACGCAAGTGTGTTTTGCTTTTTATTTACATGGTTAAGATGTGTCTCCCATTTTAGGTTTTGCTGAATATGTATACCTAAAAATTTTGTATCACTCACCGATGATACAATTTTTCCATCGATTTTAAAAATTGGTCTTGCAGGATGTAGTTTCTGAGAATTGCGGAAATTGACTGTCACTGTTTTTTCATTATTTATTATTAGCTTGTTTGTTCTGAACCATTGTGTCAAATTTTGTATTATACCTGTAGCTGTTTTTTGTAGGCTTTCCTCATCACATTATTTGATTAGGATATTTGTGTCATCTGCAAAAAGTACTGTTGTCCCTTTAGTTATATTTCTGACAAATCATTAACATAAAGAATGAAAAGAATTGGCCCAAGGACTGATCCTTAAGGAACTCCATATGTATAGTTTTGTGCATCACTGTAAAAATTACAATTTTTTTGTGTTTTTATGTCTTTGTATTTTATCTGAGTGATCTGTTGACGGTCATGAAGGTAGGAATGTATCCACTTGTTTGGCAGGCCTCGTATTCCATAGTTACCTAGCTTCTGCAACAGAGTTTTATGATCAATTACATCGAAGGCTTTACTAAGGTCAAGAAATATGCCAGACACATGTTGCTTATTATCTACTGCAATTAGAATTTCATTTAAGAAGGTATAAATAGCTGACTGTGTTGATCTTCCAGTTCAGAATCCGTGTTGTGCATCACTTATTATGTTTTCTTTATTTAGAAAGGCTGTCAGACTTCTAAGAAATAGCTTTTCAAGAATTTTACCAAAGCCTGACAATACTGATACAGGTCTCTAGTTTGCAGCTTCATGTTTGTCCCCTTTCTTGTTCAGTGGTGTCACTTTTGCCATTTTCAGATTTTTCGGGAATACACCACTCACAAATGATGAATTGAAAATATCCGTTAATGGTTTTATGATAGATGTTACACTTGCTTTGATGATATTACCTGATGTTTCATCAGTACCTGCTGAATACTTATTGGGTAACCTTTTTATGATGACAGATAATTCCTCACGTGTTGTTGGAGACATGAATAGGGTTCTTGTAAGAATTTTTGTATCTAACTGGAGTGTATCGCTGTCTGATTGTGAGTTGTATTGTTTGGTAATCAGGTGGTGTGCTACATTATAAAAGTAGTTGTTAAATTTATTAGCCACTACTGTGGGGTTGATTACTTTATTGTTGTTTTCATGACATTCTATATTTTTGGGTGCTAATGATGTAGTACCTGTTTCTCTTTCTATGATACTCCAGGTGTCTTTAGTCTTATTCCTGGAATTTTTTATTTGTTTGTTGTTTTCAATTTTCTTTGTTTTTGTCATAACCTGTCTAAGTATTTGTTTATATTGTTCAAAGTAATTGATAAATACAGGATTTGCGGTTTGGTATGAGTATTGATATAAGTTCCTTTTGTTCTGGTATGATATTTTTATTCCTGTTGTGAACCCTTTATTTGGTTTGTACACAGAATTTATAAGTGACGTTTGTTTAGGAAAGGCTATTTCAAAAAAATATTTGTATGTGGCCATAGACTTATCAAACTTGTCATTTGTGTTGTTTGAACTGTAAACATCAGTCCATATTTCTCTTCTCAAGAGAGAACAAAAGTAATCTATGTTTTCATTATTAAACTTCCTCACAATAGCTCTAGTTTTCTGGGCTTTCATGTTTCCTGGAATAGAGATTGTTAGTATTTGGGCATTGTGATCACTAAAACCAGTGTTTGCAGTCTGTGTGTTGCAGAAATATTTATCTGTATTTACAAACACCTGATCTATGGTTGTTGCAGAAGTAGTGGTAATACGAGTTGGGTTGGTTATAGTTGGTTTTAGGTTAAAGGACTTCAGTATGTCATTGATTTCTTCTTTAAATTTACAACATTGAAATCTCCAAAAATGATAATATTTTTTAACAGTGTTGAAGTCCTCTAACAGCTCTTCCATATTATTATAAAAAACTTTTTTATCACCATCTGGTGACCTATATACACAGATGATTACAGAATTGCTAGTTGGCAGTTCTACTATAGAGAGTTCTATGTCTCTTTCTTTAGATAAGTTGTCAAATTTGGTTGCGTTAGTGAAGTCTATATCTTCTCGAACATATATGCAGCTACCACCACGCCTGCGTACTTCTCTACAAAATGTGGCAGCTAATATAAACTGAGGTAGGTGTGCTAGTTCTATCATGTCTTTATTTAGCCAGTGCTCAGTAAAGCATAAAACAGAAATATCACTCATATCATTTAACAAGATATGTATTTCATTCATTTTATTGGAAAGAGACTGAACATTCTGATGGAACAATTTAAAGTATGAAACAGGGACTATATTGTGTCTTGCTAGACCACTTACCTCTTTTTTACATCTACTATTGTTAGCTGTAAAAAATCCTCCTTGATTTGAGGTGTGGGTGGTGTCTTCTTGCTAGCTAGTTCCCTGGATTCTGGGCCCTGCCTTTCATGTACTGTGGTGCTTCTAATGGTAATCCACTTGTCAAGTAGCATTTGTTTCATTTTAGGCACTTCTACTGCACTGGTTTTCACATTGTATTTATTTTGGTGAAACATTGATTTCTTCGGGTAGACTGGTTGATTCAGGGATACATGCATCTGGTTTGTACGATTGTTAATTTTAATTAAGATAGACAGTCTATTGCATACTTGCTCCTTCCCCTGTCTGTTCAAGTGGAATCTGTGACGTGTGAATTTATCACGAGACAGTCATTCCATTTCAAAGTTTATGGATATTCTACTTTTGTTGCAAAATTTTGAGCAGTTCACTGTTTGAACTAAATGATGATTAAACATGTCAATTTTTTCGGTTATATGTTCTTTGTCAAATCTTTTGGGAACTGGATGCAAAATGATGTTTGTCTTGTTACTGAGTTGGAGAACACTTGATAACACATGTTGTTGTAAGAGTCTCCAGTATCGTACAACCCTGCCATTAATGTAAGAGTATCACTTGCGTTCAAGTCTTCTGCTAATTTGTCAATTCGATTAAAAACTTCACGGATAGGAGCATTTGGTTCAATAAAACTTTGAATGTCATATTTTGTGTCTAGTTTTGTCTCCAGAATGTTTCTGCAGTACCTGTCTTGGCCGTCACTCACTAATAAAACTTTCAGATTCCGTAATGCATTCCTTAACTCTTAACTTTGTTTCGTATGTTCAGGTGCTTTATCTTCTGGAACACTATTGGAATCGTTCATTACAGTTTCGTTTTCGCTGATTGCCGTGTAAACACTGACTTCAGTTACACTTACACATTGCATTGGCTCTTTACCAGCTGACATCAAAACAGTTTCTTTATCTGAAGCTGCACTTGTTTAGACGCACTTTTTCTGGATACCGTTGGCATTGTAGATACATTATAACATGAGTGCATTTTTAGTTGCGATTTTAAATTGTGTGTGTTCGACGCGCTTTTTACGGTACACCACTTTTCACTGCTTACATATTTGATTAGTTCTTGTTCTAGCTCACTGATTCTCGCTAACAGAACGTTTCTATCCTCTTGCAACACTTTAATTATTTCATATTTTGATGCTGAGTCTGTTACGAGTTTGTGATCACCATGTGGCACCAAAACACAGTTTAATTTATACTTTTATTGGGGTTTTGAGTTTTTCTGTGAGCATACTTTTTCCACAGTTATGGTGCCGCTAAGTCTCTGAAAACAGGTTATATCACCCCTTTACAATATCAGGCAGACTATGTTTATAGGTGTGCACATCACCAGTTAGCAATTCCTGGTTGTAGTTGCACCAGCTGTTTTCTCCTTTGATGGGGACTTTCATTGGTTGAAAAAAACCCAAACAGCCATCTCCACTTCAACATTGTGTGTACTTTGCCTAATAGCAAATACATAATAGTTTTGTATTTTGTCAGTTACACTGCCAGTTAACCTTCCCTTCCCATCTGATCCTTTGCCATCACTGAGGTTTTGTTTTTTTGTATGAAGCTTTCAGTCACCAAAGTCTTGATCCCATTCGTTTCTGTATGTGTCCAATACACACAAATTTCCACACTACATCATTGGTGTACCAGTTCAGTCCTTGAAGATGTCTGAAACTTTTAGAATCACTGCCACCAAATTAATTCACATATCACACTTTACCACACGCAACAAAACATTGAAATATGCTAGCAACACATGCCACTTCCATTCCTCCACTACTGCCACTATAGTTAGCTGCAAAATTATTTCAAGTGTACCTTTGTTTTTTGAGGACATCTACAATTTTTAGATATTACTGCTAAGTGCTATTTGGAAGACTCATTGTGCCTCAGGAAACTGCACCGACTGTAGCACCCTATGGATTGTATGCAAGGCATAGACACATTAATGTTGCATTCATAGATTTTGCTACCATTTTCGTAATTTTGAGCTATTGAAACACTGTTCCAGAAAGTTGTCATGTATGATCACTTACCACACTTCAATTCCATTTCACTGGCAAGTCCTACATGATTTTTTTACAATGTGTTCCAGACCAACTTCACTACACTGAGTATATCTTACACAGTTTGCAAAAATTAAGTTGAGAACTGACATATCAAATCTTTCAGTCACATCTGATTTTCCCATAAAATATTCATACTTTTCACTAACTGAACCTAGCTTCCTCTTCCAAGTACTTACTTTTCCACTTTCACTGCAATGGGCAGTTGAAGCAAGATAGTTAGGTTCACACACTTCGTTATCATATTTATTGTTTATGGTAATAACATCTACCATTGGCTTTCCTACATTTCTTATTTTCTTAAAAGCCTTCAGAGGATTTCTAGCCACTTTAGGTTCACCCATGATTATCCTTCAATAAAATAGAGACTTCAATGAACAGAATTCACTATGAATATTTTCAGGGTTATAAAAGAGTAAATAAACATAAAAAAACATGATGATCGTGCGAGTGATATACACTGAACTATTACAGGTTGGCCAGAACACATTTCCTCTCTCATATGCTTTTACATTCATTAGTACAAGATTTGACAGCAGTTTAACAGCATCACAGTGGGTCACACCCATGCAAAAGAAAATTCAAAAATATTTTAAAAATCATTTTAGTCTTCTGAACTGAAGAAACTATGTATGAATTGAAAGTGGAAACTATGTAGATTTTTAAAATGCAAAAAACGTAAAAATTCAACATAACATGTTTTGAACTGAGAGCATGATTTAGCTCCCGCATAGGCAGCGTTGTATCACTCACGATGCTGAGAAGAGAAGGGTATCGCTTGAGCCACCTCCAAATCCTTTCTGATGGAGGAATGCAGGCTGATATTGAGAGGAGCTCAAAATCTTCACAAAATGGCAGCCCAAGGTGTTGGAGATAGCAGTAGGATCCATGATAACATCGTCTGCTACTGTCAGACCAGGAATTGGTGAATGGATGTTGATCCCAGAGAGCCATTGGAGGTTGTCTCACATTACAGAAGATGGAGTGGAACTATTAAAAGACTTAGTGAATGAATCCAGCTAGCTTCTTTGCTATCCTGAGGAATGCAAGGACACTGACCATGCATCTTTTTAAAATATATGCAGTTTACTATCATAGGATGATGGTTAAAAATGTGGAGAGCATGTCCCCATGCGCAAATTGCATCTGAGCATGACTCAGTTCATCAAGAGATTGGGACATGCCGCGGTAAAGAGAAAGTGCGATGTATGTAACATTCTGCAGGTTGGGATAACATCTTTAAGATATTGCACCTGGTCATCATAAATAGGGGAAATGATGTTTGTCAAAGGTTGCCATGAAGGAGTAAAGCCTCCAGTCAGTCTTAGTAAGCTATCATTTGGGTGTTCATATAGATGGGGAGGAGTCAGTAAACATGTAGCACATGGGAAATGGTCACTCAAGTATGCGTAAGAGAGAATGGATCACTCGAGAAGATGGGCAAGCTGGGCAGCACAGAAGAGTGTATTGAAATGGAAATAGGAGTGTGTGGATTTTGAAAGAAAGATGGGTGCTCCTGTATTAAGTCAGAAGAGATTACGGTGATTGAGAAGGTCAGCCATCTCTCAGACAAGTTCTGGCAGAACCCAAAAGGAGACGGTGTGCATTAAAGTCACTGAGCAGCAGAAAGGAGAGAGGTAGCTGCCTAATAAGCTAGAGGAAGTCTGCCCTGTTGATATCAAATGGTGGAGGGATGTGAACTGTACAAAGGGAGAACTTGAAGTAAGGAAGGAAAAGGCGAACTGCAGCAGCTTGTAGGCAGAAAGTCAGGGAGATAGGTTGACTATGAATGTCATCCTGTATGAGCAGCATGGCTCCCCCATGAGATGGAATGCCGACCTTGGGGGGGAAGGTCAAAACAGTCTGTGAAGAAACGCCTTGGAGGATACTCATGATGAGAAAAATATGATGGGGTATCACCTCGGCAGTTGCCAAGTGCCAGCCTTCAGAGACACTCTGCTTCAGGGCATAAAGGCAGGAGGATCCCAATCCACTAGGTCTGCAGGAGCATCAGCATTTTTCTGCTCTTGGCCTGTAGAGTACAGTGCAACAAAATGGCTGGTGTTGTGCACCAGTGACACAGATATCGGACTGACGAGGATATCATGTGGCAACACTGTCAAAGACGATCTTCGAGTCAGTGAAGGAAAGACTGCTTGCCTTTGTTTAACTTCTTTGAATCTTTCTGGTTACCAGACAAAGACGTGGATGTTGGGTAGCTGGAGCAACATAGGAACACATCAAGAGTACTCCTTCTGTCCTTTCCATGCTGCCGGTTGTATAGCTGCGGTATTTGTCCCATGAGGTGAACATTTGATGATGCATTGCACATTTGAAGGATTAGATGGATACCCTACCATACCACTGGGCGATTTCACAACCATGGTGCTAAATTTGAATTTGCATGTCTGCTTGGCCACTTCTTCTGTGGAGTGAGCTGTAGCTAGAACAGTACTGTAGGTGCCATATGGTAGCATACAGGGTTTCTGACTTGCCAACAACTTGCGAGCAACCACGTAAGACACTTTTCCTTCACCCAGACCTCCTGAATCGCCTCCTTATTGAGGTACATGGGACAATTCTGGGAGGATGGGACAATTCTGCAAGGAGGCAGCACATACGCCATTGCAGATAATGCAGCAGGCTGGAGGAGGTGGACAATCACCCTTGTGCACATTAGTATGACAAGTTGAACATTTGGCCGGATGCCAATAAGAACTGCTAGTGTGGTTGAAACTATGACACTGGTAGCAGCGTATAGAGTTCGGAATGTATGGTTGGACTGTGATAAAGGTGAGAAAAAGTGTGTGTGTGTGTGTGTGTGGCGGGGGAGGGGGGGGGGGTGGGGGGGGGGGGGAGCACTATGGAGGCATCTATCCTTTTCATCATCCATTGGATGGCAGTGACACCCTGATCAGGCAGGTATGTTTGGATTTCAGCCTCCGACACACTGTCAAGCAGCCTAGTGTAAATAACACCACGGAAAGAATTCAGAATTCAGAGCAGCTTGAAACTAACAGGATGGCTGAGGAGAAGTGAAGAGGCAAGCAGTTTTTGTGCTTGAGAATCAGAAATAGTCTCCAAGAGGAAAGTGCCACTCCATAAAAGAGAGCAGGCCTTCACAGAGCAAGCATTTGCATTAACACCTTTCTAAATAATAAATGGATTTACCAATGCAAAGGACTCACTGTCTACAGTAAGTGAAACCATGAGGAACTGTGGTGCAACTGGGATGGTCTTTGAATCGTTAGATCATTCCACTTAGGCTTTGTAGATGATTGGGAAGATGATTGTCTTATTGCAATAAAATCCTCCATGATTGCCAGCATCTCTGATGATGTACTGCTTCCAACTGGGGGCCCCCCTTCTCAAGGCAGCGCACCTGCCTTAGGTGACTGTTTATGCCTCAGGTCACACCTACTGAACACCTGATGGAGGGACCAGTCGGCAATTTGGGAAGGTAGCTGCTCAGGCAATCACCCCTCCCTGGGCCTTGCCTACACAATGGAGGGGTATGTGTGAACCCAACCTGTAGACCCAAGTCTGGGAAATACACGTTACCCTGTTACCTGCTATGCATCAGATGCATGGGCCAGCCTACAGGAGTACACAGGGAGGAAAAAGGAAAAGAGGAACCTCAAATGCTGAAGTGGAAGGAGGACAGGTGAAGGTGAATGAAGAAAGAAAGAGGAATGAAAACACAGTGGTGAGACTGATCCAATGTGAGCCACCGAAAATGTGGAACATATTCCAAAATATACCCCAAACACGTTCCCCAAGGGAGGGTAAAAATAAGAGCAAGGGGATAGATATGCAGCACAGAAGGGAAAATATGCTGCAAAGGCTGGGGCCCTGTGGAAGCCAAGCACGAACCCACGAAAGAGCTGTGAGCTCCCTGCAGGTTTAAAAAAAAAGTGAAAAATTTATGAAAGGAGCTACAGAAAGCTTGTCACCCACTAGCCACTCTCAGTGCCTGCACCTGCTCGGTGCTGAATATTTCTGGAGTAACTACGACTGCAGGCAAAGCACTGTGCCCTCTCACAGCTGATACAGAACAAATGCTGTCTCTACATAGTTTCTCTGCAGATGTATTACTGCAGAATCAAACTGAATCGTTAAAACTATTTTCCATCACTAAGGATTTAATCTTGTATTTAGCTTATGGTGAAAGTGATTTGATTAATTAGATTTACCTCAATAGTTCTTTCTTGCATACCCGTTTTTAAAGTTGAGCCAAAATACAATGATCCCTGGTGCTTGTGCTAATTGGCAATGAGTGCCAGCGGTATTTCCATAAAAAGCTAATTTAATTTACAGTGATAATCATGCTAACAGACTATTACAGAGCAGTGAATATATAGCCCTGAAAAGACTGAAATTATATTAAATGAATCCTAAACTATCATTAAGAGAATAAAACATAAAATATTGCTATCACACAGTAGTAGCACTTTTATTAATAAGTGAAATAGCTAATGTAAGCTTACTTTGAATAAGGTTCAGGGTTCATTACATAAAAACAATATTTCAAAGTTAATGCTTTAATAAAGTATGCCTAATACTTTCAGTCAAAAAGTATGTAAAAAGTGGTCTTTAATTGAGTGTTACAACCCAAAAAAAATTAAGGTATTTGAAAATAATCAATACAGTATTGTAGTTATATAGTAATACAGTACTAAACTAGTACTAATATTTAGGTACTAAAAATTTAACATTGTGTATGTATTTAATTCTCTATTTTATAAAGATTTTTAATATTGCTCTAAATGCCATTATTAGGGCTAGAGTGTCTTTATAAAGGTGTAAATGTCAACCATCTGACTGGATTACTAAATACAAAGTTGTTGGTGACTGGTGAAATACCCAATTCATCCATAACATCTTGGTGGGCATGAAGAATAGCCAAATTGTCCAATCGATTCTGTCCCTTTGTTGATTAGAGATATGACTTCAGACATTTAAGAGTGTTAAATGACCATTCTGATTTTGCTGTCGTGATTGGAACTACTTGGAGAATCTTAATTCACTTCACCACTTCACATAACATTTCTACAACTGCAGGCTCTTGTGTAATGTACTTTCTTACATCAAGCATATTTTTTAAGACCAGTTGTTTTTAATTAGTGATATCAAATAACATATTCAAGAGTAAGTGCTGCCTCTGAATGTCTAGGTCATTTTTGAAAAACTCAGTTGATTTTTCCAAATTTGTTTCACCGCTGTTTACTAAAAGCAAGCACACTTTTCCAACCCATCTGCAATGACCTGTGAGAGTCCAGTTGAAGCAAACCGCTCTGTAATGCAAGATTGCACCATTTCACATACTTCATTGTAACAGCTTTGCAATATTCCTTTTGGGTTTTGAAAGTGTATGGTGCGCTGGCTTTGTTGTTTTCATACTTCTTGGGTATACTTTGATTCCTAGGAAGCGAAGGATCATCAACTTGTGAAGGTTTTTCTTTTAAACACAATTCCCAAAAGTGTTCAGAACTATCACACCTTCCATTCAGTATACAAATCAAGCCCTCATATTTTTTCCAGATCAGCAACACTTAGATGAAGGCATTGAATTTTTTCATTGACATCCTCTACTGGGTTCATTGCATGGCAATAAAGACGTAAAAAGAAGTAAGTCTTTAATTGTAACGTTGACTCAAGGTAGACTGCACATTTTCAACCTGCCTCTGTTTTGTCCTCTGCAGAAAATGTTTCAAAAAACTCTAAAAGTTCTTCAAAGTTTTTCAATATTCAAGACACTAGAAGCTCGCATAGTCCATTGAGTTGGCCAAAGGGGTCACAGACTAGCTTGGTTGATGGCGCTCTCACATCATATGCTTCTGAAAAGTAACATCATTTTGTTGGATTCGCTATGGTATTTATTACGTCCTTGGCTAAAGCCATAATATCCCTCATAGATGAAAGATGTTGGAGACTGTCTACAACTGCCAGGTCTAACCTGTGAGCAGTGCAGTGCATATATCATGCTTTTGGTTGTATATCCAAAAATAACTTTTTTAGTCCTTTGAACTTACCTCTCATATTCGAGGCACCATCATAGTACTGTCCTCCGAAGTTATCCACTGACAAATCAAGATGAGCAAAAACATCTTTTAAAATACTAAACAGAGTGCACTAAAGAGAGTCTCATACAAGCCAATAGACTTCATTGATTATTAAGGAATCATTGACAGTATGAACACAAAATGACACTTGTTCATGAACTGAAGAATCACTTGTTTCATTAACCATAACATAAAAATGTTCAGTCTTCTTGATTGAAGCCAATAAACTTTCTCAACACATACTTTCCTAGTAGATCAATAATCTCTTTTTGAGTATCATGGAACATCCATTTACACCCCGAACGCCCTAAGCAATCTTTAAACTCAGGTACATCATTCTTCCGGAGTTCCAACAACTGAAAACATTTGAGATGATGTCTTCGTGCGATCTAATTGCTAGTCCTTATTGGTATAGGAATTGCACAGTACTAAAAATTTGTCTCAAGAGCTTTCTTCATATTATTGTCTAACTGTTCACTGAATTGGGAGGTCATACTTTGGTTAGTGATAGAATTTAGTTTCAGAACACCTTATTTGTCCATAAAATGTATTTTCATGAAGATGGGATTTTTCCAAAGCCTTTTTCCAGCTAGAAAATCCTATTGAAGTAAATGCATTCTTTTTTTAAGAAAATTGTAATAAATTTTTAGCATCTGCCTATTTGAAGGTTTTGCAAAAGACTTTTTTGGTAGATACTTCATATTCTAGCCATGTATAATTGATCAACTAAGACTTCTGATATGACCTTCCCTTACCAGATTGTCCAGGTTGTGGGTGTGAATAGTTCTTACCCAAAGACAATGAAGCAATTGATGACGCAACAATTGTTGGATGTTGACTTGCAGTATCAACAACTTCTAAGCGTGCCTTTTTGGTATCACATTTATCCATTGCAAATTTAATTCACAATACACTAAGAGATTAAAGTAAATGAATAAAATATAGTCATACAAATTAGACCACTAGACACTAAAGTCAGAATACTAAACATGTCTGCACCATGCACTGAATCAAACTACCCACACTGAATGACTGTGACAGCAAGGTGGGCTATATATCACCGCAGTGTCATAATGTCTCAAAGCGTCAAGGTGATGCAAGGCGGAGAGTTCCAGGCACTTATGCTCCAGTCCTTTTGATGTCACCACAGCCTCAGTGCTGGCCTACCGGCACCGGCCTTTCCCCAAAATTTCACACACTGGGTCAAATACTAAGTGTGGCTGCAGCACCGTAACACTATCATGATTCACACCCCTCGTTTTCAGTTAACCTGCTTACTACCATAATAATTACTTGTTTTAACTCATTACTGAATGTATCTTAAAAGGGATCTATTGCAAACTAGGAAAATAATAAATTCCAACATAATTTTGGGATTTTAAAAAGCATAATGTAACTAATAATTTTCTAAAATTATTGGGAGAGCTCCCTGCTCCCGTTCCTCCCCACCCAAACGATTCTTGAGGGGGCTCAGGCCCCCTCAGGCCCATGGAGTCAGCGCCTGTGCCAGGTACTCAGCTTTGTTGGAACACATGCCTGAATAGCTGTGCTTGTCCACCTGGACAAAACAGCAGTCACCAAGTTGATACTCAATAATTTACTTGGTTTTATTTTAACGCCATGTAATTTGATTCCATGAGACACATAAGGTAGTGCAGGTGGGAAATATTATTGACAGTTTTCAAATTATTTTGTCTCTTTTATATATATCATGTGCAAGAAGTGTCATTACTGCAGGATATTTATCTATAAAGTGAGTTGCTACCTTGATAGAATTCAAGATTCGAGGGATATTATTTATTCTTAATAGTTTCAATGTTAATTAATGATACTTGTGCAATTGCACAGTTCCGTTCATCAGTTCAACTTAAGTTGTTAAAACTGCTGCATTTTGATAGGTTTAATAAACCTTATAAACAAGTACAACAACATACATGTTTATGTGTGTTTTAAATAAAGCAATAGCAGAGAGAAAATAGTTAGGGAAACATATTAATAACCTTTTGCTAAAATTATCACTGATCACTCTTGTAACACATATTACACCATGGAATCAATTTCAAACTGTGGTAGTTAAGTGTCAAAGAATATTACAAAGTTGTATCATTTATTAAAATCTTACCCTAAAAGAACTTAACAAATACTCGTGTTATATGCCGAAATAAGTTTCCTGAAATTCTTAATTGACATAAGAAGGCAGTTCATGTTTCTGCATGTGAATGTTAAGAAAGAACAACTGAATTGTGTACTCACCATGCACTGCATTAATCCCATAAATGAGACAGCCAATATTCTTGTAGTTGGACCAGGCACTGGGAATTTCATGATCATCTGAAATCTTGTCCTCAGAGCTGCTGCTGGCACTCTTACCACCATCTGCTTCACCAAGATTAACAATGTTTTTCATGTGGGTCTCCATAATTCACCCTCTCTCGCAAGCACCTTCAATATTTTTTTTCACATGTAGAATCACCACATATCTACTGAACTTCAGTCAAAGCCTGACGAAAGTTTCGAAATTTGTGGTAAGTACCTATGTTACCAATCTTCTTAGGTCATTGGTCCCTAGGGTTATACACTATTTAATCTAACTTAAACTAACTTACACTAAGGACAAAACACCTTGCAAACCATGGCAAGGAGTCTCAGGCCGCACAGCTCCCCTGTGCAGCTCGAAGCTCGATGAAGCAATTTTAACTCCTTGCTTTGTGAAAAAGGTGCACACTTATTATTTCTTGCTACATTTCCTTTTGCTTGAGCCCAAAGACACTCAATCGCATTGTACATGCAATGGTACGGTGGCAAACAAATAACCTTGTGACCAGCAGTTCTAGCTGATTTCATCATCAATCGTGTATACAAGAGTTTGTGGCTTTTTGAATTCCTAAGGGAGCAAACTGCTGATGTCATTGGCTCCTAGGCTTACACACAACTTAAACTAACTTATGCTAAGGACAACACACACACACCGATGCACAAGTGAAGACTCGAACCTCCAGCAGGAAGGGCCGCACAATCCACGACATGGTGCCCCTAACAGCGGGACCACTCCACATGGCAGTTACGGGCTTAACAAGCTGAAGCAGCTCTGCCTTTTTTGGTTCATCAGTGCAATTAACATTATGTCACTGCAACCAACTTAACAAATCACCTTTTCTGTTTGACATGGTCGGCACTTTGTTCACCTGGTTAGAAAAATAAGGTGCTTTATCTATCATTATAATAGACTCTGGAGGAATGTTCCAAAGAAGTTTATCCTTAAACCGTGAGATGTAGATCGCAGCATTCGTTTCTTCGTGGAAATCTCCTGACTACTTTGAAGCAAAAGCCCACAAAGCATTGTTTATGACTGCTGAACTTGTTCCAGCATGGCAAACAATTAATCTGCCACCTTTCCCAGTTGTTTTTCGTAGAACTGAAGAAATTGTGTCATCAGTCCAAATGTGTGAAACACGAGTATTTGTTAAGTTCTTTTAGGGTAAGATTTTAATAAATGATACAACTTTGTAATATTCAAGTCGATCTGTAAATATGACTTTGTCAAAGTCAATAGTGCACAGTTTTTCTGAGGAAACTGCAGTGCAAATTTATGATTGTTGAATGTTTTATACCTGAAGTCTAAGGAAATCAGAACCTAAGAAGGTGACGTCATACCCCCGGAAAACAGACCTGCATCATGAAGTGAAACAAAAAGTTTTTTCCTAGTTGGTAATTCACCTTTACAGTAATAATTGTAAATATGGGCACAAATAGCACACTGATTAAAATTGTCAATGGCTTTCACTCGCTTCATACCCTTCCTGCATTTACCTGGCTTGCTAAGCATGAAGTCTTTCTCACCACTATCAAGGCCTATGCATTTTCTCTGAGTCACACGTTTCACTATAGCAGTTCCAATAACAAGCTCATTGGCTGTTCGTTGCACTACATTTGACACAGGGAGAATAGGTCCTTCATTATACCTCTCACTTTCAAAGTAATCCTGCACCTGAATATCAAATTCCCTCACTGCCATCCAGCACTAGCTGTTGCAACCGTTAGCTATACTGTCCGGAAGCAACAGGGTTGCTTTCAGTTTCTGCGACTGGAGTGGTCTCTCGGCACAGTAGGTGGATCCATGGATCATCGTGTTTTCACCCAACACTAGGATCTGCATTTCTCTATTGGTTCCTAATCGTACTAACTCAAGACTGAATAAAAATAAGCCATATATTACAGATAACCGTACGCTGTTTTCATTGTTCAAAATGCCACATTATGTTGTTAATAGCAGAAAATGACATACACATTGGAATGTACCGTAAGCAGTGGTAAGAACATTTATACTTCACTTTGGTAAGTTTGTTTTGTGATGTGTGTGGAAATTTCACATGGTCTACTATTTGTTTCTGAGAATACAAAAATCTGAGTTCTTTGTCATCTGCCATCAGATTCTTTACCTGTAATAGGTACACTGTGTGAAGTGTTCTATCCAGGCACACATGCAGCTGTCCTTTGCAGATGGTAATCAGTGGTAGTGTAACAACGAATCGCTGGATATGACTGTCTGCCTAACAATTTTTTTTTGTGCTGCACTTTTAATTGTTGCACGTAAGTACTCAATAGATTTTCCAACATTTTAAAGGTGTGAAACCTCTGTCTTTTCGTTGGCACATAAAATTCACTTATATAGCAGGTTCAGAATCATAAACAGTAAATTTACCAGTTTCTTTTATACTTTGTGAATATATTTTCCATCCTTCTTTTTGATCTGGGCTTTGGACCAGCACTGGCAAAGTTAAAAATACATCTTTATGTTGTCTTTTGCTTTTTTATATTTTTTTTCAATTTCTAAGTTTTTGTCTGATAGCATTGTTGTATTCGTTCTGTGCTGCAATTGGCAATTTGTTTCTGTGTGGTAATTTTCAAAACTGGGAATGACACACACCTTGCAAGTTTTACATTCGTACTTGCTTTTTTAATGCACTTTCTGTTTCCAGCAAACAATGCATCTAGACAGTAGCCTACTTTACTAAGAATGCTCACTTGTTATACTGTTTGGAAAATCCCTTCCCAAAAACCTTTGAGGATTATCATCAGAATACCTTCCCCTGCCAGCTTTTCTGCACTCTGATGCATACATTTCTGGAAGTTCCCTTACCAGCGACCGATGAACTCTATCAGAAGCATACTACTTGTTAGTGACCTGTGAAGAACATGAGCATTTAAAACACACAGATCAAGAATGTGCAAAACGAACTCCTTATACCAGTTCATTGTTTTTCGTATACATCTGTCAGAGCTAAGCAGCCTATCAGAATGGTCAACTGATACAAAATTCAAGTTATATTCTACAATGATTTGTGGTTTCTTAATTTTCTCTCTAATATTCCTGTCAACAATTTCTGTGGTGTTACATGTGGTCAATGTCCACACTTCCCTTTTGTCACACCACTTTATTTGTTAGCGCAAATAAATTTAATGTCTTTCCATTTCAGTTTCTGCAGAACTTTCAGCATGTTGCATCTGTTCTTATGGATAGCGCCACATGCGTTTGTCCCATGAGTGTGAAGCCAGGAAAATTTCTGCGCTTAAGTACCAATTATCGAGGTAGTGGGTATTGTCCACATTCTAAAAACAGTTTTATTAGTGTCGCCACTACATCACTACTTTTCCTCAAATTGTGGAACTTAGTTTCTGTTGATGTCCCTGTAGAAAAATGAAATCTAAGACAGACAGTCTTACAATCACATAACACAAATGTTTTTCGTCTGAATATACTCTTGTTTCAATGGAATGAATTGTGTGAAAGATAAGCGTCCTTTAAATAATAACAAACTTTCATCACTGCAGAGTTTCTTATGTGGATTAATTGCACGATGGAAAGCTGTACAAACTCTGTCATCAGTGTTCCTCATTTTAAATAATTAATCTCCTCCAGTATTGGCAGAGTTGTCACTGAAATTTAACATTCTCGTAAGTAACAAAAAACTGTCCCATGACATCATTTTCATTGAAGTCAAATTCATCATTAAGACATGATTTCTTCATAGGTATTTCACCATCACTTTCTGAGTCTTCAGATTCAGAAATACTAACATGTCTTGTTGAAACACCAGACTGCATTGAAACACTTGTTGACGTGGAAGGTTTATCACTACAGCTTTCCAATTCTGTGGAAGAGCTGAAACTTTCGTCAAAATCATACAGTTCATCCTCACTGTTGCTCCTTGTAAGAATCTCCATGATATCTTCCTCAGTGCACCAACCACGTCTGCCACTTTCTTTGTAAAACATGATAGGAAAAAAGGACTAAAGAAAATTCTGATGAACACAAACCTGTAGTTTGAAGCATAGGCCCACAACAGACAGAGGTTCTGATGACAAGCTATTAGCCAGAACTGTGAGAGGCTACTGAGGCAGGGGGCGGGAAGTCGACTGTACAAGTTACCTCATCATCAGCACTCAGGTAGCGGTGCATCTGTACTCATCATAAGTGCTCAGGGGCCAGCAAACTGGTGCGACTGAACTCATCAACAGCACTAAGGGGTAAACCAGCACCCGCAACTATACTCTGTAGCACCCATGGAGCGGCAGGCAGCATGTCAAGTAAACTCATCAACAGCAGTCCAAGGGTTAACACTAAGTGAAATATTTATGAATGAGCTGCAGAAAGCTTCTCACCAGATAGCCACTTTCAGTAAAAACACTTACTACAATGCTTTGTTTCCCTTGCATCAAAAAACTAAGGGTAAAATTTATGAAAGAAACTGCCGACTGCTTCTCACCAATAGCCACTCTTGGTAGATAGAGTTACTCAAGCATCTGGCCCTGGGTGGAGGATCAGGATGAAGAGCGAGCATGATCCAGCTCCATCACAGTAAAGGCAGCATAGTAACACTCACCATTCTGAGAAGGGAAGAATATCATCTGAGCCGCCTCTGTTTGCTTCTGGTGGAGGAAGTCAGGGTGATAGTGAGAGGAGCTCGAAATTTTCACAGAAAGTGGTGGTGATAGCAATAGGGTCCACACTGACATGGTCTGCCACAGTTCAGCCAGAAAGTGGGGAATGGATCCAGGCCAGTAATTAGAGAATGGATCTTGGTCCCAGAGAGCCGTCACAGATTGGCCCACATGATGGTAGACGGGTGGAAACTGAGGAAGAAGAAGAAGTAAGAGGTGCATCAAACATTGAAGTGGAGGAAGGCTGTGAGAAGTTGAACAAAGAAAGGAAAAAGGAATGAGAAACAGTGGTGAAACTGTTCTTATGTCAGCTACAGACACGCCACCCATGATCCCCAATAGACGGGGGGGGGGGGGGGGGGGGATTTATATATATATATTTTAAGAGGGTAGACATGTAGTACAGAAGGGAAAAGGGTTCTGCAAAGGCTAGGGCCCTGTGGTAGCCAAGCACGAACCTTCCAAAGATGGGCAAGCACCCTGTGGAACAAGGGGGAACCTATGAGACAAGCTGCAGAAGGCTTCACACAGACTAGCCACTGTTGGTAGATACTGGCTACTATAATGCACAACTCATCTCCCTTGCATCTAGAAACTAATGAAAAATTTATGAAAGAAGTCTCAGAAAGGTGCTCACCCACTAGACACACTTGGTTGATACAGTTACTACAACCTCTCACGTGCTTCCATTACCTCTTAACACAACGTGAAAGCAGTAGCAGAAAACATCACACCCTGTAGATGCTTTTTGTAGCTGTAGTTACTACAATACCTTACCTCTTATTACTAACTGGAAAATTTATGAAAGAAGTTTCAGAAAGTTTCTCACACACTAGCCTGTCATTGTAGATATACTTCATTGACCAATTCAATCATCTCCCTTGCACCTTAAAAATAAGTAAAAAAATTATTAATGAAGTTGTAACAAGCTAACCACACACTATCCACTCTTCATAAATATAGTTACAGCACTACTTTACTAATTCCCCTAGCCAATATTTGTAAGTAAAATATTTATGAATGAATCTGCAGGAATCTTCCTTGCCATCAGTCACTATCTGTAGATGATGTTACTGCGCAACAGTACAGATCATCCTAGATTCGTAACCCTAGGTGAGAAATTTATGGAAGAAGCTGCAAAAAGCTTCTCTACCAACATTCACTGTCTGTAGATATAGTTACTGAACACCTGTACATGTTGAACTTGGTTCATCACTCTAGATGAAAAATTTATGAAATGAGCTCCAGAATGCTTCATATCCATTTGCAACTCCCTGTAGATATAGTTATTGCACAGCCGTACACATATCTCCCTTGATTCTTTCCCTTAAGTGCAAAATTTATGAAGGAGGCTGCAGGAAGCTCCTCTACCACCAGTTACTATCTGTACATATGGTTACAGTACAGCTCAACATGTCACACTTGCTTCTTAACGAGAGGAAAAAAATTATAAAAGAAGCTGCAGACAGATTCCTTACCACCAGACACTATCTATAGATATAATTACTGTGTAGCAGTAAACATCACCCTACATTCTTACCCCAGGCAAAAAATTTATGAAACAAGCTGCAGGAAGCTTGTCTACCACCAGTAACTATATGTAGATAGAGCTACAGCACAGCTGAACACATCACAACTGATTCTTAAACAGACGAAAAATTTTTGGAAAAAGGCGCAGAAGTGTTCCTTATGATCGTTCATTATCTGAAAGTATAGTTATGGCAGAGCTGTACATGTTGAATATGATTCTTAACCAGAGTAAAAAATTTATGAAAGAAGGTACAGAAACATTCCACACAACCATTCACAATCTGTAGATATAATTACCACACAGTTCTACACATTGAACTTGGTTCTTAATCCTGTGTGAAAATTTATGAAAGAAGCTGGCAAAAGCTTCTTACCCACTTGCAACTCCCTGTAGATATAGTAACTGTTTACTTGTACACATCGCCCTGTATTCTTAACCCTAGCTGAAAAACTTATGAAACAAAAAAACTGGAGAATGCTTCTCTACCATAAGTCACTATCTGAAGATATAGATGTGACACAGCTGTAGTGTCACCAATGATTCTTAACCAGAGGAAAATATTTATGAAAAAAGCTGCAGAAAGCTTTCTTACCACCAGTCATTATCTGTAGATAGAGTTAATGCACAGATGTACACATCGCCTTGAAACTCTACCCTACGCAAAAGACTTATAGAAATAGCAGAAGAAAGCTTCCAACCAGCATTTGCAAGATGAATATATATGTACTGCTTAACTGTACATATCGCCTAGATTTTCACCTCTAAATGACGAAGTTATGGAAGAAGGAGCGGAAAGCTTCCTTACCGACATTTACAATCTGCAGATACAGTTACTCCACAGCTGTATCACCTTTATCTTCTACCCTAGGTGAAGAAGTTATGGAAGAGTCTGCAGACAGCTGCCTTACCAATATTCACCATCTGCAGGTATAGCTACTGCACAGCTGTACATATCGCCTTGATTTTCTACTCTATGTGAAGAAGTACTGGAAGGAGCAGCAGAGAGCTTCCTTAAAAACATCTACCATCTGCAGATATTGTTACTGCACAACTGTACTTATCACCTTTATTTTCTATCCTAGGTGATGTGGTACTGGAAGGAGCTACAGAAAGCTCCCTTGCCAACATACACCATCTGCAAATATAGTTACTGCACAGCTGTATATATCTCTTATTTTCTACCCTAGGTTTATTGTTATGGTTTTAGGGTGCAAAACCTCTATGGTAGGTCACGAAATCGTCCACAAAGAGGGAGTCTGAGACATTAGGAAGGAGACACTCCATAATTGGATTTATGGCAATGGCAAACAGTACAACACTTAGCACAGAGCCCTGGGCTACCGCGTTTTCTTGAGAGAAAGTATGAGAGAATGTAATGTTCCCCCACACTTTAAGTGTGTGATCTGGCATAAATTCATGAATAAAAACGGGCAGTCAACCTCGAAAGCCCCAAAAGAACAGTAAGTGGAGGATACCTGTCCTCCAACAGGTATCGTATGCTCTCTCCAGATCAAAAAATATTTCTACTGTTTGGCGTTTCCTGATAAAATTGTTCATGATGTAAGTGGAGAGAGCAACAACATGGTCAACTGCAGAACGATGCTTTTGGAAACTGCATTGGGCAGGTGTTAAAATATTTCAGGACTCCAGCCAACAGGCTAAACAGCAATTCACCATATGCTCCAAAACCTTACATACACTACTCATGAGAGAAATGGGGTGATAGCTAGGGGAGAGATGTTTGTCCTTCCTAGGTTTCAGAACAGAAACTATGATACCTTCCTGCCATCTTCTGGGAAAAGTACTGTCGGTCCAAATTCGATTATAAAGGCGAAGGTGGTAACGCAGACTAGGGTATGATAAATGGAGCAACATTAGGACATGGATGCCATCGGGTCCTGGGGCAGAAGAGAGAGAAGAAGAGAGAAGAAGAGAGAAGAAGAGAGTGCTTGTTGTAGTTCCCACATGGAGAAAACAGTATTACAGCTTTTGCTATTTTGAGAGGAGAAAGCAAGAGGTCGCACTTACACTGCACATTTCTTCAGGAGAAAAGCAGGCGGGTAATATGAAGAGCTCGAAATCTCAGCAAAGTGTTGATCCAATGAGTTAGAAATTGCAATGGGGTCCACTAATGTACCATGTGCGACAGTGAGCCCAGAGACCGGGGAGAAACTAGGTGCGCCAGATAACCCTCGAATCTGACTCCAAACTTCCGAGAAGCGAGTGAAGGTGTTAAATGAGCTAGTGAAGTCCCAGCTTGCCTTCTTGCTATCGCGAATGACGTGACGGCATCGTGCACGGAAATGCTTATAGCGGATACAGTTGCCCAAGTAGGATGGTGTCGGAAAACCCGAAGAGCACATCGCCACTTACGCTTTGTGCAAGGCATGCCTCATTCCACCAAGGAACTGGGGGCTGCCAGGGCAAATCGCAGGTGCAAGGTATTGAATGATCCACAGCTGTAAGAATAACTTCTGTAATATGAGTGACCTCATCATCGATGCTAGGAAAGTGACGGTCATCGAATGCTGCTAGAGACAAAAAATGTGTCCAATTGGTTTGGGCAAACTTCCAGCATCTCACGTGCATATATGGCAGTTGTGGCTGCAATATAAGGACACATGGAAAGTGGTCACTCAAGTGTGTAACAGCAAGAGCAAATCATTCGAAGCACCGAGCTAGCAGAACAAAACCGACCAGAAGGTCCAAATCAGAGAAATTTGTTGTAGAGGCAGACAAAAATGTAGGGTCCCCAGTGTTGAGGCAAACAAGATCTGCTTGATGGAAGACGCCTATCAATAGTGAGCCATGTGGACAAGGTCACAGAGATCCCCAAAGTGGATGGTGGGCACTGAAGTCCCCAACCAGCAAATAGGGTGGTGGTGGGGGGGGGGGGGGGTGGAAGCTGACCAAGAAGATGAAGGAAATCATCTCTTGCCATTGGTGTGGACGATGAAATGTATACAGTACGAAGAGAGAAGGTGTATCCAGAAAGGGAAAGACGGACAGTGGCAATGAGAGCTTGGAAGGAACTTTTTAAGGGGATTGGGTGATAATGGAGAGTATCATGGAGAAGAATTGTGAGTCCCCCATGTGCTGGAATGTCTTCAACAGAGGGGAGATCAAATTGCACTGAATGAAAATGGGGGAAAACAAAGCGATTGTGGGGACACAGCTTTGTTCCTGAAGACAGAAGATGACCAGCCAGTAGGATCATAAGAGGATAGGCAATTGATACCAATTGGCTCAAATGCCGCTGATATTCCAATGGATAATGGACATAGAGTGGACAGAAAAGGCAAGAATGTGACCAAGGTTGCCCTCAACTCAACGACTGTTCAGAGCCCGCGGCTGACAGCGTGGAATGGCATTCTGCTGAACGCAGAAGATCCTGATCCATATGTTGTGGTAGCAGCTCCTACGACCAGCGATCGGCCTGTTGATCGGCCACCTGCAGTGTGCCTCAGCAACACACAAGACAGTTGAGGGCGGTTACCACCAGATCGTGCTGTAGATGAGACATGCCATGGCAGAGAAGGAGAGGAACTCGGTTTCTTATTAGTCTTCTTGAAAACAGGACGTTGAGATTAAGGAGGAATCGGTGGTTGTGAAGTCGGCGTACGTAAAAGATCTTCACAAGTAGGCTCTTTTTTGGAAGTCCAGGAATCTGATTTTGGGGCTTGGGATTTAGCAGAACCCGATGAAGACTGCACCACAGAGTGAGCAGCTGAGAGTGGGGAGGTTCAACGTACGACCTCTGCGCTGGCTGATCTGATAACTGTAGCATTAAACCTGAGATCACAAGTCTGCATGGCTGCCTCCTTTGTAGGCCGAGGAGAGGCAAGGCCAATGCTGTATTTACCTGTGTGAGGCACAGTGGGTTTCGACTGGCAAATAACTTTTGAACAGCAAATGTCGACACCTTTTCCTTCATGCTGATTTACTGAATGAGCCGTTTGTCTTTAAAAATGGGACAATCTCAAGAGGAAGCAGCATGGTCACCCACACAGATGATGCAACAAGGGGATGGAGGTAGACAAGCATCCTCAAGGGCATTCTTGCCACACATAACGCATTTGGCCAGATTGGAACATGACTGACTGGTATGACTAAACCGCTGACACCGATAGTAACGCGTAGGGTTTGGGATGTGAGGGTGAACAGAAATTATCTTGTAGCTCTCTTGTATGTTCAATGGAAGTTGAACTCTGTCAAATGTCAAGAAGACAGTACGGGTTGGAACAAAGACCATGTCAACCCTTTTCATGACTCAATGAACAGCCGTTATGCCCTGGTCAGACAGTTAGTTTTGAATTTCCTCATCAGAAAATCTGTCGAGGGAGCGCATATAAACGACCGCACATGATGAATTAAAAGCGTAGTGCACTTCCAACTGGACAGGGAAAGTGTGTAGCAGTGAAGTAGGCAGAAATTTTTGTGCCTGGAGGGCACCGACTGTTTCTAACAAGATGCCATTTTGTAATAGGGAACAAGACTTAACAGGATCTGCAATTGCATCAAGACCTTTCTGAATAATGAAAGGGTAGACTGGGGGGGGGAGTCTTGACCTTCATCTGACCAAGAAACAACAAGGAACAGTGGCACTGATGGAAGAATTAGCGGTGGCCGAGACTCATTTAACTTTCACTTATGAGCAGACATAGTAGATAATGAGGAAACCATTGCAGAAGTATCCCCCCATGATTACCGGCATCTTTGATGGCACGTTCCTTCCTTGTGGGGGCTCTCTCTGAGTGCACTCATGCCTTAGGTGACTGTTCACACCTCAGGACACACCTACCATGTAACAGACGGAGGAAACTTTCGTAAGGCATCAGCTCGGGTAATCACATCTCCCATTGCATGGCAGTTACCAGGGGGTACGAACATATGCTAGTTGTCTACTTGGGGCAGAGAATAAAGCATGGGAATGCATGGGACAGCCTTCAGACATGCACAGGGAGGAAAAAAGATAAAAGAGGAACAAAGAAAAGGAAAGGAAAGAGGAGAGGTCTCAAATGCTGCAGCAGAGAAAATAGTAAAGAAAAGAGGTGAGCAAAAGAGGAAAACAGAAGGAGGACAAACACTTGCCAGTAGAGCAATCGAAAAAGAGAGACTGTTTCACAGTTTCGAGCATCTGTCTCCATATGTAGGAATTAACGTACTCCAAGTAGAGAGAGAGAGAGAGAGAGAGAGAGGGAGAGAGAGAGAGAGAGAGAGAGAGCGTGCAATGGTGAGATGTGAGGGGGGGGGGGGGGATGGGGGATGGAGAAGGATGTGGAATAAGAAGGTATAGAGCCCAGAAAGAAAGGAAGACTACACTAGCTAGCACTGCTGCCCTCAGTACACACGTATCTACGAAAGAGTTGTGAACCCCGTGGGGGGGGGGGTGTCTCCTCAAGGTCATGAAGTACTAAGAGGAACTGAAGATAGATACCTCAAAAACATTCACGATCTACAGATATAGTTACCACACAGCTGTATATGTCACTTTTATGTTCTACCATAGGTGAAGAAATAATGGAATGAGCTACAGAAAGTTTCTTTACCAACATTCAACATCTGGAGGTACACTCAGTGCAGAGCTGTATATATCTGCTTCATTTTCTTCTCTAAGTGAAGAAGTACTGGTAGGAGCTGCAGAAAGCTTCCTTACCAACATTCACAATATGCAGATATAGTTACTGCACAACTTTATATATCCCCTCTATTTCCTACCCAATGTGAATAAGTACTCGAAGGAACTGAGAAAGTTTCCTTACCAACATTCACCACCTGTAGAAATAGTTAACGCACAGCTTCTTTTTTTTTTTTTTTTGTGGTTTTAGGGCGCACAACTTCAATGGTCATTAGCGCCCTGGCTACATTAAGAATGCACTGCGAGGCACAAGTTTAAAATAACAACTAAAATGGAAAACACGATAAAAGACAGACTGACTGGCATAGGATTAAAAAACAGCATCATCAAATGTCCTAGAGAGGTTTGTCAAATTGATAAAACGAAGAACACGAGCAGCTGCTCGTGGGTCATCCGCTAAAATGGCATCTAAAGTACATGGCAGGTTAAGATCTAGACGCAGTGTGTTAAAATCCGGACAGGACATTAAAATGTGGCGGACCGTCAGCAATTGTCCACATGGGCAGAACGGCGCCGGTGCAGCCGTCAGCAGATGGCGATGGCTGAACCGGCAGTGTCCAATTCTTAACTGGGCCAAAACTACCTCCTCCCACCGAGAAGGGCGGGAGGATGACGTCCAAGCCACGGGAAGAGGTTTTAAGGCCTGAGGCTTGTTGTCTGTAAGTGCAGCCCAATCGGCATGCCACAGCGATAAAATGCGCCGACAAATAACCCTGCTAAAATCGGATGAAGGGACACAACAAGAAGCTGTCCGAGGCTGGAGGACCACAGCCTTGGCCGCGGCATCTGCAGCTTCGTTCCCAGGGATACCGACATGGCCAGGGACCCACATAAAGCTAACCGGAGAACCGACGTCCACCAGCTGCCGAAGAGAGCGTTGGATCCGGTGCGTGAAAGGGTGAACCGGATACGGATCACTGAGGCTCTGGATGGCGCTCAGGGAATCGGAGCAGATGACATAAGCAGAATGTCGGTGGCAGCAGATGTAAAGAACAGCCTGGTAGAGGGCAAAGAGCTCAGCTGTGAAGACCGAACAATGTCCATGGAGCCGGTATTTGAAACTTTGTGCCCCGACAGTAAAGGAACACCCGACCCCGTCATTGGTCTTAGAGCCATCTGTATAAATGAAAGTCATGTTGATGAACTTCGAACGAAGTTCCACAAAACGGGAGAGGTAGACCGAACCGGGGGTAACCTCTTTTGGGAGCGAGCTGAGGTCAAGGTGAACGCGAACCTGAGCCTGGAGCCAAGGTGGCGTGTGGCTCTCGCCCACTCGAAAGGTTGCAGGGAGTGAAAAATTAAGGTGTTGAAGGAGGCGACGAAAGCGAACTCCAGCGGGTATGTCTCATACAACCCGTATTGACGGTCGAGAGAGTCGTCAAAAAAGGAACGATAAGACGGGTGGTCGGGCATTGACAGTAGCCAACAGGCATACCGACAAAGCAGTATATCGCGCCGGTAGGTGAGTGGCAATTCGCCAGCGTCAGCATGAAGACTCTCTACGGGACTAGTATAAAACGCTCCGATCGCTAGTCGTAAACCCCGATGTTGTATGGAGTTGAGGCGGCGTAAGATGGATGGCCGTGCAGAGGAGTATACAAAGCTCCCATAATCCAGCTTGGAGCGGACGATCGACCGATATAGACGAAGTAGGACGGTTCGATCCGCTCCCCACGACATACCACTGAGAACACGGAGGACATTTAAAGAACGGGTACAACGGGCAGCCAAATATGACACATGTGGAGACCAGCTAAGTTTCCTGTCAAATGTAAGGCCTAAAAATTTGGTTGTCTCCACGATTGGGAGAGCAACGGGACCGAGTCTTAAGGACGGTGGGAGAAACTCTTTGTAGCGCCAGAAGTTAATACAGACCGTCTTCTCGGCAGAAAAACAGAAGCCACTGGCGACACTCCAGGAGTAAAGACGGTCAAGAGAATGCTGAAGACAGCGCTCCAGGACACGTGTACACTGCGCGCTGCAATAGATGGTAAAATCGTCCACGAAAAGGAGTCTGATACATCAGCTGGGAGGCAATTCATTATTGGATTGATCGCGATGGCGAAGAGAGCGAAGCTCAAAAGTGAGCCCTGTGGCACCCCATTCTCCTGGCGAAAGGTGTCCGACAGGACAGGACAGGACAGAACCCACACGTACCCTGAACTGTCGATCCATTAGAAAGGAACGAATAAAAAGAGGGAGGCGACCGCGAAGGCCCCATGTATGCATGGTGCGGAGAATGCCCGCCCTCCAACAGGTGTCGTAAGCCTTCTCCAAATCACACAGCCGCGGTCGGGCGCTTCCGCAAGAAGTTATTCATAATGAAGTTCGACAAGGTAACCAGATGGTCAACAGCAGAGTGGCGCCTACGAAATCCACATTGTACATTGGTAAGTAGGCGTCGAGACTCGAGCAGCCAACCAATCGAGAGTTAACAATTCGCTCCATAACTTTACAGACACAGCTGGTAAGCGAGATGGGTCGATAACTGGAAGGCAAGTGCTTGTCCTTCCCCGGCTTAGGAATCGGGACAACAATAGACTCGCGCCAGCATGCGGGAACATGACCCTCAATCCAGATGCGATTGTATGTACGAAGAAGAAAACCTTTACCCGCAGGAGAAAGGTTCTACAGCATCTGAATATGAATAGAATCAGGCCCTGGAGCAGAGGACCGTGATCGGCCAAGTGCGTTTTCGAGTTCCCGCATGGTGAATGGGGCATTATAACTTTCACGATTCGAGGAGCGGAAGTTAGGTGGCCTAGCCTCTTCTGCCTGTTTGCGGGGGAGGAAGGCAGGGTGGTAATGAGCGGAGCTCGAAACCTCTGCGAAAAAGCGGCCGAAGGCATTGGAGACATCCTCAGGGGCCACAAGGACGTCATTCGCGACCGTCAAGCCAGAAACTGGTGAGTGGACCTTAGTGCCAGATAGCCGGCGCAGGCTACCCCAGACAACAGAAGAAGGAGTAAAACTGTTGAAGGTGCTTGTGAAAGCAGCCCAGCTGGCTTTCTTGCTTTCTTGCTTTCTTTAATAATACGACGACACTGAGCACATAATCGTTTATAATTGATACAATTCGCCACTGTAGGGTGGCGTTTAAAGGTGCGTAAAGCACGTCGACGAGCACGTAAAGCATCTCTACATGCTGCGGTCCACCAGGGGACCGGTATGCGACGTGGAGAAGAAGTAGGGTGAGGGATGGAATATTCAGCAGCAGTGAGAATGACATCCGTGAGGTGTGCGACCTGACGATCGCAGCTTGTGAAGGTTTGATCCTGGAAGTAGTAGAGGGGTTTTGTGGGCGCACGACAGCAAGGTCTTCAGCGCCCGTTCAGCATCATAGTGAGACGGGTGTCAAGGAAAAAAAAAGCTCAGAATATTTACATAAAACGGAACATAAAACACGGGAAACAATCATCGGAAAAGATGTGCTCACCCACACCGAAACGTGGGATGAAGCAGGGCGTCAGCAGTAAAACATGGACAACACAGGAAGAAAACGAGAGAGGGGGCTAAAATAATGTAGCAGATGGAAGTGGCTGGCTGACCGCAAGGAATAAAAGGGAGGAGTCAGCCACTCTGCAATACACTAAAACCTCCAGCCTAAAAGTTTAGGCCAGAGTCCAGACACATCACAAAACTTAAAAACCCTAGACACACACGTCTCATCATTAGCTAAAACACAGGGCAGATCACCATCAACTTGTGCTTCTGCCCTTGCATCACGGTATAAAATGCAGTCTGTTAAAATGTGGCGCACAGAGATGTGCACGCCACAAGCATCACAAAACGGAGGATCCTCCCGCCGTAATAAATAGCTATGCGTCAGAGGACAGTGCCCGATCCGAAGACGTGTGAGGGCCACCTCTTCCCGCCTGAGCAACCGACAGGAGGAACGCCACGGCCGAGTGGTTGACTTTACCGACCGCAGTTTATTGGCCGTCACCGCCAGCCATTCGTCCTCCCACAAGTCCATGCACTTCCTGTGGAGTGCAGCGATGACTGACTGCAAGGGGATAGGACACTGGACCACATCCTGCTCTCTGCAGGCCTCCTTGGCAGCCCGATCAGCCTGTTCATTGCCCCAGATGCCGACATGACAAGGCACCCAGCAGAAGGATACCTCTTTACCCCGCTGTTGGAGCAAGTACAGTTGGCTATGTATCAGCTGGACCATCTCTTCAGTCGGGTACAGGTTCTGCAGCGATTGTAAGGCACTAAGAGAATCGGAGCAGAGAAGAAATCGATCGCCCCGAACACGATGCATCTGCTCCAGTGCCGTCAGGATCGCGTGGAGCTCCGCTGCGAAAACGGTATATTCAGCAGGGAGGCGAATCCGGGTAACATGGTCAGGGAACACCACAGAACAGCCAAGGAAATTCTCCTGTTTGGAGCCATCAGTGTAAACGACAGTGAAACCGTGATGCACATCTAAAATGTTAAAAAAAAGTGACTGGAATGTAAAATCTGGCGTGCCATCCTTCTTAAAACGAGTCAAATCTAAAATAAGTTTGGGTCTCCGGGAGGAGCCAAGGTGGAGATCTGCTCCAACCGCGACGTAAAACACGAAGACCAGCCATAGACATTGCAGCGAGGCAATCCTGTGCGCGAATCCCATAGGGCTGCGTCGCACGTTGCCGGTTATGAAATAACCGTGCCAGAGGAGGCTGAGCAACGGTATGGTATGCAGGTGTGTACGGTGTGGACAAAGTTTTATACGCCTGGCGTACCGTAAGTAGCCGTCGCCGCATATGAAGTGGCGGTTCACCAGCCTCTACACAGAGGCTTGGTATGGGGCTAGTTCGGAATGCCCCAGTGGCCAACCACAGCCCTTCATGGTGGACAACGTCCAAAATCTTCAAGTACGAAGGCCTCGCAGACCCATACACCGTGCACCCATAATCGAGCCGAGATCGCACAAACGCCCTGTAAAAATGGAGCAGACAAGTCCTGTCAGCTCCCCATGTACTGTGGCTAAGACATTTTAAAATGCTTAAAGCCTGAAGCGACCGCCGTTTCAGGTCTTTAAGATGAGGTAACCACGTGAGCCTCGAGTCAAAAATGTGCCCCAGAAATCTCACCGTGTCTTTAAAAGAAAGAATAGTGTCCCTCAAGCGCAACTCAGGAAAGGTGAAAATCGAACGAGAACGGTTAAAAAGAACACATACAGACTTCTCGGTGGAAAACTTAAATCCACTCTTCAGCGCCCAGTCATCCAAACGCCTAATCGTAAGTTGCAACTGACGAGTTGTCGTTGCAAGGCTTGAAGAAGAGCAGAACAAAGAGAAATCATCCACAAATAAAGAACACTGGACAGGACTTTTCACCATGGACGTAATGCGATTAATAGCGATGGCAAACAGAGTCACACTTAAAACGCTACCCTGAGGGACACCGTTCTCCTGCTCAAAGCGATCAGACAGGACGTCACCAATTCGGTATCTAAAATATCGTGGCGAGAGGAAAGACTGAATAAAAAGAGGAAGACAACCACGAAAACCCCATTCGTGAAGCTGCTCCAGGGTGAGACGCCGCCAAGTGGTATCGTAGGCCTTCTCGATGTCGAAAAATACACCTATAAGGTGATGGCGGCGTAGGAAAGCTTGTTGGATAGCCGCCTCCAGGAGGGCAAGGTTATCGAAGGTGGAACGAAACCTCCTGAAACCACACTGATAGCGACTAAGTAGTTGCCGGGATTCTAACATCCAGACAAGGCGGCGGTTGACCATCCGCTCCAAGGTCTTCCCTATGCAACTAGTGAGGGCAATACTACGGTAGCTACTTGGGCTCGAGCGGTCTTTCCCAGGTTTTAAAAAAGGGATTAAAACTGCCTCACGCCACGCGTCAGGAAAGTGACCCGACGCCCAAATGGCATTAAAAAGTGCGAGGAGGATTTCTTTGTTGCGCATTGTGAGGTGCCATAGCATACTATAATGGATCCTGTCGTGACCAGGGGAAGTGTCACGAGCTCCAGACAATGCAGAATCCAGCTCCCACATAGAAAAAGGGCAGTTGTAAACTTCACGAGAGGTGGGCTGGAAGTTCAGACTACACCTCTCAGCAACCGCTCTATGGCGCTGGAAACCTGGATCCTGACTGGTTGTGGCAGTAACTGTCGCAAAATATGCTGCCATAGTCTGGGCAATGTCTCGCGGATCTGTGTGGAGAGTGCCGTTATTCATTACAGCAGCTATGGGGCACCTCCCTCCTCTGCCAGAAATTCTCCTAATGGTCTCCCACACAATGGAACTTTTGGTGGAACGATTAATGGTGTTCAGGAACTTTTGCCACGACCTCTTCTTGCTCTCACGAATAATGCGGCGACATCTCGCCCTCGCCACCCGAAAGGCTGCAAGATTCTCAGCAGTCGGCCGACACTTGAACCGCCGCAGAGCCGCACGCCTGGTCCTGATTGCAGAGCGGCATTCGTCACTCCACCAAGGCACAGGTGGCCTTTTCCGGTGGCCTGTGGACTGTGAAATGGATGCCGCAGCGGCATGGTGGACCGTTTTGGTAATATGATCCACCCACACCTCAACATTCGCACAGTGTTCGAATTGGGCCAACTTGCTATAAAGTGTCCAGTCAGCTCCACTGAGTACCCATCGTGGTGGTCTCCTTTCGGGGCCCACGCCATCTGGTAGGTGAATCCAGATTGGGAAATGATCACTGCCGTGCAAGTCAGCGACCACTTCCCAGTGAGCATTAGCGGCAAGAGCTGGAGAGCAAAGCGAGAGATCAATGGCAGAGAACGACCCAGTCGCCGTGCAGAAATGAGTACTCTGTCCTCCATTGAGCAAGTAGGCGCAGGATGACAGGAGAAGCCTCTCAATTGCTCTACCCCTGGGACAGGTAATTGCAGAGCCCCAAAGCACATTGTGGGCATTAAAATCACCACAAATAATGAATGGCTGGGGGAGCTGTGTAAGAAGGTCGGTGAGGGCCGCTTCATCAAGAGCATCATGTGGGGGCAAGTAAAGTGAACATACAGTCAATGTATGACGCACGTGCATGGACACAGCGACGGCCTGTAGAGTCGTCGTAAGTGAGAGAGGCGAGGAATGGTAGTCCGTCCTGACGAAAATACCTACGCCTCCTCTAGCTCTCTCTCCACGCAGGTCGTCCTTTTTGTGGAGTGTATAGCCTCGTATCTCAGGGGAGTATGATGGATGGAAATACGTCTCCTGGAGACAGAGACACAGTGGTCTACCCTGAGAAAGTAGACGAAGTTCCTCCACATGCGTCCTGAACCCTTGCAAGTTCCACTGGAGTATGGGAGCCATCTATGTTGGGGGTAGCACCTTCATCCTGTCTCTCCGACGGGGTGGGGAGACCGCAGCAGGTGGAGGGGCAGGCGTGGGACGAGATGATTGCCCCACACATACATCGTACTCCATCAACTCTCGGGAAGAGTCAGATGAAGCCTCGCGTAAAACAACATCCGCATGGTCAGATGGTTTACCACGGGATTTGACCTGCTGTTGCTGCTGCACAGCAGCTTTCTGTGGCTTGGAGGACTTTGGGGGAGCGGATGTGGGAGTGGTAAGTGGCGCACTGGGCTTGGGGACAACCTCAGCTGTTGGAGGTGCGAGGGGCTGGACCAAGTCCGCCACTGTACTTTTGTCTGCCGTTCGAGTAGGGGCTACTGGCTCTGGAACACTGGCTGCGTTGCAAGTGCACTGACAGCTACAGGTGTTAGTGCCAACACTCACCACCTCAGTCTGCGTTGAGGCATCGACTTTTGGAGTAGGCTTCTGTACCAGGGATGCAAAAGATGTAGCAAATGTGGGAGGTTGCATCGACTTATAAATCTTCTTGGCCTCACCATAGGGGATACGCTTGGTTGTTTTTATTTCCTGGACCTTGCGTTCCTCTAAAAATATGCGGCAGTCCCTACTCCAAACAGGGTGGTTCCCAGAGCAATTAAGACATTTAGCCGGAGACGAGCAACCAACTCCTTCATGAGCAGCCTGACCACAGTTTCCACAAGTCGCATCGCCTTTACAGCCTAAGGTGGTATGCCCAAAACGCTGGCATTTGAAACAGCGCATTGGGGCCGGGAAATAAGGCCTCACACTAAGGCGAAGGAAGCCAGCTTTAACATGTTCAGGAAGTGTTGTGCTATTGAAGGTCAGAATAAACGAGTCGGATTTGACAAGAGTGCCATCAACCCTCTTCATGATGTGTTGGACATCAACGATACCTTCCGGAGCCCACTCACGTTGCAGTTCTTCCTTGGGAATATCAGCTAGATACCGGCATGTCACAACACCTTTGCTATAGTTCAAGGTGCTGTGCAGTTCGGTGTCTATGGCATACTCTCCAAGGCATTTAGCAGATTGGAGGTTAGTTGCTTGCTGGGAAGTGGAAGTTTCCACTAGCAAGGTCCCATTACGTAAGCGCTTCACCGATTTTAAGGAGCCACAGATACCCTCCAATCCCTTCTGTATATAGAAGGGCGAAACCTTCTCGAAACTACCCTCCTTCCGTTTCACAATGAGAAACACATTCGGATTACCAGAATGCATTCTGTTACCTAAGACAGGACTTTTAAAAGAAGCGCCGGAGTCAGGGGGACTGACTGCACGGGCCCTCTTAAGAGACTGGGTGTTAGAACCTTCCAGCAGCCCACCCTTTCCGCTGGGAGGAAGAAAAGAGAATTTCGAAGGATCCATCTCGGTCCCACGAGCAGCTAGGGAACTAGAAGTCCACCTAGACGGAGCCCCGCGTGCCTAGGTAAGCCTTATACAACTGAGGTGCGGCAGGTTCCCCAGAGGTTGCCCGCTATCGACTGTTCCACCTCAACAGCCATGATCTCATCAGCGGGCAGCACACCTTGAGATTGAGGGTTTTTTTATAGAGGTTTATTCCATCCTCGCGATCCGGGCGGTCAAGCCAAGATCCCCATTCCCTGAGACACACAACATTCCACCGCCGCGCCGCACGGTGGTCGTTGAAGTATGCTTAGAGGTTACGGTGACAGGGGACTGGCGGCGCTTACCAGTCCCCAGCTCAGGAATCCCGGGGTCGCCAAGCCCGTACCCAGAAAACGAATGCTGAGCCCCTGGGGGCTGATCCTGAAAGGTCGCCCTGGAAGAGAAGAGCCCCCAGTCAGCCTTGGAGATGGTCCAACTAGAGGAGCACGGAGAGGGGGTATGCTGCAGGAGATGGATAACACACAGGAAGTGGTCGCTCGAATATGTATCAGAAAGTGCATACCACTCAAACCGGAGTGCAAGTTGGGGAGTACATATAGAGAGGTCTAAATGGGAATAGGTGTGAGATGTGTCCGAAAGAAAAGTAGGGGCGCCAGTATTGAGGCAGACAAGAGTGAGCTGGTTGAAAAGGTCTGCTAACAGGGAGCCCCTCGGGCAGGATGCTGGAGAGCCCCAAAGGGGATGGTGGGCATTGAAGTCTCCAGTTAACAAAAATGGTGCAGGTAGCTGAGCAATAAGTTGCATCATGTCTGCCCTGGTAACGGCAGATGACGATGGAGTGTAAACGGTACAAATGGAAAATGTAAAAGTGGGAAGAGTAATGCGGATGGCAACTGCCTGCAGGCCAGTGTGCAACGTGATGGGATCATAGTAAATATCATCCCGGACCAGCAACATAACCCCTCCATGAGCTGGGATACCTAGCACAGGGGGTAGGTCAAAACGCACAGAGGTGTAGTGTGCCAAGGCAATGTGATCGCATGGGCGTAGCTTCAATTTCTGGAGGGCTACGACTAGCGGACGGTGCAAGCGGAGCAGCAACTTCAGGTCCTCTCGGTTGGAGCGAATGCTGCGAATATTCCAGTGAATAAGTGCCATCGTAAGAAGAAAGGAAAATGAAAGAAGGGGTCACCTCGAAGGCCGCTGAGGGCCTGGCTTCGAGCGAGCACCGCCGCCGCTATCAGTAGGCGGACAGTCATCGTCCATTGGGTCTATAGGTTCATCGGCCATCTTGGGAGGATGGCCGGGAGGGGGAGCTTCCTCCGCCGGTGAACGGCCAGATGTTCGGCTACCAGCGGTGCGGCCGGGCGAAACGGATGACGGCCTGGGGCGGTAACCGCTGGGTGGCGCAGGAGAAGAAATGCGCCGTGGCGAAGAAGGACAACTGTGCTTCCTATGAGCCTTCTTGGAAGGACGTTTGGTGGAAGTACCGGTCGAAGGCTGGGAGGTCGAAGTACGTATGAAGTCTGCACGGGACGGTTCCTTCTTGAAGGTCCGTGCATCTGCCTTCTGGGTCTTCGTCTTAGCAGAAGCTGATGAAGTGGCTGTGCTGAAGGTCAGATCGCATGTCTGGGTTACCACCTCCCTGGTAGTCCGAGGAGAGGCGAGGATAGTACTCTATTTCCCTTACTATCTACCCCTGATGAAGAAAAACTGTAAGGAGCTGCAGAAAGCACCACTTCTAACATTCACCATCTGTAGACATAGTTAGTGCACACCTGTACATGTCTCCATTTCTTTCTACCCTTCATGAAGAAGAACTGTAAGGATCCTCAGAAAGCACCATTTCCAACATTCACCATCTCTAGACATAGTTAGTGCACACCTGTACATGTCTCCCTCACTGTCTAAGCTGGATGAAAAAGAATTGTAAGGAGCTGCAGAAAGCACCCTCTCCAACATTCTCCATCTGTAGACATAATTAGCTTTCATCTATACATATCTCCCTTACATTCTACCCTAGATGGAGAAGAACCATAAGGAGATGCAGAAAGCACCATTTCCAACATTCACCATCTGTAGACATACATAGCGCACAGCTGTACATGTCTACCTTTCATTCTACGATAGATGCAGGAGAACTGTAAGGAACTGCACAAAGCTTTCTTACCAACATTCACCATCTGTGGGTATACATACCGCACAGCTGTACATGTCTCCCTTACTTCTACCCTAGGTGAAGAACAACTGTAATTAGCTGCAGGAAGCACCATTTCCAACATTCGCCATGTGTAGACATACATAGTGCACAGCTGTACATCTCTTCCTTTCTTTCCACCTTAGATGCAGGAGAAATGTAAGGGTCTGCAGATAGCATTCTTACCAACATTCACCATCTGTGGACACAAATAGTGCACTGCTGAGTATGTCTAATTTACTTTCAATCCTAGGCGAATAAGAACTGTAAGGAACCTCAGAAAGCACCATTTCCAATATTCACCATCTGTAAACATTACTAGCGTACAGCTGTAGATGTCTCCCTTTTTTTCTACCCTAGGTAAAGGAGGACTGTAAGGAGCCTCAGAAAGCACCATTTCCAACATTCACCTTCTCTAGACATAGTTAGCGCACACCTGACCTTGCCTCCCTTACTTTCTACGCTTGATGAAGAAGAACTGTAAGGAGCCTCAGAAAGCACCATTTCCAACATTCACGATCTGTAGACATTAAGGACACAGCTGTACAAGTCTCCCTTCCTTTCTACCCTAGGTGAAGGAGGACTGTAAGGAGCTGCGGAAAGCACCATTTCCAACATTCACCATCTGTAGACATAGTTAGCGCACACCTGAATTTGCTCCCTTACTTTCTATGCTTGATGAAGAAGAAGTGTAAGGAGCCTCAGAATGCACCATTTCCAATATACACAATCTGTAGACAATACTAGCGCACAGCTGTAGATGTCTCCCTTCCTTTCTACCCTAGGTGAACGAGGTCTGTAAGAAACCTCAGAAAACACCATTTCCTACATTCACCTTCACTAGACATAGTTAGCGCACACCTGCCCTTGCCTCCCTTACTTTCTATGCTTGATGAAGAAGAACTGTAAGGAGCCTCAGAAAGCACCATTTCCAATATTCACCATCTTTAGACATTACTAGCGCACAGCTGTAGATGTCTCACTTCCTTTCTACCCTAGGTGAAGGAGGACTGTAAGGAGCCTCAGAAAGCACCATTTCCAACATTCACCTTCTCTAGACATAGTTAGCGCACACCTGACCTTGCCTCCCTTACTTTCTACGCTTGATGAAGAAGAACTGTAAGGAGCCTTAGAAAGCACCATTTCCAACATTCACCATCTGTAGAGATTACTAGCGCACAGCTGTACATGTCTCCCTTCCTTTCTACCCTAGGTGAAGGAGGACTGTAAGGAGCCTCAGAAAGCAACATTTCCTACATTCACCTTCTCTAGGCATTGTTAGCGCACACCTGACCTTGCCTCCCTTACTTTCTACGCTTGATGAGGAAGAACTGTAAGGAGCCTCAGAAAGCACCATTTCCAATATTCACCATCTGTAGACAATACTAGCGCACAGCTGTAGATGTCTCCCTTCCTTTCTACCCTAGGTGAAGGAGGACTGTAAGAAACCTCAGAAAGCACCATTTGCAACATTCACCATCTGTAGACATAACTAGCGCACAGCTGTACATGTCTCCCTTCCACTCTACCCTAGGTGAAGAAGGACTGTAAGGAGCCTCAGAAAATACCATTTCCTACATTCACCTTCTCTAGTCATAGATAGCGCACACCTGACATTGCCTGCCTTACCTTCTATGCTTGATGAAGAAGAACTGTAAGGAGCCTCAGAAAGCACCATTTCCAACCTTGACTATCTGCAGACATTACTAGTGCACAGCTGTACATGTCTCCCTTCCTTTCTACCCTAGGTGAAGGAGGAATGTAAGGAGCCTCAGAAAGCACCATTTCCTACATTCACGATCTGTAGACATTACTACCGCACAGCATTACATGTCTCCCTTCCTCTCTACCCTAGGTGATGGAGGACTGTAAGGAGCCTCAGAAAGCACAATTTCCTACCTTCACCTTCTCTAGACATAGTTAGCGCACACCTGACCTTCCCTCCCTTACTTTCTACGCTTGATGAAGAAGAACTGTAAGGAGCCTCAGAAAGCACAATTTCCAACATTCACCATCTGTAGACATTACTAGCGCACAGCTGTACATGTCTCCCTTCCTTTCTACCCTAGGTGAAGGAGGTCTGTAAGGAGCCTCAGAAAGCACCATTTCCTACATTCACCTCCTCTAGACATAGTTAGCGCACACCTGACCTTGCCTCCCTTAATTTCTACGCTTAATGAAGAAGAACAGTAAGTAGCCTCAGAAAGCACCATTTCCAACATTCACCTTCTCTAGACATAGTTAGCGCACACCTGACCTTGCCTCCCTTACTTTCTACGCTTGATGAAGAAAAACTGTAAGGAGCCTCAGAAAGCACCATTTCCAACATCCACCATCTTTAGACATTACTAGCGCACCGCTATACATGTCTCCCTTCCTTTCTACCCTAGGTGAAGGAGGACTCTAAGGAGCCTCAGAAAATACCGTTTCCTACATTCACCTTCTCTAGTCATAGATAGCACACACCTGACATTGCCTCCCTTACTTTCTACGCTTGATGAAGAAGAACTGTAAGGAGCCTCAAAAAGCACCATTTCCAACATTCACCATCTGTAGACATAGTTAGCGCACACCTGACCTTGCCTCCCTTACTTTCTACGCTTGATGAAGAAGAACTGTAAGGAGTATCAGAAAGCACCATTTCCAACATTCACCATCTGTAGACATTACTAGCGCACAGCTGTACATGTCTCCCTTCCTTTCTACCCTAGGTGAAGGAGGACTGTAAGTAGCCTCAGAAGGCACCATTTCCTACATTCACCTTCTCTAGACATGGTTAGTGCACACCTGAACTTGCCTCCCTTACTTTCTACGCTTGATGAAGAAGAACTGTAAGGAGCCTCAGAAAGCACCATTTCCAACATTCACTATCTGTAGACATTACTAGCGCACAGCTGTACATGTCTCCCTTCCTTTTTACCCTAGGTGAAGGAGGACTGTAAGGAGCTGCGTAAAGCACCATTTGCAACATTCACCATGTCTAGACATAGTTAGCGCACACCTGACCTCGCCTCCCTTACTTTCTACGCTTGATGAAGAAGATCTGTAAGGAGCTTAAGAAGGCACCATTTGCAACATTCACCATCTGTAGACATTACTAGCGCACAGCTGTACATGTCTCCCTTCCTTTCTACCCTAGGAGAAGGAAGACTGTAAGGAGCCTCAGAAAGCACCATTTCCTACATTCACCTTCTCTAGACATAGTTAGCGCACACCTGACCTTGCCTCCCTTACTTTCTACGCTCGATGAAGAAGAACTGTGAGGAGCCTTAGAAAGCACCATTTCCAACATTCACCATCTGTACACAATACTAGCGTACAGCAGTACATGTCTCCCTTCCTTTCTACCCTAGGTGCAGGAGGACTGTAAGGAGCTGCGGAAAGCACAGTTTCCAACATTCACCATCTGTAGACATAGTTAGCGCACACCTGACCTTGCCTCCCTTAGTTTCTACGCTTGATGTGAAGAACTGTAAGTAGCCTCAGAAAGCACCATTTCCAACATTCACCATCTGTTGACATTAATAGCGCACAGCTGTACGTGTCTCCCTTCCTATCTACCCTAGGTGATGGAGGACTGTAAGGAGCGTCAGGAAGCTCCATTTCCAACATTCACCGTCTGTAGACATTACTAGCGCACAGCTGTACGTGTCTCCCTTCCTTTCTACCCTAGGTGAAGGAGGACTGTAAGGAACTGCGGAAAGCACCATTTCCAACATTCAACATCTGTAGACATAGTTAGCGCACACCTGACCTTGCCTCCCTTACTTTCTACGCTTGTTGAAGAAGAATTGTAAGGAGCCTCAGAAATAACCATTTCCAACATTCACCATCTGTAGACATTACTAGCGCACAGCTGTGCATGTCTCCCTTCCCTTCTACCCTAGGTGAAGAAGGACTGTAAGGAGCCTCAGAAAATACCATTTCCTACATTCACCTTCTCTAGTCATAGATAGCGCACACCTGACATTGCCTGCCTTACCTTCTATGCTTGATGAAGAAGAACTGTAAGGAGCCTCAGAAAGCACCATTTCCAACCTTGACTATCTGCAGACATTACTAGTGCACAGCTGTACATGTCTCCCTTCCTTTCTACCCTAGGTGAAGGAGGAATGTAAGGAGCCTTAGAAAGCACCATTTCCTACATTCACGATCTGTAGACATTACTACCGCACAGCATTACATGTCTCCCTTCCTTTCTACCCTAGGTGATGGAGGACTGTAAGGAGCCTCAGAAAGCACAATTTCCTACCTTCACCTTCTCTAGACATAGTTAGCGCACACCTGACCTTGCCTCCCGTACTTTCTACGCTCGATGAAGAAGAACTGTGAGGAGCCTTAGAAAGCACCATTTCCAACATTCACCATCTGTACACAATACTAGCGTACAGCAGTACATGTCTCCCTTCCTTTCTACCCTAGGTGCAGGAGGACTGTAAGGAGCTGCGGAAAGCACAGTTTCCAACATTCACCATCTGTAGACATAGTTAGCGCACACCTGACCTTGCCTCCCTTAGTTTCTACGCTTGATGTGAAGAACTGTAAGTAGCCTCAGAAAGCACCATTTCCAACATTCACCATCTGTTGACATTAATAGCGCACAGCTGTACGTGTCTCCCTTCCTATCTACCCTAGGTGATGGAGGACTGTAAGGAGCGTCAGGAAGCTCCATTTCCAACATTCACCGTCTGTAGACATTACTAGCGCACAGCTGTACGTGTCTCCCTTCCCTTCTACCCTAGGTGAAGGAGGACTGTAAGGAACTGCGGAAAGCACCATTTCCAACATTCAACATCTGTAGACATAGTTAGCGCACACCTGACCTTGCCTCCCTTACTTTCTACGCTTGTTGAAGAAGAATTGTAAGGAGCCTCAGAAACAACCATTTCCAACATTCACCATCTGTAGACATTACTAGCGCACAGCTGTGCATGTCTCCCTTCCCTTCTACCCTAGGTGAAGAAGGACTGTAAGGAGCCTCAGAAAATACCATTTCCTACATTCACCTTCTCTAGTCATAGATAGCGCACACCTGACATTGCCTGCCTTACCTTCTATGCTTGATGAAGAAGAACTGTAAGGAGCCTCAGAAAGCACCATTTCCAACCTTGACTATCTGCAGACATTACTAGTGCACAGCTGTACATGTCTCCCTTCCTTTATACCCTAGGTGAAGGAGGAATGTAAGGAGCCTCAGAAAGCACCATTTCCTACATTCACGATCTGTAGACATTACTACCGCACAGCATTACATGTCTCCCTTCCTTTCTACCCTAGGTGATGGAGGACTGTAAGGAGCCTCAGAAAGCACAATTTCCTACCTTCACCTTCTCTAGACATAGTTAGCGCACGCCTGACCTTGCCTCCCTTACTTTCTACGCTTGATGAAGAAGAATAGGAAGGAGCCTCAGAAAGCACCATTTCCAAAATTCACCATCTGTGAACATTACTAGCGCACAGCTGTACATGTCACCCTACCTTTCTACCCTAGGTGAAGGAGGACTGTAAGGAGCCTCAGAAAGCACCATTTCCAACATTGACAATCTGTAGACATTACTAGCGCACAGCTGTGCATGTCTCCCTTCCTTTCTACCCTAGGTGAAGGGGGACTGTAAGGAGCCTCAGAAAGCACCATTTCCAACATTCACAATCTCTAGGCATAGTTAGCGCACACCTGACCTTGCCTCCCTAACCTTCTACGTTTGATGAAGAAGAACTGTAAGGAGCCTCAGAAAGCACTATTTCCAACATTCACCATCTGTAGACATTACTAGTGCACAGATGTACATGTCTCCCTTCCTTTCTACCCTAGGTCAAAGAGGACTGTAAGGAGCTACGGAAAGCACCATTTGCAACATTCGCCATCTCTAGACATAGTTAGCACACACCTGACCTTGCTTCCGTTACTTTCTACGCTTGATGAAGAAGAACTGTAAGGAGCCTCAGAAAGCACCATTTCCAACTTTCACCATCTGTAGACATTACTAGGGCACAGCTGTACATATCTCCCTTCCTTTCTACCCTAGGTGGAGGAGGACTGTAAGGAGCTTCAGAAAGCACCATTTCTAACATTCACCTTCTCTAGACATAGTTAGCACACTCCTGACCTTGCCTTTCTTACTTTCTACGCTTGATGAAGAGAACTGTAAGAAGCCTCAGAAAGCATTATTTCCTAGATTCACCATCTGTAGACATTACTAGCGCACAGCTGTACATGTCTCCCTTCCTTTCTACCCTAGGTGAAGGAGGACTGTAAGGAGCCTCAGAAAGCACCATGTCCAACATTCACCATCTTTAGACATTACTAGTGCACAGCTGTACATGTGTAACTTCCTTTCTACCCTAGGTGAAGGAGGACTGTAAGGAGCTTCAGAAAGCACCATTTCCAACATTCACTATCCGTAGACATTACTAACGCACAGCTGTACATGTCTCCCTTCCTTTCTACCCTAGGTGAACGAGGACTGTAAGGAGCTTCAGAAAGTACCATTTCCAACATTCACAATCTGTAGACATTACTAGCGCACAGCTGTACATGTCTCCCTTCCTTTCTACCCTAGGTGAAGGATGACTGTAAGGAGCCTCAGAAAGCACCATTTCCAACATTCACCATCTTTAGACATTACTAGTGCACAGCTGTACATGTGTCCCTTCCTTTCTACCCTAGGTGAAGGAGGACTGTAAGGAGCCTCAGAAAGCACCATTTCCAACATTCACCATATGTAGACATTACTAGCACACAGCTGTAATGTCTCCCTTCCTTTCTACCCTAGGTGAAGGAGGACTGTAAAGAGCTGCGGAAAGCACCATTTCCAACATTCACCATCTGTAGGCATAGTTAGCGGACACCTGACCTTGCCTCCCTTACCTTCTATGCTTGATGAAGAAGAACTGTAAGGTACCTCAGAAAGCACCATATCCAACAGTCACCATCTGTAGACATTACTAGTGCACAGCTGCACACGTCTCCTTTCTTTTCTACCCTAGGTGAAGGAGGACTGTAAGGAGCTGCGGGAAGCCCCATTTCCAACATTCACCATCTCTAGACATAGTTAGCACACACCTGACTTTGCCTCCCTTACTTTCTACGCTTGATGAAGAAGAACTGTAAGGAGCCTCAGAAAGCACCATTTCCAACATTCACCATCTTTAGACATTACTAGTGTGCAGCTGTACATGTGTCCCTTCCTTTCTACCCTAGGTGACGGAGGATTGTAAGGAGCCTCAGAAAGTACCATTTCCTACATTCACTTTCTCTAGACATAGTTAGCACACACCTGACACACCTGACCTAGCCTAGTTTACTTTCTACGCATGATGAAGAGAACTGTAAGAAGCCTCAGAAAGCACCATTTCCTACATTCACTATCTGCAGACATTACTAGCGCACAGCTGTACATGTCTCCCTTCCTTTCTATCCTAGGTGAAGGAGGACTGTAAGGAGCCTCAGAAAGCACCATTTCCAACATTCACCATCTGTAGACATTACTAGAGCACAGCTGTACATTTCTCCCTTCCTTTCTACCCTAGGTGAAGGAGGACTGTAGAGAGCCTCAGAAAGCACCATTTCCTACATTCACCTTCTCTAGACATAGTTAGCGCACACCTCACCTTGCCTCCATTACTTTCTATGCTTTATTAAGAGAAGTGTAAGAAGCCTCAGAAAGCACCATTTCCTACATTCACCTTCTCTAGACATAGTCAGCGCACACCTCACCTTGCCTCCATTACTTTCTATGCTTTATTAAGAGAACTGTAAGAAGCCTCAGAAAATACCATTTCCTACTTTCACCATCTGCAGACATAGTTAGCGCACACATGACCTTCCCTCCCTTACTTTCTACACTTGATGAAGAAGAACTGTAAGGAGCCTCAGAAAGCACCATTTCCAACATTCACCATCTGTAGACATAGTTAGCGCACACTTGACCTTGCCGCCCTTACTTTCTACGCTTGATGAAGAAGAACTGTAAGGAGCCTCAGAAAGCACCATTTCCAACATTCACCATCTGTAGACATTACTAGCGCACAGCTGTACATGTCTCCCTTCCAGTCTACCCTAGGTGAAGGTGGACTGTAAGGAGCCTCAGAAAGCACCATTTTTTACATTCACCATCTGTAGACGTAGTTAGCGCACACTTGACCTTGCCGCCCTTACTTTCTACGCTTGATGAAGAAGAACTGTAAGGAGCCTCAGAATGGACCATTTCCAACATTCACCATCTGTAGACATTACTAGCGCACAGCTGTACATGTCTCCCTTCCTTTCTCACCTTGGTGAAGGAGGACTGTAAGGAGCCTCAGAAAGCACCATTTCCAACATTCACCTTCTGTAGACATAGTTAGCGCACACCTGACCTTGCCTCCCTTACTTTCTACGCTTGATGTAGAAGAACTGTAAGGAGCCTCAGAGAGCACCAATTCTAACATTCACCATCTGTAGACATTACTAGCGGACAGCTGAACATGTCTCCCTTCCTTTAAACCCTAGGTGCAGGAGGAATGTAAGGAGCTGCGGAAAGCACAATTTCCAACACTCACTATCTGTAGACCTAGTTAGCGCACACCTGACATTGCCTCCCTTACTTTCTACGCTTGATGACGAAGAACTGTAAGGAGCCTCAGAAAGCACCATTTCAAACATTCACCATCTGTAGACCCAGCTGTACATATCTGCCTTTCTTTCTACCATAGGTGGAGGAGGACTGTAAGGAGCTGCGGAAAGCACCATTTCCAACATTCACCAACTGTAGACATAGTTAGCCCACACCTGACCCTGCCTCCCTTACTTTCTACGCTTGATGAAGAAGAATTGTAAGGAGCCTCAGAAAGCAGCATTTCCAACATTCACCATCTGTAGACATTACTAGTGCACAGCTGTACATGTCTCGCTTCCTTCCTACCCTAGATGATGGAGGACTGTAAGGAGCTGCGGAAAGCACTATTTCCAACTTTCACCATCTGTAGACATTAGTAGCGCACAGCTGTACATGTCTCCCTTCCTTTCTACTCTAGGTGGAGGAGGTCTGTAAGGAGCTGTGGAAAGCACCATTTCCAACATTCACCATCTGTAGTCATATATGGCACACATCTGACCATGTCTCCCTTACTTTCTACCCTTGATGAAGAAGAACTGTAAGGAGCCTCAGAAAGCACCATTTCCAACATTCACCATCTGTAGACACTACTAGCGCACAGCTGTACATGTCCCCTTCCTTGTTACCCCAGGTGAAGGAGGACTGTAAGGATCCTCAGAAAGCACTATTTCCAACATTCACCATCTGTAGACATTAATAGCGCACAGCTGTACATGTCTCCCTTCCTTTCTACCCTAGGTGAAGGAGGACTGTAAGGAACTGTGGAAAGCACCATTTCCAACATTCACCATCTGTAGACATATATAGCGCACATCTGACCAAGTCTCCCTTACTTACTACGCTTGATGAAGGAAAACTGTAAGGAGCCTCAGAATGCACCATTGCCATTATGCACCATCTGTAGACATTACTAGCGCACAGCTGTACATGTCTCCCTTCCTTTCTACCCTAGGTGAAGGAGGACTGTAAGGAGCCTCAGATACCACCATTTCCAACATTCACCATCTGTAGACATTACTAGCGCACAGCTGTACATGTCTCCCTTCCTTTCTACCCTAGGTGAAGGAGGACTGTAAGGAGCTGCGGAAAGCATCATTTCCAACATTCACCATCTGTAGACATAGTTAGCTCACACCTGATCTTGCCTCCCTTACTTTCTACGCTTGATGACGAAGAACTGTAAGGAGCCTCAGAAAGCACCATTTCCAATATTCACCATTTGTAGACATTACTAGCGCACAGCTGTACATGTCTCCCTTCCTTTCTACCCTAGGTGAAGGAGGACTGTATGGAGCTGCGGAAAGCACCATTTCCAACATTCAACTTCTCTAGACATAGTTAGCGCACAACTGACTATGTCTCAAATTACATTCTACCCTTGATGAAGATGAACTGTAAGGAGCCTCAGAATGCACAATTTCCAACATTCACCATCTGTAGACATTACAAGCGCACAGCTGTACATGTCTCCCTTCCTTTCTACCCTAGGTGAAGGAGGACTGTATGGAGCTGCGGAAAGCACCATTTCCAACATTCACCATCTCTAGACATAGTTAGCGCACACCTGACCATGCCTCCCTTACTTTCTACGCTTGATGAAGAAGAACTGTAAGGAGCCTCAGAAAGCACAATTTCCAACATTCATAATCTATAGACATTACTAGCGCACAGCTGTACATGTCTCCCTTCCTTTCTACCGTAGGTGAAGGAGGACTGTAAGGATCTGCAGAAAGCACCTTTTAAATCATTCACCATTTCTAGACATAGTTAGCGCACACCTGACGATGCCTCTCATACTTACTAAGCTTGATGAAGAAGAACTGTAAGGAGCCTCGGAAAGCACCATTTCGAACATTCACAATCTGTAGACGTTACTAGCGTACAGCTGTACATATCTCCCTTCCTTTCTACCGTAGGTGAAGAAGGAATGTAAGGAGCTGCTGAAAGCACCATCTCCAACATTCATCATCTGTAGACATAGTTAGCGCACATCTGACCATGTCTCCCTTACTTTCTGCCCTTGATGAAGAAGAACTGTAAGGAGCCTTAGAAAGCACCATTTCCAACATTCACCATCTGTAGACATAGTTTGCGTACAACTGTACACGTCTCCTTTACTCTCTACCCTAGGTGAAGGAGAACAGTAAGTAGCTCAGAAGGCACCATTTCCAATATTCACCATCTGTAGACACAGTTAGCGCACAGCTGTACATGTCTGCCTCACTTTCTACCCTCGGTGAAGGAGAACTTTAGGGAGCTGCAGAAAGCACGATTTCCTACATTCCCCATCTTTAGACATAGTTAGCGAACACCTGACCTTGCCTCCCTTACTTTCTACGCTTGATGAAGAAGAACTGTAAGGAGCCTCAGAAAGCATCATTTCCAACATTCACCATCTGTAGACATTACTAGCACACAGCCGTGCATGTCTCCCTTCATTGCTACCCTAAGTGAAGGAGGACTGTAAGGAGCTGCAGAAAGCACCATTTCCAACATTCACCATCTGTAGACATAATTAGCGTACAGCTGTACATGTCTCCCTTACTCTCTACCCTAGGTGAAGGAGAACAGTAATTAGCTCAGAAGGCACCATTTCCAATATTCACCATCTCTAGACAAAGTTAGCGCACACCTGACCTTGCCTCCCTTACTTTCTACGCTTGATGAAGAACAACTGTAAGGAGCCTCAGAAAGCACCAATTCCAACATTCACCATCTGTAGACATTACTAGCACACAGCTGTACATGTCTCCCTTCTTTTCTAATCTAGGTGAAGGAGGACTGTAAGGAGCTGCGGAAAGCACCATTTCCAACATTCACCATCTTTAGACATAGTTAGCGCACACCTGACCTTGCCTCCGTTACTTTCTACGCTTGATGAAGAATAAGTGTAAGGAGCCTCAGAAAGCACCATTTCCAACATTCACCATCTGTAGACATAGTCAGCTCACATCTGACCGTGTCTCCCTTACTTTCTACCCTTGATGAAGAAGAACTGTAAGCAGCCTCAGAAAGCACCATTTCCAACATTCACCATCTGTAGACATAGTTAGCGTACAGCTTTACACGTCTCCCTTACTCTCTACCCTAGGTGAAGGAGAACAGTAAGGAACTCAGAACGCACCATTTCCAATATTCACCATCTGTAGACATAGTTAGCGCGCAGCTGTACATGTCTCCCTTACTTTCTACCCTCGGTGAAGGCGAACTGTAGGGAGCTGCAGAAAGCACCATCTCCTACATTCACCATCTTTAGACATAGTTAGCGCACACCTGACCTAGCCTCCCATACTTTCTACGCTAGCTGAAAAAGAACTGTAAGGAGCCTTTGAAAGCACCATTCCCAACATTCACGATCTGTAGACATTACTAGCGCACAGCTATACATGTCTCCCTTCCTTTCCACCCTAGGTGAAGGAGGACTGTAAGGAGCTGTGGAAAGCACCATTTCCAACATTCACCATCTCTTTACATACTTAGCGCACATCTGACCATGTCTCCCTCACTTTCTACCCTTGATGATGAGTAACTCTAAGGAGCCTCAGAGTGTAACATTTACAACGTTCACCATCTGCAGACATAGTTATCGCACATCTGACCATGTCTCCCTTACTTTCTACCCTTGATGAAGAAGAACTGTAAGGAGCCTCAGAAAGCACCATTTCCAACATTCACCATCTGTAGACACAGTTAGCGCACAACTGACCGTGCGTCCCTAACTTTCTACCCTTGATGAAGTAGAACTGTTAGGAGCCTCTGAAAGCACCATTTCCAACATTCACCATCTGTGGACATAGTTAGCGTACAGCTTTACACGTCTCCCTTACACTCTACCCCAGGTGAAGGAGAACAGTAAGGAGCTCAGAAGGCACCATTTCCAATATTCACCATCTGTAGACATAGTTAGCGCACAGCTGTACATGTCTCCCTTACATTCTACCCTCGGCGAAGGCGAACTGTAGGGAGCTGCAGAAAGCCCCATCTCCTACATTCGCCATCTTTAGACATAGTTAGCGCACACCTGACATTGCCTCCCTTACTTTCTACGCTAGCTGAAAAAGAACTGTAAGGAGCCTCTGATAGCACCATTTCCAACATTCACTATCTGTAGACATTACTAGCGCACAGCTGTACATGTCTGCCTTCCTTTCTACCCTAGGTGAAGGAGGACTGTAAGGAGCTGCCGAGAGCACGATTTCCAACATTCACCATCTGTAGACATAGTTAGCGCACATCTGACTATGTCTCCCTTACTTTCTACCCTTGATGAAGAAGAACTGTAAGGAGCCTCAGAAAGCACCAGTTCCAACATTCATCATCTGTAGACATAGTTAGCGGACATCTGACCCTGTCTCCCTTACTTTCTTCCCTTGATAAAGAAGAACTGTAAGGAGCCTCAGAAAGCACCATTTCCAACATTCACCATCTGTAGACATAGTTAGCACACATCTGACCGTGTGTCCCTTACTTTCTACCCTTGATGAAGGAGAACTGTAAGGAGCCTCAGAAAGCACCATTTCCAACATTCACCATCTGTAGACATTACTAGCGCACATCTGACCATGTCTCCCTTACTCTTTACCCTTGATGAAGAAGAACTGTAAGGAGCATCAGAAAGCACCATTTCCAACATTCACCATCTGTAGACATAGTTAGCGTACAGCTGTACAAGTCCCCTTACTCTCTACCCTAGGTGAAGGAGAACAGTAAGAAGCTCAGATGGCACCATTTCCAATATTCACCATCTGTAGACATAGTTAGCGCACAGCTGTACATGTCTCCTTTACTCTCTACCCTCGGTGAAGGAAAATTGTAGGGAGCTGCAGAAAGCACCATTTCCTACATTCGCCATCTTTAGACGTAGTTAGTACACACCTGACCTTGCCTCCCTTACTTTCTACCCTCGGTGAAGGAGGACTATAAGGAGCTGTGGAAAGCACCATTTCCAACTTTCACCATCTCTAGACATAGTTAGCGCACACCTGATCTTGCCTCCTTTAGTTGCTACGCTTGATGAAGAGGAACTGTAAAGAGCCTCAGAAAGCACCATTTAAAATATTCACCATCTGTAGACGTAGTTAGCGCACAGCTGTACATGTCTCTCTTACTTTCTACCCTTGGTGAAGGAGAACTGTAGGGAGCTGCAGAAAGCACCATTTCCTACATTCGCCATCTTTAGACATAGTTAGTGCACACCTGACCTTGCCTACCTTCCATTCTACCCTTGATGAAGAAGAACTGTAAAAAGCCTCAGAAAACACCAGTTCCAACATTCACCATATGTAGACATAGTTAGCGCACACCTGACCTTGCCTCCCTTACTTGCTACGCTTGATGAAGAAGAACTGTAAGGAGCCTCAGAAAGCACGATTTCCAACATTCACCATCTCTAGGAATTACTAGCGCACAGCTGTACATGTCTCCCTTCCTTTCTACCCTAGGTGAAGGAGGACTGAAAGGAGCTGCCGAAAGCACCATTTCAAACATTCACCATCTGTAGACATAGTTAGCACACATCTGACCATGACTCCCTTTCTCTCTACCCTAGGTGAAGGAGAACAGTAAGGAGCTCAGAAGGCACCATTTCCAATATTCACCAACTGTACACATAGCTGGGGCATAGCTGTACGTGTCGCCCTTACTTTCTATCCTAGGAGAAGGAGACAGTAGGGAGGTGCAGAAAGCATCATTTCCTACATTCACTATCTTTAGACATAGTTAATGCACACCTGACCTTGCCTCCCTTACTTTCTACGTTTGATGAAGAAGAACTGTAAGGAGCCTCAGAAAGCACCATATCCAACATTCACGATCTGTAGACATTACTAGCGCACATCTGTGCACGTCTCCCTTCCTTTCTACCGTAGGTGAAGGAGGACTGTAAGGAGCTGCCGAAGGCACCTTTTCCTACATTCACCATCTGTAGACATAGTTAGCGCACAGCTGTACACGTCTCCCATACTTTCTACCCTCGGTGAAGGAGAACTGTAGGGAGCTGCAGAAAGCACCATTTCCTACATTCAACATCTTTAGACATAGTTAGCGCACACCTGATCTTGCCTCCCTTACTTTCTACGCTTGATGAAGAAGAACAGTAAGGAGCCTCAGAAAGCACCATTTCCAACATTCACCATCTGTAGACATTACTAGCGCACAGCTGTACATGTCTCCCTTCCACTCTACCCTAGGTGAAGGAGGACTGTAAGGAGCTGCGGAAAGCACCATTTCCAACAATCACCATCTGTAGACATAGTTAGTGCACATCTGACCTTGTCTCCCTTACTTTATACCCTTGATGAAGAAGAACTGTAAGGAGCCTCAGAAAGCACCATTTCCAACATTCACGATCTGTAGACATAGTTAGCGGACATCTGACCCAGTCTCCCTTACTTTCTACCCTTGATGAAAAAGAACTGTAAGGAGCCTCAGAAAGCACCATTTCCAACATTCACCATCTGTAGGCATAGTTAGCGCACAGCTGTACACGTCTCCCATACTTTCTACCCTCGGTGAAGGAGAACTGAAAGGAGCCACAGAAAGAACCACTTCCAACATTCACCATCTGTAGACATAGTTAGCGCACATCTGACCATGTCTCCCTTACTTTCTACCCTTGATGAAGATGAACTGTAAGGAGCCTCATAAAGCACCATTTCCAACATTCACCATCTGTAGACATAGTTAGCGTAGAGCTGTACACGTCTCCCTTACTCTCTACCCTAGGTGAAGGAGAACAGTAAGGAGCTCACACGGCACCATTTCCAATATTCACCATCTGTAGACATAGTTAGCGCACAGCTGTACATGTCTCCCTTACTTTCTACCGTCGGTGAAGGAGAACTGTAGGGAGCTGCAGAAAGCACCATTTCCTACATTCGCCATCTTTAGACATAGTTAGCACGCACCTGACCTTGCCTACCTTACATTCTACCCTTGATGAAGAAGAAACGTAGGGAGCCTTAGAAAGCACCACTTCCAACATCCACCATCTGTAGACATAGTTAGCGTACATATGTACACGTCTCCCTTACTCTCCACCCTTGGTGAAGGAGAACAGCAAGGAGCTCAGAAGGCACCATTTCCAATATTCACTATCTGTACACATAGATAGCGCACAGCTGTACATGTCTCCCTTACTTTCTACCCTCGGTGAAGGAGAACTGTAGGGAGCTGCAGAAAGCACCATTTCCTACATTCACCATCTTTAGACACAGTTAGTGCACACCTGCCCTTGCCACCCTTACCATCTACGCTTGATGTAGAAGAACTGTAGGGAGCTGCAGAAAGCACCATTTCCTACATTCACCATCTTTAGACACAGTTAGTGCACACCTGCCCTTGCCACCCTTACCATCTACCCTTGATGAAGAAGAACTGTAAGGAGCCTCAGAAAACACCAGTTCCAACATTCACCATATGAAGACATAGTTAGCGCACACCTGACCTTGCCTCCCTTACTTGCTACGCTTGATGAAGAAGAACTGTAAGGAGCCTCAGAAAGCACGATTTCCAACATTCACCATCTGTAGGAATTACCAGCGCACAGCTGTACATGTCTCCCTTCCTTTCTACCCTAGGTGAAGGAGGACTGAAAGGAGCTGCCGAAAGCACCATTTCAAACATTCACCATCTGTAGACATAGTTAGCACACATCTGACCATGACTCCCTTTCTCTCTACCCTAGGTGAAGGAGAACAGTAAGGAGCTAAGAAGGCACCATTTCCAATATTCACCAACTGTACACATAGCCGGGGCATAGCTGTACGTGTCGCCCTTACTTTCTATCCTAGGAGAAGGAGAAAGTAGGGAGCTGCAGAAAGCATCATTTCCTACATTCACTATCTTTAGACATAGTTAATGCACACCTGACCTTGCCTCCCTTACTTTCTACGTTTGATGAAGAAGAACTGTAAGGAGCCTCAGAAAGCACCATATCCAACATTCACGATCTGTAGACATTACTAGCGCGCATCTGTGCACGTCTCCCTTCCTTTCTACCCTAGGTGAAGGAGGACTGTAAGGAGCATCAGAAAGCACCATTTCCAACATTCACCATCTGTAGACATTGTTAGCGTACAGCTGGACACGTCTCCCTTAGTCTACACCCTAGGTGAAGGAGAACAGTAAGGAGTTCAGAAGGCACCATTTCCAATATTCACCATCTGTACACATAGATAGCGCACAGCTGTACATGTCTCCCATACTTTCTACCCTCGGTGAAGGAGAACTTTAGGGAGCTGCAGAAAGCACCATTTCCTACATTCAACATCTTTAGACATAGTTAGCGCGCACCTGACCTTGCCTACCTTACATTCTACCCTTGATGAAGAAGAAACGTAAGGAGCCTCAGAAAGCACCATTTCCAACATTCACCATCTGTAGACATAGTTAGCGTACAGCTGTACATGTCTCCCTTACTCTCTACCCTAGGTGAAGGAGAACAGTAAGGAGCTCACACGGCACCATTTCCAATATTCACCATCTGTAGACATAGTTAGCGCACAGCTGTACATGTCTCCCTTACTTTCTACCGTCGGTGAAGGAGAACTTTAGGGAGCTGCAGAAAGCACCATTTCCTACATTCGCCATCTTTAGACATAGTTAGCGCGCACCTGACCTTGCCTACCTTACATTCTACCCTTGATGAAGAAGAAACGTAAGGAGCCTCAGAAAGCACCACTTCCAACATCCACCATCTGTAGACATAGTTAGCGTACATATGTACACGTCTCCCTTACTCTCCACCCTTGGTGAAGGAGAACAGCAAGGAGCTCAGAAGGCACCATTTCCAATATTCACTATCTGTACACATAGATAGCGCACAGCTGTACATGTCTCCCTTCCTTTCCACCCTAGGTGAAGGAGGACTTTAAGGGGCTGCGGAAAGCACCATTTCCAACGTTCACCATCTGTAGACGTAGTTAGCGCACATCTGACCATGTCTCCCTTACTTTCTACCCTTCATGAAGAAGAACTGTAAGGAGCCTCAGAAAGCACCATTTCCAACATTCACCATCTGTAGACATAGTTAGCGCACATCTGACCGTGTGTCCCTTACATTCTTCCTTTGATGAAGAAGAACTGTAAGGAGCCTCAGAAAGCACCATTTCCAACATTCACCATCTGTAGACATTACTAGCGCACAGCTGTACACGTCTCCCTTCCTTTCTACCCTAGGTGAAGGAGGACTGTAAGGTGCTGCGGAAAGCACCTTTTCCCACATTCACCATCTGTAGACGTAGTTAGTGCACATCTGACCATGTCTCCCTTACTTTCTACCCTTGAAGATGAAGAACTGTAAGGAGCCTCAGAAAGCACCATTTCCAATATTCACCATCTGTAGACATAGTTATCGCACAGCTGTACATGTCTCCCTTACTTTCTACCCTCGGTGAAGGAGAACTGTAGGGAGCTGCAGAAAGCACCATTTCGTACATTCACCATCTTTAGACATAGTTAGCGTACAGCTGGACACGTCTCCCTTACTCTACACCCTAGGTGAAGGAGAACAGTAAGGAGCTCAGAAGGCACCATTTCCAATATTCTCCATCTGTAGACATAGTTAGCGCACAGTTGTACACGTCTCCCATACTTTCTACCCTCGGTGAAGGAGAACTGTAGGGATCTGCAGAAAGCACCATATCCTACATTCACCATCTTTAGACATAGTTAGCACACACCTGACCTTGCCACCCTTACTTTCTACGCTTGATGAAGAAGAACTGTAAGGAGCCTCAGAAAGCACCATTTTCAACATTCACCGTCTGTAGACATTACTAGCTCACAGCAGTACATGTCTCCCTTCCTTTCTACCCTAGGTGAAGGAGGACTGTAAGGAGCTGCGGAAAGCACCATTCCCAAAATCCACCATCTGTAGACATAGTTAGCGCACATCTTACCATGTCTCCCTTACATTCTACCCTTGGTGGAGGAGAACAGTAAGGCGCTCAGAAAGCACCATTTCCGATATTCACCATCTGTAGACATAGTTAGCGCACAGCTGTATATGTCTCCCTTACTTTCTACCCTCGGTGAAGGAGAACTGTAGGGAGCTGCAGAAAACACCATTTCCTACATTCACCATCTTTAGACACAGTTAGTGCACACCTGCCCTTGCCACCCTTACTTTCTACGCTTGATGAAGAATAACTGTAAGGAGCCTCAGAAAGCACCATATCCAACATTCACCATCTGTAGACATAGTTAGCGGACATCTGACCCTGTCTCCCTTACTTTCTACCCTTGATGAAGAACTGTAAGGAGCCTCAGAAAGCTCCATTTCCAACATTCACCATCTGTAGACATAGTTAGCGGACATCTGACCCTGTCTCCCTTACTTTCTACCCTTAAAGAAGAAGAACTGTAAGGAGCCTCAGAAAGCACCATTTCCTACATTCACCATCTGTAGACATTACTAGCGCACAGCTGTACACGACTCCCTTCCTTTCAACCCTAGGTGAAGGAGGACTGTAAGGAGCTGCGGAAAGCACCTTTTCCCACATTCACCATCTGTAGACATATTTAGCGCACATCTGACCATGTCTCCCTTACTTTCTACCCTTGATGAAGAAAAACGGTAAGGAGCTTCAGAAAGCACCATTTCCAACATTCACCATCTGTAGACATAGTTAGCGCACATCTGTCCATGTCTACCTTACTTTCTACCCTTGATGTAGAAGAACTGTAAGCAGCCTCAGAAAGCACCATTTCCAACATTCACCACCTGTAGACATAGTTAGCGTACAGCTGGACACGTCTCCCTTACTCTCTACCCTGGGTGATGGAGAACAGTAAGGAGCTCAGAAAGCACCATTTCCAATATTCACCATCTGTAGACATAGTTAGCGCACAGCTGTACATGTCTCCCTTACTTTCTACCCTCGGTGAAGGAGAACTGTAGGGAGCTGCAGAAAGCACCATTTCGTACATTCACCATCTTTAGACATAGTCAGCGCACACCTGACCTTGCCTCCCTTACTTTCTGCGCTTGATGCAGAAGAATTGTAAGGAGCCTCAGAAAGCTCCATTTCCAACATTCACCGTCTGTAGACAATACTACCGCACAGCTGTACATGTCTCTCTTCCTTTCTACCCTAGGTGAAGGAGGACTGTAAGGAGCAGCAGAAAGCACCATTTCCAACTATCACCAGCTGTTGACATAGCTATCACGCATCTGACCATGACTCGCCTACTTTTTAACCTTGATGAAGAAGAACTGTAAGGAGACTCAGAAAGCACCATTTCCAACATTCACCATCTGTAGACATAGTTAGTGTACATATTTACACGTCTCCCTTACATTCTACCCTTGGTGAAGGAGAACAGTAAGGCGCTCTGAATGCACCATTTCCGATTTTCACCATCTGTAGACATAGTAAGCGCACATCTGACCATGTCTCCCTTACTTTCTACCCTTGATGAAAAAGAACTGTAAGGAGCCTCAGAAAGCACAATTTCCAACATTCACCATCTGTAGACATAGTTAGCGTACAGCTGTACATGTCTCCCTTACTTTCTACCCTCGGTGAAGGAGAACTGTAGGGAGCTGCAGAGAGCACCATTTCGTACATTCACCATCTTCAGAGATAGTTAGCGCACACCTGACCTTGCCTCCCTTACTTTCTACGCTTGATGTAGAAGAACTGTAAGGAGCCTCAGAAAGCACCATTTCCAACATTCACCATATGTAGATATTACTAGCGCACAGCTGTACATGTCTCGCTTCCTTTCTACCCTAAGAGAAAAAGGACTGTAAGGAGCTGCGGATAGCACCTTTTCCTACATTCACCATCTGTAGACATAGTTAGCACACATCTGACCATGACTCCCCTACTTTCTACCCTCGGTGAAGGAGAACTGTAGGGAGCTGCTGAAGGCACCATCTCCTACATTCATAATCTTTAGACATAGTTAGCGCACACCTGACCTTGCCTCGCTTACTTTCTACGCTTGATGAAGCAGAACTGTAGGGAGCCTCAGAAAGCACCATTTCCAACATTCAACATCTGTAGACATAGTTAGCGTACAGCTGTACATGTCTCCCTTACACCCTACTCTAGGTGAAGGAGAACAGTAAGGGCCTCAGAAGGCACCATTTCCAACATTCACCATCTGTAGACATAGTTAGCGCACATCTGACCGTGCGTCCCTAACTTTCTACACTTGATGAAGCAGAACTGTAAGGAGCCTCAGAAAGCACCATTTCCAACATTCACCTTCTGTAAACAAGGTTAGCGCACTTACGTTAATGTCTCCCTATCGCTCTACCCTAGGTGAAGGAGAACAGTAAGAAGCTCAGAAGGCACCATTTCTAATATTCACCATCTGTAGACATAGTTAGCGCACAGCTGTACATGTCTCCCTTACTTTCTACCCTCGGTGATGGAGAACTGTAGGGAGCTGCAGAGAGCACCATTTCGTACATTCACCATCTTTAGACACAGTTAGTGCACACCTGCCCTTGCCACCCTTACTTTCTACGCTTGATGAAGAAGAACTGTAAGGAGCCTCATAAAGCACCATTTCCAACATTCACCATCTGTAGACATTACTAGAGCACAGCTGTACACGTCTCCCTTCCTTTCTACCCTAGGTGAACGAGGACTGTAAGGAGCTGCGGAAAGCACCTTTTCCTACATTCACCATCTGTAGACATAGTTAGCGGACATCAGTCCATGTCTCCCTTACTTTCTACCCTTGATGAAGAAGAACTGTAAGGACCCTCAGAAAGCACCATTTCCAACATTCACCTTCTGTAGACATAGTTAGCGTACAGCTTGACATGTCTCCCTTACTCTCTACCCTAGGTGAAGGAGAACAGTAAGGAGCTCAGAAGGCACCATTTCCAACATTCACCATCTGTAGACATAGTTAGCGCACAGCTGTACATGTCTTCCTTACTTTCTACCGTCGGTGAAGGAGAACTGTAGGAAGCTGCAGAAAGCACCATTTCCTACATTCAACATCGTTAGACATAGTTAGCGCACACCTGACCTTGCCTCCCTTACATTCTACGCTTGATGAAGAAGAACTTTAAGGAGCTTCAGAAAGCACCATTTCCAACATTCACCATCTGTAGGCATAGTTAGCGCACATCTGACCGTGTGTCCCTTACATTCTACCCTCGATGAAGAAGTACTATAAGGAGGCTCAGAAAGCACCATTTCCAACATTCACATCTCTAGACATAGTTAGCGCACATCTGACCGTGTGTCCCTAAATTGTACCCTTGATGAGGAAGAACTGTAAGGAGCCTCAGAAAGCACAATTTCGAACATTCACCATCTGTAGACATAGTTAGCGTACAGCTGTACACGTCTCCTTTACTCTACACCCTAAGCGAAGGAGAACAGGAAGCAGAACAGTAAGGAGCACAGTTAGGAGCTCAGAATGCACCATTTCCAATATTCACCATCTGTAGACATAGTTAGCGCACAGCTGTACATGTCTCCCTTACTTTCTACCCTCGGTGAAGGAGAACTGTAGGGAGCTGCAGAAAGCATCATTTCCTACATTCACCATCTTTAGACATTGTTAGCGCACACCTGACCTTGCCTCCCTTACTTTCTACGCTTGATGAAGAAGAGCTGTAAGGAGCCTCAGAAAGCACCATTTCCAACATTCACCATCTGTAGGCATAGTTACGTACAGCTGTACATGTCTCCCTTACACTCTACCCTAGGTGAAGGAGAACAGTAAGGGGCTCAGAAGACACCATTTCCAATATTCACCATCTGTAGACATAGTTCGCGCACAGCTGTACATGTCTCACTTACTCTCTGCCCTCGGTGAAGGTGAACTGTAGGGAGCTGCAGAAAGCACCAATTCCAACATTCACCATCTGCAGACATAGTTAGCGGACAGTTGTACATGTCTCTCTTAGTTTCTACCCTCGGTGAACGAGAACTGTAGGGAGCTGCAGAAAGCACCATTTCCAAGATTCACCATCTGTAGACATAGTTAGCGTACAGCTGTACATGTCTCCCTTACTCTCTACCCTAGGTGAAGGACAACAGTAAGGGGCTCAGAACGCATTATTTCCAATATTCACCATCTGTAGACGTAGTAAGCGCAACGCTGTACATGTCTCCCTTATTTTCTACCCTCGGTGAAGGAGAACTGTAGGGAGCTGCTGAAAGCACCACCTCCTACATTCATAATCTTTAGACATAGTTAGCGCACACCTGACCTTGCCTCGCTTACTTTCTACGCTTGATGAAGAAGAACTGTAGGGAGCCTCAGAAAGCACCATTTCCAACATTCACCATCTGAAGACATAGTTAGCGTAAAGCTGTTCATGTCTCCCTTCCTTTCTACCCTAGGTGAAGGAGGACTGTAAGGTGCTGCGGAAAGCACCATTTCCAACATTCACCATCTGTAGACATAGTTAGCGCACATCTGACCATGTCTCCGTTACGTTCTACCCTTGATGAAGAAGAAGTGTAAGGAGCCTCAGAATGCAACATTTCCAACATTCACCATCTGTAGACATAGTTATCGCACATCTGACCATGTCTCCCTTACTTTCTACCCTTGATGAAGAAGAACTGTAAGGAGCCTCAGAAAGCACCATTTCCAACATGCACCATCTGTAGACATAGTTAGCACACATCAGACCGTGCGTCCCTAACTTTCTACCCTTGATGAAGCTGAACTGTAAGGAGCCTCAGAAAGCACCATTTCCAACATTTACCATCTGTAGACATTACTAGCGCACAGCTGTACTTGTCTCCCTTCCTTTCTACCCTAGGTGAAGGAGGACTGTAAGGAGCTGCAGAAAGCACCATTTCCAACATTCACCATCTGTAGAAATAGTTAGCGCACATCTGACTATGTCTCCCTTACTTTCTACCCTTGATGAAGAAGAACTGTAAGGAGCCTCAGAAAGCACCAGTTCCAACAATCATTATCTGTAGACATAGTTAGCATACAGCTGTACACGTCTCCATAACACTACACCCTAGGTGAAGGAGAACAGTTAGGAGCTCAGAAGGCACCATTCCCAACATTCACCATCTGTAGACATAGTTAGCACACACCTGACCTTGCCTCCCTTACTTTCTACGCTTGATGAAGAAGAACTGTCAGGAGCCTCAGAAAGCACCATATCCAACATCCACCATCTGTAGACATTACTAGCGCACAGCTGTACATGTTTCCCTTCCCTTCTACCCTAGGTGAAGGAGGACTGTATGGAGCTGCAGAAAGCACCATATCCAACATTCACCATCTGTAGACATAGTTAGCGCACATCTGACCACGTCCCCCTTACTTTTTACCCTTGATGAAGAAGAACTGTCAGGAGCCTCAGAAAGCACCATTTCCAACATTCACCATCTGTAGACATTACTAGAGCACAGCTGTACACGTCTCCCTTCCTTTCTACCCTAGGTAAAGGAGGACTGTAAGGAGCTGCGGAAAGCACCTTTTCCTACATTCAATATCTGTAGACATAGTTAGTGCACATCTGACCATGTCTCCATTACTTTCAACCCTTGATGAAGAAGAACTGTAAGGAGCCTCAGAAAGCACCATTTCCAACATTCACCATCTGTAGACATAGTTAACGCACATCTGACCCTGTGTCCCTTAAATTCTACCCTTGATGAGGAAGAACTGTAAGGAGCCTCAGAAACCACAATTTCCAGCATTCACCATCTGTAGACATAGTTAGCGTATAGCTGTACACGTCTCCTTTACTCTACACCCTAGGTGAAGGAGAACAGGAAGGAGAACAGTAAGGAGCACAGTAAGGAGCTCAGAATGCACCATTTCCAATATTCACCATCTGTAGACATAGTTAGCGCACAGCTGTACATGTCTCCCTTACTTTATACCCTCGGTGAAGGAGAACTGTAGGGAGCTGCAGAAAGCACCATTTCCTACATTCACCATCTTTAGACATAGTTAGCGCACACCTGACCTTGCCTCCCTTACTTTCTACGCTTGATGAAGAAGAGCTGTAAGGAGCCTCAGAAAGCACCATTTCCAACATTCACCAACTGTAGACATAGTTACGTACAGCTGTACATGTCTCCCCTACACCCTACCCTAGGTGAAGGAGAACAGTAAGAGGCTCAGAAGGCACCATTTCCAATATTCACCATCTGTAGACATAGCTAGCGCACAGCTGTACATGTCTCCCTTCCCTTTTACCTAGGTGAAGCACGACTGTAAGGAGCTGCAGAAAGCACCATTTCCAACATTCACCATCTGTAGACATAGTTAGCGCACATCTGACCATATCTCCCATACTTTCTACGCTTGATGAAGAAGAACTGTAAGGAGCTACAGAAAGCTCAATTTCCAACAATCACTATCTGTAGACATTACTAGCGCACAGCTGTACATGTCTCTCTTCCTTTCTACCCTAGGTGGAGGAGGACTGTAAGGAGCTGCAGAAAGCACCATTTCCAACATTCACCATCTGTAAACACAGTTAGCGCACATCTGACCTTGCCTCCCTTACTTTCTACCATTGATGAAGCAGAACTGTAAGGAGCCTCAGAAAGCAACATTTCCAACATTCACCATCTGTAGACATAGTTAGCGCACCAGGTGTACTTGTCTCCCTTACTTCCTACCCTCGGTGAATGAGAACTGTAGGGAGCTGCAGAAAGCACCATTTCCTACATTTACCATCTTTAGACATAGTTAGCGCACACCTGACCTTGCCTTCCTTACTTTCTACGCTTGAGAAGAAGAACTGTAAGGAGCCTCAGAAAGCACCATTTCCAACATTCACCATCAGTAGACATTACTAGCGCACAGCTGTACATGTCTCCCTTCCATTCTACCCTAGGAAAAGGAGGACTGTAAGTAGCTGCAGAAAGCACCATTTCCAACTTTCACCATTTGTAGACACAGTTAGCGCACACCTGACCTTGCCTCCCTTACTTTCTACGTTTGATGAGGAAGAACTGTAAGGAGCCTCAGAAAGCACCATTTCCAATATTCACCATCTGTAGACATAGTTAGCGTACAGCTGTACACGTCTCCCTTACTCTCTACCCTAGGTGAAGGAGAACAGTAAGGACCTCAGAAGGCACCATTTCCAATATTCACCATCTGTAGACATAGCTAGTGCACAACTGTGCATGTCTCCATTACTTTCTACTATAGGTGAAGGAGGACTGTAAGGAGATGCGGAATGCACCATTTCCAACATTCACCATCTGTAGACATAGTTAGCGCACATCTGACCATGTCTCCCTTACTTTCTGCCCTGGATGAAGAAGATCTGTAAGGAGCCTCAGAAAGCACCATCTCCAACATTCACCATCTGTAGACATAGTTAGTGCACATCTGACCGTGTCTACCTTACTTTCTACCCTTGATGAAGAAGAACTGTAGGGAGCCTCAGAAAGCAGCATTTCCAACATTCACCATCTGTAGACATAGTTAGCGCACTTCTGACCTTGCCTCCCTTACTTTCTACCCTTGATGAAGAAGAACTGTAAGGAGCCTCAGAAAGCACCATTTCCAACATTCACCATCTGTAGACATTACTAGCGCACAGCTGAACATGTCTCTCTTCCTTTCTACCCTAGGTGAAGTAGGACTGTAAGGAGATGCGGAATGCACCATTTCCAACACTCACCATCTCTAGATATAGTTAGCGCACATCTGACCATGTCTCCCTTACTTTCTGCCCTGGATGAAGAAGATCTGTAAGGAGCCTCAGCAAGCACCATTTCCAACATTCACCATCTGTAGACATTACTAGCGCACAGCTGTACATGTCTCCCTTCCTTTCTACCCTAAATGAAGGAGGACTGTAAGGAGCTGCGGAAAGCACCATATCCAACTTCCACCATCTCTAGATATAGATAGCGTACACCTGACGTTGCCTCCCTTACTTTCTACGCTTGATGAAGAGGAACTGTAAGGAGCCTCAGAAAGCACCATTTCCAACATTCACCATCTGTAGACATAGTTAGCGCACATCTGACCTTGCCTCCCTTACTTTCTACCCTTGATGAAGAAGAACTGTAAGTAGCCTCAGAAAGCACCATTTCCAACATTCACCATCTGTAGACATTACTAGCGCACAGCTGTACATGTCTCTCTTCCTTTTTACCCTAGGTGAAGTAGGACTGTAAGGAGATGCGGAATGCACCATTTCCAACATTCACCATCTGTAGACATAGTTAGCGCACATCTGACCATGTCTCCCTTACTTTCTGCCCTGGATGAAGAAGATCTGTAAGGAGCCTCAGCAAGCACCATCTCCAACATTCACCATCTGTAGACATAGTTAGCGCACATCTGTCCATGTCTCCCTTACTTTGTACCCTTGATGAAGAAGAACTGTAAGGAGCCTCAGAAAGCACCATCTCCAACATTCACCATCTGTAGACATAGTTAGCGCACACCTGACCTTGCCTCCCTTACTTTATACGCTTGATGTAGAAGATCTGTAAGGAGCCGCAGAAAGCACTATTTCCAACATTCACCATCTGTAGACATTACTAGCGCACAGCTGTACTTGTCTCCCTTCCTTTCTACCCTAGGTGAAGGAGGACTGTAAGGAGCTGTGGAAAGCAACATTTCATACATTCGCCATCTTTAGACATAGTTAGTGCACACCTGACCTTGCCTACCTTACATTCTACCCTTGACGAAGAAGAACTGTAAGGAGCCTCAGAAAGCAATATTTCCAACATTCACCATCTGTAGACATAGTTAGCGCACATCTGACCGTGTGTCCCTTACATTCTACCCCTGATGAAGAAGTACTGTAAGGAGCCTCAGAGAGCATCATTTCCAACATTCACCATCTGTAGACATTACCAGTGCACAGCTGCACATGTCTCCCTTCCTTTCTACCCTAGGTGAAGGAGGACTGTAAGGAGTATCAGAAAGCACCATTTCCAACATTCACCATCTGTAGACATAGTTAACGGACATCTGACCTTGTCTCCCTTACTTCCTACCCTTGATGAAGAAGAACTGTAAGGAGCCTCAGAAAGCACCATTTCCAACATTCACCATCTGTAGACATAGTTAGCGTACATATGTACACGTCTCCCTTACACTCTACCCTTGGTCAAGGAGAGCAGTAAGGAGCTCAGAAGGCACCATTTCCAAAATTCACCATCTGTACACATAGTTAGCGCACAGCTGTACATGTCTCCCTTACTTTCTACCCTCGGTGAAGGAGAACTGTAGGGAGCTGCAGAAAGCATCATTTCCTACGATCACCATCTTTAGACATAGTTAGCGCACATCTGACCGTGTGTCCCTTACATTCTACCCCTGATGAAGAAGAACTGTAAGGAGCCTCAGAAAGCACCATTTCCAACATTCACCATCTTTAGACATAGTTAGCGCACACCTGACCTTGCTTCCCTTACTTTCTGCGCTTGATGAAGAACTGTAAGGAGCCTCAGAAAGCACCATTTCCAACATTCACCATCTCTAGACATAGTTAGCGTACAGCTGGACGCGTCTCCCTTACTATACACCCTAGGTGAAGGAGAACAGTAAGGAGCTCAGAACGCACCATTTCCAATATTCACCCTCTGTAGACATAGTTAGCGCACAGCTGTATACGTCTCCCATACTTTCTACCCTCGGTGAAGGAGAACTGTAGGGAGCTGCAGAAAGCACCATTTCCTACATTCACCATCTTTAGACATATTTAGCGCACACCTGACCCTGCCTCCCTTACTTTCTACGCTTGATGAAGAAGAACTGTAAGGAGCATCAGAAAGCACCATTTCCAACATTCACCATCTGTAAACATTACTAGCGCACAGCTGTATTTGTTTCTCTTCCTTTCTACCCTAGGTGAAGGAGGACTGTAAGGAGCTGCAGAAAGCACCATTTCCAACAATCACCAGCTGTAGACATAGTTATCACACATCTGACCATGACTCGCCTACTTTCTAACCTTGATGAAGAAGAACTGTAAGGAGACTCAGAAAGCAACATTTCCAACAATCAGTACCTGTAGACATAGTTAGCGTACATATTTACACGTCTCCCTTACATTGTACCCTTGGTGAAGGAGATCAGTAAGGCGCTCAGAATGCACCATTTCCGATATTCACCATCCGTAGACATAGCAAGCGCACAGCTGTACATGTCTCCCTTACTTTCTACCCTCGGTGAAGGAGAACTGTAGGGAGCAGCAGAAACCACCATTTCCTACATTCACCATCTTTAGACACAGTTAGTGCACACCTGCCCTTGCCACCCTTGCTTTCTACGCTTGATGAAGAAGAACTGTAAGGAGCCTCAGAAAGCACAATCTCCAAAATTCACCATTTGTAGACCCAGTAAGTGCACATCTGACCATGTCTCCCTTACTTACTACCCTTCATGAAGAAGAACTGAAAGGAGCCTCAGAGAGCACCATTTCCAACATTCACCATCTGTAGACATAGTTAGCCCACATATGACAATGTCTCCCTTTCGCTCTACCCTAGGTGAAGGAGAACAGTAAGGAGCTCAGAAGGCACCATTTCCAATATTCACCATCCGTAGACATAGCTAGCGCACAGCTGTACGTGTCTCCCTTACTTTCTACCCTCGGTGAAGGAGAACTGTAGGGAGCTGCAGAAACCACCATTTCCTACATTCACCATCTTTAGACATAGTTAGCGCACAACTGACCTTGCCTCCCTTACTTTCTACGCTTGATGAAGAAGAACTGTAAGGAGCCTCAGAAAGCACTATTTCCAACATTCAGCATCTGTAGACATAGTTAGCGCACATCTGTACATGTCTCCCTTACTTTGTACCCTTGATAAAGAAGAACTGTAAGGAGCCTCAGAAAGCACCATTTCCAACATTAACCATCTGTGGACATTGCTAGCGCACAGCTGTACACGTCTCCCTTGCTTTCTACCCTAGGTGATGGAGGACTGTAAGGAGCTGCGAGAAGCACCGTTCCCTACATTCACCATCTGTAGACATAGTTAGCCCACATCTGACCATGTCTCCCTTACTTTCTACCCATGATGAAGAAGAACTGTAAGGAGCCTCAGAAAGCACCATTTCCATCATTCACCATCTGTAGACATAGTTAGCGCACATCTGTCAATGTCTCCCTTACTTTGTACCCTTGATGAAGAAGAACTGTAAGGAGCCTCAGAAAGCACCATTTCCAACATTCACCATCTGTAGACATAGTTAGCGTACAGCTGTACACGTCTCCCTTACTCACTACCCTAGGTGAAGGCGAACAGTAAGGAGCTCAGAAGGCACCATTTCTAATATCCACCATCTGTAGACATAGTTAGCACACAGCTGTACAGGTCTCCCTAAATTTCTACCCTCGGTGAAGGAGAACTGTAGGGAGCTGTAGTAAGCACCATTTCGTACATTCACTATCTTTAGACATAGTTAGCGCACACCTGACCTTGCCTTACTTACTTTCTACGCTTGATGAAGAAGAACTGTAAGGAGCCTCAGAAAGCACCATTTCCAACATTCACAATCTGTAGACACTACTAGCGCACAGCTGTACATGTCTCTCTTCCTTTCTACCCTAGGTGAAGGACGACTGTGAGGAGACTCAGAAAGCACCTTTTCCAACATTCACCATCTGTAGACATACTTAGCACACATCTGACCATGACTCCCTTACACTCTAACCTTGATAAAGAAGAACTGTAAGGAGCCTCAGAGAGCACCACTTCCAACATCCAACATCTGTAGACATAGTTAGGGTACATATGTACACGTCTCCCTTACTCTCTACCCTTGGTCAAGGAGAACAGTAAGGAGCTCAGGAGGCACCATTTCCAAAATTAACCATCTGTACACATAGTTAGCGCACATCTGCCCATATCTCGCTTACTTTGTATCCTTGATGAAGAAGAACTGTAAGGAGCCTCAGAAAGCACCATTTCCAACATTCACCATCTGTAGACATAGTTAGCGGACATCTGACTCTGTCTCCCTTACTTTCTACCCTTGATGAAGAAGAACTGTAAGGAGCCTCAGAAAGCACCATTTCCAACATCCACCATCTGTAGACATAGTTAGCGGACATCTGACCCTGTCTCCCTTACTTTCTACCCTTGATGAAGAAGAACTGTAAGGAGCCTTTAAGAAGCACCATTTCCAACATTCACCATCTGTAGACATAGTTAGCGCTCATCTGACCGTGTGCCCCTTACATTCTTCCCTTGATGAAGAAGAACAGTAAGGAGCCTCAGAAAGCACCATTTCCAACATTCACCATCTGTGGACATTACTAGCGCAAAGCTGTACACGTCTCCCTTCCTTTCTACCCTAGGTGAAGGAGGAATGTAAGGGGCTGCGGAAAGCACCTTTTCTTACATTCACCATCTGTAGACATAGATAGCGCACAGCTGTACATGTCATCCTTACTTTCTACCGTCGGTGAAGGAGAACTGTAGGGAGCTGCAGAGAGCACCATTTCCTACATTCACCATCTTTAGACACAGTTAGCGCACACCTGACCTTGCCACCCGTACTTTCTACGCTTGATGTAGAAGAACTGTAAGGAGCCTCAGAAAGCACCTCTTCCAACATCCACCATCTGTAGACATAGTTAGCGTACATATGTACACGTCTCCCTTACTCTCTACCCTTGGTGAAGGAGAACAGGAAGGAGCTCAGAAGGCACCATTTCCAATATAAACCATCTGTACATATAGTTAGCGCACGGCTGTACACGTCTCCCTTACGTTCTACCCTCGGTGGAGGAGAACTGTAGGGAGCTGCGGAAAGCACCATTTCCTACATTCACTATCTTTAGACACAGTTAGTGCACACCTGCCCTTGCCAACCTTACTTTCTACGCTTGATGTAGAAGAACTGTAATTAGCCACAGGAAGCACCATTCCAACATTCACCATCTGTAGACATTACTAGCGCACAGCAGTACATGTCTCCCTTCTTTTCTACACTAGGTGAAGGAGGACCGTAAGGACCTGCGGAAAGCACCATTTCCAACTTTCACCATCTGTAGACATAGTAAACGCACATCTGACCATGTCTCCCTTACTTTCTACCTTTGATGAAGAAGAACTGTAAGGAGCCTCAGAAAGCACCATTTCCAACATTCGCCATCTGTAGACATAGTTAGCGGACATCTGACCCTGTCTCCCTTACTTTCTACCCTTGATGAAGAAGAACAGTAAGGAGCCTCAGAAAGCACCATTTCCAACATTTACCATCTGTAGACATAGTTAGCGTACAGCTGTACACGTCTCCCTTACTCTACACCCTAGGTGAAGGAGAACTGGAAGGAGAACAGTAAGGAGCTCAGAAGTCACCATTTCCAATATTCACCATCTGTAGACATAGTTAGCGCACACTTGTACATGTCCATCCTTACTTTCTACACTTGATGGAGAGGAAATTGAGAAGCTGCAGAAAGCACCATTTCCCACAATCACCATCCGTAGACATACCTAGCACAGAGCTGTACATGACTACCCTTCTGTCTACCCTTGATGAAGAAGAACTGTAAGGAGCTGCAGAAAGCACCATTTCCATCATTCACGATCTCTAGACATAGTTAGCGCACACCTGTACATGCCTCGCTTACCTTCTACCCTTGATGAAGGAGAACTGTAAGGAGCCTCAGAAAGCACCATTTGCAACATTCACCATCTGTAGACATAGTTAGCGCACAGCTGTGCATGTCTCCCTTACTTTCTACCCTAGGTGAAGGAGAACTGTAAGGAGCTGCAGAAAGCACCATTTCCAACATTCACAATCTGTAGACATAATTAGCGCAGAGCTGTACACGTCTCCCTTACTTTTTAGCCTAGGTGAAGGAGAACTGTAAGGAGCTGCGGCAAGCACCATTTCCAACATTCACCATCTGCAGTCATGGTTAATGACAGCTTTAAATATCTCCCATTCTTGCCACCCTTGGGAAAGAGAACTGTAAGGAGATGCAGAAAACACCATTTCCAACATTCCCCATCTGTAGACATAGTTAGCGCACAGCTGTACGTGTCTCCCTTACTTTCTATCCTAGGTGAAGGAGAACTATATGGAGCATCAGAAAGCATCATTTCCAACATTCATCAGCTCTAGTCAGAGTTAGCGCACTCCTGTATGTGTCTCCCATACATTCTACCCTTGATGAAGAAGAACTGTAAGAAGCTGCAGAAAGCAACATTTCCAACATTCACCACCTCTAGTCATAGATAGCGCACACCTGAACATGTCTCACTTACAATCTACCCTTGGTGAAGAAGAACTGGAATGATCCCCATAAAGCACCATTTCCACCATTCCCCATCTGTAGACATAGTTAGCGCACAGCTGTACATGTCTACCTTACTGTCCACCCTCGGTGAAGGAGAACTGTAGGGAGCTGCAGAAAGCTCTATTTCCTATATTCACTATCTTTAGACATAGTTAGCGCACACCTGACCTTGCGTCCCTTACTTTCTACGCTTGATGAAGAAGAACTGTAAGGAGCCTCAGAAAGCACCATTTCCAACATTCACCATCTGTAGACATTACTAGCGCACAGCTGTACACGTCTCCCTTCCTTTGTACCCTAGGTGAAGGAGGACTGTAAGGAGCCTCAGAAAGCACCATTTCCAACATTCACCATCTGTGACATAGTTAGCGTACAGCTGTACACGTCTCCCTTACTATCTACCCTCGGTGATGGAGGACTGTAAGGAGCTGCGGAAAGCGCCATTTCCAACATTTACCATCTGTAGACATAGTTAGCGCACATCTCACCATGTCTCCATTACTTTCTACCCTTGATGAAGAAGAACTGTAAGCAGCCTCAGAAAGCACCATTTCCAACATTCACCATCTGTAGACATAGTTAGCGGACATCTGACCCTGTCTCCCTTACTTTCTACCCTTGATGAATAAGGACTGTAAGTAGCCTCAGAAAGCACCATGTCCAACATTCACCATCTGTAGACATTGTTAGCGTACAGCTGTACACGTCTCTCTTACTCTCTACCCTAGGTGAAGGAGAACAGTAAGGAGCTCAGAAGGCACCTTCTACAATATTCACCATCTGTAGACGTAGTTAGCGCACATCTGACTATGTCTCGCATACTTTCTACCCTTGATGAAGAAGAACTGTAACGAGCCTCAGAAAGCACCATTTCCAACATTCACCTTCTGTAGACATAGTTAGCGTACACCTGTACATGTATCCCTTACTATCTACCCTAGGTGAAGGAGAACTGTAAGGCGCTGCAGAAAGCACCATTTCGAATATTCACCATCTCTAGACATAGATAGCTCACACCAGTACATGTCTCCCTTACTTTCTACCCTAGGTGAAGGAGAACTTTAAGGAGCTGCAGAAAGCACCATTTCCAACATTCACCGTCTGTAGACATAGTTAGCACACAGCTGTACATGTCTCCCTTGCTTTCTAAACTAGGTGAGGGAGAACTGTATGGAGCCTCAGAATGCATCATTACCAACATTCACCATCTGTAGACATAGTTAGCGCACACTTGTGCATGTCCATCCTTACTTTCTACACTGGATAAAAACGAAATTAAGAAGCTGCAGAAAGCACCATTTCCCACAATCACCATCCGTAGACATAGCTAGCACACAGCTGTACAGTACTACCTTTCTGTCTACCCTAGTAGAAGTAGAACTGTAAGGAGCTGCAGAAATTACCATTTACAACATTCACCATCTCCAGTCATAGTTAGCGCACACCTGTATATGTCTCCCATACATTCTACCCTTGATTAAGAAGAACTGTAAGAGCTGCAGAAAGCACCATTTCCACCATTCACCATCTGTAGATGTAGCGCACAGCTGTATACGTCTCCCTTACTTTCTACCCTAGGTGAAGGAGAACTGTATGGAGTCTCAGAATGCATCATTACCAACATTCACCATCTGTAGACATAGTTAGCGCACACTTGTACATGTCCATCCTTACTTTCTACCCAAGATGAAGGAGAACTGTAAGGAGCTGCAGAAAACACCATTTCCTACATTCGCCATCTTTAGACATAGTTAGCGCACACCTGACCTTGCCTACCATACTTTCTACCCTTGATGAAGAAGAACTGTAAGGAGCCTCAGAAAGCACCATTTCCAACATTCACAATCTGTAGACACAGTTAGCGCACATCTGACCATGTCTCCCTTACTTTCTACCCTTGATGAACAAGAACTGTAAGGAGCATCAGAAAGCACCATTTCCAACATTCACCATCTTTAGACACAGTTAGCGCACATCTGACCATGTCTCCCTCACTTTCTACCCTTGATGAACAAGAACTGTAAGGAGCCTCAGAAAGCACCATTTCCAACATTCACCATCTGTAGACACAGTTAGCGCACATCTGACCATGTCTCCCTTACTTTCTACCCTTGATGAACAAGAACTGTAAGGAGCCTCAGAAAGTACCATTTCCAACATTCACCATCTGTAGACACAGTTAGCGCACATCTGACCATGTCTCCCTTACTTTCTACCCTTGATGAACAAGAACTGTAAGGAGCCTCAGAAAGCACCATTTCCAACATTCACCATCTGTAGACACAGTTAGCGCACATCTGACCATGTCTCCCTTACTTTCTACCCTTGATGAACAAGAACTGTAAGGAGCCTCAGAAAGCACCATTTCCAACATTCACCATGTGTAGACAAAGTTAGCGCACATCTGACCATGTCTCCCTTACTTTCTACCCTTGATGAACAAGAACTGTAAGGAGCCTCAGAAAGCACCACTTCCAACATTCACCATCTGTAGACACAGTTAGCGCACATCTGACCATGTCTCCCTTACTTTCTACCCTTGATGAACATGAACTGTAAGGAGCCTCAGAAAGCACCATTTCCAACATTCACCATCTGTAGACACAGTTAGCGCACATCTGACCATGTCTCCCTTACGTTCTACCCTTGATGAACAAGAACTGTAAGGAGCCTCAGAAAGCACCATTCCCAACATTCACCATCTGTAGACACAGTTAGCGCACATCTGACCATGTCTCCCTTACTTTCTACCCTTGATGAACAAGAACTGTAAGGAGCCTCAGAAAGCACCATTTCCAACATTCACCATCTGTAGACACAGTTAGCGCACATCTGACCATGTCTCCCTTACTTTCTACCCTTGATGAACAAGAACTGTAAGGAGCCTCAGAAAGCACCATTTCCAACATTCACCATCTGTAGACACAGTTAGCGCACATCTAACCATGTCTCCCTTACTTTCTACCCTTGATGAACAAGAACTGTAAGGAGCCTCAGAAAGCACCATTTCCAACATTCACCATCTGTAGACACAGTTAGCGCACATCTGACCATGTCTCCCTTACTTTCTACCCTTGATGAACAAGAACTGTAAGGAGCCTCAGAAAGCACCATTTCCAACATTCACCATCTGCAGACATAGTTAGCGTACAGCTGTACACGTCTACCTTACTCACTACCCTAGGTGAAGGAGAACAGTAAGGAGCACAGAAGGCACCATTTCCAACATTCACCATCTGTAGACACAGTTAGCGCACATCTGTCCATGTCTCCCTTACTTTCTACCCTTGATGAACAAGATATGTAAGGAGCCTCAGTAAGCACCATTTCCAACATTCACCATCTGTAGACACAGTTAGCGCACATCTGACCATGTCTCCCTTACTTTCTACCCTTGATGAACAAGAACTGTAAGGAGCCTCAGAAAGCACCATTTCCAACATTCACCATCTGTAGACACAGTTAGCGCACATCTGACCATGTCTCCCTTACTCTCTACCCTTGATGAACAAGAACTGTAAGGAGCCTCAGAAAGCACCATTTCCAACATTCACCATCTGTAGACACAGTTAGCGCACATCTGACCATGTCTCCCTTACTTTCTACCCTTGATGAACATGAACTCTAAGGAGCCTCAGAAAGCACCATTTCCAACATTCACCATCTGTAGACACAGATAGCGCACATCTGACCATGTCTCCCTTACTTTCTACCCTTGATGAACAAGAACTGTAAGGAGCCTCAGAAAGCACCATTTCCAACATTCACCATCTGTAGACACAGTTAGCGCACATCTGACTATGTCTCCCTTACTTTCTACCCTTGATGAACGAGAACTGTAAGGAGCCTCAGAAAGCACCATTTCCAACATTCACCATCTGTAGACACAGTTAGCGCACATCTGACGATGTCTCCCTTACTTTCTACCCTTGATGAACAAGAACTGTAAGGAGCCTCAGAAAGCACCATTTCCAACATTCACTATCTGTAGACACAGTTAGCGCACATCTGACCATGTCTCCCTTACTTTCTACCCTTGATGAACAAGAACTGTAAGGAGCCTCAGAAAGCACCATTTCCAACATTCACCATCTGTAGACACAGTTAGCGCACATCTGACCATGTCTCCCTTACTTTCTACCCTTGATGAACAAGAACTGTAAGGAGCCTCAGAAAGCACCATTTCCAACATACACCATCTGTAGACATAGTTAGCGTACAGCTGTACACGTCTACCTTACTCACTACCCTAGGTGAAGGAGAACAGTAAGGAGCTCAGAAGGCACCATTTCCCACATTCACCATCTGTAGACACAGTTAGCGCACATCTGACCATGTCTCCCTTACTTTCTACCCTTGATGAACAAGAACTGTAAGGAGCCTCAGAATGCACCATTTCCAACATTCACCATCTGTAGACATAGTTAGCGTACAGTTGTACACGTCTACCTTACTCACTACCCTAGGTGAAGGATAACAGTAAGGAGCTCAGAAGGCACCATTTCCAACATTCACCATCTGTAGACACAGTTTGCGCACATCTGACCATGTCTCCCTTTCTTTCTACCCTTGATGAACAAGAACTGTAAGGAGCCTCAGAAAGCACCATTTCCAACATTCACCATCTGTAGACACAGTTAGCGCACATCTGACCATGTCTCCCTTACTTTCTACCCTTGATGAACAAGAACTGTAGGGCGCCTCAGAAAGCACGATTTCCAACATTCACTATCTGTAGACACAGTTAGCGCACATCTGACCATGTCTCCCTTACTTTCTACCCTTGATGAACAAAAACTGTAAGGAGCCTCAGAAAGCACCATTTCCAACATTCACCATCTGTAGACATAGTTAGCGTACAGCTGTACACGTCTACCTTACTCACTATCCTAGGTGAAGAAGAACAGTAAGGAGCTCAGAAGGCACCATTTCCAACATTCACCATCTGTAGACACAGTTAGCGCACATCTGACAATGTCTCCCTTACTTTCTACCCTTGATGAACAAGAACTGTAAGGAGCTTCAGAAAGCAACATTTCCAACATTGACCATCTGTAGACACAGTTAGTGCACATCTGACCATGTCTCCCTTACTTTCTACCCTTGATGAACAAGAACTGTAAGGAGCCTCAGAAAGCACCATTTCCAACATTCACTATCTGTAGACTCAGTTAGCGCACATCTGACCATGTCTCCCTTACTTTCTACCCTTGATGAACAAGAACTGTTAAAAGCCTCAGAAAACACCATTTCCAACATTCACCATCTGTAGACACAGTTAGCGCACATCTGACAATGTCTCCCTTACTTTCTACCCTTAATGAACAAGAACTGTAAGGAGCCTCAGAAAGCCCCATTTCCAACATTCACCATCTGTACACACAGTTAACGCACATCTGACCATGTCTCCATTACTTCCTACCCTTGATGAACAAGAACAGTAAGGAGCCTCAGAAAGCACCATTTCCAACATTCACTATCTGTAGACACAGTTAGCGCACATCTGACCATGTCTCCCTTACTTTCTACCCTTGATGAACAAGAACTGTAAGGAGCCTCAGAAAGCACCATTTCCAACATTCACCATCTGTAGACATAGTTAGCGTACAGCTGTACACGTCTACCTTACTCACTACCCTAGGTGAAAGAGAACAGTAAGCAGCTCAGAAGGCACCATCTCCAACATTCACCATCTGTAGACACAGTTAGCGCACATCTGACCATGTCTCCCTTACTTTCTACCCATGATGAACAAGAACTGTAAGGAGCCTCAGAAAGCACCATTTCCAACATTCACCATCTGTAGACACAGTTAGCGCACATCTGACCATGTCTCCCTTACTTTCTACCGTTGATGAACAAGAACTGTAAGGAGCCTCAGAAAGCACCATTTCCCACATTCACCATCTGTAGGCATAGTTAGCGTACAGCTGTACACGTCTACCTTTCCCACTACCCTAGGTGAAGGAGAACAGTAAGCAGCTCAGAAGGCACCATTTCCAACATTCACCATCTGTAGACACAGTTAGCGCACATCTGACCATGTCTCCCTTACTTTCTACCCCTGATGAACAAGAACTGTAAGGAGCCTCAGAAAGCACCATTTCCAACATTCACTATCTGTAGACACAGTTAGCGCACATCTGACCATGTCTCCCTTACTTTCTACCCTTGATGAACAAGAACTGTAAGGAGCCTCAGAAAGCACCATTTCCAACATTCACCATCTGTAGACATAATTAGCGTACAGCTGTACACGTCTACCTTACTCACTACCCTAGGTGAAGGAGAACAGTAAGGAGCTCAGAAGGCACCATTTCCAACATTCACCATCTGTAGACACAGTTAGCGCACATCTGACCATGTCTCACTTACTTTCTACCCTTGATGAACAAGAACTGTAAGGAGCCTCAGAAAGCACCATTCCCAACACTCACCATCTGTAGACACAGTTAGCGCACATCTGACCATGTCTCCCTTACTTTCTACCCTTGATGAACAAGAACTGTAAGGAGCCTCAGAAAGCACCATTTCCAACATTCACCATCTGTAGACACAGTTAGCGCACATCTGAACATGTCTCCCTTACTTTCTACCCTTGATGAACAAGAACTGTAAGGAGCCTCAGAAAGCACCATTTCCAACATTCACCATCTGTAGGCATAGTTAGCGTACAGCTGTACACGTCTACCTTACTCACTACCCTAGGTGAAGGAGAACAGTAAGGAGCTCAGAAAGCACCATTTCCAACATTCACCATCTGTAGACACAGTTAGCGCACATCTGACCATGTCTGCCTTACTTTCTACCCTTGATGAACAAGAACTGTAAGGAGCCTCAGAAAGCACCATTTCCAACATTCACCATCTGTAGACATAGTTAGCGTACTGCTGTACACGTCTACCTTACTCACTACCCTAGGTGAAGGAGAACAGTAAGGAGCTCAGAAGGCACCATTTCCAACATTCACCATCTGTAGACACAGTTAGCGCACATCTGACCATGTCTCCCTTACTTTCTACCCCTGATGAACAAGAACTGTAAGGAGCCTCAGAAAGCACCATTTCCAACATTCACTATCTGTAGACACAGTTAGCGCACATCTGACCATGTCTCCCTTACTTTCTACCCTTGATGAACAAGAACTGTAAAGAGCCTCAGAAAGCACCATTTCCAACATTCACCATCTGTAGACACAGTTAGCGCACATCTGACCATGTCTCCCTTACTTTCTACCCTTGATGAACAAGAACTGTAAGGAGCCTCAGAAAGCACCATTACCAACATTCACCATCTGTAGACATAGTTAGCGTACAGCTGTACACGTCTACCTTACTCACTACCCTAGGTGAAGAAGAACAGTAAGGAGCTCAGAAGGCACCATTTCCAACATTCACCATCTGCAGACACAGTTAGCGCACATCTGACCATGTCTCCCATACTTTCTACCCTTGATGAACAAGAACTGTAAGGAGCCTCAGAAAGCACCATTTCCAACATTCACCATCTGTAGACACAGTTAGCGCACATCTGACCATCTATCCCTTACTTTCTACCCTTGATGAACAAGAACTGTAAGGAGCCTCAGAAAGCACCATTTCCAACATTCACTATCTGTAGACACTGTTAGCGCACATCTGACCATGTCTCCCTTACTTTCGATCCTTGATGAACAAGAACTGTAAGGAGCCCCAGAAAGCACCATTTCCAACATTCACCATCTGTAGACACAGTTAGCGCACATCTGACCATGTCTCCTTTACTTTCTACCCTTGATGAACAAGAACTGTAAAGAGCCTCAGAAAGCACCATTTCCAACATTCACTATCTGTAGACACAGTTAGCGCACATCTGACCATGTCTCCCTTACTTTCTACACTTGATGAACTAGAACTGTAAGGAGCCTCAGAAAGCACCATTTCCAACATTCACCATCTGTAGACATAGTTAGCGTACAGCTGTACACGCCTACCTTACTCACTACCCTAGGTGAAGGAGAACAGTAAGGAGCTTAGAAGGCACCATTTCCAACATTCCCCATCTGTAGACACAGTTTGCGCACATCTGATAACGTCTCCCTTACTTTCTACCCTTGATGAACAAGAACTGTAAGGAGCCTCCGAAAGCACCATTTCCAACATTCACCATCTGTAGACACAGTTAGCGCACATCTGACCATGTCTCCCTTACTTTCTACCCTTGATGAAAAAGAACTGTATGGAGCCTCAGATAGCACCATTTCCAACATTCACTATCTGTAGACACAGTTAGCGCACATCTGACCATGTCTCCCTTACTTTCTACCCTTGATGAACAAGAACTGTAAGGAGCCTCAGAAAGCACCATTTCCAACATTCACCATCTGTAGACACAGTTAGCGCACATCTGAACATGTCTCCCTTACTTTCTACCCTTGATGAACAAGAACTGTAAGGAGCCTCAGAAACCACCATTTCCAACATTCACCATCTGTAGGCATAGTTAGCGTACAGCTGTACACGTCTACCTTACTCACTACCCTAGGTGAAGGAGAACAGTAAGGAGCTCAGAAGGCACCATTTCCAACATTCACCATCTGTAGACACAGTTAGCGCACATCTGACCATGTCTGCCTTACTTTCTACCCTTGATGAACAAGAACTGTAAGGAGCCTCAGAAAGCACCATTTCCAACATTCACCATCTGTAGACATAGTTAGCGTACTGCTGTACACGTCTACCTTACTCACTACCCTAGGTGAAGGAGAACAGTAAGGAGCTCAGAAGGCACCATTTCCAACATTCACCATCTGTAGACACAGTTAGCGCACATCTGACCATGTCTCCCTTACTTTCTACCCCTGATGAACAAGAACTGTAAGGAGCCTCAGAAAGCACCATTTCCAACATTCACTATCTGTAGACACAGTTAGCGCACATCTGACCATGTCTCCCTTACTTTCTACCCTTGATGAACAAGAACTGTAAAGAGCCTCAGAAAGCACCATTTCCAACATTCACCATCTGTAGACACAGTTAGCGCACATCTGACCATGTCTCCCTTACTTTCTACCCTTGATGAACAAGAACTGTAAGGAGCCTCAGAAAGCACCATTTCCAACATTCACTATCTGTAGACACAGTTAGCGCACATCTGACCATGTCTCCCTTACTTTCTACCCTTGATGAACAAGAACTGTAAGGGGCCTCAGAAAGCACCATTACCAACATTCACCATCTGTAGACATAGTTAGCGTACAGCTGTACACGTCTACCTTACTCACTACCCCAGGTGAAGAAGAACAGTAAGGAGCTCAGAAGGCACCATTTCCAACATTCACCATCTGTAGACACAGTTAGCGCACATCTGACCATGTCTCCCATACTTTCTACCCTTGATGAACAAGAACTGTAAGGAGCCTCAGAAAGCACCATTTCCAACATTCACCATCTGTAGACACAGTTAGCGCACATCTGACCATCTATCCCTTACTTTCTACCCTTGATGAACAAGAACTGTAAGGAGCCTCAGAAAGCACCATTTCCAACATTCACTATCTGTAGACACTGTTAGCGCACATCTGACCATGTCTCCCTTACTTTCGATCCTTGATGAACAAGAACTGTAAGGAGCCTCAGAAAGCACCATTTCCAACATTCACCATCTCTAGACACAGTTAGCGCACATCTGACCATGTATCCTTTACTTTCTACCCTTGATGAACAAGAACTGTAAGGAGCCTCAGAAAGCACCATTTCCAACATTCACTATCTGTAGACACAGTTAGCGCACATCTGACCATGTCTCCCTTACTTTCTACACTTGATGAACTAGAACTGTAAGGAGCCTCAGAAAGCACCATTTCCAACATTCACCATCTGTAGACATAGTTAGCGTACAGCTGTACACGCCTACCTTACTCACTACCCTAGGTGAAGGAGAACAGTAAGGAGCTTAGAAGGCACCATTTCCAACATTCCCCATCTGTAGACACAGTTAGCGCACATCTGATAACGTCTCCCTTACTTTCTACCCTTGATGAACAAGAACTGTAAGGAGCCTCCGAAAGCACCATTTCCAACATTCACCAATTGTAGACACAGTTAGCGCACATCTGACCATGTCTCCCTTACTTTCTACCCTTGATGAAAAAGAACTGTATGGAGCCTCAGAAAGCACCATTTCCAACATTCACTATCTGTAGACACAGTTAGCGCACATCTGACCATGTCTCCCTTACTTTCTACCCTTGATGAACAAGAACTGTAAGGAGCCTCAGAAAGCACCATTTCCAACATTCACCATCTGTAGACACAGTTAGCGCACATCTGACCATGTCTCCCTTACTTTCTACCCCTGATGAACAAGAACTGTAAGGAGCCTCAGAATGCACCATTTCCAACATTCACCATCTGTAGACACAGTTAGCGCACATCTGACTATGTCTCCCTTACTTTCTACCCTTGATGAACAAGAACTGTAAGGAGCCTCAGAAAGCACCATTTCCAACATTCACCATCTGTAGACACAGTTAGCGCACATCTGACCATTTCTCCCTTACTTTCTACCCTTGATGAACTAGAACTGTAAGGACCCTCAGAAAGCACCATTTCCAACATTCACCATCTGTAGACACAGTTAGCGCACATCTGACCATGTCTCCCTTACTTTCTACCCTTGATGAACAAGAACTGTAAGGAGCCTCAGAAAGCACCATTTCCAACATTCACCATCTGTAGACATAGTTAGCGTACAGCTGTACACGTCTACCTTACTCACTACCCTAGGTGAAGGAGAACAGTAAGGAGCACAGAAGGCACCATTTCCAACATTCACCATCTGTAGACACAGTTAGCGCACATCTGACCATGTCTCCCTTACTTTCTACCCTTGCTGAACAAGAACTGTAAGGAGCCTCAGAAAGCACCATTTCCAACATTCACCTTCTGTAGCCACAGTTAGCGCACATCTGACCATGTCTCCCTTACTTTCTACCCTTGATGAACAAGAACTGTAAGGCGCCTCAGAAAGCACCATTTCCAACATTCACCATCTGTAGACACAGTTAGCTCACATCTGACCATGTCTCCCTTACTTTCTACCCTTGATGAACAAGAACTGTAAGGAGCCTCAGAAAGCACCATTTCCAACATTCACCATCTGTAGACACAGTTAGCGCACATCTGACCATGTCTCCCTTACTTTCTACCCTTGATGAACAAGAACTGTAAGGAGCCTCAGAAAGCACCATTTCCAACATTCACCATCTGTAGACACAGTTAGCGCACATCTGACGATGTCTCCCTTACTTTCTACCCTTGATGAAGAAGAACTGTAAGGAGCCTCAGAAAGCACCATTTCCAACATTCACCATCTGTAGACACAGTTAGCGCACATCTGACCATGTCTCCCTTACTTTCTACCCTTGATGAACAAGAACTGTAAGGAGCCTCAGAATGCACCATTTCCAACATTCACCATCTGTAGACAGAGTTAGCGTTCAGCTGTACACGTCTACCTTACTCACTACCCTAGGTGAAGGAGAACAGTAAGGAGCTCAGAAGGCACCATTTCCAACATTCACTATCTGTAGACACAGTTAGCGCACATCTGACCATGTCTCCCTTACCTTCTACCCTTGATGAACAAGAACTGTAAGGAGCCTCAGAAAGCACCATTTCCAACATTCACCATCTGTAGACATAGTTATCGTACAGCTGTACACGTCTACCTTACTCACTACCCTAGGTGAAGGAGAACAGTAAGGAGCTCAGAGGGCACCATTTCCAACATTCACCATCTGTAGACACAGTTAGCGCACATCTGACCATGTCTCCCTTACTTTCTACCCTTGATGAACAAGAACTGTAAGGAGCCACAGAAAGTACCATTTCCAACATTCACCATCTGTAGACACAGTTAGCGCATATCTGACCTTGTCTCCCTTACTTTCTACCCTTGATGAACAAGAACTGTAAGGAGCCTCAGAAATGACCGTTTCCAACATTCACCATCTGTATACATAGTTAGCGTACAGCTGTACACGTCTACCTTACTCACTACCCCAGGTGATGGAGAACAGTAAGGAGCTCAGAAGGCACCATTTCCTACATTCACCATCTGTAGACACAGTTAGCGCACAGCTGACCATGTCTCCCTTACTTTCTACCCTTGATGAACAAGAACTGTAAGGAGCCTCAGAAAGCACCATTTCCAACATTCACCATCTGTAGACACAGTTAGCGCACATCTGACCATGTCTCCCTTACTTTGTACCCTTGATGAACTAGAACTGTAAGGACCCTCAGAAAGCACCATTTCCAACATTCACCATCTGTAGACACAGTTAGCGCACATCAGACCATGTCTCCCTTACTTTCTACCCTTGATGAACAAGAACTGTAAGGAGCCTCAGAAAGCACCATTTCCAACATTCACCATCTGTAGACACAGTTAGCGCATATTTGACCATGTCTCCCTTACTTTCTACCCTTGATGAACAAGAACTGTAAGGAGCCTCAGAAAGCACCATTTCCAACATTCACCATCTGTAGACACAGTTAGCGCACATCTGACCATGTCTCCCTTACTTTCTACCCTTGATGAACAAGAACTGTAAGGAGCCTCAGAATGCACCATTTCCAACATTCACCATCTGTAGACATAGTTAGCGTTCAGCTGTACACGTCTACCTTACTCACTACCCTAGGTGAAGGAGAGCAGTAAGGAGCTCAGAAGGCACCATTTCCAACATTCACCATCTGTAGACACAGTTAGCGCACATCTGACCATGTCTCCCTTACCTTCTACCCTTGATGAACAAGAACTGTAAGGAGCCTCAGAAAGCACCATTTCCAACATTCACCATCTGTAGACACAGTTAGCGCACATCTGACCATGTCTCCCTTACTTTCTACCCTTGATGAACAAGAACTGTAAGGAGCCTCAGAAAGCACCATTTCCAACATTCACTACCTGTAGACACAGTTAGCGCACCTCTGACCATGTCTCCCTTATTTTCTACCCTTGATGAACAAGAACTGTAAGGAGCCTCAGAAAGCACCATTTCCAACATTCACCATCTGTAGACACAGTTAGCGCACATGTGACCATGTCTCCCTTACTTTCTACCCTTGATGAACAAGAACTGTAAGGAGCCTCAGAAAGCACCATTTCCAACATTCACTATCTGTACACGCAGTTAGCGCACATCTGACCATGTCTCCCTTACTTTCTACCCTTGATGAACAAGAACTGTAAGGAGCCTCAGAAAGCACCATTTCCAACATTCACCATCTGTAGACACAGTTAGCGCACATCTGACCATGTCTCCCTTACTTTCTACCCTTGATGAACAAGAACTGTAAGGAGCCTCAGGAAGCACCATTTCCAACATTCACCATCTGTAGACATAGTTAGCGTACAGCTGTACACGTCTACCTTACTCACTACCCTAGGTGAAGAAGAACAGTAAGGAGCTCAGAAGGCACCATTTCCAACATTCACCATCTGTAGACACAGTTAGCGCACATCTGACAATGTCTCCCTTACTTTCTACCCTTGATGAACAAGAACTGTAAGGATCCTCAGAAAGCACCATTTCCAACATTCACCATTTGTAGACACAGTTAGCGCACATCTGACCATGTCTCCCTTACTTTCTACCCTTGATGAACAAGAACTGTAAGGAGCCTCAGAAAGCACCATTTCCAACATTCACTATATGTAGACTCAGTTAGCGCACATCCGACCGCGTCTCCCTTACTTTCTACCCTTGATGAACAAGAACTGTAAGGAGCCTCAGAAAGCACCATTTCCAACATTCACCATCTGTAGACACAGTTAGCGCACATCTGACCATGTCTCCCTTACTTTCTACCCTTGATGAACAAGAACTGTAAGGAGCCTCAGAAAGCACCATTTCCAACATTCACCATCTGTAGACACAGTTAGCGCACATCTGACCATGTCTCCCTTACTTCCTACCCTTGATGAACAAGAACTGTAAGGAGCCTCAGAAAGCACCATTTCCAACATTCACTATCTGTAGACACAGTTAGCGCACATCTGACCATGTCTCCCTTATTTTCTACCCTTGATCAACAAGAACTGTAAGGAGCCTCAGAAAGCACCATTTCCAACATTCACCATCTGTAGACATAGTTAGCGTACAGCTGTACACGTCTACCTTATTCACTACCCTAGGTGAAAGAGAACAGTAAGCAGCTCAGAAGGCACCATTTCCAACATTCACCATCTGTAGACACAGTTAGCGCACATCTGACCATGTCTCCCTTACTTTCTACCCTTGATGAACAAGAACTGTAAGGAGCCTCAGAAAGCACCATTTCCAACATTCACCATCTGTAGACACAGTTAGCGCACATTTGACCATGTCGCCCTTACTTTCTACCCTTGATGAACAAGAACTGTAAGGAGCCTCAGAAAGCACCATTTCCAACATTCACCATCTGTAGACATAGTTAGCGTACAGCTGTACACGTCTACCTTACTCACTACCCTAGGTGAAGGAGAACAGTAAGGAGCTCAGAAGGCACCATTTCCAACACTCACCATCTGTAGACACAGTTAGCGCACATCTGACCATGTCTCCCTTACTGTCTACCCCTGATGAACAAGAACTGTAAGGAGCCTCAGAAAGAACCATTTCCAACATTCACCATCTGTAGACACAGTTAGCGCACATTTGACCATGTCGCCCTTACTTTCTACCCTTGATGAACAAGAACTGTAAGGAGCCTCAGAAAGCACCATTTCCAACATTCACCATCTGTAGACACAGTTAGCGCACATCTGACCATGTCTCCCTTACTTTCTACCCTTGATGAACAAGAACTGTAAGGAGCCTCAGAAAGCACCATTTCCAACATTCACCATCTGTACACACAGTTAGCGCACATCTGACCATGTCTCCCTTACTTTCTACACTTCATGAACAAGAACTGTAAGGAGCCTCAGAAAGCACCATTTCCAACATTCACCATCTGTAGACACAGTTAGCGCACATCTGACCATGTCTCCCTTACTTTCTACCCTTGATGAACAAGAACTGTAAGGAGCCTCAGAAAGCACCATTTCCAACATTCACTATCTGTAGACACAGTTAGCGCACATCTGACCATGTCTCCCTTACTTTCTACCCTTGATGAACAAGAACTGTAAGGAGCCTCAGAAAGCACCATTTCCAACATTCACCATCTGTAGACATAGTTAGCGTACAGCTGTACACGTCTACCTTACTCACTACCCTAGGTGAAGGAGAACAGTAAGGAGGTCAGAAGGCACCATTTCCAACTTTCACCATCTGTAGACACAGTTAGCGCACATCTGACCATGTCTCCCTTACTTTCTACCCTTGATGAACAAGAACTGTAAGGAGCCTCAGAAAGCACCATTTCCAACATTCACCATCTGTAGACACAGTTAGCGCACATCTGACCATGTCTCCCTTACTTTCTACCCTTGATGAACATACACTGTAAGGAGCCTCAGAAAGCATTATTTCCAACATTCACCATCAGTAGACACAGTTAGCGCACATCTGACCATGTCTCCCTTAGTTTCTACCCTTGATGAACAAGAACTGTAAGGAGCCTCAGAAAGCACCATTTCCAACATTCACCATCTGTAGGCACAGTTAGCGCACATCTGACCATGCCACCCTTACTTTCTACCCTTGATGAACAGGAACTGTAAGGAGCCTCAGAAAGCACCATTTCCAACATTCACCATCTGTAGACATAGTTATCGTACAGCTGTACACGTCTACCTTACTCACTACCCTAGGTGAAGGAGAACAGTAAGGAGCTCAGAAGGCACCATTTCCAACATTCACCATCTGTAGACACAGTTAGCGCACATCTGACCCTGTCTCCCTTACTTTCTACCCTTGATGAACAAGACCTGTAAGGAGCCTCAGAAAGCACCATTTCCAACATTCACCATCTGTAGACACAGTTAGTGCACATCTGACCATGTCTCCCTTACTTTCTACCCTTGATGAACAAGAACTGTAAGGAGCCTCAGAAAGCACCATTTCCAACATTCACCATCTGTAGACACAGTTAGCGCACATCTGACCATGTCTCCCTTACTTTCTACCCTTGATGAACAAGAACTGTAAGGAGCCTCAGAAAGCACCTTTTCCAACATTCACCATCTGTAGACACAGTTAACGCACATCTGACCATGTCTCCCTTACTTTCTACCCTGGATGAACAAGAACTGTAAGGAGCCTTAGAAAGCACCATTTCCAACATTCACCATCTGTAGACATAGTTAGCGTACAGCTGTACATGTCTACCTTACTCACTACCCTAGGTGAAGGAGAACAGTAAGGAGCTCAGAAGGCACCATTTCCAACATTCACCATCTGTAGACACAGTTAGCGCACATCTGACCATGTCTCCCTTACTTTCTACCCTTGATGAACAAGAACTGTAAGGAGCCTCAGAAAGCACCATTTCCAACATTCACCATCTGTAGTCACAGTTAGCGCACATCTGACCATGTCTCCCTTACTTTCTACCCTTGATGAACTAGAACTGTAAGGACCCTCAGAAAGCACCATTTCCAACATTCACCATCTGTAGACACAGTTAGCGCACATCTGACCATGTCTCCCTTACTTTCTACCCTTGATGAACAAGAACTGTAAGGAGCCTCAGAAAGCACCATTTCCAACATTCACCATCTGTAGACATAGTTAGCATACAGCTGTACACGTCTACCTTACTCACTACCCTAGGTGAAGAAGAACAGTAAGGAGCTCAGAAGGCACCATTTCCAACATTCACCATCTGTACACACAGTTAGTGCACATCTGACCATGTCTCCCTTACTTTCTACCCTTGATGAACAAGAACTGTAAGGAGCCTCAGAAAGCACCATTTCCAATATTCACCATCTGTAGACACAGTTAGCGCACATCTGACCATGTCTCCCTTACTTTCTACCCTTGATGAACAAGAACTGAAGGAGCCTCAGAAAGCACCATTTCCAACATTCACCATCTGTAGACACAGTTAGCGCACATCTGACCATGTCTCCCTTACTTTCTACCCTTGATGAACAGGAACTGTAAGGAGCCTCGGAAAGCACCATTTCCAACATTCACCATCTGTACACACAGTTAGCGCACATCTGACCATGTCTCCCTTACTTTCTACCCTTGATGAACAAGAACTGTAAGGAGCCTCAGAAAGCACCATTTCCAACATTCACTATCTCTAGACACAGTTAGCGCACATCTGACCATGTCTCCCTTACTTTCTACCCTTGATGAACAAGAACTGTAAGGAGCCTCAGAAAGCACCATTACCAACATTCACCATCTGTAGACACAGTTGGCGCACATCAGACCATGTCTCCCTTACTTTCTACCCTTGACGAACAAGAACTGTAAGGAGCCTCAGAAAGCACCATTTCCAACATTCACCATCTGTAGACATAGTTAGCGTACAGCTGTACACGGCTACCTTACTCACTACCCTAGGTGAAGGAGAACAGTAAGGAGCTCAGAAGGCACCATTTCCCACATTCACCATCTGTAGACACAGTTAGCGCACATCTGACCATGTCTCCCTTACTTTCTACCCTTGATGAACAAGAACTGTAAGGAGCCTCAGAAAGCACCATTTCCATCATTCACCATCTGTAGACACAGTTAGCGCACATCTGACCATGTCTCCCTTACTTTCTACCCTTGACGAACAAAAACTGTAAGGAGCCTCAGAAAGCACCATTTCCAACATTTACCATCTGTAGGCACAGTTAGCGCACATCTGACCATGTCTCCCTTACTTTCTACCCTTGATGAACAAGAACTGTAAGGAGCCTCGAAAAGTAAGATTTCCAACATTCACTATCTGTAGACACAGTTAGCGCACATCTGACCATGTCTCCCTTACTTTCTACCCTTGATGAACAAGAACTGTAAGGAGCCTCAGAAAGCACCATTTCCAACATTCACCATCTGTAGACATAGTTAGCGTACAGCTGTACACGTCTACCTTACTCACTACCCTAGGTGAAGAAGAACAGTAAGGAGCTCAGAAGGCACCATTTCCAACATTCACCATCTGTAGACACAGTTAGCGCACATCTGACCATGTCTCCCTTACTTTCTACCCTTGATGAACAAGAACTGTAAGGAGCCTCAGAAAGCACCAATTCCAACATTCACCATCTGTAGACACAGTTAGCGAACATCTGACCATGTCTCCCTTACTTTCTACCCTTGATGAACAAGAACTGTAAGGAGCCTCAGAAAGCACCATTTCCAACATTCACCATCTGTAGACATAGTTAGCGTACAGCTGTACACGTCTACCTTACTCACGATCCTAGGTGAAGGAGAACAGTAAGGAGCTCAGAAGGCACCATTTCCAACATTCACCATCTGTAGACACAGTTAGCGCACATCTGACCATGTCTCCCTTACTTTCTACCCTTGATGAACAAGATCTGCAAGGAGCCTCAGAAAGCACCATTTCCAACATTCACCATCTGTAGACACAGTTAGCGCACATCTGTGCATGTCTCCCTTACTTTCTACCCTTGATGAACAAGAACTGTAAGGAGCCTCAGAAAGCACCATTACCAACATTCACCATCTGTAGACATAGTTAGCGTACAGCTGTACACGTCTACCTTACTCACTACCCTAGGTGAAGAAGAACAGTAAGGAGCTCAGAAGGCACCATTTCCAACATTCACCATCTGTAGACACAGTTAGCGCACATCTGACCATGTCTCCCATACTTTCTACCCTTGATTAACAAGAACTGTAAGGAGCCTCAGAAAGCACCATTTCCAAAATTCACCATCTGTAGACACAGTTAGCGCACATCTGACCATGTATCCCTTACTTTCTACCCTTGATGAACAAGAACTGTAAGGAGCCTCAGAAAGCACCATTTCCAACATTCACTATCTGTAGACACAGTTAGCGCACGTCTGACCATGTCTCCCTTACTTTCTACCCTTGATGAACAAGAACTGTAAGGAGCCTCAGAAAGCACCATTTCCAACATTCACCATCTGTAGACACAGTTAGCGCACATCTGCCCATGTCTCCCTTACTTTCTACCCTTGATGAACAAGAACTGTAAGGAGCCTCAGAAAGCACCATTTCCAACATTCACTATCTGTAGACACAGTTAGCGCACATCTGACCATGTCTCCCTTACTCTCTACACTTGATGAACTAGATCTGTAAGGAGCCTCAGAAAGCACCATTTCCAACATTCACCATCTGTAGACATAGTTAGCGTACAGCTGTACACGTCTACCTTACTCACTACCCTAGGTGAAGGAGAACAGTAAGAAGCTCAGAAGGCACCATTTCCAACATTCACCATCTGTAGACACAGTTAGCGCACATCTGACCATGTCTCCCTTACTTTCTACCCTTGATGAACAAGAACTGTATGGAGCCTCAGAAAGCACCATTTCCAACATTCACTATCTGTAGACACAGTTAGCGCACATCTGACCATGTCTCCCTTACTTTCTACCCTTGATGAACAAGAACTGTAAGGAGCCTCAGAAAGCACCATTTCCAACATTCACCATCTGTAGACACAGTTAGCGCACATCTGACAATGTCTCCCTTACTTTCTACCCTTGACGAACAAGAACTGTAAGGAGCCTCAGAAAGCACCATTTCCAACATTCACCATCTGTAGACATAGTTAGCGTACAGCTGTACACGTCTACCTTACTTACTACCCTAGGTGAAGGAGAACAGTAAGGAGCTCAGAAGGCACCATTTCCAACATTCACCATCTGTAGACACAGTTAGCGCACATCTTACCGTGTCTCCCTTACTTTCTACCCTTGATGAACAAGAACTGTAAGGAGCCTCAGAAAGCACCATTTCCAACATTCACCATCTGTAGACACAGTTAGCGCACATCTGACCATGTCTCCCTTACAGTTCTTGTTCATCAAGGGTAGAAAGTAAGGAGCCTCAGAAAGCACCATTTCCAACATTCACCATCTGTAGACATAGTTAGCGTACAGCTGTACACGTCTACCTTACTCACTACCCTAGGTGAAGGAGAACAGTAAGGAGCTCAGAAGGCACAATTTCCAACATTCACCATCTGTAGACACAGTTAGCGCACATCTGACCATGTCTCCCTTACTTTCTACCCCTGATGAACAAGAACTGTAAGGAGCCTCAGAATGCACCATTTCCAACATTCACTATCTGTAGACACAGTTAGCGCACATCTGACCATATCTCCCTTACTTTCTACCCTTGATGAACAAGAACTGTAAGGAGCCTCAGAAAGCACCATTTCCAACATTCACTATCTGTAGACACAGCGCACATCTGACCATGTCTCCCTTACTTTCTACCCTTGATGAACAAGATCTGCAAGGAGCCTCAGAAAGCACCATTTCCAACATTCACCATCTGTAGACACAGTTAGCGCACATCTGCCCATGTCTCCCTTACTTTCTACCCTTGATGAACAAGAACTGTAAGGAGCCTCATAAAGCACCATTTCCAACATTCACTATCTGTAGACACAGTTAGCGCACATCAGACCATGTCTCCCTTACTTTCTACACTTGATGAACTAGAACTGTAAGGAGCCTCAGAAAGCACCATTTCCAACATTCACCATCTGTAGACATAGTTAGCGTACAGCTGTACACGTCTACCTTACTCACTACCCTAGGTGAAGGAGAACAGTAAGGAGCTCAGAAGGCACCATTTCCAACATTCACCATCTGTAGACACAGTTAGCGCACATCTGACCATGTCTCCCTTACTTTCTACCCTTGATGAACAAGAACTGTATGGAGCCTCAGAAAGCACCATTTCCAACATTCACTATCTGTAGACACAGTTAGCGCACATCTGACCATGTCTCCCTTACTTTCTACCCTTGATGAACAAGAACTGTAAGGAGCCTCAGAAAGCACCATTTCCAACATTCACCATCTGTAGACACAGTTAGCGCACATCTGACCATGTCTCCCTTACTTTCTACCCTTGACGAACAAGAACTGTAAGGAGCCTCAGAAAGCACCATTTCCAACATTCACCATCTGTAGACATAGTTCGCGTACAGCTGTACACGTCTACCTTACTTACTGCCCTAGGTGAAGGAGAACAGTAAGGAGCTCAGAAGGCACCATTTCCAACATTCACCATCTGTAGACACAGGAAGCGCACATCTGACCATGTCTCCCTTACTTTCTACCCTTGATGAACAAGAACTGTAAGGAGCCTCAGAAAGCACCATTTCCAACATTCACCATCTGTAGACACAGTTAGCGCACATCTGACCATGTCTCCCTTACAGTTCTTGTTCATCAAGGGTAGAAAGTAAGGGGCCTCAGAAAGCACCATTTCCAACATTCACCATCTGTAGACATAGTTAGCGTACAGCTGTACACGTCTACCTTACTCACTACCCTAGGTGAAGGAGAACAGTAAGGAGCTCAGAAGGCACCATTTCCAACATTCACCATCTGTAGACACAGTTAGCGCACATCTGACCATGTCTCCCTTACTTTCTACCCTTGATGAACAAGAACTGTAAGGAGCCTCAGAAAGCACCATTTCCAACATTCACCATCTGAAGACACAGTTAGCGCACATCTGACCATGTCTCCCATACTTTCTACCCTTGATGAACAAGAACTGTAAGGAGCCTCAGAAAGCACCATTACCAACATTCACCATCTGTAGACATAGTTAGCGTACAGCTGTACACGTCTACCTTACTCACTACCCTAGGTGAAGAAGAACAGTAAGGAGCTCAGAAGGCACCATTTCCAACATTCACCATCTGTAGACACAGTTAGCGCACATCTGACCATGTCTCCCTTACTTTCTACCCTTGACGAACAAGAACTGTAAGGAGCCTCAGAAAGCACCATTTCCAACATTCACCATCTGTAGACATAGTTAGCGTACAGCTGTACACGTGTACCTTACTTACTACCCTAGGTGAAGGAGAACAGTAAGGAGCTCAGAAGGCACCATTTCCAACATTCACCATCTGTAGACACAGTTAGCGCACATCTGACCATGTCTCCCTTACAGTTCTTGTTCATCAAGGGTAGAAAGTAAGGAGCCTCAGAAAGCACCATTTCCAACATTCACCATCTGTAGACATAGTTAGCGTACAGCTGTACACGTCTACCTTACTCACTACCCTAGGTGAAGGAGAACAGTAAGGAGCTCAGAAGGCACAATTTCCAACATTCACCATCTGTAGACACAGTTAGCGCACATCTGACCATGTCTCCCTTACTTTCTACCCCTGATGAACAAGAACTGTAAGGAGCCTCAGAATGCACCATTTCCAACATTCACTATCTGTAGACACAGTTAGCGCACATCTGACCATATCTCCCTTACTTTCTACCCTTGATGAACAAGAACTGTAAGGAACCTTAGAAAGCACCATTTCCAACATTCACTATCTGTAGACACAGCGCACATCTGACCATGTCTCCCTTACTTTCTACCCTTGATGAACAAGATCTGTAAGGAGCCTCAGAAAGCACCATTTCCAACATTCACCATCTGTAGACACAGTTAGCGCACATCTGCCCATGTCTCCCTTACTTTCTACCCTTGATGAACAAGAACTGTAAGGAGCCTCAGAAAGCACCATTTCCAACATTCACTATCTGTAGACACAGTTAGCGCACATCTGACCATGTCTCCCTTACTTTCTACACTTGATGAACTAGAACTGTAAGGAGCCTCAGAAAGCACCATTTCCAACATTCACCATCTGTAGACATAGTTAGCGTACAGCTGTACACGTCTACCTTACTCACTACCCTAGGTGAAGGAGAACAGTAAGGAGCTCAGAAGGCATCATTTCCAACATTCACCATCTGTAGACACAGTTAGCGCACATCTGACCATGTCTCCCTTACTTTCTACCCTTGATGAACAAGAACTGTATGGAGCCTCAGAAAGCACCATTTCCAACATTCACTATCTGTAGACACAGTTAGCGCACATCTGACCATGTCTCTCTTACTTTCTACCCTTGATGAACAAGAACTGTAAGGAGCCTCAGAAAGCACCACTTCCAACATTCACCATCTGTAGACACAGTTAGCGCACATCTGACCATGTCTCCCTTACTTTCTACCCTTGACGAACAAGAACTGCAAGGAGCCTCAGAAAGCACCATTTCCAACATTCACCATCTGTAGACATAGTTCGCGTACAGCTGTACACGTCTACCTTACTTACTACCCTAGGTGAAGGAGAACAGTAAGGAGCTCAGAAGGCACCATTTCAAACATTCACCATCTGTAGACACAGGTAGCGCACATCTGACCATGTCTCCCTTACTTTCTATCCTTGATGAACACGAACTGTAAGGAGCCTCAGAAAGCACCATTTCCAACATTCACCATCTGTAGACACAGTTAGCGCACATCTGACCATGTCTCCCTTACAGTTCTTGTTCATCAAGGGTAGAAAGTAAGGGGCCTCAGAAAGCACCATTTCCAACATTCACCATCTGTAGACATAGTTAGCGTACAGCTGTACACGTCTACCATACTCACTACCCTAGGTGAAGGAGACCAGTAAGGAGCTCAGAAGGCACCATTTCCAACATTCACCATCTGTAGACACAGTTAGCGCACATCTGACCATGTCTCCCTTACTTTCTACCCTTGATGAACAAGAACTGTAAGGAGCCTCAGAAAGCACCATTTCCAACATTCACCATCTGAAGACACAGTTAGCGCACATCTGACCATGTCTCCCTTACTTTCTACCCTTGTTGAACAAGAACTGTAAGGAGCCTCAGAAAGCACCATTTCCAACATTCACCATCTGTAGACACAGTTAGCGCACATCTGACCATGTCTCCCTTACTTTCTACCCTTGATGAACAAGAACTGTAAGGAGCCTCAGAAAGCACCATTTCCAACATTCACCATCTGTACACACAGTTAGCGCACATCTGACCATGTCTCCCTTACTTTCTACCCTTGATGAACAAGAACTGTAAGGAGCCTCAGAAAGCACCATTTCCAACATTCACCATCTGTAGACACAGTTAGCGCACATCTGACCATGTCTCCCTTACAGTTCTTGTTCATCAAGGGTAGAAAGTAAGGAGCCTCAGAAAGCACCATTTCCAACATTCACCATCTGTAGACATAGTTAGCGTACAGCTGTACACGTCTACCTTACTCACTACCCTAGGTGAAGGAGAACAGTAAGGAGCTCAGAAGGCACAATTTCCAACATTCACCATCTGTAGACACAGTTAGCGCACATCTGACCATGTCTCCCTTACTTTCTACCCCTGATGAACAAGAACTGTAAGGAGCCTCAGAATGCACCATTTCCAACATTCACTATCTGTAGACACAGTTAGCGCACATCTGACCATATCTCCCTTGCTTTCTACCCTTGATGAACAAGAACTGTAAGGAACCTCAGAAAGCACCATTTCCAACATTCACTATCTGTAGACACAGCGCACATCTGACCATGTCTCCCTTACTTTCTACCCTTGATGAACAAGAACTGTAAGGAGCCTCAGAAAGCACCATTTCCAACATTCACCATCTGTAGACACAGTTAGCGCACATCTGACCATGTCTCCCTTACAGTTCTTGTTCATCAAGGGTAGAAAGTAAGGGGCCTCAGAAAGCACCGTTTCCAACATTCACCATCTGTAGACATAGTTAGCGTACAGCTGTACACGTCTACCTTACTCACTACCCTAGGTGAAGGAGAACAGTAAGGAGCTCAGAAGGCACAATTTCCAACATTCACCATCTGTAGACACAGTTAGCGCACATCTGACCATGTCTCCCTTACTTTCTACCCCTGATGAACAAGAACTGTAAGGAGCCTCAGAATGCACCATTTCCAACATTCACTATCTGTAGACACAGTTAGCGCACATCTGACCATATCTCCCTTACTTTCTACCCTTGATGAACAAGAACTGTAAGGAGCCTCAGAAAGCACCATTTCCAACATTCACCATCTGTAGACATAGTTAGCGTACAGCTGTACACGTCTACCATACTCACTACCCTAGGTGAAGGAGAACAGTAAGGAGCTCAGAAGGCACCATTTCCAACATTCACCATCTGTAGACACAGTTAGCGCACATCTGACCATGTCTCCCTTACTTTCTACCCTTGATGAACAAGAACTGTAAGGAGCCTCAGAAAGCACCATTTCCAACATTCACCATCTGAAGACACAGTTAGCGCACATCTGACCATGTCTCCCTTACTTTCTACCCTTGTTGAACAAGAACTGTAAGGAGCCTCAGAAAGCACCATTTCCAACATTCACCATCTGTAGACACAGTTAGCGCACATCTGACCATGTCTCCCTTACTTTCTACCCTTGATGAACAAGAACTGTAAGGAGCCTCAGAAAGCACCATTTCCAACATTCACCATCTGTACACACAGTTAGCGCACATCTGACCATGTCTCCCTTACTTTCTACCCTTGATGAACAAGAACTGTAAGGAGCCTGAGAAAGCACCATTTCCAACATTCACCATCTGTAGACACAGTTAGCGCACATCTGATCATGTCTCCCTTACTTTCTACCCTTGATGAACAAGAACTGTAAGGAGCCTCAGAAAGCACCATTTCCAACATTCACCATCTGTAGACACAGTTAGCGTACAGCTGTACACGTCTACCTTACTCACTACCCTAGGTGAAGGAGAACAGTAAGGAGCTCAGAAGGCACCATTTCCCACATTCACCATCTGTAGACACAGTTAGCGCACATCTGACCATGTCTCCCTTACTTTCTACCCTTGATGAACAAGAACTGTAAGGAGCCTCAGAAAAGCACCATTTCCAACATTCACCATCTGTAGACACAGTTAGCGCACATCTGACCATGTCTCCCTTACTTTCTACCCTTGATGAACAAGAACTGTAAGGAGCCTCAGAAAGCACCATTTCCAACATTCACCATCTGTAGACACAGTTAGCGCACATCTGACCATGTCTCCCTTACTTTCTACCCTTGATGAACAAGAACTGTAAGGAGCCTCAGAAAGCACGATTTCCAACATTCATTATCTGTAGACACAGCTAGCGCACATCTGACCATGTCTTCCTTACTTTCTACCCTTGATGAACAAGAACTGTAAGGAGCCTCAGAAAGCACCATTTCAAACATTCACCATCTGTAGACATAGTTAGCGTACAGCTGTACACGTCTACCTTACTCACTACCCTAGGTGAAGGACAACAGTAAGGAGCTCAGAATGCACCATTTCCATCATTCACCATCTGTAGACACAGTTAGCGCACATCTGACCATGTCTCCCTTACTTTCTACCCCTGATAAACAAGAACTGTAAGGAGCCTCAGAAAGCACCATTTCCAACATTCACTATCTGTAGACACAGTTAGCGCACATCTGACCATGTCTCCCTTACTTTCTACCCTTGATGAACAAGAACTGTAAGGAGCCTCAGAAAGCACCATTTCCAACATTCACCATCTGTAGACATAGTTAGCGTACAGCTGTACACGTCTACCTTACTCACGACCCTAGGTGAAGGAGAACAGTAAGGAGCTCAGAAGGCACCATTTCCAACATTCACCATCTGTAGACACAGTTAGCGCACATCTGACCATGTCTCCCTTACTTTCTACCCTTGATGAACAAGATCTGTAAGGAGCCTCAGAAAGCACCATTTCCAACATTCACCATCTGTAGACACAGTTACCGCACATCTGACCATGTCTCCCTTACTTTCTACCCTTGATGAACAAGAACTGTAAGGAGCCTCAGAAAGCACCATTACCAACATTCACCATCTGTAGACATAGTTAGCGTACAGCTGTACACGTCTACCTTACTCACTACCCTAGGTGAAGAAGAACAGTAAGGAGCTCTGAAGGCACCATTTCCAACATTCACCATCTGTAGACACAGTTAGCGCACATCTGACCATGTCTCCCATACTTTCTACCCTTGATTAACAAGAACTGTAAGGGAGCCTCAGAAAGCACCATTTCCAACATTCACCATCTGTAGACACAGTTAGCGCACATCTGACCATGTATCCCCTTACTTTCTACCCTTGATGAACAAGAACTGTAAGGAGCCTCAGAAAGCACCATTTCCAACATTCACTATCTGTAGACACAGTTAGCGCACATCTGACCATGCCTCCCTTACTTTCTACCCTTGATGAACAAGAACTGTAAGGAGCCTCAGAAAGCACCATTTCCAACATTCACCATCTGTAGACACAGTTAGCGCACATCTGCCCATGTCTCCCTTACTTTCTACCCTTTATGAACAAGAACTGTAAGGAGCCTCAGAAAGCACCATTTCCAACATTCACTATCTGTAGACACAGTTAGCGCACATCTGACCATGTCTCCCTTACTTTCTACACTTGATGAACTAGAACTGTAAGGAGCCTCAGAAAGCACCATTTCCAACATTCACCATCTGCAGACATAGTTAGCGTACAGCTGTACACGTCTACCTTACTCACTACCCTAGGTGAAGGAGAACAGTAAGGAGCTCAGAAGGCACCATTTCCAACATTCACCATCTATAGACACAGTTAGCGCACATCTGACCATGTCTCCCTTACTTTCTACCCTTGATGAACAAGAACTGTAAGGAGCCTCAGAAAGCACCATTTCCAACATTCACCATCTGTAGACACAGTTAGCGCACATCTGACCATGTCTCCCTTACTTTCTACCCTTGACGAACAAGATCTGTAAGGAGCCTCAGAAAGCACCATTTCCAACATTCACCATCTGTAGACATAGTTAGCGTACAGCTGTACACGTCTACCTTACTTACTACCCTACGTGAAGGAGAACAGTAAGGAGCTCAGAAGGCACCATTTCCAACATTCACCATCTGTAGACACAGTTAGCGCACATCTGACCATGTCTCCCTTACTTTCTACCCTTGTTGAACAAGAACTGTAAGGAGCCTCAGAAAGCACCATTTCCAACATTCACCACCTGTAGACACAGTTAGCGCACATCTGACCATGTCTCCCTTACAGTTCTTGTTCATCAAGGGTAGAAAGTAAGGAGCCTCAGAAAGCACCATTTCCAACATTCACCATCTGTAGACGTAGTTAGCGTACAGCTGTACACGTCTACCTTACTCACTACCCTAGGTGAAGGAGAACAGCAAGGAGCTCAGAAGGCACAATTTCGAACATTCACCATCTGTAGACACAGTTAGCGCACATCTGACCATGTCTCCCTTACTTTCTACCCCTGATGAACAAGAACTGTAAGGAGCCTCAGAAAGCACCATTTCCAACATTCACCATCTGTAGACACAGTTAGCGCACATCTGACCATGTCTCCCTTACTTTCTACCCTTGATGAACAAGAACTGTAAGGAGCCTCAGAAAGCACCATTTCCAACATTCACCATCTGTAGACACAGTTAGCGCACATCTGACCATGTCTCCCTTACTTTCTACCCTTGATGAACAAGAACTGTTAGGAGCCTCAGAAAGCACCATTTCCAACATTCACCATCTGTAGACACAGTTAGCGCACATCTGACCATGTCTCCCTTACTTTCTACCCTTGATGAACAAGAACTGTAAGGAGCCTCAGAATGCACCATTTCCAACATTCACCATCTGTAGACACAGTTAGCGCACATGTGACCATGTCTCCCTTACTTTCTACCCTTGATGAATAAGAACTGTAAGGAGCCACAGAAAGCACCATTTCCAACATTCACCATCTGTAGACATAGTTAGCGTAGAGCTGTACACGTCTACCTTACTCACTACCCTACGTGAAGGAGAACAGTAAGGAGCTCATAAGGCACCATTTCAACATTCACCATCTGTAGACACAGTTAGCGCACATCTGACCATGTCTCCCTTACTTTCGACCCTTGATGAACAAGAACTGTAAGGAGCCTCAGAAAGCACCATTTCCAAAATTCACCATCTGTAGACACAGTTAGCGCACATCTGACCATGTCTCCCTTACTTTCTACCCTTGATGAACAAGAACTGTAAGGACCCTCAGAAAGCACCATTTCCAACATTCACCATCTCCAGACACAGTTAGCGCACATCTGACCATGTCTCCCTTACTTTCTACCCTTGATGAACAAGAACTGTAAGGAGCCTCAGAAAGCACCATTTCCAACATTCACCATCTGTACACACAGTTAGCGCACACCAGACCATGTCTCCCTTACTTTCTACACCTCATGAACAAGAACTGTAAGGAGCCTCAGAAAGCACCATTTCCAACATTCACCATCTGTAGACACAGTTAGCGCACATCTGACCATGTCTCCCTTACTTTCTACCCTTGATGAACAAGAACTGTAAGGAGCCTCAGAAAGCACCATTTCCAACATGCACCATCTGTAGACACAGTTAGCGCACATCTGACCATGTCTCCCTTACTTTCTACCCTTGATGAACAAGAACTGTAAGGAGCCTCAGAAAGCACCATTTCCAACATTCACCATCTGTAGACACAGTTAGCGCACATCTGACCATGTCTCCCTTACTTTCTACCCTTGATGAACAAGAACTGTAAGGAGCCTCAGAAAGCACCATTTCCAACATTCACCATCTGTAGACGTAGTTAGCGTACAGCTGTACACGTCTACCTTACTCACTAACCTAGGTGAAGGAGAACAGTAAGGAGCTCAGAAGGCACCATTTCCAACATTCACCTTCTGTAGACACAGTTAGCGCACATCTGACCATGTCTCCCTTACTTTCTACCCCTGATGAACAAGAACTGTAAGGAGCCTCAGAAAGCACCATTTCCAACATTCACTATCTGTAGACACAGTTAGCGCACATCTGACCATGTCTCCCTTACTTTCTACGCTTGATGAACAAGAACTGTAAGGAGCCTCAGAAAGCACCATTTCCAACATTCACCATCTGTAGACATAGTTAGCGTACAGCTGTACACGTCTACCTTACTCACTACCCTAGGTGAAGGAGAACAGTAAGGAGCTCAGAGGGCATCATTTCCAACATTCACCATCTGTAGACACAGTTAGCGCACATCTGACCATGTCTCCCTTACTTTCTACCCTTGATGAACAAGAACTGTAAGGAGCCTCAGAAAGCACCATTTCCAACATTCACCATCTGTAGACACAGTTAGCGCACATCTGACCATGTCTCCCTTACTTTCTACCCATGATGAACAAGAACTGTAAGGAGCCTCAGAAAGGAACCTTTTCCAACATTCACTATCTGTAGACACAGTTAGCGCACATCTGACCATGTCTCCCTTACTTTCTACCCTTGATGAACAAGAACTGTAAGGAGCCTCAGAAAGCACCATTTCCAACATTCACCATCTGTAGACACAGTTAGCGCACATCTGACCATGTCTCCCTTACTTTCTACCCTTGATGAACAAGAACTGTAAGGAGCCTCAGAAAGCACCATTTCCAACATTCACCATCTGTAGACATAGTTAGCGTACAGCTGTACACGTCTACCTTACTCACTACCCTAGGTTAAGGAGAACAGTAAGGAGCTCAGAAGGCACCATTTCCAACATTCGCCATCTGTAGACACAGTTAGCGCACGTCTGACCATGTCTCCCTTACTTTCTACCCTTGATGAACAAGAACTGTAAGGAGCCTCAGAAAGCACCATTTCCAACATTCACCATCTGTAGACATAGTTAGCGTACAGCTGTACACGTCTACCTTACTCACTACCCTAGGTGAAGGAGAACAGTAAGGAGCTCAGAAGGCACCATTTCCTACATTCACCATCAGTAGACACAGTTAGCGCACATCTGACCATGTCTCCCTTACTTTCTACCCTTGATGAGCAAGAACAGTAAGGAGCCTCAGAAAGCACCATTTCCAACATTCACCATCTTTAGACACAGTTAGCGCACATCTGACCATATCTCCCTTACTTTCTACCCTTGATGAACAAGAACTGTAAGGAGCCTCAGAAAGCACCATTTCCAACATTCACTATCTGTAGACACAGTTAGCGCACATCTGACCATGTCTCCCTTACTTTCTACCCTTGATGAACAAGAACTGTAAGGAGCCTCAGAAAGCACCATTTCCAACATTCACCATCTGTAGACACAGTTAGCGCACATCTGACCATGTCTCCCTTACTTTCTACCCTTGATGAACAAGAACTGTAAGGAGCCTCAGAAAGCACCATTTCCAACATTCACTATCTGTAGACACAGTTAGCGCACATCTGACCATGTCTCCCTTACTTTCTACACTTGATGAACTAGAACTGTAAGGAGCCTCAGAAAGCACCATTTCCAACATCCACCATCTGTAGACATAGTTAGCACACATCTGACAACGTCTCCCTTACTTTCTACCCTTGATGAACAAGAACTGTATGGAGCCTCAGAAAGCACCATTTCCAACATTCACCATCTGTAGACACAGTTAGCGCACATCTGACCATGTCTCCCTTACTTTCTACCCTTGATGAACAAGAACTGTATGGAGCCTCAGAAAGCACCATTTCCAACATTCACGATCTGTAGACACAGTTAGCGCACATCTGACCATGTCTCCCTTACTTTCTACCCTTGATGAACAAGAACTGTAAGGAGCCTCAGAAAGCACCATTTCCAACATTCACCATCTGCAGACACAGTTAGCGCACATCTGACCATGTCTCCCTTACTTTCTACCCTTGATGAACAAGAACTGTAAGGAGCCTCAGAAAGCACCATTTCCAACATTCACTATCTGTAGACACAGTTAGCGCACATCTGACAATGTCTCCTTTACTTTCTACCCTTGATGAACAAGAACTGTAAGGAGCCTCAGAAAACACCATTTCCAACATTCACCATCTGTAGACATAGTTAGCGTACAGCTGTACATGTCTACCTTACTTACTACCCTAGGTGAAGGAGAACAGTAAGGAGCTCAGAAGGCACCATTTCCAACATTCACCATCTGTAGACACAGTTAGCGCACATCTGACCATGTCTCCCTTACTTTCTACCCTTGATGAACAAGAACTGTAAGGAGCCTCAGAAAGCACCATTTCCAACATTCACCATCAGTAGACACAGTTAGCGCACATCTGACCATGTCTCCCTTACTTTCTACCCTTGATGAACAAGAACTGTAAGGAGCCTCAGAAAGCACCATTTCCAACATTCACCATCTGTAGACATAGTTAGCGTACAGCTGTACACGTCTACCTTACTCACTACCCTAGGAGAAGGAGAACAGTAAGGAGCTCAGAAGGCACCATTTCCAACATTCACCATCTGTAGACACAGTTAGCGCACATCTGAGCATGTCTCCCTTACTCTCTACCCTTGATGATCAAGAACTGTAAGGAGCCTCAGAAAGCACCATTTCCAACATTCACCATCTGTAGACACAGTTAGCGCACATCTGACCATGTCTCCCTTACTTTCTACCCTTGATGAACAAGAACTGTAAGGAGCCTCAGAAAGCACCATTTCCAACATTCACCATCTGTAGACACAGTTAGCGCACATCTGACCATGTCTCCCTTACTTTCTACCCCTGATGAACAAGAACTGTAAGGAGCCTCAGAATGCACCATTTCCAACATTCACTATCTGTAGACACAGTTAGCGCACATCTGACCATATCTCCCTTACTTTCTACCCTTGATGAACAAGAACTGTAAGGAGCTTCAGAAAGCACCATTTCCAACATTCACCATCTGTAGACATAGTTAGCGTACAGCTGTACACGTCTACCTTACTACCCTAGGTGAAGGAGAACAGTAAGGAGCTCAGAAGGCACAATTTCCAACATTCACCATCTGTAGACACAGTTAGCGCACATCTGACCATGTCTCCCTTACTTTCTACCCCTGATGAACAAGAACTGTAAGGAGCCTCAGAATGCACCATTTCCAACATTCACTATCTGTAGACACAGTTAGCGCACATCTGACCATATCTCCCTTACTTTCTACCCTGGATGAACAAGAACTGTAAGGAGCCTCAGAAAGCACCATTTCCAACATTCACCATCTGTAGACATAGTTAGCGTACAGCTGTACACGTCTACCTTACTCACTACCCTAGGTGAAGGGGAACAGTAAGGAGCTCAGAAGGCACCATTTCCAACATTCACCATCTGTAGACACAGTTAGCGCACATCTGACCATGTCTCCCCTACTTTCTACCCTTGATGAACAAGAACTGTGAGGAGCCTCAGAAAGCACCATTTCCAACATTCACCATCTGTAGACACAGTTAGCGCACATCTGACCATGTCTCCCTTACTTTCTACCCTTGATGAACAAGAACTGTAAGGAGCCTCAGAAAGCACCATTTCCAACATTCACCATCTGTAGACACAGTTAGCGCACATCTGACCATGTCTCCCTTACATTCTACCCTTGATGAACAAAAACTGTAAGAAGCCTCAGAAAGCACCATTTCCAACATTCACCATCTGTAGACACAGTTAGCGCACATCTGACCATGTCTCCCTTACTTTCTACTCTTGATGAACAAGAACTGTAAGGAGCCTCAGAAAGCACCATTTCCAACATTCACCATCTGTAGACACAGTTAGCGCACATCTGACCATGTCTCCCTTACTTTCTACCCTTGATGAACAAGAACTGTAAGGAGCTTCAGAAAGCACCATTTCCAACATTCACCATCTGTAGACATAGTTAGCGTACAGCTGTACACGTCTACCTTACTCACTACCCTAGGTGAAGGAGAACAGTAAGGAGCTCAGAAGGCACCATTTCCAACATTCACCATCTGTAGTCACAGTTAGCGCACATCTGACCATGTCTCCCTTACTTTCACCCTTGATGAACAAGAACTGTAATGAGCCTCAGAAAGCACCATTTCCAACCTTCACCATCTGTAGACACAGTTAGCGCACATCTGACCATGTCTCCCTTACTTTCTACCCTTGATGAACAAGAACTGTAAGGAGCCTCAGAAAGCACCATTTCCAACATTCACCATCTGTACACACAGTTAGCGCACATCTGACCATGTCTCCCTTACTTTCTACACTTCATGAACAAGAACTGTAGGGAGCCTCAGAAAGCACCATTTCCAACATTCACCATCTGTAGACACAGTTAGCGCACATCTGACCATGTCTCCCTTACTTTCTACCCTTGATGAACAAGAACTGTAAGGAGCCTCAGAAAGCACCATTTCCAACATTCATCATCTGTAGACATAGTTAGCGTACAGCTGTACATGTCTACCTTACTCACTACCCTAGGTGAAGGAGAACAGTAAGGAGCTCAGAAGGCACCATTTCCAACATTCACCATCTGTAGACACAGTTAGCGCACATCTGACCATGTCTCCCTTACTTTCTACCCTTGATGAACAAGAACTGTAAGGAGCCTCAGAAAGCACCATTTCCAACATGCACCATCTGTGGACATAGTTAGCGCACATCTGACCATGTCTCTCTTACTTTCTACCCTTGATGGACAAGAACTGTAAGGAGCCTCAGGAAGCACCGTTTCCAACATTCACCATCTGTAGACACAGTTAGCGCACATCTGACCATGTCTCCCTTACTTTCTACCCTTGATGAACAAGAACTGTAAGGAGCCTCAGAAAGCACCATTTCCAACATTCACTATCTGTAGACACAGTTAGCGCACATCTGACCATGTCTCCCTTACTTTGTACCCTTGATGAACAAGAACTGTAAGGAGCCTCAGAAAGCACTATTTCCAACATTCACCATCTGTAGACACAGTTAGCGCACATCTGACCATGTCTCCCTTACTTTCTACCCTTGATGAACAAGAACTGTAAGGAGCCTCAGAAAGCACCATTTCCAACATTCACCATCTGTAGACATAGTTAGCGTAGAGCTGTACACGTCTACCTTACTCACTACCCTAGGTGAAGGAGAACAGTAAGGAGCTCAGAAGGCACCATTTCCAACATTCACCATCTGTAGACACAGTTAGCGCACATCTGACCATGTCTCCCTTACTTTCTACCCTTGATGAACAAGAACTGTAAGGAGCCTAAGAAAGCACCATTTCCAACATTCACCATCTGTAGACACAGTTAGCGCACATCTGACCATGTCTCCCTTACTTTCTACCCTTGATGAACAAGAGCTGTAAGGAGCCTCAGAAAGCACCATTTCCAACATTCACCATCTGTAGACACAGTTAGCGCACATCTGACCATGTCTCCGTTACTTTCTACCCTTGATGAACAAGAACTGTAAGGAGCCTCAGAAGGCACCATTTCCAACATTCACCATCTGTAGACATAGTTAGTGTACAGCTGTACACGTCTACCTTACTCACTACCCTAGGTGAAGGAGAACAGTAAGGAGCTCAGAAGGCACCATTTCCAACATTCACCATCTGTAGACATAGTTAGCGTACAGCTGTACACGTCTACCTTACTCACTACCCTAGGTGAAGGAGAACAGTAAGGAGCTCAGAGGGCACCATTTCCAACATTCACCATCTGTAGACACAGTTAGCGCACATCTGACCATGTCTATCTTACTTTCTACCCTTGATGAACAAGAACTGTAAGGAGCCTCAGAAAGCACCATTTCCAACATTCACCATCTGTAGACACAGTTAGCGCACATCTGACCATGTCTCCCTTACTTTCTACCCTTGATGAACAAGAACTGTAGGGAGCCTCAGAAAGCACCATTACCAACATTCACCATCTGTAGACATAGTTAGCGTACAGCTGTACACGTCTACCTTACTCACTACGCTAGGTTAAGGAGAACAGTAAGGAGCTCAGAAGGCACCATTTCCAACATTCGCCATCTGTAGACACAGTTAGCGCACGTCTGACCATGTCTCCCTTACTTTCTACCCTTGATGAACAAGAACTGTAAGGAGCCTCAGATAGCACCATTTCCAACATTCACCATCTGTAGACATAGTTAGCGTACAGCTGTACACGTCTACCTTACTCACTACCCTAGGTGAAGGAGAACAGTAAGGAGCTCAGAAGCCACGATTTCCAACATTCAAGTTCTGTAGACACAGTTAGCGCACATCTGACCATGTCTCCCTTACTTTCTACCCTTGATGAACAAGAACTGTAAGGAGCCTCAGAAAGCACCATTTCCAACATTCACCATCTTTAGACACAGTTAGCGCACATCTGACCATGTATCCCTTACTTTCTACCCTTGATGAACAAGAACTGTAAGGAGCCTCAGAAAGCACCATTTCCAACATTCACTATCTGTAGACACAGTTAGCGCACATCTGACCATGTCTCCCTTACTTTCTACCCTTGATGAACAAGAACTGTAAGGAGCCTCAGTAAGCACCATTTCCAACATTCACCATCTGTAGACACAGTTAGCGCACATCTGACCATGTCTCCCTTACTTTCTACCCTTGATGAACAAGAACTGTAAGGAGCCTCAGAAAGCACCATTTCCAACATTCACTATCTGTAGACACAGTTAGCGCACATCTGACCATGTCTCCCTTACTTTCTACACTTGATGAACTAGAACTGTAAGGAGCCTCAGAAAGCACCATTTCCAACATTCACCATCTGTAGACATAGTTAGCGCACATCTGACCATGTCTCCCTTACTTTCTACCCTTGATGAACAAGAACTGTAAGGAGCCTCAGAAAGCACCATTTCCAACATTCACCATCTGTAGACACAGTTAGCGCACATCTGACCATGTCTCCCTTACTTTCTACCCTTGATGAACAAGAACTGTAAGGAGCCTCAGAAAGCACCATTTCCAACATTCACTATCTGTAGAAACAGTTAGCGCACATCTGACCATGTCTCCCTTACTTTCTACCCTTGATGAACAAGAACTGTAAGGAGCCTCAGAAAACACCATTTCCAACATTCACCATCTGTAGACATAGTTAGCGTACAGCTGTACATGTCTACCTTACTTACTACCCTAGGTGAAGGAGAACAGTAAGGAGCTCAGAAGGCACCATTTCCAACATTCACCATCTGTAGACACAGTTAGCGCACATCTGACCATGTCTCCCTTACTTTCTACCCTTGATGAACAAGAACTGTAAGGAGCCTCAGAAAGCACCATTTCCAACATTCACCATCAGTAGACACAGTTAGCGCACATCTGACCATGTCTCCCTTACTTTCTACCCTTGATGAACAAGAACTGTAAGGAGCCTCAGAAAGCACCATTTCCAACATTCACCATCAGTAGACACAGTTAGCGCACATCTGACCATGTCTCCCTTACTTTCTACCCTTGATGAACAAGAACTGTAAGGAGCCTCAGAAAGCACCATTTCCAACATTCACCATCGTTAGACACAGTTAGCGCACATCTGACCATGTCTCCCTTACTTTCTACCCTTGATGAACAAGAGCTGTAAGGAGCCTCAGAAAGCACCATTTCCAACATTCACCATCTGTAGACACAGTTAGCGCACATCTGACCATGTCTCCGTTACTTTCTACCCTTGATGAAAAAGAACTGTAAGGAGCCTCAGAAGGCACCATTTCCAACATTCACCATCTGTAGACATAGTTAGCGTACAGCTGTACACGTCTACCTTACTCACTACCCTAGGTGAAGGAGAACAGTAAGGAGCTCAGAAGGCACCATTTCCAACATTCACCATCTGTAGACATAGTTAGCGTACAGCTGTACACGTCTATCTTACTCACTACCCTAGGTGAAGGAGAACAGTAAGGAGCTCAGAGGGCACCATTTCCAACATTCACCATCTGTAGACACAGTTAGCGCACATCTGACCATGTCTCCCTTACTTTCTACCCTTGATGAACAAGAACTGTAAGGAGCCTCAGAAAGCACCATTTCCAACATTCACCCTCTGTAGACACAGTTAACGCACATCTGACCATGTCTCCCTTACTTGCCACCCATGATGAACAAGAACTGTAAGGAGCCTCAAAAAGCACCATTTCCAACATTCACTATCTGTAGACACAGTTAGCGCACATCTGACCATGTCTCACTTACTTTCTACCCTTGATGAACAAGAACTGTAAGGAGCCTCAGAAAGCACCATTTCCAACATTCACCATCTGTAGACACAGTTAGCGCACATCTGACCATGTCTCCCTTACTTTCTACCCTTGATGAACAAGAACTGTAAGGAGCCTCATAAAGCACCACTTCCAACATTCACCATCTGTAGACATAGTTAGCGTACAGCTGTACACGTCTATCTTACTCACTACCCTAGGTTAAGGAGAACAGTAAGGAGCTCAGAAGGCACCATTTCCAACATTCGCCATCTGTAGACACAGTTAGCGCACGTCTGACCATGTCTCCCTTACTTTCTACCCTTGATGTACAAGAACTGTAAGGAGCCTCAGAAAGCACCATTTCCAACATTCACCATCTGTAGACATAGTTAGCGTACAGCTGTACACGTCTACCATACTCACTACCCTAGGTGAAGGAGAACAGTAAGGAGCTCAGAAGGCACCATTTCCAACATTCACCATCTGTAGACACAGTTAGCGCACATCTGACCATGTCTCCCTTACTTTCTACCCTTGATGAGCAAGAACTGTAAGGAGCCTCAGAAAGCACCATTTCCAACATTCACCATCTTTAGACACAGTTAGCGCACATCTGACCATGTATCCCTTAATTTCTACCCTTGATGAACAAGAACTGTAAGGAGCCTCAGAAAGCACCATTTCCAACATTCACTATCTGTAGACACAGTTAGCGCACATCTGACCATGTCTCCCATACTTTCTACCCTTGATGAACAAGAACTGTAAGGAGCCACAGAAAGCACCATTTCGAACATTCACCATCTGTAGACACAGTTAGCGCACATCTGACCATGTCTCCCTTACTTTCTACCCTTGATGAACAAGAACTGTAAGGAGCCTCAGAAAGCACCATTTCCAACATTCACTATCTGTAGACACAGTTAGCGCACATCTGACCATGTCTCCCTTACTTTCTACACTTGATGAACTAGAACTGTAAGGAGCCTCAGAAAGCACCATTTCCAACATTCACCATCTGTAGACATAGTTAGCACACACCTGACAACGTCTCCCTTACTTTCTACCCTTGATGAACAAGAACTGTAAGGAGCCTCAGAAAGCACCATTTCCAACATTCACCATCTGTAGACACAGTTAGCGCACATCTGACCATGTCTCCCTTACTTTCTACCCTTGATGAACAAGAACTGTATGGAGCCTCAGAAAGCACCATTTCCAACATTCACCATCTGTAGACACAGTTAGCGCACATCTGACCATGTCTCCCTTACTTTCTACCCTTGATGAACAAGAACTGTAAGGAGCCTCAGAAAGCACCATTTCCAACATTCACCATCTGTAGACACAGTTAGCGCACATCTGACCATGTCTCCCTTACTTTCTACCCTTGACGAGCAAGAACTGTAAGGAGCCTCAGAAAGCACCATTTCCAACATTCACTATCTGTAGAAACAGTTAGCGCACATCTGACCATGTCTCCCTTACTTTCTACCCTTGATGAACAAGAACTGTAAGGAGCCTCAGAAAACACCATTTCCAACATTCACCATCTGTAGACATAGTTAGCGTACAGCTGTACATGTCTACCTTACTTACTACCCTAGGTGAAGGAGAACAGTAAGGAGCTCAGAAGGCACCATTTCCAACATTCACCATCTGTAGACACAGTTAGCGCACATCTGACCATGTCTCCCTTACTTTCTACCCTTGATGAACAGGAACTGTAAGGAGCCTCAGAAAGCACCATTTCCAACATTCACCATCAGTAGACACAGTTAGCGCACATCTGACCATGTCTCGCTTACTTTCTACCCTTGATGAACAAGAACTGTAAGGAGCCTCAGAAAGCACCATTTCCAACATTCACCATTAGTAGACATAGTTAGTGTACAGCTGTACACGTCTACCTTACTCACTACCCTCGGTGAAGGAGAACAAAAGGAGCTCAGAAGGCACAATTTCCAACATTCACCATCTGTAGACACAGTTAGCGCACATCTGACCATGTCTCCCTTACTTTCTACCCCTGATGAACAAGAACTGTAAGGTGCCTCAGAATGCACCATTTCCAACATTCACTATCTGTAGACACAGTTAGCGCACATCTGACCATATCTCCCTTACTTTCTACCCTTGATGAACAAGAACTGTAAGGAGCCTCAGAAAGCACCATTTCCAACATTCACCATCTGTAGACATAGTTAGCGTACAGCTGTACACGTCTACCTTACTCACTACCCTAGGTGAAGGAGAACAGTAAGGAGCTCAGAAGGCACCATTTCCAACATCCACCATCTGTAGACACAGTTAGCGCACATCTGACCATGTCTCCCTTAGTTTCTACCCTTGATGAACAAGAACTGTAAGGAGCCTCAGCACCATTCCACATTCACCATCTGTAGACACAGTTAGCGCACATCTGACCATGTCTCCCTTACTTTCTACCCTTGATGAACAAGAACTGTAAGGAGCCTCAGAAGCACCATTTCAACATTCACTATCTGTAGACACAGTTAGCGCACATCTGACCATGTCTCCCTTACTTTCTACCCTTGTATGAACAAGAACTGTAAGGAGCCTCAGAAAGCACCATTTCCAACATTCACCATCTGTAGACACTAGTTGGCGTACAGCTGTACACGTCTACCTTACTTACTACCCTAGGTGAAAGAGAACAGTAAGGAGCCTCAGAAAGCACCATTTCCAACATTCACCATCTGTAGACACAGTTAGCGCACATCTGACCATGTCTCCCTTACTTTCTACCCTTGATGAACAAGAACTGTAAGGAGCCTCAGAAAGCACCATTTCCAACATTCACCATCTGTAGACACAGTTAGCGCACATCTGACCATGTCTCCCTTACTTTCTACCCTTGATGAACAAGAACTGTAAGGAGCCTCAGAAAGCACCATTTCCAACATTCACCATCTGTAGACATCAGTTAGCGTACAGCTGTACACGTCTACCTTACTCACTACCCTAGGTGAAGGAGAACAGTAAGGAGCTCAGAAGGCACAATTTCCAACATTCACCATCTGTAGACACAGTTAGCGCACATCTGACCATGTCTCCCTTACTTTCTACCCTGATGAACAAGAACTGTAAGGAGCCTCAGAATGCACCATTTCCAACATTCACTATCTGTAGACACAGTTAGCGCACATCTGACCATATCTCCCTTACTTTCTACCCTTGATGAACAAGAACTGTAAGGAGCCTCAGAAAGCACCATTTCCAACATTCACCATCTGTAGACATAGTTAGCGTACAGCTGTACACGTCTACCTTACTCACTACCCTACGTGAAGGAGAACAGTAAGGAGCTCAGAAGGCACCATTTCCAACATTCACCATCTGTAGACACAGTTAGCGCACATCTGACCATGTCTCCATTACTTTCTACCCTTGATGAACAAGAACTGTAAGGAGCCTCAGAAAGCACCATTTCCAACATTCACCATCTGTAGACACAGTTAGCGCACATCTGACCATGTCTCCCTTACTTTCTACCTTGATGAACAAGAACTGTAAGGAGCCTCAGAAAGCACCATTTCCACATTCACCATCTGTAGACATAGTTAGCGTACAGCTGTACACGTCTACCTTACTCACTACCCTAGGTGAAGGAGAACAGTAATTAGCTCAGAAGGCACCATTTCCAACATTCACCATCTGTAGACACAGTTAGCACACATCTAACCATGTCTCCCCTTACTTTCTACCCTTGATGAACAAGAACTGTAAGAGAGCTCAGAAAGCACCATTTCCAACATTCACCATCTGTAGACGTAGTTAGCGTACAGCTGTACCACGTCTACCTTACTCACTACCCTAAATGAAGGAGAACAGTAAGGAGCTCATAAGGCACCATTTCCAACATTCACCATCTGTAGACACAGTTAGCACACATCTGACCATGTCTCCCTTACTTTCTACCCTTGATGAACAAGAAGTGTAAGGAGCCTCAGAAAGCACCATTTCCAACATTCACCATCTGAAGACACAGTTAGCGCACATCTGACCATGTCTCCCTTACTTTCTACCCTTGATGAACAAGAACTGTAAGGAGCCTCAGAAAGCACCATTTCCAACATTCACCATCTGTAGACACAGTTAGCGCACATCTGACCATGTCTCCCTTACTTTCTACCCTTGATGAACAAGAACTGTAAGGAGCCTCAGAAGGCACCATTTCCAACATTCACCATCTGTAGACACAGTTAGCGCACGTCTGAGCATGTCTCCCTTACTTTCTACCCTTGATGAACAAGAACTGTAAGGAGCCTCAGAAAGCACCATTTCCAACATTCACCATCTGTAGACACAGTTAGCGCACAATCTGACCATGTCTCCCTTACTTTCTACCCTTGATGAACAAGAACTGTAAGGAGCCTCAGAAAGCACCATTTCCAACATTCACCATCTGTAGACACAGTTAGCGCACATCTGACCATGTCTCCCTTACTTTCTACCCTTGATGAACAAGAACTGTAAGGAGCCTCAGAAGCACCATTTCCAACATTCACCATCTGTAGACATAGTTAGCGTACAGCTGTACACGTCTACCTTACTCACTACCCTAGGTGAAGGAGAACAGTAAGGAGCTCAGAAGGCACCATTTTCCAACATTCACCATTTGTTGACACAGTTAGCGCACATCTGACCATGTCTCCCTTACTTTCTACCCTTGATGAACAAGAACTGTAAGGAGCCTCAGAAAGCACCATTTCCAACATTCACCATCTGTACACACAGTTAGCGCACATCTGACCATGTCTCCCTTACTTTCTACACTTCATGAAACAAGATCTGTAAGGAGCCTCAGAAAGCACCATTTCCAACATTCACCATCTGTAGACACAGTTAGCGCACATCTGACCATGTCTCCCTTACTTTCTACCCTTGATGAACAAGAACTGTAAGGAGCCTCAGAAAGCACCATTTCCAACATTCACCATCTGTAGACACAGTTAGCGCACATCTGACCATGTCTCCCTTACTTTCTACCCTTGATGAACAAGAACTGTAAGGAGCCTCAGAAAGCACCATTTCCAACATTCATCATCTGTAGACATAGTTAGCGTACAGCTGTACATGTCTACCTTACTCACTACCCTAGGTGAAGGAGAACAGTAAGGAGCTCATAAGGCACCATTTCCAACATTCACCATCTGTAGACACAGTTAGCGCACATCTGACCATGTCTCCGTTACTTTCTACCCTTGATGAACAAGAACTGTAAGGAGCCTCAGAAGGCACCATTTCCAACATTCACCATCTGTAGACATAGTTAGCGTACAGCTGTACACGTCTACCTTACTCACTACCCTAGGTGAAGGAAAAAAGTAAGGAGCTCAGAAGGCACCATTTCCAACATTCACCATCTGTAGACACAGTTAGCGCACATCTGACCATGTCTCCCTTACTTTCTACCCTTGACGAACAAGAACTGTAAGGAGCCTCAGAAAGCACCATTTCCAACATTCACCATCTGTAGACACAGTTAGCGCACATCTGACCATGTCTCCCTTACTTTCTACCTTGATGAACAAGAACTGTAAGGAGCCTCAGAAAGCACCATTTCCAACATTCACCATCTGTAGACACAGTTAGCGCACATCTGACCATGTCTCCCTTACTTTCTACCCTTGATGAACAAGAACTGTAAGGAGCCTCAGAAAGCACCATTTCCAACATTCACCATCTGTACACACAGTTAGCGCACATCTGACCATGTCTCCCTTACTTTCTACCCTTGATGAACAAGAAACTGTAAGGAGCCTCAGAAAGCACCATTTCCAACATTCACTATCTGTAGACACAGTTAGCGCACATCTGACCATGTCTCCGTTACTTTCTACCCTTGATGAACAAGAACTGTAAGGAGCCTCAGAAAACACCATTTCCAACATTCACCATCTGTAGACATAGTTAGCGTACAGCTGCACACGTCTATCTTACTCACTACCCTAGGTGAAGGAGAACAGTAAGGAGCTCGTAAGGCACCATTTCCAACATTCACCATCTGTAGACACAGTTTAGCGCACATCTGACCATGTCTCCCTTACTTTCTACCCCTTGATGAACAAGAACTGTTAGGAGCCTCAGAAAGCACCATTTCCAACATTCACCATCTGTAGACACAGTTAGCGCACATCTGACCATGTCTCCCTTACTTTCTACCCTTGATGAACAAGAACTGTAAGGAGCCTCAGAAAGCACCATTTCCAACATTCACTATCTGTAGACACAGTTAGCGCACATCTGACCATGTCTCCCTTACTTTCTACCCTTGATGAACAAGAACTGTAAGGAGCCTCAGAAGCACCATTTCCAACATTCACCATCTGTAGACACAGTTAGCGCACATCTGACCATGTCTCCCTTACTTTCTACCCTTGATGAACAAGAACTGTAAGGAGCCTCAGAAAGCACCATTTCCAACATTCACTATCTGTAGACACAGTTAGCGCACATCTGACCATGTCTCCCTTACTTTCTACCCTTGATGAACAAGAACTGTAAGGAGCCTCAGAAAGCACCATTTCCAACATTCACCATCTGTAGACACAGTTAGCGCACATATGACCATGTCTCCCTTACTTTCTACCTTGATGAACAAGAACTTTAAGGAGCCTCAGAAAGCACCATTTCCAACATTCACCGTCTGTAGACATAGTTAGCGTACAGCTGTACACGTCTACCTTATTCACTACCCTAGGTGAAGGAGAACAGTAAGGAGCTCAGAAGGCACCATTTCCAACATTCGCAATCTGTAGACACAGTTAGCGCACGTCTGACCATGTCTCCCTTACTTTCTACCCTTGATTGACAAGAACTGTAAGGAGCCTCAGAAAGCACCATTTCCAACATTCACCATCTGTAGACATAGTTATCTTACAGCTGTACACGTCTACCTTACTCACTACCCTAAGTGAAGGGAGAACAGTAAGGAGCTCAGAAAGGCACCATTTCCAACATTCACCATCTGTAGACACAGTTAGCGCCACATCTGACCATGTCTCCCTTACTTTCTACCCTTGATGAACAAGAGCTGTAAGGAGCCTCAGAAAGCACCATTTCCAACATTCACCATCTGTAGACACAGTTAGCGCACATCTGACCATGTCTCCCTTACTTTCTACCCTTGATGAACAAGAACTGTAAGGAGCCTCAGAAAGCACCATTTCCAACATTCACCATCTGTAGACATAGTTAGCGTACAGCTGTACACGTCTACCTTACTCACTACCCTAGGTGAAGGGAGAACAGTAAGGAGCTCATAAGGCACCATTTCCAACAATCACCATCTGTAGACACAGTTAGCACACATCTGACCATGTCTCCCTTACTTTCTACCCTTGATGAACAAGAACTGTAAGGAGCCTCAGAAAGCACCATTTCCAACAATCACCATCTGAAGACACAGTTAGCGCACATCTGACCATGTCTCCCTTACTTTCTACCCTTGATGAACAAGAACTGTAAGGAGCCTCAGAAAGCACCATTTCCAACATTCACCATCTGTAGACACAGTTAGCGCACATCTGACCATGTCTCCCTTACTTTCTACCCTTGATGAACAAGAACTGTTAGGAGCCTCAGAAAGCACCATTTCCAACATTCACCATCTGTAGACACAGTTAGCGCACATCTGACCATGTCTCCCTTACTTTCTACCCTTGATGAACAAGAACTGTAAGGAGCCTCAGAAAGCACCATTTCCAACATTCACTATCTGTAGACACAGTTAGCGCACATCTGACCATGTCTCCCTTACTTTCTACCCTTGATGAACAAGAACTGTAAGGAGCCTCAGAAAGCACCATTTCCAACATTCACCATCTGTAGACACAGTTAGCGCACATCTGACCATGTCTCCCTTACTTTCTACCCTTGATGAACAAGAACTGTAAGGAGCCTCAGAAAGCACCATTTCCAACATTCATCATCTGTAGACATAGTTAGCGTACAGCTGTACATGTCTACCTTACTCACTACCCTAGGTGAAGGAGAACAGTAAGGAGCTCAGAAGGCACCATTTCCAACATTCACCATCTGTAGACACAGTTAGCGCACATCTGACCATGTCTCCCTTACTTTCTACCCTTGATGAACAAGAACTGTAAGGAGCCTCAGAAAGCACCATTTCCAACATTCACCATCTGTAGACATAGTTAGCGTACAGCTGTACACGTCTACCTTACTCACTACCCTAGGTGAAGGAGAACAGTAAGGAGCTCAGAGGGCACCATTTCCAACATTCACCATCTGTAGACACAGTTAGCGCACATCTGACCATGTCTTCCTTACTTTCTACCCTTGATGAACAAGAACTGTAAGGAGCCTCAGAAAGCACCATTTCCAACATTCACCATCTGTAGACACAGTTAGCGCACATCTGACCATGTCTCCCTTACTTTCTACCCTTGATGAACAAGAACTGTAAGGAGCCTCAGAAAGCACCATTTCCAACATTCACCATCTGTACACACAGTTAGCGCAGATCTGACCATGTCTCCCTTACTTTCTACCCTTGATGAACAAGAACTGTAAGGAGCCTCAGAAAGCACCATTTCCAACATTCACTATCTGTAGACACAGTTAGCGCACATCTGACCATGTCTCCGTTACTTTCTACCCTTGATGAACAAGAACTGTAAGGAGCCTCAGAAAACACCATTTCCAACATTCACCATCTGTAGACATAGTTAGCGTACAGCTGCACACGTCTATCTTACTCACTACCCTAGGTGAAGGAGAACAGTAAGGAGCTCATAAGGCACCATTTCCAACATTCACCATCTGTAGACACAGTTAGCGCACATCTGACCATGTCTCCATTACTTTCTACCCTTGATGAACAAGAACTGTAAGGAGCCTCAGAAGGCACCATTTCCAACATTCACCATCTGTAGACATAGTTAGCGTACAGCTGTACACGTCTACCTTACTCACTACCCTAGGTGAAGGAGAAAAGTAAGGAGCTCAGAAGGCACCATTTCCAACATTCACCATCTGTAGACACAGTTAGCGCACATCTGACCATGTCTCCCTTACTTTCTACCCTTGACGAACAAGAACTGTAAGGAGCCTCAGAAAGCACCATTTCCAACATTCACCATCTGTAGACACAGTTAGCGCACATCTGACCATGTCTCCCTTACTTTCTACCCTTGATGAACAAGAACTGTAAGGAGCCTCAGAAAGCACCATTTCCAACATTCACCATCTGTAGACACAGTTAGCGCACATCTGACCATGTCTCCCTTACTTTCTACCCTTGATGAACAAGAACTGTAAGGAGCCTCAGAAAGCACCATTTCCAACATTCACCATCTGTACACACAGTTAGCGCACATCTGACCATGTCTCCCTTACTTTCTACCCTTGATGAACAAGAACTGTAAGGAGCCTCAGAAAGCACCATTTCCAACATTCACTATCTGTAGACACAGTTAGCGCACATCTGACCATGTCTCCGTTACTTTCTACCCTTGATGAACAAGAACTGTAAGGAGCCTCAGAAAACACCATTTCCAACATTCACCATCTGTAGACATAGTTAGCGTACAGCTGCACACGTCTATCTTACTCACTACCCTAGGTGAAGGAGAACAGTAAGGAGCTCGTAAGGCACCATTTCCAACATTCACCATCTGTAGACACAGTTAGCGCACATCTGACCATGTCTCCCTTACTTTCTACCCTTGATGAACAAGAACTGTAAGGAGCCTCAGAAAGCACCATTTCCAACATTCACTATCTGTAGACACAGTTAGCGCACATCTGACCATGTCTCCGTTACTTTCTACCCTTGATGAACAAGAACTGTAAGGAGCCTCAGAAAGCACCATTTCCAACATTCACCATCTGTAGACACAGTTAGCGCACATCTGACCATGTCTCCCTTACTTTCTACCCTTGATGAACAAGAACTGTAAGGAGCCTCAGAAAGCACCATTTCCAACATTCACTATCTGTAGACACAGTTAGCGCACATCTGACCATGTCTCCCTTACTTTCTACCCTTGATGAACAAGAACTGTAAGGAGCCTCAGAAAGCACCATTTCCAACATTCACCATCTGTAGACACAGTTAGCGCACATATGACCATGTCTCCCTTACTTTCTACCCTTGATGAACAAGAACTTTAAGGAGCCTCAGAAAGCACCATTTCCAACATTCACCGTCTGTAGACATAGTTAGCGTACAGCTGTACACGTCTACCTTATTCACTACCCTAGGTGAAGGAGAACAGTAAGGAGCTCAGAAGGCACCATTTCCAACATTCGCAATCTGTAGACACAGTTAGCGCACGTCTGACCATGTCTCCCTTACTTTCTACCCTTGATTGACAAGAACTGTAAGGAGCCTCAGAAAGCACCATTTCCAACATTCACCATCTGTAGACATAGTTATCTTACAGCTGTACACGTCTACCTTACTCACTACCATAGGTGAAGGAGAACAGTAAGGAGCTCAGAAGGCACCATTTCCAACATTCACCATCTGTAGACACAGTTAGCGCACATCTGACCATGTCTCCCTTACTTTCTACCCTTGATGAACAAGAACTGTAAGGAGCCTCAGAAAGCACCATTTCCAACATTCATCATCTGTAGACATAGTTAGCGTACAGCTGTACATGTCTACCTTACTCACTACCCTAGGTGAAGGAGAACAGTAAGGAGCTCAGAAGGCACCATTTCCAACATTCACCATCTGTAGACACAGTTAGCGCACATCTGACCATGTCTCCCTTACTTTCTACCCTTGATGAACAAGAACTGTAAGGAGCCTCAGAAAGCACCATTTCCAACATTCACCATCTGTAGACATAGTTACCGTACAGCTGTATACGTCTACCTTACTCACTACCCTAGGTGAAGGAGAACAGTAAGGAGCTCAGAAGGCACCATTTCCAACATTCACCATCTGTAGACACAGTTAGCGCACATCTGACCATGTCTCCCTTACTTTCTACCCTTGATGAACAAGAGCTGTAAGGAGCCTCAGAAAGCACCATTTCCAACATTCACCATCTGTAGACACAGTTAGCGCACATCTGACCATGTCTCCCTTACTTTCTACCCTTGATGAACAAGAACTGTAAGGAGCCTCAGAAAGCACCATTTCCAACATTCACCATCTGTAGACATAGTTAGCGTACAGCAGTACACGTCTACCTTACTCACTACCCTAGGTGAAGGAGAACAGTAAGGAGCTCAGAAGGCACCATTTCCAACATTCACCATCTGTAGACACAGTTAGCGCACATCTGACCATGTCTCCCTTACTTTCTACCCTTGATGAACAAGAACTGTAAGGAGCCTCAGAAAGCACCATTTCCAACATTCACCATCTGTAGACATAGTTAGCGTACAGCTGTACACGTCTACCTTACTCACTACCCTAGGTGAAGGAGAACAGTAAGGAGCTCAGAAGGCACCATTTCCAACATTCACCATCTGTAGACACAGTTAGCGCACATCTGACCATGTCTCCCTTACTTTCTACCCTTGATGAACAAGAACTATAAGGAGCCTCAGAAAGCACCATTTCCAACATTCACCATCTGTAGACATAGTTAGCGTACAGCTGTACACGTCTACCTTACTCACTACCCTAGGTGAAGGAGAACAGTAAGGAGCTCAGAGGGCACCATTTCCAACATTCACCATCTGTAGACACAGTTAGCGCACATCTGACCATGTCTCCCTTACTTTCTACCCTTGATGAACAAGAACTGTAAGGAGCCTCAGAAAGCACCATTTCCAACATTCACCATCTGTAGACACAGTTAGCGCACATCTGACCATGTCTCCCTTACTTTCTACCCTTGATGAACGAGAACTGTAAGGAGCCTCAGAAAGCACCATTTCCAACATTCACCATCTGTACACACAGTTAGCGCACATCTGACCATGTCTCCGTTACTTTCTACCCTTGATGAACAAGAACTGTAAGGAGCCTCAGAAAACACCACTTCCAACATTCAGCATCTGTAGACATAGTTAGCGTACAGCTGCACACGTCTATCTTACTCACTACCCTAGGTGGAGGAGAACAGTAAAGAGCTCATACGGCACCATTTTCAACATTCACCATCTGTAGACACAGTTAGCGCACATCTGACCATGTCTCCGTTACTTTCTACCCTTGATGAACAAGAACTGTAACGAGCCTCAGAAGGCACCATTTCCAACATTCACCATCTGTAGACATAGTTAGCGTACAGCTGTACACGTCTACCTTACTCACTAAACTAGGTGAAGGAGAACAGTAAGGAGCTCAGAAGGCACCATTTCCAACATTCACCATCTGTAGACACAGTTAGCGCACATCTGACCATGTCTCCCTTACTTTCTACCCTTGACGAACAAGAACTGTAAGGAGCCTCAGAAAGCACCATTTCCAACATTCACCATCTGTAGACACAGTTAGCGCGCATCTGACCATGTCTCCCTTACTTTCTGTCCTTGATGAACAAGATCTGTAAGGAGCCTCAGAAAGCACCATTTACAACATTCACCATCTGTAGACACAGTTAGCGCACATCTGACCATGTCTCCCTTACTTTCTACCCTTGATGAACAAGAACTGTAAGGAGCCTCAGAAAGCACCATTTCCAAAATTCACCATCTGTAGACACAGTTAGCGCACATCTGACCATGTCTCCCTTACTTTTTACCCTTGATTAACAAGAACTGTAAGGAGCCTCAGAAAGCACCATTTCCAACATTCACCATCTGTAGACACAGTTAGCGCACATCTGACCATGTCTCCCTTACTTTCTACCCTTGATGAACAAGAACTGTAAGGAGCCTCAGAAAGCAGCATTTCCAACATTCACCATCTGTAGACACAGTTAGCGCACATCTGACCATGTCTCCCTTACTTTGGAACCCTTGATGAACAAGAACTGTAAGGAGCCTCAGAAAGCACCATTTCCAACACTCACCATCTGTAGACACAGTTAGCGCACATCTGACCATGTCTCCCTTACTTTCTACCCTTGATGAACAAGAACTGCATGGAGCCTCAGAAAGCACCATTTCCAACATTCACCATCTGTAGACATAGTTAGCGTACAGCTGTACACGTCTACCTTACTCACTACCCTAGGTGAAGGAGAACAGTAAGGAGCTCAGAAGGCACCATTTCCAACATTCACCATCTGTAGACACAGTTAGCGCACATCTGACCATGTCTCCCTTACTTTCTACCCTTGATGAACAAGAACTGTAAGGAGCCTCAGAAAGCACCATTTCCAACATTCACCATCTGTACACACAGTTAGCGCACATCTGACCATGTCTCCCTTACTTTCTACCCTTGATTAACAAGAACTGTAAGGAGCCTCAGAAAGCACCATTTCCAACATTCACCATCTCTAGACACAGTTAGCGCACATCTGACCATGTCTCCCTTACTTTCTACCCTTGATGAACAAGAACTGTAAGGAGCCTCAGAAAACACCATTTCCAACATTCACCATCTGTAGACATAGTTAGCATACAGCTGCACACGTCTATCTTACTCACTACCCTAGGTGAAGGAGAACAGTAAGGAGCTCGTAAGGCACCATTTCCAACATTCACCATCTGTAGACACAGTTAGCGCACATCTGACCATGTCTCCCTTACTTTCTACCCTTGATGAACTAGAACTGTTAGGAGCCTCAGAAAGCACCATTTCCAACATTCACCATCTGTAGACACAGTTAGCGCACATCTGACCATGTCTCCCTTACTTTCTACCCTTGATGAACAAGAAGTGTAAGGAGCCTCAGAGAGCACCATTTCCAACATTCACTATCTGTAGACACAGTTAGCGCACATCTGACCATGTCTCCCTTACTTTCTACCCCTGATGAACAAGAACTGTAAGGAGCCTCAGAATGCACCATTTCCAACATTCACTATCTGTAGACACAGTTAGCGCACATCTGACCTTATCTCCCTTACTTTCTACCCTTGATGAACAAGAACTGTAAGGAGCCTCAGAGAGCACCATTTCCAACATTCACCATCTGTAGACATAGTTAGCGTACAGCTGTACACGTCTACCTTACTCACTACCCTACGTGAAGGAGAACAGTAAGGAGCTCAGAAGGCACCATTTCCAACATTCACCATCTGTAGACACAGTTAGCGCACATCTGACCATGTCTCCCTTACTTTCTACCCTTGATGAACAAGAACTGTAAGGAGCCTCAGAAAGCACCATTTCCAACATTCACCATCTGTAGACACAGTTAGCGCACATCTGACCATGTCTCCCTTACTTTCTACCCTTGATGAACAAGAACTGTAAGGAGCCTCAGAAAGCACCATTTACAACATTCACAATCTGTAGACACAGTTAGCGCACATCTGACAATGTCTCCCTTACTTTCTACCCTTGATGAACAAGAACTGTAAGGAGCCTCAGAAAGCACCATTTCCAACATTCACCATCTGTAGACATAGTTAGCGTACAGCTGTACACGTCTACCTTACTCACTACCCTAGGTGAACGAGAACAGTAATTAGCTCAGAAGGCACCATTTCCAACTTTCACCATCTGTAGACACAGTTAGCGCACATCTAACCATGTCTCCCTTACTTTCTACCGTTGATGAACAAGAACTGTAAGGAGCCTCAGAAAGCACCATTTCCAACATTCACCATCTGTAGACGTAGTTAGCGTACAGCTGTACACGTCTACCTTACTCACTACCCTAGGTGAAGGAGAACAGTAAGGAGCTCAGAAGGCACCATTTCCAACATTGACCATCTGTAGACACAGTTAGCGCACATCTGACCATGTCTCCCTTACTTTCTACCCTTGATGAACAAGAACTGTAAGGAGCCTCAGAAAGCTCCATTTCCAACATTCACCATCTGAAGACACAGTTAGCGCACATCTGACCATGTCTCCCTTACTTTCTACCCTTGATGAACAAGAACTGTAAGGAGCCTCAGAAAGCACCATTTCCAACATTCACCATCTGTAGACACAGTTAGCGCACATCTGACCATGTCTCCCTTACTTTCTACCCTTGATGAAAGAGAACTGTAAGGAGCCTCAGAAAGCACCATTTCCAACATTCACCATCTGTAGACATAGTTAGCGTACAGCTGTACACGTCTACCTTACTCACTACCCTAGGTGAAGGAGAACAGTAAGGAGCTCAGAAGGCACCATTTCCAACATTCACCATCTGTAGACACAGTTAGCGCACATCTGACCATGTCTCCCTTACTTTCTACCCTTGATGAACAAGAACTGTAAGGAGCCTCAGAAAGCACCATTTCCAACATTCACCATCTGTAGACACAGTTAGCGCACATCTGACCATGTCTCCCTTACTTTCTACCCTTGATGAACAAGAACTGTACCGAGCGAGGTGGCGCAGTGGTTAGACACTGGACTCGCATTCGGGAGGACGACGGTTCAATCCCTCGTCCGGCCACCCTGATTTAGGTTTTCCGTGATTTCCCTAAATCGCTCCAGGCAAATGCCGGGATGGTTCGTTTCAAAGGGCACGGCCGACTTCCTTCCCCGTTCTTCCCTAATCCGATGAGACCGATGACCTCGCTGTCTGGTCTCCTTCCCTAAAACCAACCAACCAACCAACCAAGAACTGTAAGGAGCCTCAGAAAGCACCATTTCCAACATTCACCATCTGTAGACACAGTTAGCGCACATCTGACCATGTCTCCCTTACTTTCTACCCTTGATGAACAAGAACTGTAAGGAGCCTCAGAAAGCACCATTTCCAACATTCACCATCTGTACACACAGTTAGCGCACATCTGACCATGTCTCCCTTACTTTCTACACTTCATGAACAAGAACTGTAAGGAGCCTCAGAAAGCACCATTTCCAACATTCACCATCTGTAGACACAGTTAGCGCAGATCTGACCATGTCTCCCTTACTTTCTACCCTTGATGAACAAGAACTGTAAGGAGCCTCAGAAAGCACCATTTCCAACATTCACCATCTGTAGACACAGTTAGCGCACATCTGACCATGTCTCCCTTACTTTCTACCCTTGATGAACAAGAACTGTAAGGAGCCTCAGAAAGCACCATTTCCAACATTCATCATCTGTAGACATAGTTAGCGTACAGCTGTACATGTCTACCTTACTCACTACCCTAGGTGAAGGAGAACAGTAAGGAGCTCAGAAGGCACCATTTCCAACATTCACCATCTGTAGACACAGTTAGCGCACATCTGACCATGTCTCCCTTACTTTCTACCCTTGATGAACAAGAACTGGAAGGAGCCTCAGAAAACACCATTTCCAACATGCACCATCTGTAGACATAGTTAGCCCACATCTGACCATGTCTCCCTTACTTTCTACCCTTGATGAACAAGAACTGTAAGGAGCCTCAGAAAGCACCATTTCCAACAATCACCATCTGTAGACATTGTTAGCGTACAGCTGTACACGTCTACCTTACTCACTACCCTAGGTGAAGGAGAACAGTAAGGAGCTCAGAAGGCACCATTTCCAACATTCACCATCTGTAGACACAGTTAGCGCACATCTGACCATGTCTCCCTTACTTTCTACCCTTGATGAACAAGAACTGTAAGGAGCCTCAGAAAGCACTATTTCCAACATTCACCATCTGTAGACATAGTTAGCGTACAGCTGTACACGTCTACCTTACTCACTACCCTAGGTGAAGGAGAACAGTAAGGAGCTCAGAGGGCACCATTTCCAACATTCAACATCTGTAGACACAGTTAGCGCACAACTGACCATGTCTCCCTTACTTTCTACCCTTGATGAACAACAACTGTAAGGAGCCTCAGAAAGCACCATTTCCAACATTCACCATCTGTAGACACAGTTAGCGCACATCTGACCATGTCTCCCTTACTTTCTACCCTTGATGAACAAGAACTGTAAGGAGCCTCAGAAAGCACCATTTCCAACATTCACCATCTGTACACACAGTTAGCGCACATCTGACCATGTCTCCCTTACTTTCTACCCTTGATGAACAAGAACTGTAAGGAGCCTCAGAAAGCACCATTTCCAACATTCACTATCTGTAGACACAGTTAGCGTACATCTGACCATGTCTCCGTTACTTTCTACCCTTGATGAACAAGAACTGTAAGGAGCCTCAGAAAACACCATTTCCAACATTCACCATCTGTAGACATAGTTAGCGTACAGCTGCACACGTCTATCTTACTCACTACCCTAGGTGAAGGAGAACAGTAAGGAGCTCATAAGGCACCATTTCCAACATTCACCATCTGTAGACACAGTTAGCGCACATCTGACCATGTCTCCGTTACTTTCTACCCTTGATGAACAAGATCTGTAAGGAGCCTCAGAAGGCACCATTTCCAACATTCACCATCTGTAGACATAGTTAGCTTACAGCTGTACACGTCTACCTTACTCACTACCCTAGGTGAAGGAGAACAGTAAGGAGCTCAGAAGGCACCATTTCCAACATTCACCATCTGTAGACACAGTTAGCGCACATCTGACCATGTCTCCCTTACTTTCTACCCTTGACGAACAAGAACTGTAAGGAGCCTCAGAAAGCAGCATTTCCAACATTCACCATCTGTAGACACAGTTAGCGCACTTCTGACCATGTCTCCCTTACTTTCTGTCCTTGATGAACAAGATCTGTAAGGAGCCTCAGAAAGCACCATTTCCAACATTCACCATCTGTAGACACAGTTAGCGCACATCTGACCATGTCTCCCTTACTTTCTACCCTTGATGAACAAGAACTGTAAGGAGCCTCAGAAAGCACCATTTCCAAAATTCACCATCTGTAGACACAGTTAGCGCACATCTGACCATGTCTCCCTTACTTTCTACCCTTGATTAACAAGAACTGTAAGGAGCATCAGAAAGCACCTTTTCCAACATTCACCATCTGTAGACACAGTTAGCGCACATCTGACCATGTCTCCCTTACTTTCTACCCTTGATGAACAAGAACTGTAAGGAGCCTCAGAAAGCAGCATTTCCAACATTCACCATCTGTAGACACTTTTAGCGCACATCTGACCATGTCTCCCTTACTTTGGAACCCTTGATGAAAAAGAACTGTAAGGAGCCTCAGAAAGCACCATTTCCAACATTCACCATCTGTACACACAGTTAGCGCACATCTGACCATGTCTCCCTTACTTTCTACCCTTGATGAACAAGAACTGTAAGGAGCCTCAGAAAGCACCATTTCCAACATTCACCATCTGTAGACACAGTTAGCGCACATCTGACCATGTCTCCCTTACTTTGTACCCTTGATGAACAAGAACTGTAAGGAGCCTCAGAAAGCACCATTTCCAACATTCACCATCTGTAGACATAGTTAGCGTACAGCTGTACACGTCTACCTTACTCACTACCCTAGGTGAAGGAGAACAGTAAGGAGCTCAGAAGGCACCATTTCCAACATTCACCATCTGTAGACACAGTTAGCGCACATCTGACCATGTCTCCCTTACTTTCTACCCTTGATGAACAAGATCTGTAAGGAGCCTCAGAAAGCACCATTTCCAACATTCACCATCTGTAAACATAGTTAGCGTACAGCTGTACACGTCTACCTTACTCACTACCCTAGGTGAAGGAGAACAGTAATTAGCTCAGAAGCCACCATTTCCAACATTCACCATCTGTAGACACAGTTAGCGCACATCTCACCATGTCTCCCTTACTTTCTACCCTTGATGAACAAGAACTGTAAGGAGCCTCAGAAAGCACCATTTCCAACATTCACCGTCTGTAGACATAGTTAGCGTACAGCTGTACACGTCTACCTTACTCACTACCCTAGGTGAAGGAGAACAGTAAGGAGCTCAGAAGGCACCATTTCCAACATTCGCAATCTGTAGACACAGTTAGCGCACGTCTGACCATGTCTCCCTTACTTTCTACCCTTGATGAACAAGAACTGTAAGGAGCCTCAGAAAGCACCATTTCCAACATTCACCATCTGTAGACATAGTTATCGTACAGCTGTACATGTCTACCTTACTCACTACCCTAGGTGAAGGAGAACAGTAAGGAGCTCAGAAGGCACCATTTCCAACATTCACCATCTGTAGACACAGTTAGCGCACATCTGACCATGTCTCCCTTACTTTCTACCCTTGATGAACAAGAGCTGTAAGGAGCCTCAGAAAGCACCATTTCCAACATTCACCATCTGTAGACACAGTTAGCGCACATCTGACCATGTTTCCATTACTTTCTACCCTAGATGAACAAGAACTGTAAGGAGCCTCAGAAGGCACCATTTCCAACATTCACCATCTGTAGACATAGTTAGCGTACAGCTGTACACGTCTACCTTACTCACTACCCTAGGTGAGGGAGAACAGTAAGGAGCTCAGAAGGCACCATTTCCAACATTCACCATCTGTAGACACAGTTAGCGCACATCTGACCATGTCTCCCTTACTTTCTACCCTTGATTAACAAGAACTGTAAGGAGCCTCAGAAAGCACCATTTCCAACATTCACCATCTGTAGACACAGTTAGCGCACATCTGACCATGTCTCCCTTACTTTCTACCCTTGATGAACAAGAACTGTAAGAAGCCTCAGAAAGCAGCATTTCCAACATTCACCATCTGTAGACACAGTTAGCGCACATCTGACCATGTCTCCCTTACTTTGGAACCCTTGATGAACAAGAACTGTAAGGAGCCTCAGAAAGCACCATTTCCAACACTCACCATCTGTAGACACAGTTAGCGCACATCTGACCATGTCTCCCTTACTTTCTACCCTTGATGAACAAGAACTGCATGGAGCCTCAGAAAGCACCATTTCCAACATTCACCATCTGTAGACACAGTTAGCGCGCATCTGACCATGTCTCCCTTACTTTCTGTCCTTGATGAACAAGATCTGTAAGGAGCCTCAGAAAGCACCATTTCCAACATTCACCATCTGTAGACACAGTTAGCGCACATCTGACCATGTCTCCCTTACTTTCTACCCTTGATGAACAAGAACTGTAAGGAGCCTCAGAAAGCACCATTTCCAAAATTCACCATCTGTAGACACAGTTAGCGCACATCTGACCATGTCTCCCTTACTTTCTACCCTTGATTAACAAGAACTGTAAGGAGCCTCAGAAAGCACCATTTCCAACATTCACCATCTGTAGACACAGTTAGCGCACATCTGACCATGTCTCCCTTACTTTCTACCCTTGATGAACAAGAACTGTAAGGAGCCTCAGAAAGCACCATTTCCAAAATTCACCATCTGTAGACACAGTTAGCGCACATCTGACCATGTCTCCCTTACTTTCTACCCTTGATGAACAAGAACTGGAAGGAGCCTCAGAAAGCACCATTTCCAACATGCACCATCTGTAGACATAGTTAGCGCACATCTGACCATGTCTCCCTTACTTTCTACCCTTGATGAACAAGAACTGTAAGGAGCCTCAGAAAGCACCATTTCCAAAATTCACCATGTGTAGACACAGTTAGCGCACATCTGACCATATCTCCCTTACTTTGGAACCCTTGATGAACAAGAACTGTAAGGAGCCTCAGAAAGCACCATTTCCAACACTCACCATCTGTAGACACAGTTAGCGCACATCTGACCATGTCTCCCTTACTTTCTACCCTTGATGAACAAGAACTGCATGGAGCCTCAGAAAGCACCATTTCCAACATTCACCATCTGTAGACATAGTTAGCGTACAGCTGTACACGTCTACCTTACTCACTACCCTAGGTGAAGGAGAACAGTAAGGAGCTCAGAAGGCACCATTTCCAACATTCACCATCTGTAGACACAGTTAGCGCACATCTGACAATGTCTCCCTTACTTTCTACCCTTGATGAACAAGACCTGTAAGGAGCCTCAGAAAGCTCCATTTCCAACACTCACCATCTGTAGACACAGTTAGCGTACAGCTGTACACGTCTACCTTACTCACTACCCTAGGTGAAGGAGAACAGTAAGGAGCTCAGAGGGCACCATTTCCAACATTCACCATCTGTAGACACAGTTAGCGCACATCTGACCATGTCTCCCTTACTTTCTACCCTTGATGAACAAGAACTGTAAGGAGCCTCAGAAAGCACCATTTCCAACATTCACCATCTGTACACACAGTTAGCGCACATCTGACCATGTCTCCCTTACTTTCTACCCTTGATGAACAAGAACTGTAAGGAGCCTCAGAAAGCACCATTTCCAACATTCACTATCTGTAGACACAGTTAGCGCACATTTGACCATGTCTCCGTTACTTTCTACCCTTGATGAACAAGAACTGTAAGGAGCCTCAGAAAACACCATTTCCAACATTCACCATCTGTAGACATAGTTAGCGTACAGCTGCACACGTCTATCTTACTCACTACCCTAGGTGAAGGAGAACAGTAAGGAGCTCATAAGGCACCATTTCCAACATTCACCATCTGTAGACACAGTTAGCGCACATCTGACCATGTCTCCCTTACTTTCTACCCTTGATGAACAAGAACTGTAAGGAGCCTCAGAAAGCACCATTTCCAACATTCACTATCTGTAGACACAGTTAGCGCACATCTGACCATGTCTCCCTTACTTTCTACCCTTGATGAACAAGAACTGTAAGGAGCCTCAGAAAGCACCATTTCCAACATTCACCATCTGTAGACACAGTTAGCGCACATCTAACCATGTCTCCCTTACTTTCTACCCTTGATGAACAAGAACTGTAAGGAGCCTCAGAAAGCACCATTTCCAACATTCACTATCTGTAGACACAGTTAGCGCACATCTGACCATGTCTCCCTTACTTTCTACCCTTGATGAACAAGAACTGTAAGGAGCCTCAGAAAGCACCATTTCCAACATTCACCATCTGTAGACACAGTTAGCGCACATCTGACCATGTCTCCCTTACTTTCTACCCTTGATGAACAAGAACTGTAAGGAACCTCAGAAAGCACCATTTCCAACATTCACCGTCTGTAGACATAGTTAGCGTACAGCTGTACGTGTCTACCTTACTCACTACCCTAGGTGAAGGAGAACAGTAAGGAGCTCAGAAGGCACCATTTCCAACATTCACCATCTGTAGACACAGTTAGCGCACATCTGACCATGTCTCCCTTACTTTCTACCCTTGATGAACAAGAGCTGTAAGGATCCTCAGAAAGCACCATTTCCAACATTCACCATCTGTAGACACAGTTAGCGCACATCTGACCATGCCTCCGTTACTTTCTACCCTTGATGAACAAGAACTGTAAGGAGCCTCAGAAGGCACCATTTCCAACATTCACCATCTGTAGACATAGTTAGCGTACAGCTGTACGCGTCTACCTTACTCACTACCCTAGTTGAAGGAGAACAGTAAGGAGCTCAGAAGGCACCATTTCCAACATTCACCATCTGTAGACACAGTTAGCGCACATCTGACCATGTCTCCCTTACTTTCTACCCTTGACGAACAAGAACTGTAAGGAGCCTCAGAAAGCACCATTTCCAACATTCACCATCTGTAGACATAGTTAGCGCGCATCTGACCATGTCTCCCTTACTTTCTGTCCTTGATGAACAAGATCTGTAAGGAGCCTCAGAAAGCACCATTTCCAACATTCACCATCTGTAGACACAGTTAGCACACATCTGACCATGTCTCCCTTACTTTCTACACTTGATGAACAAGAACTGTAAGGAGCCTCAGAAAGCACCATTTCCAAAATTCACCATCTGTAGACACAGTTAGCGCACATCTGACCATGTCTCCCTTACTTTCTACCCTTGATGAACAAGAACTGGAAGGAGCCTCAGAAAGCACCATTTCCAACATGCACCATCTGTAGACATAGTTAACGCACATCTGACCATGTCTCCCTTACTTTCTACCCTTGATGAACAAGAACTGTAAGGAGCCTCAGAAAGCACCATTTCCAACATTCACCATCTGTAGACATAGTTAGCGTACAGCTGTACACGTCTACCTTACTCACTACCCTAGGTGAAGGAGAACAGTAAGGAGCTCAGAAGGCACCATTTCCAACATTCACCATCTGTAGACACAGTTAGCGCACATCTGACCATGTCTCCCTTACTTTCTACCCTTGATGAACAAGAACTGTAAGGAGCCTCAGAAAGCACCATTTCCAACATTCACCATCTGTAGACATAGTAAGCGTACAGCTGTACACGTCTACCTTACTCACTACCCTAGGTGAAGGAGAACAGTAAGGAGCTCAGAGGGCACCATTTCCAACATTCACCATCTGTAGACACAGTTAGCGCACATCTGACCATGTCTCCCTTACTTTCTACCCTTGATGAACAAGAACTGTAAGGAGCCTCAGAAAGCACCATTTCCAACATTCACCATCTGTAGACACAGTTAGCGCACATCTGACCATGTCTCCCTTACTTTCTACCCTTGATGAACAAGAACTGTAAGGAGCCTCAGAAAGCACCATTTCCAACATTCACCATCTGTACACACAGCTAGCGCACATCTGACCATGTCTCCCTTACTTTCTACCCTTGATGAACAAGAACTGTAAGGAACCTCAGAAAGCACCATTTCCAACATTCACTATCTGTAGACACAGTTAGCGCACATCTGACCATGTCTCCGTTACTTTCTACCCTTGATGAACAAGAACTGTAAGGAGCCTCAGAAAACACCATTTCCAACATTCACCATCTGTAGACATAGTTAGCGTACAGCTGCACACGTCTATCTTACTCACTACCCTAGGTGAAGGAGAACAGTAAGGAGCTCATAAGGCACCATTTCCAACATTCACCATCTGTAGACACAGTTAGCGCACATCTGACCATGTCTCCGTTACTTTCTACCCTTGATGAACAAGAACTGCAAGGAGCCTCAGAAGGCACCATTTCCAACATTCACCATCTGTAGACATAGTTAGCGTACAGCTGTACACGTCTACCTTACTCACTACCCTAGGTGAAGGAGAACAGTAAGGAGCTCAGAGGGCACCATTTCCAACATTCACCATCTGTAGACATAGTTAGCGTACAGCTGTACACGTCTACCTTACTCACTACCCTAGGTGAAGGAGAACAGTAAGGAGCTCAGAAGGCACCATTTCCAACATTCACCATCTGTAGACACAGTTAGCGCACATCTGACCATGTCTCCCTTACTTTCTACCCTTGACGAACAAGAACTGTAAGGAGCCTCAGAAAGCACCATTTCCAACATTCACCATCTGTAGACACAGTTAGCGCGCATCTGACTATGTCTCCCTTACTTTCCGTCCTTGATGAACAAGATCTGTAAGGAGCCTCAGAAAGCACCATTTCCAACATTCACCATCTGTAGACACAGTTAGCACACATCTGACCATGTCTCCCTTACTTTCTACCCTTGATGAACAAGAACTGTAAGGAGCCTCAGAAAGCACCATTTCCAAAATTCACCATCTGTAGACACAGTTAGCGCACATCTGACCATGTCTCCCTTACTTTCTACCCTTGATTAACAAGAACTGTAAGGAGCCTCAGAAAGCACCATTCCTAACATTCACCATCTGTAGACACAGTTAGCGCACATCTGACCATGTCTCCCTTACTTTCTACCCTTGATGAACAAGAACTGTAAGGAGCCTCAGAAAGCACCATTTCCAAAATTCACCATCTGTAGACACAGTTAGCGCACATCTGACCATGTCTCCCTTACTTTCTACCCTTGATGAACAAGAACTGGAAGGAGCCTCAGAAAGCACCATTTCCAACATGCACCATCTGTAGACATAGTTAGCGCACATCTGACCATGTCTCCCTTACTTTCTACCCTTGATGAACAAGAACTGTAAGGAGCCTCAGAAAGCACCATTTCCAACATTCACCATCTGTAGACATAGTTAGCGTACAGCTGTACACGTCTACCTTACTCACTACCCTAGGTGAAGGAGAACAGTAAGGAGCTCAGAAGGCACCATTTCCAACATTCACCATCTGTAGACACAGTTAGCGCACATCTGACCATGTCTCCCTTACTTTCTACCCTTGATGAACAAGAACTGTAAGGAGCCTCAGAAAGCACCATTTCCAGCATTCACCATCTGTAGACATAGTTAGCGTACAGCTGTACACGTCTACCTTACTCACTACCCTAGGTGAAGGAGAACAGTAAGGAGCTCAGAGGGCACCATTTCCAACATTCACCATCTGTAGACACAGTTAGCGCACATCTGACCATGTCTTCCTTACTTTCTACCCTTGATGAACAAGAACTGTAAGGAGCCTCAGAAAGCACCATTTCCAACATTCACCATCTGTAGACACAGTTAGCGCACATCTGACCATGTCTCCCTTACTTTCTACCCTTGATGAACAAGAACTGTAAGGAGCCTCAGAAAGCACCATTTCCAACATTCACCATCTGTACACACAGCTAGCGCACATCTGACCATGTCTCCCTTACTTTCTACCCTTGATGAACAAGAACTGTAAGGAACCTCAGAAAGCACCATTTCCAACATTCACTATCTGTAGACACAGTTAGCGCACATCTGACCATGTCTCCGTTACTTTCTACCCTTGATGAACAAGAACTGTAAGGAGCCTCAGAAAACACCATTTCCAACATTCACCATCTGTAGACATAGTTAGCGTACAGCTGCACACGTCTATCTTACTCACTACCCTAGGTGAAGGAGAACAGTAAGGAGCTCAGAGGGCACCATTTCCAACATTCACCATCTGTAGACACAGTTAGCGCACATCTGACCATGTCTACGTTACTTTCTACCCTTGATGAACAAGAACTGTAAGGAGCCTCAGAAGGCACCATTTTCAACATTCACCATCTGTAGACATAGTTAGCGTACAGCTGTACACGTCTACCTTACTCACTACCCTAGGTGAAGGAGAACAGTAAGGAGCTCAGAAGGCACCATTTCCAACATTCACCATCTGTAGACACAGTTAGCGCACATCTGACCATGTCTCCCTTACTTTCTACCCTTGACGAACAACAACTGTAAGGAGCCTCAGAAAGCACCATTTCCAACATTCACCATCTGTAGACACAGTTAGCGCGCATCTGACCATGTCTCCCTTACTTTCTGTCCTTGATGAACAAGATCTGTAAGGAGCCTCAGAAAGCACCATTTCCAGCATTCACCATCTGTAGACACAGTTAGCGCACATCTGACCATGTCTCCCTTACTTTCTACCCTTGATGAACAAGAACTGTAAGGAGCCTCAGAAAGCACCATTTCCAACATTCACCATCTGTAGACACAGTTAGCGCACATCTGACCACGTCTCCCTTACTTTCTACCCTTGATGAACAAGAACTGTTAGGAGCCTCAGAAAGCACCATTTCCAACATTCACCATCTGTAGACACAGTTAGCGCACATCTGACCATGTCTCCCTTACTTTCTACCCTTGATGAACAAGAACTGTAAGGAGCCTCAGAAAGCACCATTTCCAACATTCACTATCTGTAGACACAGTTAGCGCACATCTGACCATGTCTCCCTTACTTTCTACCCTTGATGAACGAGAACTGTAAGGAGCCTCAGAAAGCACCATTTCCAACATTCACCATCTGTAGACATAGTTATCGTACAGCTGTACACGTCTACCTTACTCACTACCCTAGGTGAAGGAGAACAGTAAGGAGCTCAGAAGGCACCATTTCCAACATTCACCATCTGTAGACACAGTTAGCGCACATCTGACCATGTCTGCCTTACTTTCTACCCTTGATGAACAAGAGCTGTAAGGACCCTCAGAAAGCACCATTTCCAACATTCACCATCTGTAGACACAGTTAGCGCACATCTGACCATGTCTCCGTTACTTTCTACCCTTGATGAACAAGAACTGTAAGGAGCCTCAGAAGGCACCATTTCCAACATTCACCATCTGTAGACATAGTTAGCGTACAGCTGTACACGTCTACCTTACTCACTACCCTAGGTGAAGGAGAACAGTAAGGAGCTCAGAAGGCACCATTTCTAACATTCACCATCTGTAGACACAGTTAGCGCACATCTGACCATGTCTCCCTTACTTTCTACCCTTGACGAACAAGAACTGTAAGGAGCCTCAGAAAGCACCATTTCCAACATTCACCATCTGTAGACACAGTTAGCGCGCATCTGACCATGTCTCCCTTACTTTCTGTCCTTGATGAACAAGATCTGTAAGGAGCCTCAGAAAGCACCATTTCCAACATTCACCATCTGTAGACACAGTTAGCGCACATCTGACCATGTCTCCCTTACTTTCTACCCTTGATGAACAAGAACTGTAAGGAGCCTCAGAAAGCACCATTTCCAAAATTCACCATCTGTAGACACAGTTAGCGCACATCTGACCATGTCTCCCGTACTTTCTACCCTTGATGAACAAGAACTGGAAGGAGCCTCACAAAGCACCATTTCCAACATGCACCATCTGAAAACATAGTTAGCGCACATCTGACCATGTCTCCCTTACTTTCTACCCTTGATGAACAAGAACTGTAAGGAGCCTCAGAAAGCACCATTTCCAACATTCACCATCTGTAGACATAGTTAGCGTACAGCTGTACACGTCTACCTTACTCACTACCCTAGGTGAAGGAGAACAGTAAGGAGCTCAGAAGGCACCATTTCCAACATTCACCATCTGTAGACACAGTTAGCGCACATCTGACCATGTCTCCCTTACTTTCTACCCTTGATGAACAAGAACTGTAAGGAGCCTCAGAAAGCACCATTTCCAACATTCACCTTCTGTAGACATAGTTAGCGTACAGCTGTACACGTCTACCTTACTCACTATCCTAGGTGAAGGAGAACAGTAAGGAGCTCAGAGGGCACCATTACCAACATTCACCATCTGTAGACACAGTTACCGCACATCTGACCATGTCTCCCTTACTTTCTACCCTTGATGAACAAGAACTGTAAGGAGCCTCAGAAAGCACCATTTCCAACATTCACCATCTGTAGACACAGTTAGCGCACATCTGACCATGTCTCCCTTACTTTCTACCCTTGATGAACAAGAACTGTAAGGAGCCTCAGAAAGCACCATTTCCAACATTCACCATCTGTACACACAGCTAGCGCACATCTGACCATGTCTCCCTTACTTTCTACCCTTGATGAACAAGAACTGTAAGGAGCCTCAGAAAGCACCATTTCCAACATTCACTATCTGTAGACACAGTTAGCGCACATCTGACCATGTCTCCGTTACTTTCTACCCTTGATGAACAAGAACTGTAAGGAGCCTCAAAAAACACCATTTCCAACATTCACCATCTGTAGACATAGTTAGCGTACAGCTGCACACGTCTATCTTACTCACTACCCTAGGTGAAGGAGAACAGTAAGGAGCTCATAAGGCACCATTTCCAACATTCACCATCTGTAGACACAGTTAGCGCACATCTGACCATGTCTCCGTTACTTTCTACCCTTGATGAACAAGAACTGTAAGGAGCCTCAGAAGGCACCATTTCCAACATTCACCATCTGTAGACATAGTTAGCGTACAGCTGTACACGTCTACCTTACTCACTACCCTAGGTGAAGGAGAACAGTAAGGAGCTCAGAAGGCACCATTTCCAACATTCACCATCTGTAGACACAGTTAGCGCACATCTGACCATGTCTCCCTTACTTTCTACCCTTGACGAACAAGAACTGTAAGGAGCCTCAGAAAGCACCATTTCCAACATTCACCATCTGTAGACACAGTTAGCGCACATCTGACCATGTCTCCCTTACTTTCTACCCTTGATGAACAAGAACTGTAAGGAGCCTCAGAAAGCACCATTTCCAAAATTCACCATCTGTAGACACAGTTAGCGCACATCTGACCATGTCTCCCTTACTTTCTACCCTTGATTAACAAGAACTGTAAGGAGCCTCAGGAAGCACCATTTCCATCATTCACCATCTGTAGACACAGTTAGCGCACATCTGACCATGTCTCCCTTACTTTCTACCCTTGATGAACAAGAACTGTAAGGAGCCTCACAAAGCAGCATTTCCAACATTCACCATCTGTAGACACAGTTAGCGCACATCTGACCATGTCTCCCTTACATTGGAACCCTTGATGAACAAGAACTGTAAGGAGCCTCAGAAAGCACCATTTCCAACACTCACCATCTGTAGACACAGTTAGCGCACATCTGACCATGTCTCCCTTACTTTCTACCCTTGATGAACAAGACTGCATGGAGCCTCAGAAAGCACCATTTCCAACATTCACCATCTGTAGACATAGTTAGCGTACAGCTGTACACGTCTACCTTACTCACTACCCTAGGTGAAGGAGAACAGTAAGGAGCTCAGAAGGCACCATTTCCAACATTCACCATCTGTAGACACAGTTAGCGCACATCTGACAATGTCTCGCTTACTTTCTACCCTTGATGAACAAGACCTGTAAGGAGCCTCAGAAAGCTCCATTTCCAACATTCACCATCTGTAGACACAGTTAGCGTACAGCTGTACACGTCTACCTTACTCACTACCCTAGGTGAAGGAGAACAGTAAGGAGCTCAGAAGGCACCATTTCCAACATTCGCAATCTGTAGACACAGTTAGCGCACGTCTGACCATGTCTCCCTTACTTTCTACCCTTGATGAACAAGAACTGTAAGGAGCCTCAGAAAGCACCATTTCCAACATTCACCATCTGTAGACATAGTTATCGTACAGCTGTACACGTCTACCTTACTCACTACCCTAGGTGAAGGAGAACAGTAAGGAGCTCAGAAGGCACCATTTCCAACATTCACCATCTGTAGACACAGTTAGCGCACATCTGACCATGTCTCCCTTACTTTCTACCCTTGATGAACAAGAGCTGTAAGGAGCCTCAGAAAGCACCATTTCCAACATTCACCATCTGTAGACACAGTTAGCGCACATCTGACCATGTCTCCGTTACTTTCTACCCTTGATGAACAAGAACTGTAAGGAGCCTCAGAAGGCACCATTTCCAACATTCACCATCTGTAGACATAGTTAGCGTACAGCTGTACACGTCTACCTTACTCACTACCCTAGGTGAAGGAGAACAGTAAGGAGCTCAGAAGGCACCATTTCCAACATTCACCATCTGTAGACACAGTTAGCGCACATCTGACCATGTCTCCCTTACTTTCTACCCTTGACGAACAAGAACTGTAAGGAGCCTCAGAAAGCACCATTTCCAACATTCACCATCTGTAGACACAGTTAGCGCGCATCTGACCATGTCTCCCTTACTTTCTGTCCTTGATGAACAAGATCTGTAAGGAGCCTCAGAAAGCACCATTTCCAACATTCACCATCTGTAGACACAGTTAGCACACATCTGACCATGTCTCCCTTACTTTCTACCCTTGATGAACAAGAACTGTAAGGAGCCTCAGAAAGCACCATTTCCAAAATTCACCATCTGTAGACACAGTTAGCGCACATCTGACCATGTCTCCCTTACTTTCTACCCTTGATGAACAAAAACTGTAAGGAGCCTCAGAAAGCACCATTTCCAAAATTCACCATCTGTAGACACAGTTAGCGCACATCTGACCATGTCTCCCTTACTTTCTACCCTTGATGAACAAGAACTGGAAGGAGCCTCAGAGAGCACCATTTCCAACATGCACCATCTGTAGACATAGTTAGCGCACATCTGACCATGTCTCTCTTACTTTCTACCCTTGATGAACAAGAACTGTAAGGAGCCTCAGAAAGCACCATTTCCAACATTCACCATCTGTAGACATAGTTAGCGTACAGCTGTACACGTCTACCTTACTCACTACCCTAGGTGAAGGAGAACAGTAAGGAGCTCAGAAGGCACCATTTCCAACATTCACCATCTGTAGACACAGTTAGCGCACATGTGACCATGTCTCCCTTACTTTCTACCCTTGATGAACAAGAACTGTAAGGAGCCTCAGAAAGCACCATTTCCAACATTCACCATCTGTAGACATAGTTAGCGTACAGCTGTACACGTCTACCTTACTCACTACCCTAGGTGAAGGAGAACAGTAAGGAGCTCAGAGGGCACCATTTCCCACATTCACCATCTGTAGACACAGTTAGCGCACATCTGACCATGTCTCCCTTACTTTCTACCCTTGATGAACAAGAACTGTAAGGAGCCTCAGAAAGCACCATTTCCAACATTCACCATCTGTAGACACAGTTAGCGCACATCTGACCATGTCTCCCTTACTTTCTACCCTTGATGAACAAGAACTGTAAGGAGCCTCAGAAAGCACCATTTCCAACATTCACCATCTGTACACACAGCTAGCGCACATCTGACCATGTCTCCCTTACTTTCTACCCTTGATGAACAAGAACTGTAAGGAACCTCAGAAAGCACCATTTCCAACATTCACTATCTGTAGACACAGTTAGCGCACATCTGACCATGTCTCCGTTACTTTCTACCCTTGATGAACAAGAACTGTAAGGAGCCTCAGAAAACACCATTTCCAACATTCACCATCTGTAGACATAGTTAGCGTACAGCTGCACACGTCTATCTTACTCACTACCCTAGGTGAAGGAGAACAGTAAGGAGCTCATAAGGCACCATTTCCAACATTCACCATCTGTAGACACAGTTGGCGCACATCTGACCATGTCTCCGTTACTTTCTACCCTTGATGAACAAGAACTGTAAGGAGCCTCAGAAGGCACCATTTCCAACATTCACCATCTGTAGACATAGTTAGCGTACAGCTGTACACGTCTACCTTACTTACTACCCTAGGTGAAGGAGTACAGTAAGGAGCTCAGAAGGCACCATTTCCAACATTCACCATCTGTAGACACAGTTAGCGCACATCTGACCATGTCTCCCTTACTTTCTACCCTTGATGAACAAGAGCTGTAAGGAGCCTCAGAAAGCACCATTTCCAACATTCACCATCTGTAGACACAGTTAGCGCACATCTGACCATGTCTCCGTTACTTTCTACCCTTGATGAACAAGAACTGTAAGGAGCCTCAGAAGGCACCATTTCCAACATTCACCATCTGTAGACATAGTTAGCGTACAGCTGTACACGTCTACCTTACTCACTACCCTAGGTGAAGGAGAACAGTAAGGAGCTCAGAAGGCACCATTTCCAACATTCACCATCTGTAGACACAGTTAGCGCACATCTGACCATGTCTCCCTTACTTTCTACCCTTGACGAACAAGAACTGTAAGGAGCCTCAGAAAGCACCATTTCCAACATTCACCATCTGTAGACACAGTTAGCGCGCATCTGACCATGTCTCCCTTACTTTCTGTCCTTGATGAACAAGATCTGTAAGGAGCCTCAGAAAGCACCATTTCCAACATTCACCATCTGTAGACACAGTTAGCACACATCTGACCATGTCTCCCTTACTTTCTACCCTTGATGAACAAGAACTGTAAGGAGCCTCAGAAAGCACCATTTCCAAAATTCACCATCTGTAGACACAGTTAGCGCACATCTGACCATGTCTCCCTTACTTTCTACCCTTGATTAACAAGAACTGTAAGGAGCCTCAGAAAGCACCATTTCCAACATTCACCATCTGTAGACACAGTTAGCGCACATCTGACCATGTCTCCCTTACTTTCTACCCTTGATGAACAAGAACTGTAAGGAGCCTCAGAAAGCACCATTTCCAAAATTCACCATCTGTAGACACAGTTAGCGCACATCTGACCATGTCTCCCTTACTTTCTACCCTTGATGAACAAGAACTGTAAGGAGCCTCAGAAAGCACCATTTCCAACATTCACCATCTGTAGACATAGTTAGCGTACAGCTGTACACGTCCACCTTACTCACTACCCTAGGTGAAGGAGAACAGTAAGGAGCTCAGAAGGCACCATTTCCAACATTCACCATCTGTAGACACAGTTAGCGCACATCTGACCATGTCTCCCTTACCTTCTACCCTTGATGAACAAGAACTGTAAGGAGCCTCAGAAAGCACCATTTCCAGCATTCACCATCTGTAGACATAGTTAGCGTACAGCCGTACACGTCTACCTTACTCACTACCCTAGGTGAAGGAGAACAGTAAGGAGCTCAGAGGGCACCATTTCCAACATTCACCATCTGTAGACACAGTTAGCGCACATCTGACCATGTCTCCCTTACTTTCTACCCTTGATGAACAAGAACTGTAAGGAGCCTCAGAAAGCACCATTTCCAACATTCACCATCTGTAGACACAGTTAGCGCACATCTGACCATGTCTCCGTTACTTTCTACCCTTGATGAACAAGAACTGTAAGGAGCCTCAGAAAACACCATTTCCAACATTCACCATCTGTAGACATAGTTAGCGTACAGCTGCACACGTCTATCTTACTCACTACCCTAGGTGAAGGAGAACAGTAAGGAGCTCATAAGGCACCATTTCCAACATTCACCATCTGTAGACACAGTTAGCGCACATCTGACCATGTCTCCGTTACTTTCTACCCTTGATGAACAAGAACTGTAAGGAGCCTCAGAAGGCACCATTTCCAACATTCACCATCTGTAGACATAGTTAGCGTACAGCTGTACACGTCTACCTTACTCACTACCCTAGGTGAAGTAGAACAGTAAGGAGCTCAGAAGGCACCATTTCCGACATTCACCATCTGTAGACACAGTTAGCGCACATCTGACCATGTCTCCCTTACTTTCTACCCTTGACGAACAAGAACTGTAAGGAGCCTCAGAAAGCACCATTTCCAACATTCACCATCTGTAGACACAGTTAGCGCGCATCTGACCATGTCTCCCTTACTTTCTGTCCTTGATGAACAAGATCTGTAAGGAGCCTCAGAAAGCACCATTTCCAACATTCACCATCTGTAGACACAGTTAGCGCACATCTGACCATGTCTCCCTTACTTTCTACCCTTGATGAACAAGAACTGTAAGGAGCCTCAGAAAGCACCATTTCCAACATTCACCATCTGTAGACACAGTTAGCGCACATCTGACCACGTCTCCCTTACTTTCTACCCTTGATGAACAAGAACTGTTAGGAGCCTCAGAAAGCACCATTTCCAACATTCACCATCTGTAGACACAGTTAGCGCACATCTGACCATGTCTCCCTTACTTTCTACCCTTGATGAACAAGAACTGTAAGGAGCCTCAGAAAGCACCATTTCCAACATTCACTATCTGTAGACACAGTTAGCGCACATCTGACCATGTCTCCCTTACTTTCTACCCTTGATGAACGAGAACTGTAAGGAGCCTCAGAAAGCACCATTTCCAACATTCACCATCTGTAGACACAGTTAGCGCACATCTGACCATGTCTCCCTTTCTTTCTACCCTTGATGAACAAGAACTGTAAGGAGCCTCAGAAAGCACCATTTCCAACATTCACTATCTGTAGACACAGTTAGCGCACATCTGACCATGTCTCCCTTACTTTCTACCCTTGATGAACAAGAACTGTAAGGAGCCTCAGAAAGCACCATTTCCAACATTCACCATCTGTAGACACAGTTAGCGCACATCTGACCATGTCTCCCTTACTTTCTACCCTTGATAAACAAGAACTGTAAGGAGCCTCATAAAGCACCATTTCCAACATTCACCGTCTGTAGACATAGTTAGCGTACAGCTGTACACGTATACCTTACTCACTACCCTAGGTGAAGGAGAACAGTAAGGAGCTCAGAAGGCACCATTTCCAACATTCGCAATCTGTAGACACAGTTAGCGCACGTCTGACCATGTCTCCCTTACTTTCTACCCTTGATGAACAAGAGCTGTAAGGACCCTCAGAAAGCACCATTTCCAACATTCACCATCTGTAGACACAGTTAGCGCACATCTGACCATGTCTCCGTTACTTTCTACCCTTGATGAACAAGAACTGTAAGAAGCCTCAGAAGGCACCATTTCCAACATTCACCATCTGTAGACATAGTTAGCGTACAACTGTACACGTCTACCTTACTCACTACCCTAGGTGAAGGAGAACAGTAAGGAGCTCAGAAGGCACCATTTCTAACATTCACCATCTGTAGACACAGTTAGCGCACATCTGACCATGTCTCCCTTACTTTCTACCCTTGACGAACAAGAACTGTAAGGAGCCTCAGAAAGCACCATTTCCAACATTCACCATCTGTAGACACAGTTAGCGCGCATCTGACCATGTCTCCCTTACTTTCTGTCCTTGATGAACAAGATCTGTAAGGAGCCTCAGAAAGCACCATTTCCAACATTCACCATCTGTAGACACAGTTAGCGCACATCTGACCATGTCTCCCTTACTTTCTACCCTTGATGAACAAGAACTGTAAGGAGCCTCAGAAAGCACCATTTCCAAAATTCACCATCTGTAGACACAGTTAGCGCACATCTGACCATGTCTCCCGTACTTTCTACCCTTGATGAACAAGAACTGGAAGGAGCCTCAGAAAGCACCATTTCCAACATGCACCATCTGAAGACATAGTTAGCGCACATCTGACCATGTCTCCCTTACTTTCTACCCTTGATGAACAAGAACTGTAAGGAGCCTCAGAAAGCACCATTTCCAACATTCACCATCTGTAGACATAGTTAGCGTACAGCTGTACACGTCTACCTTACTCACTACCCTAGGTGAAGGAGAACAGTAAGGAGCTCAGAAGGCACCATTTCCAACATTCACCATCTGTAGACACAGTTAGCGCACATCTGACCATGTCTCCCTTACTTTCTACCCTAGATGAACAAGAACTGTAAGGAGCCTCAGAAAGCACCATTTCCAACATTCACCATCTGTAGACATAGTTAGCGTACAGCTGTACACGTCTACCTTACTCACTATCCTAGGTGAAGGAGAACAGTAAGGAGCTCAGAGGGCACCATTTCCAACATTCACCATCTGTAGACACAGTTAGCGCACATCTGACCATGTCTCCCTTACTTTCTACCCTTGATGAACAAGAACTGTAAGGAGCCTCAGAAAGCACCATTTCCAACATTCACCATCTGTAGACACAGTTAGCGCACATCTGACCATGTCTCCCTTACTTTCTACCCTTGATGAACAAGAACTGTAAGGAGCCTCAGAAAGCACCATATCCAACATTCACCATCTGTACACACAGCTAGCGCACATCTGACCATGTCTCCCTTACTTTCTACCCTTGATGAACAAGAACTGTAAGGAGCCTCAGAAAGCACCATTTCCAACATTCACTATCTGTAACCACAGATAGCGCACATCTGACCATGTCTCCGTTACTTTCTACCCTTGATGAACAAGAACTGTAAGGAGCCTCAAAAAACACCATTTCCAACATTCACCATCTGTAGACATAGTTAGCGTACAGCTGCACACGTCTATCTTACTCACTACCCTAGGTGAAGGAGAACAGTAAGGAGCTCATAAGGCACCATTTCCAACATTCACCATCTGTAGACACAGTTAGCGCACATCTGACCATGTCTCCGTTACTTTCTACCCTTGATGAACAAGAACTGTAAGGAGCCTCAGAAGGCACCATTTCCAACATTCACCATCTGTAGACATAGTTAGCGTACAGCTGTACACGTCTACCTTACTCACTACCCTAGGTGAAGGAGAACAGTAAGGTGCTCAGAAGGCACCATTTCCAACATTCACCATCTGTAGACACAGTTAGCGCACATCTGACCATGTCTCCCTTACTTTCTACCCTTGACGAACAAGAACTGTAAGGAGCCTCAGAAAGCACCATTTCCAACATTCACCATCTGTAGACACAGTTAGCGCGCATCTGACCATGTCTCCCTTACTTTCTGTCCTTGATGAACAAGATCTGTAAGGAGCCTCAGAAAGCGCCATTTCCAACATTCACCATCTGTAGACACAGTTAGCGCACATCTGACCATGTCTCCCTTACTTTCTACCCTTGATGAACAAGAACTGTAAGGAGCCTCAGAAAGCACTATTTCCAAAATTCACCATCTGTAGACACAGTTAGCGCACATCTGACCATGTCTCCCTTACTTTCTACCCTTGATTAACAAGAACTGTAAGGAGCCGCAGAAAGCACCATTTCCAAAATTCACCATCTGTAGACACAGTTAGCGCACATCTGACCATGTCTCCCTTACTTTCTACCCTTGATGAACAAGAACTGTAAGGAGCCTCACAAAGCAGCATTTCCAACATTCACCATCTGTAGACACAGTTAGCGCACATCTGACCATGTCTCCCTTACTTTGGAACCCTTGATGAACAAGAACTGTAAGGAGCCTCAGAAAGCACCATTTCCAACACTCACCATCTGTAGACACAGTTAGCGCACATCTGACCATGTCTCCCTTACTTTCTACCCTTGATGAACAAGACTGCATGGAGCCTCAGAAAGCACCATTTCCAACATTCACCATCTGTAGACATAGTTAGCGTACAGCTGTACACGTCTACCTTACTCACTACCCTAGGTGAAGGAGAACAGTAAGGAGCTCAGAAGGCACCATTTCCAACATTCACCATCTGTAGACACAGTTAGCGCACATCTGACAATGTCTCCCTTACTTTCTACCCTTGATGAACAAGACCTGTAAGGAGCCTCAGAAAGCCCCATTTCCAACATTCACCATCTGTAGACACAGTTAGCGTACAGCTGTACACGTCTACCTTACTCACTACCCTAGGTGAAGGAGAACAGTAAGGAGCTCAGAGGGCACCATTTCCAACATTCACCATCTGTAGACACAGTTAGCGCACATCTGACCATGTCTCCCTTACTTTCTACCCTTGATGAACAAGAACTGTAAGGAGCCTCAGAAAGCACCATTTCCAACATTCACCATCTGTAGACACAGTTAGCGCACATCTGACCATGTCACCCTTACTTTCTACCCTTGATGAACAAGAACTGTAAGGAGCCTCAGAAAGCACCATTTCCAACATTCACCATCTGTACACACAGTTAGCGCACATCTGACCATGTCTCCCTTACTTTCTACCCTTGATGAACAAGAACTGTAAGGAGCCTCAGAAAGCACCATTTCCAACATTCACCATCTGTAGACACAGTTAGCGCACATCTGACCATGTCTCCCTTACTTTCTACCCTTGATGAACAAGAACTGTAAGGAGCCTCAGAAAGCACCATTTCCAACATTCACCATCTGTAGACATAGTTAGCGTACAGCTGTACACGTCTACCTTACTCACTACCCTAGGTGAAGGAGAACAGTAAGGAGCTCAGAAGGCACCATTTCCAACATTCGCAATCTGTAGACACAGTTAGCGCACGTCTGACCATGTCTCCCTTACTTTCTACCCTTGATGAACAAGAACTGTAAGGAGCCTCAGAAAGCACCATTTCCAACATTCACCATCTGTAGACATAGTTATCGTGCAGCTGTACACGTCTACCTTACTCACTACCCTAGGTGAAGGAGAACAGTAAGGAGATCAGAAGGCACCATTTCCAACATTCACCATCTGTAGACACAGTTAGCGCACATCTGACCATGTCTCCCTTACTTTCTACCCTTGATGAACCAGAGCTGTAAGGAGCCTCAGAAAGCACCATTTCCAACATTCACCATCTGTAGACACAGTTAGCGCACATCTGACCATGTCTCCGTTACTTTCTACCCTTGATGAACAAGAACTGTAAGGAGCCTCAGAAGACACCATTTCCAACATTCACCATCTGTAGACATAGTTAGCGTACAGCTGTACACGTCTACCTTACTCACTACCCTAGGTGAAGGAGAACAGTAAGGAGCTCAGAAGGCACCATTTCCAACATTCACCATCTGTAGACACAGTTAGCGCACATCTGACCATGTCTCCCTTACTTTCTACCCTTGACGAACAAGAACTGTAAGGAGCCTCAGAAAGCACCATTTCCAACATTCACCATCTGTAGACACAGTTAGCGCGCATCTGACCATGTCTCCCTTACTTTCTGTCCTTGATGAACAAGATCTGTAAGGAGCCTCAGAAAGCACCATTTCCAACATTCACCATCTGTAGACACAGTTAGCGCACATCTGACCATGTCTCCCTTACTTTCTACCCTTGATGAACAAGAACTGTAAGGAGCCTCAGAAAGCACCATTTCCAAAATTCACCATCTGTAGACACAGTTAGCGCACATCTGACCATGTCTCCCTTACTTTCTACCCTAGATTAACAAGACCTGTAAGGCGCCTCAGAAAGCACCATTTCCAACATTCACCATCTGTAGACACAGTTAGCGCACATCTGACCATGTCTCCCTTACTTTCTACCCTTGATGAACAAGAACTGTAAGGAGCCTTTACTAAGCAGCATTTCCAACATTCACCATCTGTAGACACAGTTAGCGCACAACTGACCATGTCTCCCTTACTTTGGAACCCTTGATGAACGAGAACTGTAAGGAGCCTCAGAAAGCACCATTTCCAACACTCACCATCTGTAGACACAGTTAGCGCACATCTGACCATGTCTCCCTTACTTTCTACCCTTGATGAACAAGAACTGCATGGAGCCTCAGAAAGCACCATTTCCAACATTCACCATCTGTAGACATAGTTAGCGTACAGCTGTACACGTCTACCTTACTCACTACCCTAGGTGAAGGAGAACAGTAAGGAGCTCAGAAGGCACCATTTCCAACATTCACCATCTGTAGACACAGTTAGCGCACATCTGAAAATGTCTCCCTTACTTTCTACCCTTGATGAACAAGACCTGTAAGGAGCCTCAGAAGGCACCATTTCCAACATTCACCATCTGTAGACACAGTTTGCGCACATCTGACCATGTCTCCCTTACTTTCTACCCTTGATGAACAAGAACTGTAAGGAGCCTCAGAAAGCACTATTTCCAACATTCACCATCTGTAGACACAGTCAGCGCACATCTGACCATGTCTCCCTTACTTTCTACCCTTGATGAACAAGAACTGTAAGGAGCCTCAGAAAGCACCATTTCCAACATTCACCATCTGTAGACATAGTTAGCGTACAGCTGTACACGTCTACCTTACTCACTACCCTAGGTGAAGGAGAACAGTAAGGAGCTCAGAAGGCACCATTTCCAACATTCACCATCTGTAGACACAGTTAGCGCACATCTGACCATGTCTCCCTTGCATTCTACCCCTGATGAACAAGAACTGTAAGGAGCCTCAGAAAGCACCATTTCCAACATTCACAATCTGTAGACACAGTTAGCGCACATTTGACCATGTCTCCCTTACGTTCTACCCTTGATGAACAAGAACTGTAAGGAGCCTCAGAAAGCACCATTTCCAACATTCACCATCTGTAGACATAGTTAGTGTACAGCTGTACACGTCTACCTTACTAACTACCCTAGGTGAAGGAGAACAGTAAGGAGCTCAGTAGGCACCATTTCCAACATTCACCATCTGTAGACACAGTTAGCGCACATCTGACCATGTCTCCCTTACTTTCTACCCTTGATGAACAAGAACTGTAAGGAGCCTCAGAAAGCACCATTTCCAACATTCACCATCTGTAGACACAGTTAGCGCACATCTGACCATGTCACCCTTACTTTCTACCCTTGATGAACAAGAACTGTAAGGAGCCTCAGAAAGCACCATTTCCAACATTCACCATCTGTACACACAGTTAGCGCACATCTGACCATGTCTCCCTTACTTTCTACCCTTGATGAACAAGAACTGTAAGGAGCCTCAGAAAGCACCATTTCCAACATTCACCATCTGTAGACACAGTTAGCGCACATCTGACCATGTCTCCCTTACTTTCTACCCTTGATGAACAAGAACTGTAAGGAGCCTCAGAAAGCACCATTTCCAACATTCACCATCTGTAGACACAGTTAGCGCACATCTGACCATGTCTCCCTTACTTTCTACCCTTGATGAACTAGAACTGTAAGGAGCCTCAGAAAGCACCATTTCCAACATTCACCATCTGTAGACACAGTTAGCGCACATCTGACCATGTCTCCCTTACTTTCTACCCTTGATGAACAAGAACTGTAAGGAGCCTCAGAAAGCACCATTTCCAACATTCACCATCTGTAGACATAGTTATCGTGCAGCTGTACACGTCTACCTTACTCACTACCCTAGGTGAAGGAGAACAGTAAGGAGCTCAGAAGGCACCATTTCCAACATTCACCATCTGTAGACACAGTTAGCGCACATCTGACCATGTCTCCCTTACTTTCTACCCTTGATGAACTAGAACTGTAAGGAGCCTCAGAAAGCACCATTTCCAACATTCACCATCTGTAGACACAGTTAGCGCACATCTGACCATGTCTCCCTTACTTTCTACCCTTGATGAACAAGAACTGTAAGGAGCCTCAGAAAGCACCATTTCCAACATTCACCATCTGTAGACATAGTTATCGTGCAGCTGTACACGTCTACCTTACTCACTACCCTAGGTGAAGGAGAACAGTAAGGAGCTCAGAAGGCACCATTTCCAACATTCACCATCTGTAGACACAGTTAGCGCACATCTGACCATGTCTCCCTTACTTTCTACCCTTGATGAACAAGAGCTGTAAGGAGCCTCAGAAAGCACCATTTCCAACATTCACCATCTGTAGACACAGTTAGCGCACATCTGACCATGTCTCCGTTACTTTCTACCCTTGATGAACAAGAACTGTAAGGAGCCTCAGAAGGCACCATTTCCAACATTCACCATCTGTAGACATAGTTAGCGTACAGCTGTACACGTCTACCTTACTCACTACCCTAGGTGAAGGAGAACAGTAAGGTGCTCAGAAGGCACCATTTCCAACATTCACCATCTGTAGACACAGTTAGCGCACATCTGACCATGTCTCCCTTACTTTCTACCCTTGACGAACAAGAACTGTAAGGAGCCTCAGAAAGCACCATTTCCAACATTCACCATCTGTAGACACAGTTAGCGCGCATCTGACCATGTCTCCCTTACTTTCTGTCCTTGATGAACAAGATCTGTAAGGAGCCTCAGAAAGCGCCATTTCCAACATTCACCATCTGTAGACACAGTTAGCGCACATCTGACCATGTCTCCCTTACTTTCTACCCTTGATGAACAAGAACTGTAAGGAGCCTCAGAAAGCACTATTTCCAAAATTCACCATCTGTAGACACAGTTAGCGCACATCTGACCATGTCTCCCTTACTTTCTACCCTTGATTAACAAGAACTGTAAGGAGCCGCAGAAAGCACCATTTCCAACATTCACCATCTGTAGACACAGTTAGCGCACATCTGACCATGTCTCCCTTACTTTCTACCCTTGATGAACAAGAACTGTAAGGAGCCTCACAAAGCAGCATTTCCAACATTCACCATCTGTAGACACAGTTAGCGCACATCTGACCATGTCTCCCTTACTTTGGAACCCTTGATGAACAAGAACTGTAAGGAGCCTCAGAAAGCACCATTTCCAACACTCACCATCTGTAGACACAGTTAGCGCACATCTGACCATGTCTCCCTTACTTTCTACCCTTGATGAACAAGACTGCATGGAGCCTCAGAAAGCACCATTTCCAACATTCACCATCTGTAGACATAGTTAGCGTACAGCTGTACACGTCTACCTTACTCACTACCCTAGGTGAAGGAGAACAGTAAGGAGCTCAGAAGGCACCATTTCCAACATTCACCATCTGTAGACACAGTTAGCGCACATCTGACAATGTCTCCCTTACTTTCTACCCTTGATGAACAAGACCTGTAAGGAGCCTCAGAAAGCTCCATTTCCAACATTCACCATCTGTAGACACAGTTAGCGTACAGCTGTACACGTCTACCTTACTCACTACCCTAGGTGAAGGAGAACAGTAAGGAGCTCAGAGGGCACCATTTCCAACATTCACCATCTGTAGACACAGTTAGCGCACATCTGACCATGTCTCCCTTACTTTCTACCCTTGATGAACAAGAACTGTAAGGAGCCTCAGAAAGCACCATTTCCAACATTCACCATCTGTAGACACAGTTAGCGCACATCTGACCATGTCTCCCTTACTTTCTACCCTTGATGAACAAGAACTGTAAGGAGCCTCAGAAAGCACCATTTCCAACATTCACCATCTGTAGACACAGTTAGCGCACATCTGACCATGTCTCCCTTACTTTCTACCCTTGATGAACAAGAACTGTAAGGAGCCTCAGAAAGCACCATTTCCAACATTCACCATCTGTAGACATAGTTAGCGTACAGCTGTACACGTCTACCTTACTCACTACCCTAGGTGAAGGAGAACAGTAAGGAGCTCAGAAGGCACCATTTCCAACATTCGCAATCTGTAGACACAGTTAGCGCACGTCTGACCATGTCTCCCTTACTTTCTACCCTTGATGAACAAGAACTGTAAGGAGCCTCAGAAAGCACCATTTCCAACATTCACCATCTGTAGACATAGTTATCGTGCAGCTGTACACGTCTACCTTACTCACTACCCTAGGTGAAGGAGAACAGTAAGGAGCTCAGAAGGCACCATTTCCAACATTCACCATCTGTAGACACAGTTAGCGCACATCTGACCATGTCTCCCTTACTTTCTACCCTTGATGAACCAGAGCTGTAAGGAGCCTCAGAAAGCACCATTTCCAACATTCACCATCTGTAGACACAGTTAGCGCACATCTGACCATGTCTCCGTTACTTTCTACCCTTGATGAACAAGAACTGTAAGGAGCCTCAGAAGACACCATTTCCAACATTCACCATCTGTAGACATAGTTAGCGTACAGCTGTACACGTCTACCTTACTCACTACCCTAGGTGAAGGAGAACAGTAAGGAGCTCAGAAGGCACCATTTCCAACATTCACCATCTGTAGACACAGTTAGCGCACATCTGACCATGTCTCCCTTACTTTCTACCCTTGACGAAAAAGAACTGTAAGGAGCCTCAGAAAGCACCATTTCCAACATTCACCATCTGTAGACACAGTTAGCGCGCATCTGACCATGTCTCCCTTACTTTCTGTCCTTGATGAACAAGATCTGTAAGGAGCCTCAGAAAGCACCATTTCCAACATTCACCATCTGTAGACACAGTTAGCGCACATCTGACCATGTCTCCCTTACTTTCTACCCTTGATGAACAAGAACTGTAAGGAGCCTCAGAAAGCACCATTTCCAAAATTCACCATCTGTAGACACAGTTAGCGCACATCTGACCATGTCTCCCTTACTTTCTACCCTTGATTAACAAGACCTGTAAGGCGCCTCAGAAAGCACCATTTCCAACATTCACCATCTGTAGACACAGTTAGCGCACATCTGACCATGTCTCCCTTACTTTCTACCCTTGATGAACAAGAACTGTAAGGAGCCTTTACTAAGCAGCATTTCCAACATTCACCATCTGTAGACACAGTTAGCGCACAACTGACCATGTCTCCCTTACTTTGGAACCCTTGATGAACGAGAACTGTAAGGAGCCTCAGAAAGCACCATTTCCAACACTCACCATCTGTAGACACAGTTAGCGCACATCTGACCATGTCTCCCTTACTTTCCACCCTTGATGAACAAGAACTGCATGGAGCCTCAGAAAGCACCATTTCCAACATTCACCATCTGTAGACATAGTTAGCGTACAGCTGTACACGTCTACCTTACTCACTACCCTAGGTGAAGGAGAACAGTAAGGAGCTCAGAAGGCACCATTTCCAACATTCACCATCTGTAGACACAGTTAGCGCACATCTGAAAATGTCTCCCTTACTTTCTACCCTTGATGAACAAGACCTGTAAGGAGCCTCAGAAGGCACCATTTCCAACATTCACCATCTGTAGACACAGTTTGCGCACATCTGACCATGTCTCCCTTACTTTCTACCCTTGATGAACAAGAACTGTAAGGAGCCTCAGAAAGCACTATTTCCAACATTCACCATCTGTAGACACAGTCAGCGCACATCTGACCATGTCTCCCTTACTTTCTACCCTTGATGAACAAGAACTGTAAGGAGCCTCAGAAAGCACCATTTCCAACATTCACCATCTGTAGACATAGTTAGCGTACAGCTGTACACGTCTACCTTACTCACTACCCTAGGTGAAGGAGAACAGTAAGGAGCTCAGAAGGCACCATTTCCAACATTCACCATCTGTAGACACAGTTAGCGCACATCTGACCATGTCTCCCTTGCATTCTACCCCTGATGAACAAGAACTGTAAGGAGCCTCAGAAAGCACCATTTCCAACATTCACAATCTGTAGACACAGTTAGCGCACATTTGACCATGTCTCCCTTACGTTCTACCCTTGATGAACAAGAACTGTAAGGAGCCTCAGAAAGCACCATTTCCAACATTCACCATCTGTAGACATAGTTAGCGTACAGCTGTACACGTCTACCTTACTAACTACCCTAGGTGAAGGAGAACAGTAAGGAGCTCAGTAGGCACCATTTCCAACATTCACCATCTGTAGACACAGTTAGCGCACATCTGACCATGTCTCCCTTACTTTCTACCCTTGATGAACAAGAACTGTAAGGAGCCTCAGAAAGCACCATTTCCAACATTCACCATCTGTAGACACAGTTAGCGCACATCTGACCATGTCACCCTTACTTTCTACCCTTGATGAACAAGAACTGTAAGGAGCCTCAGAAAGCACCATTTCCAACATTCACCATCTGTACACACAGTTAGCGCACATCTGACCATGTCTCCCTTACTTTCTACCCTTGATGAACAAGAACTGTAAGGAGCCTCAGAAAGCACCATTTCCAACATTCACCATCTGTAGACACAGTTAGCGCACATCTGACCATGTCTCCCTTACTTTCTACCCTTGATGAACAAGAACTGTAAGGAGCCTCAGAAAGCACCATTTCCAACATTCACCATCTGTAGACACAGTTAGCGCACATCTGACCATGTCTCCCTTACTTTCTACCCTTGATCAACTAGAACTGTAAGGAGCCTCAGAAAGCACCATTTCCAACATTCACCATCTGTAGACACAGTTAGCGCACATCTGACCATGTCTCCCTTACTTTCTACCCTTGATGAACAAGAACTGTAAGGAGCCTCAGAAAGCACCATTTCCAACATTCACCATCTGTAGACATAGTTATCGTGCAGCTGTACACGTCTACCTTACTCACTACCCTAGGTGAAGGAGAGCAGTAAGGAGCTCAGAAGGCACCATTTCCAACATTCACCATCTGTAGACACAGTTAGCGCACATCTGACCATGTCTCCCTTACTTTCTACCCTTGAAGAACAAGAGCTGTAAGGAGCCTCAGAAAGCACCATTTCCAACATTCACCATCTGTAGACACAGTTAGCGCACATCTGACCATGTCTCCGTTACTTTCTACCCTTGATGAACAAGAACTGTAAGGAGCCTCAGAAGACACCATTTCCAACATTCACCATCTGTAGACATAGTTAGCGTACAGCTGTACACGTCTACCTTACTCACTACCCTAGGTGAAGGAAAACAGTAAGGAGCTCAGAAGGCACCATTTCCAACATTCACCATCTGTAGACACAGTTAGCGCACATCTGACCATGTCTCCCTTACTTTCTACCCTTGACGAACAAGAACTGTAAGGAGCCTCAGAAAGCACCATTTCCAACATTCACCATCTGTAGACACAGTTAGCGCGCATCTGACCATGTCTCCCTTACTTTCTGTCCTTGATGAACAAGATCTGTAAGGAGCCTCAGAAAGCACCATTTCCAACATTCACCATCTGTAGACACAGTTAGCGCACATCTGACCATGTCTCCCTTACTTTCTACCCTTGATGAACAAGAACTGTAAGGAGCCTCAGAAAGCACCATTTCCAAAATTCACCATCTGTAGACACAGTTAGCGCACATCTGACCATGTCTCCCTTACTTTCTACCCTTGATTAACAAGACCTGTAAGGCGCCTCAGAAAGCACCATTTCCAACATTCACCATCTGTAGACACAGTTAGCGCACATCTGACCATGTCTCCCTTACTTTCTACCCTTGATGAACAAGAACTGTAAGGAGCCTCAGAAAGCACCATTTCCAACATTCACCATCTGTAGACACAGTTAGCGCACATCTGACCATGTCTCCCTTACTTTCTACCCTTGATGAACTAGAACTGTAAGGAGCCTCAGAAAGCACCATTTCCAACATTCACCATCTGTAGACACAGTTAGCGCACATCTGACCATGTCTCCCTTACTTTCTACCCTTGATGAACAAGAACTGTAAGGAGCCTCAGAAAGCACCATTTCCAACATTCACCATCTGTAGACATAGTTATCGTGCAGCTGTACACGTCTACCTTACTCACTACCCTAGGTGAAGGAGAACAGTAAGGAGCTCAGAAGGCACCATTTCCAACATTCACCATCTGTAGACACAGTTAGCGCACATCTGACCATGTCTCCCTTACTTTCTACCCTTGATGAACAAGAGCTGTAAGGAGCCTCAGAAAGCACCATTTCCAACATTCACCATCTGTAGACACAGTTAGCGCACATCTGACCATGTCTCCGTTACTTTCTACCCTTGATGAACAAGAACTGTAAGGAGCCTCAGAAGACACCATTTCCAACATTCACCATCTGTAGACATAGTTAGCGTACAGCTGTACACGTCTACCTTACTCACTACCCTAGGTGAAGGAAAACAGTAAGGAGCTCAGAAGGCACCATTTCCAACATTCACCATCTGTAGACACAGTTAGCGCACATCTGACCATGTCTCCCTTACTTTCTACCCTTGACGAACAAGAACTGTAAGGAGCCTCAGAAAGCACCATTTCCAACATTCACCATCTGTAGACACAGTTAGCGCGCATCGGACCATGTCTCCCTTACTTTCTGTCCTTGATGAACAAGATCTGTAAGGAGCCTCAGAAAGCACCATTTCCAACATTCACCATCTGTAGACACAGTTAGCGCACATCTGACCATGTCTCCCTTACTTTCTACCCTTGATGAACAAGAACTGTAAGGAGCCTCAGAAAGCACCATTTCCAAAATTCACCATCTGTAGACACAGTTAGCGCACATCTGACCATGTCTCCCTTACTTTCTACCCTTGATTAACAAGACCTGTAAGGCGCCTCAGAAAGCACCATTTCCAACATTCACCATCTGTAGACACAGTTAGCGCACATCTGACCATGTCTCCCTTACTTTCTACCCTTGATGAACAAGAACTGTAAGGAGCCTTTACTAAGCAGCATTTCCAACATTCACCATCTGTAGACACAGTTAGCGCACAACTGACCATGTCTCCCTTACTTTGGAACCCTTGATGAACGAGAACTGTAAGGAGCCTCAGAAAGCACCATTTCCAACACTCACCATCTGTAGACACAGTTAGCGCACATCTGACCATGTCTCCCTTACTTTCTACCCTTGATGAACAAGAACTGCATGGAGCCTCAGAAAGCACCATTTCCAACATTCACCATCTGTAGACATAGTTAGCGTACAGCTGTACACGTCTACCTTACTCACTACCCTAGGTGAAGGAGAACAGTAAGGAGCTCAGAAGGCACCATTTCCAACATTCACCATCTGTAGACACAGTTAGCGCACATCTGAAAATGTCTCCCTTACTTTCTACCCTTGATGAACAAGACCTGTAAGGAGCCTCAGAAGGCACCATTTCCAACATTCACCATCTGTAGACACAGTTTGCGCACATCTGACCATGTCTCCCTTACTTTCTACCCTTGATGAACAAGAACTGTAAGGAGCCTCAGAAAGCACTATTTCCAACATTCACCATCTGTAGACACAGTCAGCGCACATCTGACCAAGTCTCCCTTACTTTCTACCCTTGATGAACAAGAACTGTAAGGAGCCTCAGAAAGCACCATTTCCAACATTCACCATCTGTAGGCATAGTTAGCGTAAAGCTGTACACGTCTACCTTACTCACTACCCTAGGTGAAGGAGAACAGTAAGGAGCTCAGAAGGCACCATTTCCAACATTCACCATCTGTAGACACAGTTAGCGCACATCTGACCATGTCTCCCTTGCATTCTACCCCTGATGAACAAGAACTGTAAGGAGCCTCAGAAAGCACCATTTCCAACATTCACAATCTGTAGACACAGTTAGCGCACATCTGACCATGTCTCCCTTACTTTCTACCCTTGATGAACAAGAACTGTAAGGAGCCTCAGAAAGCACCATTTCCAACATTCACCATCTGTAGACACAGTTATCGCACATCTGACCATGTGTCCCTTACTTTCTACCCTTGATGTACAAAAACAGTAAGGAGCTCAGAAGGCACCATTTCCAAAATTCACCATCTGTAGACACAGTTAGCGCACATCTGACCATGTCTCCCTTACTTTCTACCCTTGATGAGCAAGAACTGTAAGGAGCCTCAGAAAGCACCATTTCCAACATTCACCATCTGTAGACACAGTTAGCGCACATCTGACCATGTCTCCCTTACTTTCTACCCTTGATTAACAAGAACTGTAAAGAGCCTCAGAAAGCACCATTTCCAACATTCACCATCTGTAGACACAGTTAGCGCACATCTGACCATGTCTCCCTTACTTTCTACCCTTGATGAACAAGAACTGTAAGGAGCCTCAGAAAGCACCATTTCCAACATTCACCATCTGTAGACACAGTTAGCGCGCATCTGACCATGTCTCCCTTACTTTCTACCCTTGATGAACAAGAGCTGTAAGGAGCCTCAGAAAGCACCATTTCCAACATTCACCATCTGTAGACACAGTTAGCGCACATCTGACCATGTCTCCCTTACTTTCTACCCATGATGAACAAGAACTGTAAGGAGCCTCAGAAGGCACCATTTCCAACATACACCATCTGTAGACATAGTTACCGTACAGTTGTACACGTCTACCTTACTCACTACCCTAGGTGAAGGAGAACAGTAAGGAGCTCAGAAGGCACCATTTCCAACATTCACCATCTGTAGACACAGTTAGCGCACATCTGACCATGTCTCCCTTACTTTCTACCCTTGACGAACATGAACTGTAAGGAGCCTCAGAAAGCACCATTTCCAACATTCACCATCTGTAGACACAGTTAGCGCACATCTGACCATGTCTCCCTTACTTTCTACCCTTGGTGAACAAGAACTGTAAGGAGCCTCAGAAAGCACCATTTCCAACATTCACCATCTGTAGACACAGTTAGCGCACATCTGACCATGTCTCCCTTACTTTCTACCCTTGATGAACAAGAACTGTAAGGAGCCTCAGAAAGCACCATTTCCAACATTCACCATCTGTAGACACAGTTAGCGCACATCTGACCATGTCTCCCTTACTTTCTGCCCTTGATGAACAAGAACTGTAAGGAGCCTCAGAAAGCACCATTTCCAACATTCACTATCTGTAGACACAGTTAGCGCACATCTGACCATGGTTCCCTTGCTTTCTACCCTTGATGAACAAGAACTGTAAGGAGCCTCAGAAAGCCCCATTTCCAACATTCACCATCTGTAGACATAGTTAGCTTACAGCTGTACACGTCTACCTTACTCACTACCTTAGGTGAAGGAGAACAGTAAGGAGCTCAGAAGGCACCATTTCCAACATTCACCATCTGTAGACACAGATAGCGCACATCTGACCATGTCTCCCTTACTTTCTACCCTTGATGAACAAGAAATGTAAGGAGCCTCAGAAAGCAGCATTTGCAACATTCACCATCTGTAGACATAGTTAGCGCACATCTGACCATGTCTCCCTTACTTTCTACCCGTGATGAACAAGAACTGTAAGGAGCCTCAGAAAGCACCATTTCGAACATTCACCATCTGTAGACACAGTTAGCGCACATCTGACCATGTCTCCCTACTTTCTACCCTTGATGAACAAGAACTGTAAGGAGCCTCAGAAAGCACCATTTCCAACATTCACCATCTGTAGACATAGTTAGCGTACAGCTGTACACGTCTACCTTACTCACTACCCTAGGTGAAGGAGAACAGTAAGGAGCTCAGAAGGCACCATTTCCAACATTCACCATCTGTAGACACAGTTAGCGCACATCTGACCATGTCTCCCTTACTTTCTGCCCTTGATGAACAAGAACTGTAAGGAGCCTCAGAAGGCACCATTTCCAACGTTCACCATCTGTAGACACAGTTGGCGCACATCTGACCATGTCTCCCTTACTTTCTACCCTTGATGAACAAGAACTGTAAGGAGCCTCAGAAAGCACCATTTCCAACATTCACCATCTGTAGACACAGTTAGCGCACATCTGACCATGTCTCCCTTACTTTCTACCCTTGACGAATAGGAACTGTAAGGAGCCTCAGAAAGCACCATTTAGAACATTCACCATCTGTAGACACAGTTAGCGCCCATCTGACCATGTCTCCCTTACTTTCTACCCTTGATGAACAAGAACTGTAAGGAGCCTCAGAAAGCACCATTTCCAACATTCACCATCTGTAGACATAGTTAGCGTACAGCTGTACACGTCTACCTTACTCACTACCCTAGGTGAAGGAGAACAGTAAGGAGCTCAGAAGGCACCATTTCCAACACTCACCATCTGTAGACACAGTTAGCGCACATCTGACCATGTCTCCCTTACTTTCTACCCTTGATGAACAAGAACTGTAAGGAGCCTCAGAAAGCGCCATTTCCAACATTCACCATCTGTAGACACAGTTAGCGCACATCTGACCATGTCTCCCTTACTTTCTACCCTTGATGAACAAGAACTGTAAGGAGCCTCAGATATCACCATTTCCAACATTCACCATCTGTAGACACAGTTTGCGCACATCTGACCATGTCTCCCTTACTTTCTACCCTTGATGAACAAGAACTGTAAGGAGCCTCAGAAAGCACCATCTCCGACATTCACCATCTGTAGACACAGTTAGCGCACATCTGACCATGTCTCCCTTACTTTCTACCCTTGATGAACAAGAACTGTAAGGAGCCTCAGAAAGCACCATTTCCAACATTCACCATCTGTAGACATAGTTAGCGTACAGCTGTACACGTCTACCTTACTCACTACCCTAGGTGAAGGAGAACAGTAAGGAGCTCAGAAAGCACCATTTCCAACACTCACCATCTGTAGACACAGTTAGCGCACATCTGACCATGTCTCCCTTACTTTCTACTCTTAATGAACAAGAACTGTAAGGAGCCTCAGAAAGCACCATTTCCAACATTCACCATCTGTAGACACAGTTAGCGCACATCTGACCATGTCTCCCTTACTTTCTACCCTTGATGAACAAGAACTTTAAGGACCCCCAGAAAGCGCCATTTCCAACATTCACCATCTGTAGACACAGTTAGCGCACATCTGACCATGTCCCCCTTACTTTCTACCCTTGATGAACAAGAGCTGTAAGGAGCCTCAGAAAGCACCATTTCCAACATTCACCATCTGTAGACACAGTTAGCGCACATCTGACCATGTCTCCGTTACTTTCTACCCTTGATGAACAAGAACTGTAAGGAGCCTCAGAAGGCACCATTTCCAACATTCACCATCTGTAGACATAGTTAGCGTACAGCTGTACACGTCTACCTTACTCACTACCCTAGGTGAAGGAGAACAGTAAGGAGCTCAGAAGGCACCATATCCAACATTCACCATCTGTAGACACAGTTAGCGCACATCTGACCATGTCTCCCTTACTTTCTACCCTTGACGAACAAGAACTGTAAGGAGCCTCAGAAAGCACCATTTCCAACATTCACCATCTGTAGACACAGATAGCGCACATCTGACCATGTCTCCCTTACTTTCTGTCCTTGATGAACAAGATCTGTAAGGAGCCTCAGAAAGCACCATTTCCAACATTCACCATCTGTAGACACAGTTAGCGCACATCTGACCATGTCTCCCTTACTTTCTACCCTTGATGAACATGAACTGTAAGGAGCCTCAGAAAGCACCATTTCCAAAATTCACCATCTGTAGACACAGTTAGCGCACATCTGACCATGTCTCCCTTACTTTGGAACCCTTGATGAACAAGAACTGTAAGGAGCCTCAGAAAGCACCATTTCCAACACTCACCATCTGTAGACACAGTTAGCGCACATCTGACCATGTCTCCCTTACTTTCTACCCTTGATGAACAAGAACTGTAAGGAGCCTCAGAAAGCACCATTTCCAACATTCACCATCTGTAGACACAGTTAGCGCACATCTGACCATGTCTCCCTTACTTTCTACCCTTGAAGAACAAGACCTGTAAGGAGCCTCAGAAAGCACCATTTCCAACATTCACCATCTGTAGATACAGTTAGCGCACATCTGACCATTTCTCCCTTCCTTTCTACCCTTGATGAACAAGAACTATAAGGAGCCTCAGAAAGCACCATTTCCAACATTCACTATCTGTAGACACAGTTAGCTTACATCTGACCATGTCTCCCTTACTTTCTACCCTCGATGAACAAGAACTGTAAGGAGCCTCAGAAAGCACCATTTCCAACATTCACCATCTGTAGACACAGTTAGCGCACATCTGACCATGTCTCCCTTACTTTCTACCCTTGATGAACAAGAACTGTAAGGAGCCTCAGAAAGCACCATTTCCAACATTCACCATCTGTAGACACAGTTAGCGCACATCTGACCATGTCTCCCTTACTTTCTACCCTTGATGAACAAGAACTGTAAGGAGCCTCAGAAAGCACCATTTCCAACATTCACCATCTGTAGACACAGTTAGCGCACATCTGACCATGTCTCCCTTACTTTCTACCCTTGATGAACAAGAACTGTAAGGAGCCTCAGAAAGCACCATTTCCAACATTCACCATCTGTAGACATAGTTAGCGTATAGCTGTACACGTCTACCTTACTCACTACCCTAGGTGAAGGAGAACAGTAAGGAGCTCAGAAGGCACCATGTCCAACATTCACCGTATGTAGACACAGTTAGCGCACATCTGACCATGTCTCCCTTACTTTCTACCCTTGATGAACAAGAACTGTAAGGAGCCTCAGAAAGCACCATTTCCAACATTCACCATCTGTAGACACAGTTAGCGCACATCTGACCATGTCTCCCTTACTTTCTACCCTTGATGAACAAGAACTGTAAGGAGCCACAGAAAGCACCATTTCCAACATTCACCATCTGTAGACACAGTTAGCGCACATCTGACCATGTCTCCCTTACTTTCTACCCTTGATGAAAAAGAACAGTAAGGAGCTCAGAAGGCACCATTTCCAACATTCACCATCTGTAGACACAGTTAGCGCACATCTGACCATGTCTCCCTTACTTTCTACCCTTGATGAACAAGAACTGTAAGGAGCCTCAGAAAGCACCATTTCCAAGATTCACCATCCGTAGACACAGTTAGCGCATATCTGACCATGTCTCCCTTACATTCTGCCCTTGATGAACAAGAACTGTAAGGAGCCTCAGAAAGCACCATTTCCAACATTCACCATCTGTAGACATAGTTAGCGTACAGCTGTACACGTCTACCTTACTCACTACCCTAGGTGAAGGAGAACATTAAGGAGCTCAGAAAGCACCTTTTCCAACATTCGCCATCTGTAGACACAGTTAGCGCACGTCTGACCATGTCTCCCTTATTTTCTACCCTTGATGAACAAGAACTGTAAGGAGCCTCAGAAAGCACCATTTCCAACATTCACCATCTGTAGACATAGTTAGCATACAGCTGTACACGTCTACCTTACTCACTACCCTAGGTGAAGGAGAACAGTAAGGAGCTCAGAAGGCACCATTTCCAACATTCACCATCTGTAGACACAGTTAGCGCACATCTGACCATGTCTCCCTTACTTTCTACCCTTGATGAGCAAGAACTGTAAGGAGCCTCAGAAAGCACCATTTCCAACATTCACCATCTGTAGACGCAGTTAGCGCACATCTGACCATGTCTCCCTTACTTTCTACCCTTGATTAACAAGAACTGTAAGGAGCCTCAGAAAGCACCATTTCCAACATTCACCATCTGTAGACACAGTTAGCGCACATCTGACCATGTCTCCCTTACTTTCTACCCTTGATGAACAAGAACTGTAAGGAGCCTCAGAAAGCACCATTTCCAACGTTCACCATCTGTAGACACAGTTAGCGCACATCTGACCATGTCTCCCTTACTTTCTACCCTTGATGAACAAGAGCTGTAAGGAGCCTCAGAATGCACCTCTTCCAACATTCACCATCTGTAGACACAGTTAGCGCACATCTGACCATGTCTCCCTTACTTTCTACCCTTGATGAACAAGAACTGTAAGGAGCCTCAGAAGGCACCATTTCCAACATTCACCACCTGTAGACATAGTTAGCGTACAGTTGTACACTTCTACCTTACTCACTACCCTAGGTGAAGGAGAACAGTAAGGAGCTCAGAAGGCACCATTTCCAACATTCACCATCTGTAGACACAGTTAGCGCACATCTCACCATGTCTCCCTTACTTTCTACCCTTGACGAACAAGAAATGTAAGGAGCCTCAGAAAGCACCATTTCCAACATTCACCATCTGTAGACACAGTTAGCGCACATCTGACCATGTCTCCCTTACTTTCTACCCTTGGTGAACAAGAACTGTAAGGAGCCTCAGAAAGCACCATTTCCAACATTCACCATCTGTAGACACAGTTAGCGCACATCTGACCATGTCTCCCTTACTTTCTATCCTTGATGAACAAGAACTGTAAGGAGCCTCAGAAAGCACCATTTCCAACATTCACCATCTGTAGACACAGTTAGCGCACATCTGACCATGTCTCCCTTACTTTCTACCCTTGATGAACAAGAACTGTAAGGAGCCTCAGAAAGCACCATTTCCAACATTCACCATCTGTAGACATAGTTAGCGTACAGCTGTACACGTCTACCTTACTCACTACCCTAGGTGAAGGAGAACAGTAAGGAGCTCAGAAGGCACCATTTCCAACATTCACCATCTGTAGACACAGTTAGCGCACATCTGACCATGTCTCCCTTACTTTCTGCCCTTGATGAACAAGAACTGTAAGGAGCCTCAGAAGGCACCATTTCCAACATTCACCATCTGTAGACACAGTTAGCGCACATCTGACCATGTCTCCCATACTTTCTACCCTTGATGAACAAGAACTGTAAGAAGCCTCAGAAAGCACCGTTTCCAACATTCACCATCTGTAGACACAGATAGCGCACATCTGACCATGTCTCCCTTACTTTCTACCCTTGACGAATAGGAACTGTAAGGAGCCTCAGAATGCACCATTTAGAACATTCACCATCTGTAGACACAGTTAGCGCACATCTGACCATGTCTCCCTTACCTTCTACCCTTGATGAACAAGAACTGTAAGGAGCCTCAGAAAGCACCATTTCCAACATTCACCATCTGTAGACATAGTTAGCGTACAGCTGTACACGTCTACCTTACTCACTACCCTAGGTGAAGGAGAACAGTAAGGAGCTCAGAAGGCACCATTTCCAACACTCACCATCTGTAGACACAGTTAGCGCACATCTGACCATGTCTCCCTTACTTTCTACCCTTGATGAACAAGAACTGTAAGGAGACTCAGAAAGCACCATTTCCAACATTCACCATCTGTAGACACAGTTAGCGCACATCTGACCATGTCTCCCTTACTTTCTACCCTTGATGAACAAGAACAGTAAGGAGCCTCAGAAAGCGCCATTTCCAACATTCACCATCTGTAGACACAGTTAGCGCACATCTGACCATGTCTCCCTTACTTTCTACCCTTGATGAACAAGAACTGTAAGGAGCCTCAGAAAGCACCATTTCCAAGATTCACCATCCGTAGACACAGTTAGCGCATATCTGACCATGTCTCCCTTACATTCTACCCTTGATGAACAAGAACTGTAAGGAGCCTCAGAAAGCACCATTTCCAACATTCACCATCTGTAGACATAGTTAGCGTACAGCTGTACACGTCTACCTTACTCACTACCCTAGGTGAAGGAGAACATTAAGGAGCTCAGAAGGCACCATTTCCAACATTCGCCATCTGTAGACACAGTTAGCGCACGTCTGACCATGTCTCCCTTATTTTCTACCCTTGATGAACAAGAACTGTAAGGAGCCTCAGAAAGCACCATTTCCAACATTCACCATCTGTAGACATAGTTAGCATACAGCTGTACACGTCTACCTTACTCACTACCCTAGGTGAAGGAGAACAGTAAGGAGCTCAGAAGGCACCATTTCCAACATTCACCATCTGTAGACACAGTTAGCGCACATCTGACCATGTCTCCCTTACTTTCTACCCTTGATGAGCAAGAACTGTAAAGAGCCTCAGAAAGCACCATTTCCTACATTCACCATCTGTAGACACAGTTAGCGCACATCTGACCATGTCTCCCTTACTTTCTACCCTTGATTAACAAGAACTGTAAGGAGCCTCAGAAAGCACCATTTCCAACATTCACCATCTGTAGACACAGTTAGCGCACATCTGACCATGTCTCCCTTACTTTCTACCCTTGATGAACAAGAACTGTAAGGAGCCTCAGAAAGCACCATTTCCAACATTCACCATCTCTAGACACAGTTAGGGCACATCTGACCATGTCTCCCTTACTTTCTACCCTTGATGAACAAGAGCTGTAAGGAGCCTCAGAATGCACCATTTCCAACATTCACCATCTGTAGACACAGATAGCGCACATCTGACCATGTCTCCCTTACTTTCTACCCTTGATGAACAAGAACTGTAAGGAGCCTCGGAAGGCACCATTTCCAACATTCACCACCTGTAGACATAGTTAGCGTACAGTTGTACACGTCTACCTTACTCACTACCCTAGGTGAAGGAGAACAGTAAGGAGCTCAGAAGGCACCTTTTCCAACATTCACCATCTGTAGACACAGTTAGCGCACATCTCACCATGTCTCCCTTACTTTCTACCCTTGACGAACAAGAACTGTAAGGAGCCTCAGAAAGCACCATTTCCAACAGTCACCATCTGTAGACACAGTTAGCGCACATCTGACCATGTCTCCCTTACTTTCTACCCTTGGTGAACAAGAACTGTAAGGAGCCTCAGAAAGCACCTTTTCCAACATTCACCATCTGTAGACACAGTTAGCGCACATCTGACCATGTCTCCCTTACTTTCTATCCTTGATGAACAAGAACTGTAAGGAGCCTCAGAAAGCACCATTTCCAACATTCACCATCTGTAGACACAGTTAGCGCACATCTGACCATGTCTCCCTTACTTTCTACCCTTGATGAACAAGAACTGTAAGGAGCCTCAGAAAGCACCATTTCCAACATTCACCATCTGTAGACATAGTTAGCGTACAGCTGTACACGTCTACCTTACTCACTACCCTAGGTGAAGGAGAACAGTAAGGGCTCAGAAGGCACCATTTCCAACATTCACCATCTGTAGACACAGTTAGCGCACATCTGACCATGTCTCCCTTACTTTCTGCCCTTGATGAACAAGAACTGTAAGGAGCCTCAGAAGGCACCATTTCCAACATTCACCATCTGTAGACACAGTTAGCGCACATCTGACCATGTCTCCCATACTTTCTACCCATGATGAACAAGAACTGTAAGAAGCCTCAGAAAGCACCGTTTCCAACATTCACCATCTGTAGACACAGATAGCGCACATCTGACCATGTCTCCCTTACTTTCTAACCTTGACGAATAGGAACTGTAAGGAGCCTCAGAATGCACCATTTAGAACATTCACCATCTGTAGACACAGTTAGCGCACATCTGACCATGTCTCCCTTACTTTCTACCCTTGATGAACAAGAACTGTAAGGAGCCTCAGAAAGCACCATTTCCAACATTCACCATCTGTAGACATAGTTAGCGTACAGCTGTACACGTCTACCTTACTCACTACCCTAGGTGAAGGAGAACAGTAAGGAGCTCAGAAGGCACCATTTCCAACACTCACCATCTGTAGACACAGATAGCGCACATCTGACCATGTCTCCCTTACTTTCTACCCTTGACGAATAGGAACTGTAAGGAGCCTCAGAATGCACCATTTAGAACATTCACCATCTGTAGACACAGTTAGCGCACATCTGACCATGTCTCCCTTACCTTCTACCCTTGATGAACAAGAACTGTAAGGAGCCTCAGAAAGCACCATTTCCAACATTCACCATCTGTAGACATAGTTAGCGTACAGCTGTACACGTCTACCTTACTCACTACCCTAGGTGAAGGAGAACAGTAAGGAGCTCAGAAGGCACCATTTCCAACACTCACCATCTGTAGACACAGTTAGCGCACATCTGACCATGTCTCCCTTACTTTCTACCCTTGATGAACAAGAACTGTAAGGAGACTCAGAAAGCACCATTTCCAACATTCACCATCTGTAGACACAGTTAGCGCACATCTGACCATGTCTCCCTTACTTTCTACCCTTGATGAACAAGAACAGTAAGGAGCCTCAGAAAGCGCCATTTCCAACATTCACGATCTGTAGACACAGTTAGCGCACATCTGACCATGTCTCCCTTACTTTCTACCCTTGATGAACAAGAACTGTAAGGAGCCTCAGAAAGCACCATTTCCAAGATTCACCATCCGTAGACACAGTTAGCGCATATCTGACCATGTCTCCCTTACATTCTACCCTTGATGAACAAGAACTGTAAGGAGCCTCAGAAAGCACCATTTCCAACATTCACCATCTGTAGACATAGTTAGCGTACAGCTGTACACGTCTACCTTACTCACTACCCTAGGTGAAGGAGAACATTAAGGAGCTCAGAAGGCACCATTTCCAACATTCGCCATCTGTAGACACAGTTAGCGCACGTCTGACCATGTCTCCCTTATTTTCTACCCTTGATGAACAAGAACTGTAAGGAGCCTCAGAAAGCACCATTTCCAACATTCACCATCTGTAGACATAGTTAGCATACAGCTGTACACGTCTACCTTACTCACTACCCTAGGTGAAGGAGAACAGTAAGGAGCTCAGAAGGCACCATTTCCAACATTCACCATCTGTAGACACAGTTAGCGCACATCTGACCATGTCTCCCTTACTTTCTACCCTTGATGAGCAAGAACCGTAAAGAGCCTCAGAAAGCACCATTTCCTACATTCACCATCTGTAGACACAGTTAGCGCACATCTGACCATGTCTCCCTTACTTTCTACCCTTGATTAACAAGAACTGTAAGGAGCCTCAGAAAGCACCATTTCCAACATTCACCATCTGTAGACACAGTTAGCGCACATCTGACCATGTCTCCCTTACTTTCTACCCTTGATGAACAAGAACTGTAAGGAGCCTCAGAAAGCACCATTTCCAACATTCACCATCTCTAGACACAGTTAGGGCACATCTGACCATGTCTCCCTTACTTTCTACCCTTGATGAACAAGAGCTGTAAGGAGCCTCAGAATGCACCATTTCCAACATTCACCATCTGTAGACACAGATAGCGCACATCTGACCATGTCTCCCTTACTTTCTACCCTTGATGAACAAGAACTGTAAGGAGCCTCGGAAGGCACCATTTCCAACATTCACCACCTGTAGACATAGTTAGCGTACAGTTGTACACGTCTACCTTACTCACTACCCTAGGTGAAGGAGAACAGTAAGGAGCTCAGAAGGCACCTTTTCCAACATTCACCATCTGTAGACACAGTTAGCGCACATCTCACCATGTCTCCCTTACTTTCTACCCTTGACGAACAAGAACTGTAAGGAGCCTCAGAAAGCACCATTTCCAACAGTCACCATCTGTAGACACAGTTAGCGCACATCTGACCATGTCTCCCTTACTTTCTACCCTTGGTGAACAAGAACTGTAAGGAGCCTCAGAAAGCACCTTTTCCAACATTCACCATCTGTAGACACAGTTAGCGCACATCTGACCATGTCTCCCTTACTTTCTATCCTTGATGAACAAGATCTGTAAGGAGCCTCAGAAAGCACCATTTCCAACATTCACCATCTGTAGACACAGTGAGCGCACATCTGACCATGTCTCCCTTACTTTCTACCCTTGATGAACAAGAACTGTAAGGAGCCTCAGAAAGCACCATTTCCAACATTCACCATCTGTAGACATAGTTAGCGTACAGCTGTACACGTCTACCTTACTCACTACCCTAGGTGAAGGAGAACAGTAAGGGCTCAGAAGGCACCATTTCCAACATTCACCATCTGTAGACACAGTTAGCGCACATCTGACCATGTCTCCCTTACTTTCTGCCCTTGATGAACAAGAACTGTAAGGAGCCTCAGAAGGCACCATTTCCAACATTCACCATCTGTAGACACAGTTAGCGCACATCTGACCATGTCTCCCATACTTTCTACCCATGATGAACAAGAACTGTAAGAAGCCTCAGAAAGCACCGTTTCCAACATTCACCATCTGTAGACACAGATAGCGCACATCTGACCATGTCTCCCTTACTTTCTAACCTTGACGAATAGGAACTGTAAGGAGCCTCAGAATGCACCATTTAGAACATTCACCATCTGTAGACACAGTTAGCGCACATCTGACCATGTCTCCCTTACTTTCTACCCTTGATGAACAAGAACTGTAAGGAGCCTCAGAAAGCACCATTTCCAACATTCACCATCTGTAGACATAGTTAGCGTACAGCTGTACACGTCTACCTTACTCACTACCCTAGGTGAAGGAGAACAGTAAGGAGCTCAGAAGGCACCATTTCCAACACTCACCATCTGTAGACACAGTTAGCGCACATCTGACCATGTCTCCCTTACTTTATACCCTTGATGAACAAGAACTGTAAGGAGACTCAGAAAGCACCATTTCCAACATTCACCATCTGTAGACACAGTTAGCGCACATCTGACTGTAGTGACGTAACAAGACTGTTACGCCACACGGTAGTAGCCAAAAGAAAGGCACGCTAACGCTGTGGCCGATAGTGCACGAACGGCAATAAGCAGACGGGCGTGAAGTCTGGAACATGAGAACTTATGAATGAATAAGAAGAAAAGTATGTAGATGCTTTTTACTTATCTTTTTAATTATCCTTGGAATACATCTGTCTTGAATACTCGTAAGCTATAGGCACTGATACAAATGGCTCCTTGCTAGTTCGTAGCCATTAACTTCTGATGGCTATTCTGTCTCTCGGCTAATGAGAGAGAATGGCTTCGTACAACTGGGCGATAGCTAGGTTCGCGTACAACTGGCCGGTAGCTTGGTTCTCGTACAACTGGGGGCGAGTCCACTCTCGTATCACGAGACCTGCCTAGGTGGTGGCGCTAGGTCTGCGATCACAGTGGCGACACGCGGGTCCGACATGTACTACCTGGACCGCGGCCGATTTAAGTTACCACCTAACAAGTGTGGTGTCTGGCGGTGACACCACATTCCTCCCCCGCAAATCGGCGAACGGTCGTGAGATAAGGCTTCCGCCCGCCGTGGGGAGGACCACATGTTGACGTATGCGATGAGGTGGGGAGCCTAACAACAGGCGAGGCTGTGCCACCCGCACCCGGCCATCCGGTCCGAGGGGAGCTAGGAAACGCCTGCAAAACTAGTCCAGGGTGCACGTCAACATGTGGTGTATGCGCCCGGAAAGAAACATGAGGGGCCGAAGTGTCGACGTCCATTGCGTCGGGGTAGCCGACGCGCGATGACGTCATGTGGTCCGGAGCGGTCGGGAGTTCCATGGCGGAGGACAGCTGGTCACGGGAAGCGATCGGCGGCGCGTGACCCTGGGAGGCGCTTGGCGGCTGCAACGAAGCGTCGAATGCGGTCGGCGGCGGCGGCGGCTGCTGCTGCTGCTGCAGCTGCGGCGGCGGCGGCGGCGCGCCGCCATGGGGCAAAATGGAAGGCATCGTCGGTAACACCTGGGGATGAGGCGAGCCAGTAGATGGGTCCCCAGGGCGCTGACCGGACGGCACCGTCGCTGAAAGCAGACGGGGAGCGGCAGAACCCGAGCGACGACAGAGGCGCAGCTGATTGAGATGCCGACGCACCTCACCAGAGGCCCCCAAAACCAAATACATCGCGCGGCCGAGGCAGCGAAGAATGCGCCCTGCGAGCCAACGCCGTGAACCTCTATAGTTGCGATAAAATACAACGTCGCCTGGAGCAAAAGCAGGAGTCTGCCGCTGCAAAGGAACCTGATGCGGCGGATGCAGCAAAGACATCAAGGTGCGATGAGGACGACCGTGGAGCAACTCAGCCGGCGAGCGCCCATCTCGGGGCTGAGAGCGATACGAAGACAAAAAGAGCAACAACGCGTCCTCCCGAGAATGCGACTCTTTCAGTTTCAACATCTGCGACTTGAAAGTCCGGACCAATCGTTCAGCGGCACCGTTGGACTGAGGCGAAAACGGCGCGGAAGTCAGATGTTGAATACCATTGGCCTGGCAGAATGACTGAAATTCTGCGGACATGAATTGTGGGCCATTGTCGGAAACAATAGTCTGCGGAAGACCTTCAATGCAAAAGATAGCCGACAACGCTTGGATGGTGGCGGAGGACGTCGTGGAAGACATCCGGACAACAAAAGGAAAATTACTGAAGGCGTCGACCAGAACCAACCATCGAGCATTCCAGAAGGGACCAGCAAAATCAATGTGCAAGCGTTGCCAAGGGGAAGTGGCTTTTGGCCCCGCAAAGACTTTCCGCGGCGGTGCGGACTGTTGTTCGGCACACGCCGGGCACGAAGAACACATATTCGTAATCGCAGCATCGATTCCGAACCAAGTACAGTGCTGACGAGCAAGTTGTTTCGTTCGCACTATACCCCAATGTCCTTGATGAAGAAGCCGTAAAACAGAGGACTGTAACGAACGTGGGACCACGACTCTGGACTGATCAGTATCAGAACGCAACAACAAAACACCACGTCGAACAAAAAGTCTCTCTTTGTGAGCAAAAATCGGCGAACCAACGGATCCTCGATCCGAGACTTTGACAAAGGCCATTGCGTAGCAACAAAACGTAAAACAGTAGCAAGGACAGGGTCAGCAGCTGTGGCTGTAGCGACACGACGAAAATCAATCGGAAACGATTCGACCACTTCATCGGTTTCCGAATCAATGAACATGCAAGCAAGTTCGGAAGAATCGAATGCTTTATCCTCAGCAACAGGCAAACGGGACAACGCATCGGCGTTTCCGTGCTTAGCAGTGGACCGATACAAGATATCGTAGCGGTACTGCGAGAGGAAAATAGACCAGCGAATGAATTTCTGCGCTGTACGTGGAGGTACAGGCTTGTTCGGATGAAAAAGCGATGTCAAAGGTTTGTGGTCGGTGATGATGGTAAAGTGACGACCATACAAGAAATCATGGAACTTAGTAACACCAAACACGAGAGCCAAAGCTTCTTTCTCTATCTGTGAATAATTTCTTTGCGCAGACGAGAGCAATTTGGACGCAAAGGCAATAGGGCGATCATGTGAGCCAACTTTGTGCGCAAGCACAGCACCGATCCCGAAATCCGAGGCATCTACCATCAACAAAAGGGGTTTCTGGGGATCGAATGGCGTAAGGCAAGTATTAGAAAGCAACGCCGATTTCAACTGGCGAAAGGCGCGTTCACATTCCGTCGTCCAGACGAACGGAACACCTTTACGGCGTAAGCGATGAAGCGGAGCTGAAAGGAAAGAGGCAGTGCGCACATTCACTCACACCTTGTGATTCTACAGTGGTCAATGTTCTTGCGACCTCCTGACGCAATGCGTGGGGAACATTGCGCGCTCTGAAAAATTTCGGTTGCGCGTTGACCTTCAGTTCTAAATGTGTTTCATAGTTTGTAGCGCAACCTAAGCCCGGTGCAAAAATGTCTGCAAATTCGTCACACAGCCGAGAAACACTGTCTGTAGGCACAGTCTGATTCACTGATAGGACCTGATTTACAATAGACATGTTAAACAACTTAAATAAATCTAGACCAAATAAGTTCACTGCAGAAGAAGAACGAAGAACGTAAAATGACACAAGTTTTGTTTGTCCCTTGTATGTTGCAAGAAGGCTGCACTGTCCTAACACAGGAATTTTCTGTCCGGAATATGTAGTTAGCTTAACATTGGCGGAACGCAACGGAGGTGCGCCCAGTTGTTTGTACGTGTCGTGATTGAGCAATGAAACTGCAGCTCCGGTATCGAGCTGGAATGGTATCACTTTGCCTTCAAAGTCTAAGTCCACAAAAAGTTTATTGTCCTGCTGACGACAAGAGCGACTGTTGTGTGCAATTGGAACAGACACTGGTACAGAATCACTTGCTAATTGACGTGATTTCCGGCGACGTCGACGCACAGTTTTTGTGGGACGATCACAGTCACTGTGAGAGAAAGTGTCACTGGACGAAGTGGAATTAACGACATGAATGTTCATAGGCGAAGGTCCACGAGCCTGAGTGTCCTTGGTTCGATTCCGGCGCGAAGCAAAGGGCCTGGAATGATTGTGAGTGTCGGATCTGAGCTTTTTCTGGCAAACACTTTGAACATGACCTTTCTTATTGCAGAAAAAGCAAATAGCTTGGCGTGACGGGCAATGTTCACGCGAATGTCTAGTAGCACACCGCGGGCATGATTTCACTGTATTTGTGTGCTGGCGCGGCACACCTGGCTTAGCACGCGGCGGTCGCTGTGCGTCCGTGCGCACGGCCCGGTGACCGGGCCGTGGAGCGCGTCCAGCGGGCCGGGTAATGTTACACACGGCTGGCGAAATGTCAAAAGATTCCTGAGCACAGTCCAGTGTGTCCTGTCTATCCAATATGTCTATCACTTGTTGAAGGGAGGGATTAACGAGTTTCAAAATTTGCTCCCGTATGCGAACATCAGAAACGTTCTGTGCAATTGCATCACGCACCATTGTATCTGAATAAGAAAGACCACAGTCACATTCAAAGGCACAGTCCCTAGTAAGTCCTTGCAATGTTGCTACCCACTCCCGATTAGTTTGACCGGCCGTACGTTTTGTACGAAAAAACGTATACCGTTTTGCAACCACATTAACTGTTTCTTTGAAATAGGCATCTAATGCAGACAAAATTTCCTCGTAGGACAGAGTTGCTACGTCTCGCCGGGGAAACAATTTCACTATCACACGGTATGTGGACACACCGACACAAGAAAGCAAAAACGGCTGCCGCTCATTACCTTGAATTCTGTAGGCAGCCATGTGGAAGTGGAACTGACGAGACCACTCTTGCCAGGTCTCGTGGTTCGGGTCGTAGTGCCTAAAAGGCGGTGCAACGGCAGGTTGTGGCTGCGGTAGCGGTGAAGCGGCTGCGGCCGCATCGGTGTGCAGCGCACGTTGACCCTGGACGAGCTGTCCAAGTGCATCCAGTAACGCCTGCGTCTGCTGAGTCTGCAAGCGATAAAATTCGGACAGTACATCTGGAGAATGTGGCGAAGCCATGACACAATTAAATAGAAACAATCAGAACACTTGAAACGTCATCAATGGTACAAACAAAGTAATACAAACTCTTTAACTCGTCGCCATATGTTGTGGTATCGGTTGCTGGACCGACACCGTGATGTAGATAGCTGAAAAAGAAAGCTAAACTAACGCTGTGGCCGATAGTGCACGAACGGCAATAAGCAGACGGGCGTGAAGTCTGGAACATGAGAACTTATGAATGAATAAGAAGAAAAGTATGTAGATGCTTTTTACTTATCTTTTTAATTATCCTTGGAATACATCTGTCTTGAATACTCGTAAGCTATAGGCACTGATACAAATGGCTCCTTGCTAGTTCGTAGCCATTAACTTCTGATGGCTATTCTGTCTCTCGGCTAATGAGAGAGAATGGCTTCGTACAACTGGGCGATAGCTAGGTTCGCGTACAACTGGCCGGTAGCTTGGTTCTCGTACAACTGGGGGCGAGTCCACTCTCGTATCACGAGACCTGCCTAGGTGGTGGCGCTAGGTCTGCGATCACAGTGGCGACACGCGGGTCCGACATGTACTACCTGGACCGCGGCCGATTTAAGTTACCACCTAACAAGTGTGGTGTCTGGCGGTGACACCACACTGACCATGTCTCCCTTACTTTCTACCCTTGATGAACAAGAACTGTAAGGAGCCTCAGAAAGCGCCATTTCCAACATTCACCATCTGTAGACACAGTTAGCGCACATCTGACCATGTCTCCCTTACTTTCTACCCTCGATGAACAAGAACTGTAAGGAGCCTCAGATAGCACCATTTCCAACATTCACCATCTGTAGACACAGTTAGCGCACATCTGACCATGTCTCCCTTACTTTCTACCCTTGATGAACAAGAACTGTAAGGAGCCTCAGAAAGCACCATTTCCAACATTCACCATCTGTAGACACAGTTAGCGCACATCTGACCATGTCTCCCTTACTTTCTACCCCTGATGAACAAGAACTGTAAGCAGCCTCAGAAAGCACCATTTCCAACATTCGTCATCTGTAGACATAGTTAGCGTACAGCTGTACACGTCTACCTTACCCACTACCCTAGGTGAAGGAGAACAGTAAGGAGCTCAGAAGGCACCATTTCCAACATTCACCATCTGTAGACACAGTTAGCGCACATCTGACCATGTCTCCCTTACTTTCTACCCTTGATGAACAAGAACAGTAAGGAGCCTCAGATAGCACCATTTCCAACATTCACCATCTGTAGACACAGTTAGCGCACATCTGACCATGTCTCCCTTACTTTCTACCCCTGATGAACAAGAACTGTAAGGAGCCTCAGAAAGCACCATTTCCAACATTCGCCATCTGTAGACACAGTTAGCGCACATCTGACCATGTCTCCCTTACTTTCTACCCTTGATGAACAAGAACTGTAAGGAGCCTAAGAAGGCACCATTTCCAACATTCACCATCTGTAGGCACAGTTAGCGCACATCTGACCATGTCTCCCTTACTTTCTACCCTTGATGAACAAGAACTGTAAGGAGCCTCAGAAAGCACCATTTCCAACATTCACCATCTGTAGACATAGTTAGCGTACAGCTGTACACATCTACATTACTCACTACCCTAGGTGAAGGAGAACAGTAAGGAGCTCAGAAGGCACCATTTCCAACATTCACCATCTGTAGACACAGTTAGCGCACATCTGACCATGTCTCCCTTACTTTCTACCCTTGATGAACAAGAACTGTAAGGAGCCTCAGAAAGCACCATTTCCAACATTCACCATCTGTAGGCACAGTTAGCGCACATCTGACCATGTCTCCCTTACTTTCTACCCTTGATGAACAAGAACTGTATGGAGCCTCAGAAAGTACCATTTCCAACATTCACCATCTGTAGACACAGTTAGCGCACATCTGACCATGTCTCCCTTACTTTCTACCCTTGATGAACAAGAACTGTAAGGAGCCTCAGAAAGCACCATTTCCAACATTCACTATCAGTAGACACAGTTAGCGCACATCTGACCATGTCTCCCTTACTTTCTACCCTTGATGAACAAGAACTGTAAGGAGCCTCAGAAAGCACCATTTCCAACATTCACCATCCGTAGACACAGTTAGCGCACATCTGACCATGTCTCCCTTACATTCTACCCTTGATGAACAAGAACTGTAAGGAGCCTCAGAAAGCACCATTTCCAACATTCACCATCTGTAGACATAGTTAGCGTACAGCTGTACACGTCCACCTTACTCACTACCCTAGGTGAAGGAGAACAGTAAGGAGCTCAGAAGGCACCATTTCCAACATTCACCATCTGTAGACACAGTTAGCGCACATCTGACCATGTCTCCCATACTTTCTACCCTTGATGAGCAAGAACTGTAAGGAGCCTCAGAAAGCACCATTTCCAACATTCACCATCTGTAGACACAGTTAGCGCACATCTGACCATGTCTCCCTTACATTCCACCCTTGATGAACAAGAACTGTAAGGAGCCTCAGAAAGCACCATTTCCAACATTCACCATCTGTAGACACAGTTAGCGCACATCTGACCATGTCTCCCTTACTTTCTATCCTTGATGAACAAGAACTGTAAGGAGCCTCAGAAAGCACCATTTCCAACATTCACCATCTGTAGACATAGTTAGCGTACAGCTGTACACGTCTACCTTACTCACTACCCTAGGTGAAGGAGAACAGTAAGGAGCTCAGAAGGCACCATTTCCAACATTCACCGTATGTAGACACAGTTAGCGCACATCTGACCATGTCTCCCTTACTTTCTACCCTTGATGAACAAGAACTGTAAGGAGCCTCAGAAAGCACCATTTCCAACATTCACCATCTGTAGACACAGTTTGCGCACATCTGACCATGTCTCCCTTACTTTCTATCCTTGATGAACAAGAACTGTAAGGAGCCTCAGAAAGCACCATTTCCAACATTCACCATCTGTAGACACAGTTAGCGTACATCTGACCATGTCTCCCTTATTTTCTACCCTTGATGAACAAGAACTGTAAGGAGCCTCAGAAAGCACCATTTCCAACATTCACCATCTGTAGACATAGTTAGCATACAGCTGTACACGTCTACCTTACTCACTAACCTAGGTGAAGGAGAACAGTAAGGAGCTCAGAAGGCACCATTTCCAACATTCGCCATCTGTAGACACAGTTAGCGCACGTCTGACCATGTCTCCCTTATTTTCTACCCTTGATGAACAAGAACTGTAAGGAGCCTCAGAAAGCACCATTTCCAACATTCACCATCTGTAGACATAGTTAGCATACAGCTGTACACGTCTACCTTACTCACTACCCTAGGTGAAGGAGAACAGTAAGGAGCTCAGAAGGCACCATTTCCAACATTCACCATCTGTAGACACAGTTAGCGCACATCTGACCATGTCTCCCTTACTTTCTACCCTTGATGAGCAAGAACTGTAAGGAGCCTCAGAAAGCACCATTTCCAACATTCACCATCTGTAGACACAGTTAGCGCACATCTGACCATGTCTCCCTTACTTTCTACCCTTGATTAACAAGAACAGTAAGGAGCCTCAGAAAGCACCATTTCCAACATTCACCATCTGTAGACACAGTTAGCGTACATCTGACCATGTCTCCCTTACTTTCTACCCTTGATGAACAAGAACTGTAAGGAGCCTCAGAAAGCACCATTTCCAACATTCACCATCTCTAGACACAGTTAGCGCACATCTGACCATGTCTCCCTTACTTTCTACCCTTGATGAACAAGAGCTGTAAGGAGCCTCAGAAAGCACCATTTCCAACATTCACCATCTGTAGACACAGTTAGCGCACATCTGGCCATGTGTCCCTTACTTTCTACCTTTGATGAACAAGAACTGTAAGGAGCCTCAGAAAGCACCATTTCCAACATTCACCATCTGTAGACATAGTTAACGTACAGCTGTACACGTCTACCTTACTCACTACCCTAGGTGAAGGAGAACAGTAAGGAGCTCAGAAGGCACCATTTCCAACATTCACAATCTGTAGACACAGTTAGCGCACATCTGACCATGTCTCCCTTACTTTCTGCCCTTGATGAACAAGAACTGTAAGGAGCCTCAGAAGGCACCATTTCCAACATTCACCATCTGTAGACACAGTTAGCGCACATCTGACCATGTCTCCCATACTTTCTACCCTTGATGAACAAGAACTGTAAGAAGCCTCAGAAAGCACCGTTTCCAACATTCACCATCTGTAGACACAGATAGCGCACATCTGACCATGTCTCCCTTACTTTCTACCCTTGACGAATAGGAACTGTAAGGAGCCTCAGAATGCACCATTTAGAACATTCACCATCTGTAGACACAGTTAGCGCACATCTGACCATGTCTCCCTTACTTTCTACCCTTGATGAACAAGAACTGTAAGGAGCCTCAGAAAGCACCATTTCCAACATTCACCATCTGTAGACATAGTTAGCGTACAGCTGTACACGTCTACCTTACTCACTACCCTAGGTGAAGGAGAACAGTAAGGAGCTCAGAAGGCACCATTTCCAACACTCACCATCTGTAGACACAGTTAGCGCACATCTGACCATGTCTCCCTTACTTTCTACCCTTGATGAACAACAACTGTAAGGAGACTCAGAAAGCACCATTTCCAACATTCACCATCTGTAGACACAGTTAGCGCACATCTGACCATGTCTCCCTTACTTTCTACCCTTGATGAACAAGAACTGTAAGGAGCCTCAGAAAGCGCCATTTCCAACATTAACCATCTGTAGACACAGTTAGCGCACATCTGACCATGTCTCCCTTACTTTCTACCGTTGATGAACAAGAACTGTAAGGAGCCTCAGATAGCACCATTTCCAAAATTCACCATCTGTAGACACAGTTAGCGCACATCTGACCATGTCTCCCTTACTTTCTACCCTTGATGAACAAGAACTGTAAGGAGCCTCAGAAAGCACCATTTCCAACATGCACCATCTGTAGACACAGTTAGCGCACATCTGACCATGTCTCCCTTACTTTCTACCCTTGATGAACAAGAACTGTAAGGACCCCCAGAAAGCGCCATTTCCAACATTCACCATCTGTAGACACAGTTAGCGCACATCTGACCATGTCTCCCTTACTTTCTACCCTTGATGAACAAGAACTGTAAGGAGCCTCAGATAGCACCATTTCCAACATTCACCATCTGTAGACACAGTTAGCGCACATCTGACCAAGTCTCCCTTACTTTCTACCCTTGATGAACAAGAACTGTAAGGAGCCTCAGATAGCACCATTTCCAACATTCACCATCTGTAGACACAGTTAGCGCACATCTGACCATGTCTCCCTTACTCTCTACCCCTGATGAACAAGAACTGTAAGGAGCCTCAGAAAGCACCATTTCCAACATTCGCCATCTGTAGACACAGTTAGCGCACATCTGACCATGTCTCCCTTACTTTCTACCCTTGATGAACAAGAACTGTAAGGAGCCTCAGAAACCACCATTTCCAACACTCATCATCTGTAGACATAGTTAGCGTACAGCTGTACACGTCTACCTTACCCACTACCCAAGGTGAAGGAGAACAGTAAGGAGCTCAGAAGGCACCATTTCCAACATTCACCATCTGTAGACACAGTTAGCGCACATCTGACCATGTCTCCCTTACTTTCTACCCTTGATGAACAAGAACTGTAAGGAGCCTCCGAAAGCACCATTTCCAACATGCACCACCTGTAGACACAGTTAGCGCACATCTGACCATGTCTCCCTTACTTTCTACCCTTGATGAACAAGAACTGTATGGAGCCTCAGAAAGTACCATTTCCAACATTCACCATCTGTAGACACAGTTAGCGCACATCTGACCATGTCTCCCTTACTTTCTACCCTTGATGAACAAGAACTGTAAGGAGCATCAGAAAGCACCATTTCCAACATTCACTATCAGTAGACACAGTTAGCGCACATCTGACCATGTCTCCCTTACTTTCTACCCTTGATGAACAAGAACTGTAAGGAGCCTCAGAAAGCACCATTTCCAACATTCACCATCCGTAGACACAGTTAGCGCACATCTGACCATGTCTCCCTTACATTCTACCCTTGATGAACAAGAACTGTAAGGAGCCTCAGAAAGCACCATTTCCAACATTCACCATCTGTAGACATAGTTAGCGTACAGCTGTACACGTCCACCTTACTCACTACCCTAGGTGAAGGAGAACAGTAAGGAGCTCAGAAGGCACCATTTCCAACATTCACCATCTGTAGACACAGTTAGCGCACATCTGACCATGTCTCCCATACTTTCTACCCTTGATGAGCAAGAACTGTAAGGAGCCTCAGAAAGCACCATTTCCAACATTCACCATCTGTAGACACAGTTAGCGAACATCTGACCATGTCTCCCTTACTTTCTACCCTTGATGAACAAGAACTGTAAGGAGCCTCAGAAAGCACCATTTCCAACATTCACCATCTGTAGACACAGTTAGCGCACATCTGACCATGTCTCCCTTACTTTCTATCCTTGATGAACAAGAACTGTAAGGAGCCTCAGAAAGCACCTCTTCCAACATTCACCATCTGTAGACATAGTTAGCGTACAGCTGTACACGTCTACCTTACTCACTACCCTAGGTGAAGGAGAACAGTAAGGAGCTCAGAAGGCACCATTTCCAACATTCACCGTATGTAGACACAGTTAGCGCACATCTGACCATGTCTCCCTTACTTTCTACCCTTGATGAACAAGAACTGTAAGGAGCCTCAGAAAGCACCATTTCCAACATTCACCATCTGTAGACACAGTTAGCGCACATCTGACCATGTCTCCCTTACTTTCTACCCTTGATGAACAAGAACTGTAAGGAGCCTCAGAAAGCACCATTTCCAAGATTCACCATCCGTAGACACAGTTAGCGCATATCTGACCATGTCTGCCTTACATTCTGCCCTTGATGAACAAGAACTGTAAGGAGCCTCAGAAAGCACCATTTCCAACATTCACCATCTGTAGACATAGTTAGCGTACAGCTGTACACGTCTACCTTACTCACTACCCTAGGTGAAGGAGAACATTAAGGAGCTCAGAAGGCACCATTTCCAACATTCGCCATCTGTAGACACAGTTAGCGCACGTCTGACCATGTCTCCCTTATTTTCTACCCTTGATGAACAAGAACTGTAAGGAGCCTCAGAAAGCACCATTTCCAACATTCACCATCTGTAGACATAGTTAGCATACAGCTGTACACGTCTACCTTACTCACTACCCTAGGTGAAGGAGAACAGTAAGGAGCTCAGAAGGCACCATTTCCAACATTCACCATCTGTAAACACAGTTAGCGCACATCTGACCATGTCTCCCTTACTTTCTACCCTTGATGAGCAAGAACTGTAAGGAGCCTCAGAAAGCACCATTTCCAACATTCACCATCTGTAGACACATTTAGCGCACATCTGACCATGTCTCCCTTACTTTCTACCCTTGATTAACAAGAACTGTAAGGAGCCTCAGAAAGCACCATTTCCAACATTCACCATCTGTAGACACAGTTAGCGCACATCTGACCATGTCTCCCTTACTTTCTACCCTTGATGAACAAGAACTGTAAGGAGCCTCAGAAAGCACCATTTCCAACATTCACCATCTCTAGACACAGTTAGCGCACATCTGACCATGTCTCCCTTACTTTCTACCCTTGACGAACAAGAGCTGTAAGGAGCCTCAGAAAGCACCATTTCCAACATTCACCATCTGTAGACACAGTTAGCGCACATCTGACCATGTCTCCCTTACTTTCTACCCTTGATGAACAAGAACTGTAAGGAGCCTCAGAAAGCACCATTTCCAACATTCACCATCTGTAGACACAGTTAGCGCACATCTGACCATGTCTCCCTTACTTTCTACCCTTGATGAACAAGAACTGTAAGGAGCCTCAGAAAGCACCATTTCCAACATTCACCATCTGTAGACATAGTTAACGTACAGCTGTACACGTCTACCTTACTCACTACCCTAGGTGAAGGAGAACAGTAAGGAGCTCAGAAGGCACCATTTCCAACATTCACCATCTGTAGACACAGTTAGCGCACATCTGACCATGTCTCCCTTACTTTCTGCCCTTGATGAACAAGAACTGTAAGGAGCCTCAGAAGGCACCATTTCCAACATTCACCATCTGTAGACACAGTTAGCGCACATCTGACCATGTCTCCCATACTTTCTACCCTTGATGAACAAGAACTGTAAGAAGCCTCAGAAAGCACCGTTTCCAACATTCACCATCTGTAGACACAGATAGCGCACATCTGACCATGTCTCCCTTACTTTCTACCCTTGACGAATAGGAACTGTAAGGAGCCTCAGAATGCACCATTTAGAACATTCACCATCTGTAGACACAGTTAGCGCACATCTGACCATGTCTCCCTTACTTTCTACCCTTGATGAACAAGAACTGTAAGGAGCCTCAGAAAGCACCATTTCCAACATTCACCATCTGTAGACATAGTTAGCGTACAGCTGTACACGTCTACCTTACTCACTACCCTAGGTGAAGGAGAACAGTAAGGAGCTCAGAAGGCACCATTTCCAACACTCACCATCTGTAGACACAGTTAGCGCACATCTGACCATGTCTCCCTTACTTTCTACCCTTGATGAACAACAACTGTAAGGAGACTCAGAAAGCACCATTTCCAACATTCACCATCTGTAGACACAGTTAGCGCACATCTGACCATGTCTCCCTTACTTTCTACCCTTGATGAACATGAACTGTAAGGAGCCTCAGAAAGCGCCATTTCCAACATTAACCATCTGTAGACACAGTTAGCGCACATCTGACCATGTCTCCCTTACTTTCTACCGTTGATGAACAAGAACTGTAAGGAGCCTCAGATAGCACCATTTCCAACATTCACCATCTGTAGACACAGTTAGCGCACATCTGACCATGTCTCCCTTACTTTCTACCCTTGATGAACAAGAACTGTAAGGAGCCTCAGAAAGCACCATTTCCAACATTCACCATCTGTAGACACAGTTAGCGCACATCTGACCATGTCTCCCTTACTTTCTACCCTTGATGAACAAGAACTGTAAGGAGCCTCAGAAAGCACCATTTCCAACATTCACCATCTGTAGACACAGTTAGCGCACATCTGACCATGTCTCCCTTACTTTCTACCCTTGATGAACAAGAACTGTAAGGAGCCTCAGAAAGCACCATTTCCAACATTCACCATCTGTAGACACAGTTAGCGCACATCTGACCATGTCTCCCTTACTTTCTACCCCTGATGAACAAGAACTGTAAGGACCCCCAGAAAGCGCCATTTCCAACATTCACCATCTGTAGACACAGTTAGCGCACATCTGACCATGTCTCCCTTACTCTCTACCCTTGATGAACAAGAACTGTAAGGAGCCTCAGATAGCACCATTTCCAACATTCGCCATCTGTAGACACAGTTAGCGCACATCTGACCATGTCTCCCTTACTTTCTACCCTTGATGAACAAGAACTGTAAGGAGCCTCAGAAAGCACCATTTCCAACATTCATCATCTGTCGACATAGTTAGCGTACAGCTGTACACGTCTACCTTACCCACTACCCTAGGTGAAGGAGAACAGTAAGGAGCTCAGAAGGCACCATTTCCAACATTCACCATCTGTAGACACAGTTAGCGCACATCTGACCATGTCTCTCTTACTTTCTACCCTTGATGAACAAGATGTGTAAGGAGCCTCAGAAAGCACCATTTCCAACATGCACCATCTGTAGACACAGTTAGCGCACATCTGACCATGTCTCCCTTACTTTCTACCCTTGATGAACAAGAACTGTAAGGAGCCTCAGAAAGCACCATTTCCAACATTCACCATCTGTAGACACAGTTAGCGCACATCTGACCATGTCTCCCTTACTTTCTACCCTTGATGAACAAGAACTGTAAGGAGCCTCAGAAAGCACCATTTCCAACATTCACCATCTGTAGACATAGTTAGAGTACAGCTGTACACGTCTACCTTACTCACTACCCTACTCACTACCCTAGTTGAAGGAGAACAGTAAGGAGCTCAGAAGGCACCATTTCCAACATCCACCATCTGTAGACACAGTTAGCGCACATCTGACCATGTCTCCCTTACTTTCTACCCTTGATGAACAAGAACTGTAAGGAGCCTCAGAAGGCACCATTTCCAACATTCACCATCTGTAGACACAGTTAGCGCACATCTGACCATGTCTCCCTTACTTTCTACCCTTGATGAACAAGAACTGTAAGGAGCCTCAGAAAGCATCATTTCCAACATTCACCATCTGTAGACATAGTTAGCGTACAGCTGTACACATCTACATTACTCACTACCCTAGGTGAAGGAGAACAGTAAGGAGCTCAGAAGGCACCATTTCCAACATTCACCATCTGTAGACACAGTTAGCGCGCTTGTGACCATGTCTCCCTTACTTTCTACCCTTGATGAACAAGAACTGTAAGGAGCCTCAGAAAGCACCGTTTCCAACATTCACCATCTGTAGACACAGTTAGCGCACATCTGACCATGTCTCCCTTACTTTCTACCCTTGACGAATAGGAAGTGTAAGGAGCCTCAGAAAGCGCCATTTCCAACATTCACCATCTGTAGACACAGTTAGCGCACATCTGACCATGTCTCCCTTACTTTCTACCCTTGATGAACAAGAACTGTAAGGAGCCTCAGATAGCACCATTTCCAACATTCACCATCTGTAGACACAGTTAGCGCACATCTGACCATGTCTCCCTTACTTTCTACCCTTAATGAACAAGAACTGTAAGGAGCCTCAGAAAGCACCATTTCCAACATTCACCATCTGTAGACACAGTTAGCGCACATCTGACCATGTCTCTCTTACTTTCTACACTTGATGAACAAGAACTGTAAGGAGCCTCAGAAAGCACCATTTCCAACATTCACCATCTGTAGACATAGTTAGCGTACAGCTGTACACGTCTACCTTACTCACTACCCTAGGTGAAGGAGAACAGTAAGGAGCTCAGAAGGCACCATTTCCAACACTCACCATCTGTAGACACAGTTAGCGCACATCTGACCATGTCTCCCTTACTTTCTACCCTTGATGAACATGAACTGTAAGGAGCCTCAAAAATCACCATTTCCAACATTCACCATCTGTAGACACAGTTAGCGCACATCTGACCATGTCTCCCTTACTTTCTACCCCTGATGAACAAGAACTGTAAGGAGCCTCAGAAAGTACCATTTCCAACATTCGCCATCTGTAGACACAGTTAGCGCACATCTGACCATGTCTCCCTTACTTTCTACCCTTGATGAACAAGAACTGTAATTAGCCTCAGAAAGCACCATTTCCAACACTCATCATCTGTAGACATAGTTAGCGTACAGCTGTACACGTCTACCTTACCCACTACCCTAGGTGAAGGAGAACAGTAAGGAGCTCAGAAGGCACCATTTCCAACATTGACCATCTGTAGACACAGTTAGCGCACATCTGACCATGTCTCCCTTACTTTCTACCCTTGATGAACAAGAACTGTAAGGAGCCTCCGAAAGCACCATTTCCAACATGCACCATCTGTAGACACAGTTAGCGCACATCTGACCATGTCTCCCTTACTTTCTACCCTTGATGAACAAGAACTGTAAGGAGCCTCAGAAAGCACCATTTCCAACATTCACCATCTGTAGACACAGTTAGTGCACATCTGACCATGTCTCCCTTACTTTCTACCCTTGATGAACAAGAACTGTAAGGAGCCTCAGAAAGCACCATTTCCAACATTCACCATCTGTAGACATAGTTAGCGTACAGCTGTACACGTCTACCTTACTCACTACCCTAGTTGAAGGAGAACAGTAAGGAGCTCAGAAGGCACCATTTCCAACATCCACCATCTGTAGACACAGTTAGCGCACATCTGACCATGTCTCCCTTACTTTCTACCCTTGATGAACAAGAACTGTAAGGAGCCTAAGAAGGCACCATTTCCAACATTCACCATCTGTAGACACAGTTAGCGCACATCTGACCATGTCTCCCTTACTTTCTACCCTTGATGAACAAGAACTGTAAGGAGCCTCAGAAAGCACCATTTCCAACATTCACCATCTGTAGACATAGTTAGCGTACAGCTGTACACATCTACATTACTCACTACCCTAGGTGAAGGAGAACAGGAAGGAGCTCAGAAGGCACCATTTCCAACATTCACCATCTGTAGACACAGTTAGCGCACATCTGACCATGTCTCCCTTACTTTCTACCCTTGATGAACAAGAACTGTAAGGAGCCTCAGAAAGCACCATTTCCAACATTCACCATCTGTAGACACAGTTAGCGCAAATCTGACCATTTCTCCCTTACTTTCTACCCTTGATGAACAAGAAATGTAAGGAGCCTCAGAAAGTACCATTTCCAACATTCACCATCTGTAGACACAGTTAGCGCACATCTGACCATGTCTCCCTTACTTTCTACCCTTGATGAACAAGAACTGTAAGGAGCCTCAGAAAGCACCATTTCCAACATTCACTATCAGTAGACACAGTTAGCGCACATCTGACCATGTCTCCCTTACTTTCTACCCTTGATGAACAAGAACTGTAAGGAGCCTCAGAAAGCACCATTTCCAACATTCACCATCCGTAGACACAGTTAGCGCACATCTGACCATGTCTCCCTTACATTCTACCCTTGATGAACAAGAACTGTAAGGAGCCTCAGAAAGCACCATTTCCAACATTCACCATCTGTAGACATAGTTAGCGTACAGCTGTACACGTCTACCTTACTCACTACCCTAGGTGAAGGAGAACATTAAGGAGCTCAGAAGGCACCATTTCCAACATTCGCCATCTGTAGACACAGTTAGCGCACGTCTGACCATGTCTCCCTTATTTTCTACCCTTGATGAACAAGAACTGTAAGGAGCCTCAGAAAGCACCATTTCCAACATTCACCATCTGTAGACATAGTTAGCATACAGCTGTACACGTCTACCTTACTCACTACCCTAGGTGAAGGAGAACAGTAAGGAGCTCAGAAGGCACCATTTCCAACATTGACCATCAGTAGACACAGTTAGCGCACATCTGACCATGTATCCCTTACTTTCTACCCTTGATGAACAAGAGCTGTAAGGAGCCTCAGAAAGCACCATTTCCAACATTCACCATCTGTAGACACATTTAGCGCACATCTGACCATGTCTCCCTTACTTTCTACCCTTGATGAACAAGAACTGTAAGGAGCCTCAGAAGGCACCATTTCCAACATTCACCATCTGTAGACATAGTTAGCGTACAGTTGTACACGTCTACCTTACTCACTACCCTAGATGAAGGAGAATAGTAAGGAGCTCAGAAGGCACCATTTCCAACATTCACCATCTGTAGACACAGTTAGCGCACATCTGACAATGTCTCCCTTACTTTCTACCCTTGACGAACAAGAACTGTAAGGAGCCTCAGAAAGCACCATTTCCAACATTCACCATCTGTAGACACAGTTAGCGCACATCTGACCATGTCTCCCTTACTTTCTACCCTTGATGAACAAGAACTGTAAGGAGCCTCAGAAAGTACCATTTCCAACATTCACCATCTGTAGACACAGTTAGCGCACATCTGACCATGTCTCCCTTACTTTCTACCCTTGATGAACAAGAACTGTAAGGAGCCTCAGAAAGCACCATTTCCAACATTCACTATCAGTAGACACAGTTAGCGCACATCCGACCATGTCTCCCTTACTTTCTACCCTTGATGAACAAGAACTGTAAGGAGCCTCAGAAAGCACCATTTCCAACATTCACCATCCGTAGACACAGTTAGCGCACATCTGACCATGTCTCCCTTACATTCTACCCTTGATGAACAAGAACTGTAAGGAGCCTCAGAAAGCACCATTTCCAACATTCACCATCTGTAGACATAGTTAGCGTACAGCTGTACACGTCTACATTACTCACTACCCTAGGTGAAGGAGAACATTAAGGAGCTCAGAAGGCACCATTTCCAACATTCGCCATCTGTAGACACAGTTAGCGCACGTCTGACCATGTCTCCCTTATTTTCTACCCTTGATGAACAAGAACTGTAAGGAGCCTCAGAAAGCACCATTTCCAACATTCACCATCTGTAGACATAGTTAGCATACAGCTGTACACGTCTACCTTACTCACTACCCTAGGTGAAGGAGAACAGTAAGGAGCTCAGAAGGCACCATTTCCAACATTCACCATCTGTAGACACAGTTAGCGCACATCTGACCATGTCTCCCATACTTTCTACCCTTGATGAGCAAGAACTGTAAGGAGCCTCAGAAAGCACCATTTCCAACATTCACCATCTGTAGACACAGTTAGCGCACATCTGACCATGTCTCCCTTACTTTCTACCCTTGATGAACAAGAGCTGTAAGGAGCCTCAGAAAGCACCATTTCCAACATTCACCATCTGTAGACACATTTAGCGCACATCTGACCATGTCTCCCTTACTTTCTACCCTTGATGAACAAGAACTGTAAGGAGCCTCAGAAGGCACCATTTCCAACATTCACCATCTGTAGACATAGTTAGCGTACAGTTGTACACGTCTACCTTACTCACTACCCTAGGTGAAGGAGAATAGTAAGGAGCTCAGAAGGCACCATTTCCAACATTCACCATCTGTAGACACAGTTAGCGCACATCTGACCATCTCTCCCTTACTTTCTACCCTTGACGAACAAGAACTGTAAGGAGCCTCAGAAAGCACCATTTCCAACATTCACCATCTGTAGACACCGTTAGCGCACATCTGACCATGTCTCCCTTACTTTCTACCCTTGGTGAACAAGAACTGTAAGGAGCCTCAGAAAGCACCATTTCCAACATTCACCATCTGTAGACACAGTTAGCGCACATCTGACCATGTCTCCCTTACTTTCTACCCTTGGTGAACAAGAACTGTAAGGAGCCTCAGAAAGCACCATTTCCAACATTCACTATCTGTAGACACAGTTAGCGCACATCTGACCATGGTTCCCTTGCTTTCTACCCTTGATGAACAAGAACTGTAAGGACCCTCAGAAAGCCCCATTTCCAACATTCACCATCTGTAGACATAGTTAGCGTACAGCTGTACACGCCTACCTGACTCACTAACCTAGGTGAAGGAGAACAGTAAGGAGCTCAGAAGGCACCATTTCCAACATTCACCATCTGTAGACACAGTTAGCTCACATCTGACCATGTCTCCCTTACTTTCTACCCTTGATGAACAAGAAATGTAAGGAGCCTCAGAAAGCAGCATTTGCAACATTCACCATCTGTAGACACAGTTAGCGCACATCTGACCATGTCTCCCTTACTTTCTACCCTTGATGAACAAGAACTGTAAGGAGCCTCAGAAAGCACCATTTCCAACATTCACCATCTGTAGACACAGTTAGCGCACATCTGACCATGTCTCCCTACTTTCTACCCTTGATGAACAAGAACTGTAAGGAGCCTCAGAAAGCACCATTTCCAACATTCAGCATCTGTAGACATAGTTAGCGTACAGCTGTACACGTCTACCTTACTCACTACCCTAGGTGAAGGAGAACAGTAAGGAGCTCAGAAGGCACCATTTCCAACATTCACCATCTGTAGACACAGTTAGCGCACATCTGACCATGTCTCCCTTACTTTCTGCCCTTGATGAACAAGAACTGTAAGGAGCCTCAGAAGGCACCATTCCCAACATTCACCATCTGTAGACACAGTTAGCGCACATCTGACCATGTCTCCCTTACTTTCTACCCTTGATGAACAAGAACTGTAAGGAGCCTCAGAAAGCACCGTTTCTAACATTCACCATCTGTAGACACAGTTAGCGCACATCTGACCATGTCTCCCTTACTTTCTTCCCTTGATGAATAGGAACTGTAAGGAGCCTCAGAAAGCACCATTTAGAACATTCACCATCTGTAGACACAGTTAGCGCACATCTGACGATGTCTCCCTTACTTTCTACCCTTGATGAACAAGAACTGTAAGGAGCCTCAGAAAGCACCATTTCCAACATTCACCATCTGTAGACATAGTTAGCGTACAGCTGTACACATCTACCTTACTCACTACCCTAGGTGAAGGAGAACAGTAAGGAGCTCAGAAGGCACCATTTCCAACACTCACCATCTGTAGACACAGTTAGCGCACATCTGACCATGTCTCCCTTACTTTCTACCCTTGATGAACAAGAACTGTAAGGAGCCTCAGATAGCACCATTTCTAACATTCACCATCTGTAGACACAGTTAGCGCACATCTGACCATGTCTCCCCTACTTTCTACCCTTGATGAACAAGAACTGTAAGGAGCCTCAGATAGCACCATTTCCAACATTCACCATCTGTAGACACAGTTAGCGCACATCTGACCTTGTCTCCCTTACTTTCTACCCTTGATGAACATGAACTGTAAGGAGCCTCAAAAAGCACCATTTCCAACATTCACCATCTGTAGACACAGTTAGCGCACATCTGACCATGTCTCCCTTACTTTCTACCCTTGATGAACAAGAACTGTAAGGAGCCTCAGAAAGCACCATTTCCAACATTCACCATCTGTAGACACAGTTAGCGCACATCTGACCATGTCTCCCTTACTTTCTACCCTTGATGAACAAGAACTGTAAGGAGCCTCAGAAAGCACCATTTCCAACATTCATCATCTGTAGACATAGTTAGCGTACAGCTGTACACGTCTACCTTACCCACTACCCTAGGTGAAGGAGAACAGTAAGGAGCTCAGAAGGCACCATTTCCAACATTCACCATCTGTAGACACAGTTAGCGCACATCTGACCATGTTTCCCTTACTTTCTACCCTTGATGAACAAGAACTGTAAGGAGCCTCAGAAAGCACCATTTCCAACATGCACCATCTGTAGACACAGTTAGCGCACATCTGACCATGTCTCCCTTACTTTCTACCCTTGATGAACAAGAACTGTAAGGAGCCTCAGAAGGCACCATTTCCAACATTCACCATCTGTAGACAGTTAGCGCACATCTGACCATGTCTCCCTTACTTTCTACCCTTGATGAACAAGAACTGTAAGGAGCCTCAGAAAGCACCATTTCCAACATTCACCATCTGTAGACATAGTTAGCGTACAGCTGTACACATCTACATTACTCACTACCCTAGGTGAAGGAGAACAGTAAGGAGCTCAGAAGGCACCATTTCCAACACTCACCATCTGTAGACACAGTTAGCGCACATCTGACCATGTCTCCCTTACTTTCTACACTTGATGAACAAGAACTGTAAGGAGCCTCAGAAAGCACCATTTCCAACATTCACCATCTGTAGACACAGTTAGCGCACATCTGACCATGTCTCCCTTACTTTCTACCCTTGATGAACAAGAACTGTAAGGAGCCACAGAAAGCACCATTTCCAACATTCACCATCTGCAGACACAGTTAGCGCACATCTGACCATGTCTCCCTTACTTTCTACCCTTGATGAACAAGAACTGTAAGGAGCCTCAGAAAGCACCATTTCCAACATTCACCATCTGTAGACACAGTTAGCGCACATCTGACCATGTCTCCCTTACTTTCTACCCCTTGATGAACAAGAACTGTAAGGAGCCACAGAAAGCACCATTTCCAACATTCACCATCTGTAGACACAGTTAGCGTACAGCTGTACACATCTACCTTACTCACTACCCTAGGTGAAGGAGAACAGTAAGGAGCTCAGAAGGCACCATTTCCAACATTCACCATCTGTAGACACAGTTAGCGCACATCTGACCATGTCTCCCTTACGTTCTACCCTTGATGAACAAGAACTGTAAGGAGCCTCAGAAAGCACCATTTCCAACATTCACCATCTGCAGACACAGTTAGCGCACATCTGACCATGTCTCCCTTACTTTCTACCCTTGATGAACAAGAACTGTAAGGAGCCTCAGAAAGCACCATTTCCAACATTCACCATCTGTAGACATAGTTAGCGTACAGCTGTACACGTCTACCTTACTCACTACCCTAGGTGAAGGAGAACAGTAAGGAGCTCAGAAGGCACCATTTCCAACATTCACCATCTGTAGACACAGTTAGCGCACATCTGACCATGTCTCCCTTACTTTCTGCCCTTGCATGAACAAGACACTG